>NW_026943825.1:4844801-5517301 GCF_035594765.1 Anolis carolinensis
AGTCTGCATTTTGGGTCATCAGCTGATTTTTCGATCTTGGCCTTAATTGCCTTTGTCCTGATGTCTTGCTCCTGGGCTGCAAGGATCAGGCCTTCTGTCTCCTTCTTCAGGGTCCCATTCGTGAGCCAGAGCCAGGTCTTCTCTTTATCAGCTTTTCCGTCAATTTTGTCAAGGAACTTTCCATGCAATGTTTTGTTGTGCCAGCTGTCAGCTCTAGTTTGTAGTGCGGTTTTCTTGTACTGGTTTTTTGTCTGCTGTGCTTTGAGGAGTTTCTGATTTTTGACATCATCATCATTATTATTATTATTATTATTATTATTATTATTATTATTATTATTATTATTATTGGCTGCCTGCAGCCTTTCCTATTGGCACACCAGCCTTTTGTTTGCCTCTGGCTGGCAACGTCAGCAACAAACATCAGCTGGAAGGAGAGGGAATGAGTAGTCGGGCTACCTGGTCAGCCTGACCTTTATAGATCCAGCTATAGATTTCCCTTCAGAACACGGCGGTGCCTCCGCATCCGACTCAGGTCTCTGCTGACGTCTGTCAAGCAGGGCTTAATTCAAACCGGGGCCTGCGTTCGGCTTCAGAGTCAGCCGTTCCCCAAATTGCTTGATTATTGCTTCGGGGAAAAAACAGCACGCCGCAAAGCTGCGGCGATGTGGATTCTGCATCCGCATGCACGACCATCCATGGTTTTGTGGGGATATCTATCTATCTAGCATTGACCTCTGTTACTTGGGTTTGGATGGGAATATTTTAATATGAGGGTTGAATGAAAAGTAATGCCTCCACCTTCGTAACTCCTCAACAGATGGCAGTCCTGGTCTGCGGCAGGTCCTGGCTTGTTCAGGAGACTCTCCTCTACAGTTCCATTTGGTGGGAAGCCTGAGCATTGAATGGTTGTGTTGTTAAAGTGCGAAGTATGGAACCCTGCGCAGACGGGGAAGGCTTAGCATTGAACGGTTGTGTTGTTAAAGTTTGAAGTATGGAACCCTGCGCAGACGGGGAAGCCTTAGCATTGAACGGTTGTGTTGTTAAAGTTTGAAGTATGGAACCCTGCGCAGACGGGGAAGCCTTAGCATTGAACGGTTGTGTTGTTAAAGTTTGAAGTATGGAACCCTGCGCAGACGGGGAAGCCTTAGCATTGAACGGTTGTGTTGTTAAAGTGCAAAGTATGGAACTCTGCGCAGACGCGGAAGCCTTAGCATTGAACGGTTGTGTTGTTAAAGCCCGAAGTATGGAACCCTGCGCAGACGGGGAAGCCTTAGCACTGAACGGTTGTGTTGTTAAAGCCCGAAGTATGGAACCCTGCGCAGACGGGAAAGCCTTAGCATTGAACGGTTGTGTTGTTAAAGCCCGAAGTATGGAACCCTGCGCAGACAGGAAAGCCTTAGCATTGAACGGTTTTGTTGTTAAAGTTTGAAGTATGGAACCCTGTGTAGATGGGGAAGCCTTAGCATTGAACGGTTGTGTTGTTAAAGTGCGAAGTATGGAACCCTGCACAGACGGGAAGCCTTAGCATTGAACGGTTGTGTTGTTAAAGTGCGAAGTATGGAACCCTGTGTAGATGGGGAAGCCTTAGCATTGAATGGTTGTGTTGTTAAAGTGCGAAGTATGGAACCCTGTGTAGATGGGGAAGCCTTAGCATTGAATGGTTGTGTTGTTAAAGTGCGAAGTATGGAACCCTGTGTAGATGGGGAAGCCTTAGCATTGAATGGTTGTGTTGTTAAAGTGCGAAGTATGGAACCCTGTGGTTCCATATGGACGTCCTGTGACAGCAACCACTGAGTTTCACAAGCAAAAGGTTGACAGATTGATTCAGGATGATCATCATATCACTCAGAGAGAAATTTCAAGCATCATTGGCATTTCCCAAGAACGTGTGGGTCACATTATTGCTTTTTGCTTGGCTATCAGAAGATCCGTGCACGACGGGGACTGCGAGACGCCGGTTGCGTAAACAGAGTGTCGACTTCTTCCATGACGGCTTCAGCAAACTTGTTCATCCTTGGCAGAAAAGTATCCAATTGTCTGGTGATTATGTTGAAAAGTGAATAGTGGTAATTAAAGGATTATTTCTGCGTTTGATTTATTAAAATATTCCCTTCCAAACTCAAGTAACGAAGGTGGAGGCATTACTTTTTATTCAACCTCGTATTTATCATGTCTAACTTAGTAGTTCCCAACCTGCGGTCCATAGTCCACCAGTGGTCCCCAAGAACTAATATATGTTCCGTGTTAAAGCCGTGTCAGACTACATTAATGTGAGGGTGTGTTTCGACCCTGATACCTAAGTACCGTATATACTCAAGTATAAGCAGACCAAAATATAAGCCGAGGCACCTAATTTTACCACAAAAAAACTGGGAAAACATTGACTCCAGTATAAGCTAAGATACCAATAAAATTACATTACCGTATATACTCGAGTATAAGCCGACCCGAATATAAGCCGAGGCACCTAATTTTACCACAAAAAAACTGGGAAAACATTGACTCAGGTATAAGCTGAGATACCAATAAAATTGCATTAATTGAGGCATCAATAGGTTAAATGTATCTTTACATCAAACTGTAATTTAAGATATGACTGTTCAACTCTGATTAAATCATTATTTTCATCTTCTTCAATGTAAATGTGCTTATGTATCCTTTTAATAATAATAGAGTGAAATAATAAATGTAAGAATAATAATAAATACAGGAAAATAATACATGTAGTAATAGAGTAAAATAATAATAATAATAATAATAATAATAATAATACAGTAGAGTCTCACTTATCCAACATAAACGGGCCAGCAGAACGTTGGATAAGCAAATATATTGGATAATAAGGAGGGATTAAGGAAAAGCCTATTAAATAGCAAATTAGGCTATGATTTACAAATTAAGCACCAAAACATCATGTTATACAACAAACTTGACAGAAAAAGTAGTTCAATACGCAGTAATGCTATGTAGTAATTACTGTATGTACAAATTTAGCACCAAAATATCACAATGTATTGAAAACATTGACTACAAAAACATTTGACTACTAAAAGGCAGACTGCGTTGGATAATCCAGAATGTTGGATAAGCGAATGTTGGATAAGTGAGACTCTACTGTAATAATAATAATAAAAATAGAGTAAAATAAATGTAATAGTAGCAACAATAATAGAGAAAAATAATAAATGTAATAATACCAATAATAATAGAGAAAAATAATAAATGTAATACCAATAATAATAGAGAAAAATAATAAATGTACCATATATTCTCGAGTATAAGCTGACCCAAATATAAGCCAACCAGGACCCTCACCCGAGTAGAAGCCGAGGGGGGCTTTTTCAGTCTTAAAAAAAGGGCTGAAAAACTAGGCTTATAGTCGAGTATATACAGTAATATTTTTAATGTAAAAATCCACTCCTTACGCAGAATAGGCAAAAGTCTATGTTTTGCTTTGTTTGTCTTAAGCGTTTACATCCCTCCATTCAGCATGATCCCCTCCTAAGGCAAGTACGCGAGCTTAATTAAAACAGTATAAAACATTAATTTTTTTTCCAGAGGGGGAAAATACATAGATATTACATTAAAACAAATCCCGACAACAGGGAGGCTGAAAAGGCCTCGAAACAGTGTTCGAAACAGCCTAGATGTGACCTTCTGCTTCTAGTGACCCACTTTCATGCATCCCACTCCTCAAATAAAGGTTAGAGAAATAGCCCCCCAAGCTCACTTCGAAGCAGATACATGTCCATACCATGTGCTGTCATCTGTATTTTTTGACATGTTCGAATGTGAAAGAGTGGGGTAGTCCTCAATCCAAAGGGCACAACAGATGTCACACATGTGGAAGTCCTTCAACCAAAGGCACATGGAAGATGTTGGGTGTAGGATAAAGCAGGCATGGGTGCAACACAACAAACTTTAAGTACTGATGGAGTTTTTTGGGGTTAACCTGGCATGATGTGAGTTGTAGTTCACCCACAAGCTTATGCATTCTGGATAATTAAAAATGACTTTTTCAAATAATCCAAACAATGCCAGGTACCCAAAATAGTAAATAATCAAAATATCCTGCTTCTGTTGGCCGTTTCCCATCCTGGGCTGACTCTGCTTGGGTTTCAAGATATAATAATAATAATAATAATAATAATAATAATAATAATAATAAGGCCTAAGAGCTAATCAATAAATTTACTATTTTCAATAATAATAATAACAACAACAACATCCCACAATTTGATTGAGATGTCCTTTGCATAAGGTACCCAAAAATAGTAAATAATCAAAATATCCTGCTTTTGTTGGCCGTTTCCCATCCTGGGCTGACTCTGCTTAGGTTCCAAGATATTATAATAATAATAATAATAATAATAATAATAATAATAATAATAATAAGAAGAAGAAGAAGGCCTAAGAGCTAATCAATAAATTTACTATTTTCAATAATAACAACAACAACAACAACATCCCACAATTTGATTGAGATGTCCTTTGCATAAGGTACCCAAAAATAGTAAATAATCAAAATATCCTGCTTCTGTTGGCCGTTTCCCATCCTGGGCTGACTCTGCTTAGGTTCCAAGATATAATAATAATAATAACAATAATAATAATAATAATAATAATAATTATTATTATTATTATTATTATTATATGGCCTAAGAGCTAATCAATACATCACACAGTCCTAGACATTTGGGAAGTGTTCGACTTGTGATTTTCTATCTTGTTTGCTGTGTCATACAATATAATAATAATAATAATAATAATAATAATAATAATAATAATATAGCCTAAGAGCTAATCAATACATTTACTATTTTCAAAACTACTACTACTACTATTACTACTACTACTAATAATAACATCCCGCAATTTGATTGAGATGCAAATTGGACTTGGTTCCTTTTGCATAAGGTACCCAAAAATAGTAAATAATCAAAATATCCTGCTTTTGTTGGCAGTTTCCCATCCTGGGCTGACTCTGCTTCAGTTCCAAGGTATAATAATAATAATAATAATAATAATAATAATAATAATAATAATAATAATAATAATAAGGCCTAAGAGCTAATCAATAAATTTACTATTTTCAATAATAATAATAATAATAATAATAATAATAATAATAATAATAATAACAACAACAACATCCCGCAATTTGATTGAGATGCAAATTGGACTTGGTTCCTTTTGCATAAGATACACAAAAATAGTAAATAATCAAAATATCCCGCTTTTGTTGGCAGTTTCCCATCCTGGGCTGACTCTGCTTAGGTTCCAAGATATATTAAGAATCATCATCATCATCATCATCATCATCATCTTGTTTGCTGTGCCATACAATAAAATAAAATAATAATAATAATAATACAATAATAATAATAATAATAATATGGCCTGAGCTAATAATAATATGGCCTTAATAATAATAATACTAATAATAATAATAATAATAATAATATGGCCTAAGAGCTAATAATAATATGGTCTAAATAATAATAATAATAATAATAATAATAATAATAATAATAATAATAATACAGTAATAATAATACAGTAATAATAATAATAATAATAATAATAATAATAATAATAATAATAATAATAATATGGCCTAAGAGCTAATAATGATACGGCCTAAATAATAATAATGATAATAATAATAATAATAATACAGTAATAATAATAATAATAATAATAATATGGCCTAAGAGCTAAACAATAAATTTACTATTTTCAATAATAATAATAATAACAACAACAACATCCCACAATTTGATTGAGATGCAAATTGGACTTGATTCCTTTTGCATAACCATGAATTGTGCACCACAGAGTTCAGAAAAGTTCAAAGTCAAGGCGGGAACTACATCTCCCTTAGATTTAGGGAGTTGTAGTTCTCCTTCCCAAAGAAACGTTCCCAATCTCTGTGGATGCTGTGGATGCTGTTCAGTGACCTTATAGGAGAAGCTTTTATTATTATTATTGTTTTTTGCCAGCAAACGGAGAGCAGAGGTGACGGACGCTCTGAGTCATAAATCAAAGTGCTTTTTTCAGTTCATGTGTGAAAAATGCCCTTTGTTGCCGGGGAGTGGAAACCCGCCCGGAAACCAAAAGGGAATTAAACCAGTCGACCTCTAACGTGTCGGCTGCAGCTTCCAGGCTTCGAAAACAACACGTTCTTAGGCCAGATTTGTGCAATATTAAATCCTATGATAATAAAGTATCGAGCCATGGCAGTTATATGTACATTCAATATATTATATTATTAGCATAGCACAATATAAGCATTATAGCTTACTATATTGTACTATACCATTATATTGCAATATTAGAACTATTACATGTAATATATATTTTACAATTATAATACTGTATTATTATATTGTATTGCATTATAATATTATCAATATTATATGTACATACAATATATTATATTGTTAGCATAGCACAATATAAGCATTAGAGATTACTATATTGTACTATACCATTATACTGCAATATTAGAAATATTACATGGAATATATAATTTACAATTATAATACTGTATTATTATATTGTATTGCATTATAATATTATCAATATTATATGTACATACAATATATTATATTATTAGCATAGCACAATATAAGCATTAGAGATTACTATATTGTACTATACCATTATACTGCAATATTAGAAATATTACATGGAATATATAATTTACAATTATAATAGTGTATTATTATATTGTATTGCATTATAATATTATTATCAATACTATATGTATATAAAATATATTATATTATTAGTATAGCATAATATTAGTATTACCGTATATACTCGAGTATAAGCCGACCCGAATATAAGCCGAGGCACCTAATTTTGCCACAATAAAACTGGGAAAACATTGACTCCAGTATAAGCCGAGAGCGGTAAATTTCAGAAATAAAAATAGATACCAATAAAATTACATTACCGTATATACTCGAGTATAGGCCGACCCGAATATAAGCCTAGGCACCTAATTTTACTACAAAAAAACCCCGGGAAAACATTGACTCGAGTATAAGCCGAGGGGGGTAAATTTCAGAAATAAAAATAGATACCAATAAAATTACATTACCGTATATACTCGAGTATAAGCCGACCCGAATATACGCCGAGGCACCTAATATTACCACAAAAAAACCAAGTATCCACTATTACAGTAATACAGAAATCATTAAACCTAAATTTAGTTCAATACGCCAATATGAAAACAGACACAAAAGGCGTTGTTAAACAATCAAAGGACTGTTACATTCACAGTAGAAACAATATTTTTCTCTTGAAGGATGAATTTACTCCTCTTCTCATAAACAATAAATGTTCTTTAGTTCTTTGATTGTTCCACATACACAAATTTTGTCCTCTTCTATTATTATTCTATTATTATTGTAGTGTATTATTATATTATTACTATTATATTATTATTATATTATTCATTATTCATGACTACATTGAAACTACAACCGAGAGAAATCAGCGTGGAAACTGCAAGAGGTACCATAGATTGTTGTACATGGAAATAATGGTAGTAAATAGTTTTTGATTTATTAAATACCGTTATATATTACAACTAGCTGTGCCCGGCCACGCGTTGCTGTGGCGAAGTATGGTGGTATGGGAAATAAAGTATTGAGGAATTGGTGGTAGTTAAGGTAAAGGGTCCCCTGGGCTGAGTGGGTTGCTTAGGAGACCGTGAGCGAAGCTTAGCCTTCTAACTGGCAGCAATTGGATAAAAACAATTATTCCTCTCCCTCTAATTAGGACTTTATTTTTCTTTTCTTTTTGTTGTATCAACCTAGAGGCATGGATGAGGGATTGTGCTGTCAATTTTTGAGGTTGTGGGGTGTTTACTTTTGTTGTTTTGTCCGCTGCCGTGATGCCGTCACTCTTATATATATATATATATATATATAGATTATATTTTTTTGTTATTTAAACTATATATATTGTGAAATTATGGGTTTTTTCTCGAAATGACACACCACCCAAGTCATGCTAGGGTTTTTGGTGAATTTCGACACACCAAGTACAAAAGGTTGCCCATCATTGTTCTAAGGATTATTTCTGCGTTTGATTTATTAAAATATTCCCATCCAAACTCAGGCAACGAAGGTGGAGGCATTACTTTTCATTCAACCCTTGTAGTATAATGTCAAGTTTTTAACTTTGTGTGTGTTTTAAATACATTATAACTGTGCCCTCAGTTTGCTTCTGATACGAGAAATAAATAAATCACAACCTCTGAGGATGCCTGCCATAGATGTGGGCAAAACGTCAGGAGAGAATACTTCTGGAACATGGCCACACAGCCCGAAAGACATACAACAACCCAATAAATAAATCATAAGGGTCCCGACCTCCGTATTGTGCAATTCCAAACTGCATTATATATACAGTATACAAACATCTAAGAAATCTCACAAAATTTCGCATCTGATGTACATGGATGACCTGAAGCTGTATGGAAAAACTGAAACTGAAATCCAGTCTCTGACCAGCACTGTCCGAATTTTTAGCACTGATATCAGCATGGAGTTTGGTTTGTCCAGAACATCCTTGAGATGAAGACGGTAGAAATCAAAATGTATTAAATCAATTTATGGTCTCTGACATGGGGAGACCAGGAAAATACGAAGCATGTCCCACAGAACAGTTCATTCAAAGCACAGAAAGCAAAGTCTGCAGTATTGGACTGAAAGAAGAATAAGAGATATATAGATATAGATATACAGTAGAGTCTCACTTATTCAACATAAACGGGCCGGCAGAATGTTGGATAAGCGAATATGTTGGATAATAAGGAGGGATTAAGGAAAAGCCTATTAAACATCAAATTACATTACGATTTTACAAATTACGCACCCAAACATCATGTTATACAACAAATTTGACAGAAAAAGTAGTTCAATACACAGTAATGCTATGTAGTAATTACTGTATTTACAAATTTAGCACCAAAATATCACAATGTATTGAAAACATTGACTACAAAAATGTGTTGGATAATCCAGAACGTTGGATAAGTGAGACTCTACTGTATATATAAACACGTATATGAAGAAGAATCTGAGAATCTGAGCTCAGCCTGGGAGAGGGGGATGCCTCCCTCCACATTACATCTGGTGTGTGCCAATAGGGGTTAATTAATAATATTATTAGTAACAATAGTACTCTGGGGAAGATCCAAACGTTTTAAAAGTTGGAGGGCTAAAAGTGGTTGAAATGCCCTCCGTGTGTGGCAATTTTCACCCCTCTCGCCCCAAAACCGAGCAGGGTGGAGACGAGCCTCGGAAGCCCTCCCATTGCCGCCAATGGCGTGAAAATTTTCGTGTTTTTTGCTAGCCAGATGAAAATTCATGTTAGATCCCAGCCAGCCAGGGCACCAAGGCCTGAAGTGGTTCGGGACTTGCACTTTGACACAGATAATGCTGAGGATTATATTGACATTTCACCCTCCACGGAGGGGCCTTTACAGTTGCAGGTGCCCAAAGATATTGGCTCTGGAGACTTACCAATTGGAGAAGATTCTTCTGTTCCTCCCTCGCAGACAGAGCCAGATGTTGCTAAGATGCCTGGGAACGGGGTTTTTAATCGTAGAGATTTTGTAACTAGAGAAAGAAGTGCAAAACAAGAAATCCGACGGAGCGAGAGACTGGCAAATAGATGGGATAATGGTTAGCGTTCCCTTGGGAAAGTTTGGGGAGTTTGTACTCCCTAAATTCTAAACAGTCCAGAATCTGTTAAAAGTGTTTTGTTCAGATTTCCTTGCGGTGTCAACGTTGCTTTCTTGGAGAGAGGTTTCTCTGTTTCCAGCTCCTGTTTCCAAGCCAAGTATTCCAGTCAGGCTTCTTGAGTAGACCTTGACTTTACTTCAGTTGTTATTCCTTGCTCCTGTCTCAAGTTTGCCTCAGCTTTGACAACCTTGCTGCCTTGATTGCTAAGAAGTATTTCGAGTGGATTGAATTCTGTTTCCTGACAGCCTTGTTTCCCTGTTTTAAACTCATGGACTTTGATTTCTTGGGAGAGCTATCGAGTTCTCATTGTGGATTATAATATCGGACCTTTCCTTTTACCCTTTTGGAACCATCACTGACTTTCTAAAAAGAACTATTCCTTACTCTGACTCTATACCTAATTTCCTTTGGATTTATAATTGCTTTAATAAAGATATAGTGTGTTATATTGGCTCTTGTCTGGTTTTCGAGCGTTCACACTGCCTTGGGGTGCAACTATTTATGTCGTATAGGCGACCCATTTTCATTGGCGGGACACGGATACGAAAATGAGACGACACGAACGAAACTGCACAAAACGAACCGCGATTCCACACGAATGCACAACTCTAATCGCCACCCAGGCTCCGTTTGAAGTCCGATGGAGAAGGTACGGTAACTACTCCGAGAGGTGCCCAAAACCGGGCTATATAAGTTCCTTTGTCGTCTCCGAATCAGCCTTGCTGCACATCTATCCGCACAATTGGAGAGAGAGTGAGGCTTCTAACTTGGGGAGTCTTTAATATTTAAACATTTCCTGCATTGGTATGATGAGGATGTCACATTAGGTAGCGCACAGAAAGTGCCGGCTTGCTGTTTACTTCCAATGTAAATGGATACTCTGGAGGAGGGGGCGGATATAAACAGACTTTTAACACCTAGCCCTGTTTCAGTGATCTGGATGGCCATCTGTCGGAAAGGATTTGATGGTGTCCTCCTGAATGCCCGTATATTTATTTATTTACAGTATTTTTATTTCCACCCTTCTCACCCCAAACATACATACCGCATATACTCGAGTATAAGCCGACCCGAATATAAGCCGAGACAACCTAATTTTTTAATAATAATAGAGAAAAATAATAAATGTAATAATACCAATAGTAATAGAGAAAAATAATAAATGTACCATATATTCGTGAGTATAAGCTGACCCAAATATAAGCCAACCAGGACCCTCACCCATACTGCATATACTCAAGTATAAGCCGACCCAAATATAAGCTGAGACACCTAATTTTGTAATAACAATAGAGAAAAATAATAAATGCAATAATACCAATAATAATAGAGAAGAATAATAAATGTAATAATACCAATAGTAATAGAGAAAAATAATAAATGTACCATATATTCTCAAGTATAAGCTGACCCAAATATAAGCCAACCAGGACCCTCACCCATACTGCATATACTCGAGTATAAGCCGACCCTAATATAAGCCGAGACACCTAATATTTTAATAATAATAGAGAAAAATAATACGTGCAATAATACCAATAATAATAGAGAAGAATAATAAATGTAATAATACCAATAATACTAGAGGAAAAATAATAAATGTACCCTATATTCTCAAGTATAAGCTGACCCAAATATAAGCCAACCAGGACCCTCACCCATACTGCATATACTCGAGTATAAGCCGACCCAAATATAAGCCGAGGCACCTAATTTTTTAAATAATAATAGAGAAAAATAATAAATGTAATAATACCAATAATAATAGAGAAAAATAATAAATGTACCATATATTCTCGTATAAGCTGACCCAAATATAAGCCAACCAGGACCCTCACCCAAGTATAAGCCGAGGGGGGCTTTTTCAGTCCTAAAAAAGGGCTGAAAAACTCGGCTTATACTTGAGTATATACAGTATGTATATGTGTGTGTGTATATATATATATAATATATATATATATATATACACACATACACACACACACACATACACATACACACACACACGCATATACATGTATATAAAATCTCCAAGCCCACGGTGCCGCAGTGGGTTAAACTGCTGAGCTGCTGAAATTGCTGACCAAAAGGTCAGCGGTTCGAATCCAGGGAGCAGGGTGAGCTCCCGCTGTTAGCTCCAGCTTCTGCCAATCTAGCAGTTTGAAAAAATGTGAGTAGATCGATAGGTACTGCTCCGGTGGGAAAACTCGGCTTATCCTCAAGTATATACAGTGCTAATTGGAGACTCCAGTGTTTGTCTGTATTGTGTATTTACCTGTTTACAAGGGATTTGTAAATTCATGTATGCTATTTATTCAGCAGCTGTGGGTCTATGGACCGTAATAAAGTTTTGTTGTTGAGACCCTATGAGTCATCCAGTTCAGCCGCATTCAACAATGCAGGGATACACCATCAAAGCCCTCCCAACAGATGGCCTCAAAATCTCCATCTGCTTGTCACATTTCGCATCCGAGGCCTCGATTCCCGACCCATCCGTGCCGAAAAGGATGATCCAGTTTTCCCAAGACCATTTAAATTAAAACCTTCCCCCCATTTTGAAACATTTTATAATCTTCTTTTCGGCACAAAAAAAATAGTTCCTGGAGGAGAGGACAACAAAAGCACGGAAACGCTCCGAGTGTCATAATCGCAACACACACACTCACGCAAGAGTTTATCCAATATAATCCAATCTATTTAGGCGCTGCAATGAGATCTGTAATCCAGAGTCTCTCTTTTAAAAATGATTTAAAAGATCAAAAGCGCGGCTAGACAAAGGAAGGTTTGACATCCAGGCCCGAAAGAAACACAGCTCCAAATCCAGAGGAAAAATTTGGGATATTGTCACGGTGCTATATATATATATATACAGTAGAATCTCACTTATCCAATATTCGCTTATCCAACGTTCTGGATTATCCAACACATTTTTGTAGTCAATGTTTTCAATAAATTGTGATATTTTGGTGCTAAATTCGTAAATACAGTAATTACTACATAGCATTACTGCATATTGAACTACCTTTTCTGTCAAATTTGTTGTATAACCTGATGTTTTGGTGCTTAATTTGTAAAATCATAACCTAGTTTGATGTTTAATAGACTTTTCCTTAATCCCTCCTTATTATCCAACATATTCGCTTATCCAACGTTCTGCCGGCTCGTTTATGTTGGATAAGTGAGACTCTACTGTATATCTATATCTATATATCTATATATATAAATGAGTGATGGCATCACGGTGACCCACAAAACAACAAAACTACAGGCCCCCCAACCTCGAAATTTGACAACACAACCCATCATCCACGCCTCTAGGTTGATACAACAAAAAGAAAAGAAAAATAAAGTACTAATTTGAGAGAGAGGAATAATTGCTTTTATCCAGTTGCTGCCAGTTAGAAGGCTATGCTCCTCCAACTTGGTCTCCTAGCAACCCAATAAAAAATAATAAAAAACACTAAAAATTAATACAATAAAATACTATAATAACAGAAAATAACTAAAAATAATACAAGAAAATAATAAAATATAATAAATAAAAATATAACTTAGAATAAAATTAATAAGAAAATGCAAATAACGTCAAATAAAAATTACACAACAATTTTTAACCAATACCACCACCACTTTGCCACAGCAACGCGTGGCCGGGCACAGCTAGTCTATATATATATCTCTCTTATTCTTCTTTCAGTCCAATACTGCAGACTTTGCTTTCTGTGCTTTGAATGAACTGTTCTGTGGGACATGCTTTGTATTTTCCTGGTCTCCCCATTTCAGAGACCATAAATTGATTTAATACATTTTGATTTCTACCGTCCTCACCTCAAGGATGTTCTGGACAAACCAAACTCCATGCTGATATCAGTGCTAAAAATTCGGACACTGTTAGTCAGAGACTGGATTTCAGTTTCCGTTTTCCCATACAGCTTCAGGTCATCCATGTACATCAGATGTGAAATTTTGTGAGAATTCTTAGATGTTTGATAGCCGATGTTTGTTTTTTGTAAGATTGTTGACAGAGGGATCATGGCAATAATGAAAAGCAGAGGGGACAATGAGTCTCCCTGGAAAATTCCTCTCCTGATGTTGACAAGTCCATAGCTTTCATTTCCAACAAACAGTTCAGTTTTCCAGTGCTCCATCATGTTTTCAATGAAGGGGCCAACGTTTTTACAAATCCCGATGGCGTCCAGGCACTTGATGATCCAGCTGTGTGGGAGTGAGTCAAAGGCCTTTTTGTAGTCAATCCACGTCATGTGAAGATTAGCTTTTTGGCTCTTACAATTCTCCAGAATCATTTTGTCAAATAATAACTGGCCTTTTGTGCCCCTGCTTTTCCGTTTGTTGCCTTTCTGTTCATCTGGCAAGATGGTTTTTTTTCTTCAAGATAGTCTTGAATTCTGTCAGCTATGAAGCCAGTCAGTAGTTTAAACATAGTGGGCAGACACGTTATTGGCCTGTAGTTTCCTGGTGCTGCTCCTTTTGCTGGATCCTTTTGTATCAGGTATGTTCTTCCAGTTGTTAGCCATTCACTGATACTTCCTTTCTGCAGCATCTCATTGAATTGTTGGGCCATTTTTCCATGTAAACTAATCAGATGTTTGAGCCAAAATCCATGAATCCAGGCAATGCCCAGTTCTTGACTTTTTGCACTTTTTGCAAAATAATAATAATAATAATAATAATAATAATAATTGTTATTGTTATTTTACGGGGAAGAAACGAAGGAAAACGAAAGCAAGCACGATGACTGTGCGGCTTTCGTTTTCGTGTTGCCTCACGTTTCGTACTAAAATGTTATCATTCGTTGAGCGGTCGAAACGAAACGATAGCACAAAGGAAACGAAGGAAAGATTTCCGTGCACCCCTCTCCTGGCTATCTGTCGGGAGTGGTTTGATGGTGTCTCCAGTTCTAGGATTCTATCTATATATATAAATGAGTGATGGCATCACGGCGACCCACAAAACAAAAAAACTACAGGCCCCCCAACCTCGAAATTTGACAACACAACCCATCATCCACGCCTCTAGGTTGATACAACACAAAGAAAAGAAAAATAAAGTCCTAATTAGTGGGAGAGCAATAATTGTTTTTATCCAATTGCTGTCAGTTTAGAGGGCTAATTTCTGCCCACTTGGTCTCCTAGTAACCAACTCAGCCAAGGGTCAGCCAGGGTTCAGTTAGGGGACAGGCAGATTTAGGCCTCACTTAGGCTTCTTCCACAGATTATCTCATTTGCACTGGATTATACGGCAGTGTAGACTCAAGGCCCTTCCACCATACTTCGCCACAGCAACACGTGGCCGGGCACAGCTAGTAGTATATAATGGGATTTCTGGAATGTTGTCGAAGCCAAAGAGATCTGTCTGGAGGAATAAAAAAGAAGCCGAGGCTTGTCTCTGATGGGACGGAATAGACGACAGTGGTGGAGACCCGCTCTCGGCCTTCGGGGCCCAATTCAGTTGCAGGGACCGCGTTCGAATGCTGGCTGGGACCGTAGGCAAGAAATAATCCTAATAAAAAGGAAGGAAAGCGAAATACATACCAGCATATGTTGGCTGGAAGCACAGGCTGGCACTAATTAAGTCTTTGGAGAGGCGGTTCAGCCTTTTATCCCGCGGAAAACATCTCGCACAAAGCCAGGGAAGCCGGCAAATGAGGGTGCCCCCCACCCACCCATTCACCCACGCAGGGACCCTCAGGTTAGCCGTTAAAGTGGTTGCTGCAAACTACGTCAAGGTACGCCTTGACGTAGTTACCTATCTAGCGAGATACCTGTCACCACAGAACCCATCTATGTGGTTTCACATTGTTGTTGTCGTTGTCGTTGTTATTATTATTATTTTATTGTATGACACAGCAAACAAGATAGATATGCTGGATTTCGTTATTATTATTATTATTATTATTATTATTATTATTATTATTATTATTATTATTATTTTACTACTATTATTATTAAGGGGGTTGGTGCTCATCTCCATTTCTAAGCCAAAGAGCCAGCGTTGTCCGTAGACACCTCCAAGGTCATGTGGCCACTGGCATGACTGCATGGAGCGCCGTTACCTTCCTGCCAATAGGAGCCGTACCTATTGATCTACTCACATTTCCATGTTTTCAAACTGCTAGGTCGGCAGAAGCTGGGGCTAATAGTGGGAGCTCACTCTGCTCCCCGGATTTGAACCACCGACCTTTCGATCCGTGGTCATGTGGCCACTGGCATGACTACATGGAGCAATGTTACCTTCCTGCAGAAGCAGTAAGTATTGATCTACTCGCATTTGTATGTTTTCGAACTGCTAGGTCGGCAGAAGCTGGGGCTAACAGCGGGTGCTCACTCCGCTCTATGGATTCGAACCACTGACCTTTCAGTCTGTGGTCATGTGGCCACTGGCATGACTGCATGGAGCATTGCTACCTTCCCGCCAATAGGAGCCGTACCTATTGATCTACTCACATTTCCATATTTTCGAACTGCTAGGGGCTAACAGTGGGAGCTTACCCTGCTCCCTGGATTCGAACTGCCAACCTTTCGGTCAGCAAGTTCAGCAGCTCAGCGGTTTCACCCACTGCGCCGCCGGGGGCTACTGTTGTTGTTGTTGTTGTTATTAGGACCAAACGTTGTTCAGCTCACAACCTTAAAAAATGAGACAATGCAAAATCTGCAAAACATTCATGACTGTATATATTATATGTGTGTAAGTGTATCTTCTCTTTCGGAAACTGGATGGTCATTTTTCTGCGTTCTAGTGTCCGTCACTTGCATCCGCTGCCTCCTAGTGTCCCTCACTTGCATCATCTGCCTTCTAGTGTCTAGATAGTGTCTATCTATCTTCTCTTTCGGAAACTGGATGGTCATTTTTCTGCCTTCTAGTGTCCGTCACTTGCATCCTTTGCCTTCTAGTATCCGTCACTTGCATCATCTGCCTTCTAGTGTCCGTCACTTGCATCCTCTGCCTTCTAGTGTCTGTCACTTGCATACTTTGCCTTCTAGTGTCCGTCACTTGCATCATCTGCCTTCTAGTGTCCGTCACTTGCATCCTCTGCCTTCTAGTGTCCCTCATTTGCATCCTTTGCCTTCTAGTGTCCGTCACTTGCATCATCTGCCTTCTAGTGTCTGTCACTTGCATACTTTGCCTTCTAGTGTCCGTCACTTGCATCATCTGCCTTCTAGTGTCCGTCACTTGCATCCTCTGCCTTCTAGTGTCCCTCACTTGCATCCTCTGCCTTCTAGTGTCCCTCACTTGCATCCTCTGCCTCCTAGTGTCCGTCAATTGCATCCTCTGCCTTCTAGTGTCCGTCACTTGCATCCTCTGCCTTCTAGTGTCCCTCACTTGCATCCTCTGCCTTCTAGTGTCCATCACTTGCATCCTCTGCCTTCTAGTGTCCGTCACTTGCATCCTCTGCCTTCTAGTGTCCCTCACTTGCATCCTCTGCCTCCTAGGGTCCCTCACTTGCATCCTCTGCCTTCTAGTGTCCCTCACTTGCATCCTCTGCCTCCTAGTGTCCGTCAATTGCATCCTCTGCCATCTAGTGTCCCTGACTTGCATCCTCTGCCTCCTAGGGTCCCTCACTTGCATGCTCTGCCTTCTAGTGTCCATCACTTGCATCCTCTGCCTTCTAGTGTCCATCACTTGCATCCTCTGCCTTCTAGTGTCCCTGACTTGCATCCTCTGCCTCCTAGGGTCCCTCACTTGCATCCTCTGCCTTCTAGTGTCCCTCACTTGCATCCTCTGCCTTCTAGTGTCCCTGACTTGCATCCTTTGCCTTCTAGTGTCCATCACTTGCATCCTCTGCCTTCTAGTGTCCCTGACTTGCATCCTCTGCCTCCTAGGGTCCCTCACTTGCATCCTCTGCCTTCTAGTGTCCGTCACTTGCATCCTCTGCCTCCTAGGGTCCCTCACTTGCATCCTCTGCCTTCTAGTGTCCGTCACTTGCATCCTCTGCCTTCTAGTGTCCATCACTTGCATCCTCTGCCTTCTACTGTCCGTCACTTGCATCATCTGCCTTCTAGTGTCCCTCTCTTGCATCCTGTGCCTCCTAGTGTCCTTCACTTGCATCCTCTGCCTTCTAGTGTCCGTCACTTGCATCCTCTGCCTTCTAGTGTCCCTGACTTGCATCCTCTGCCTCTTAGGGTCCCTCACTTGCATCATCTGCCTTCTAGTGTCCCTGTCTTGCATCCTATGCCTCCTAGTGTCCCTCATTTGCATCCTCTGCCTCCTAGTGTCCCTCACTTGCATTCTCTGCTTCCTAGTGTCCCTCACTTGCATCCTGTGCCTTCTAGTGTCCGTCACTTGCATCCTGTGCCTTCTAGTGTCTGTCACTTGCATCCTGTGCCTTCTAGTGTCCGTCACTTGCATCCTGTGCCTTCTAGTGTCTGTCACTTGCATCCTGTGCCTTCTAGTGTCCGTCACTTGCATCCTCTGCCTTCTAGTGTCTGTCACTTGCATCCTCTGCCTCCTAGTGTCCGTCAATTGCATCGTCTGCCTTCTAGTGTCCCTGACTTGCATCCTCTGCCTCCTAGGGTCCCTCACTTGCATCATCTGCCTTCTAGTGTCCGTCTCTTGCATCCTGTGCCTCCTAGTGTCCCTCACTTGTATCATCTGCCTTCTAGTGTCCCTCACTTGCATCTGCCTCCTAGTGTCCCTCACTTGCATCCCTTGCCTCCTAGTGTCCCTCATTTGCCTCCTAGTCGTCTTTACTTGCATCCCTTTCCTTCTAGTGTCCCTCACTTGCATCCTGTGCCTTCTAGTGTCCCTCACTTGCATCCTGTGCCTCCTAGTGTCCCTCACTTGTGTCCTCTGCCTTCTAGTGTCCGTCACTTGCATCCTCTGCCTTCTAGTGTCCGTCACTTGCATCCTCTGCCTTCTAGTGTCCGTCACTTGCATCCCTTGCCTCCTAGTGTCCCTCACTTGCATCCCTTGCCTCCTAGTGTCCCTCACATGCGTCCCTTGCCTTGGATGGAGCACTGAGAGAGTGCCAGTGGGGAGGAGGAGGAGGAGGAAGAGGAGGAGGAGGAGGAGGAGGACGAGTGGAGGCGGGGCTTGGCTTGGGCTTGGGCAGGGCCTTCTTCCTCCATCCCTCCTCCATCCCTCCATCCCTCCTTCTCCATCCTGGGAGGCTCAGACGACGCCGAGGAGGAGGAGGAGGAGGAGGCGGGCCAGAGCCTCCCTCCCTACCGCTTGCCTGCCTTGCCTGCCTTGCCTTCCTCCTCGGCTTCTCCCATTGTCTCCGGAGCCGCCTTTGCAGCTCCCTCCGGGGAGTGGGACCACCGCCTCAACGCCTTCATCCTCCTCCTCCTCCTCCTCCTCTTCTTCTTCTTCCTCCCCTGGAGCCCTGCAGGTACCTGGATCTCGGGTGGGTGGGTGGGTGGGGTCTCTCTCAATTGTCGGCAATACTCTCCCTGTCTCCCGACAATTGCAAACCGGCCTTTTCCAAACGCTTTGGGTGTCTATACTCTGTGCTTTATTTCCCTGACTGCACCCCACGTTCGTGACACGCGTGTTGCCCCCATGTCGCGTGGGAATGCCAAGCCAGGGAGTGTTCTGAGATGCTCTGCTGCAGCACCAAGACAGGGCTCTGTCTCTCTGTGTGTCTGGATCCCATCCCTATAGATATCTTTGGGGGGATTTTGCAGTGGGTGGGTGTGGGAGGACACCTTGAACCCCCCCCCCCCACCCAAAGAAAAACAACAACTCCATGGTCTTTGGCCCTTCCAATCCCCATTGCCTCAAGGTTGAAGGAGCTCTATAGGTACCAAATAAGGAGCCCTATAGATATAGGAACCCCCTTTAGATACCAAATTAGGAGCCCTATAGATATAGGAACCCCCTATAGATACCAAATAGGATCCCCCTATAGGTCCCAAATAGGAACCCCCTTTAGATACCAAATTAGGAGCCCTACAGATATAGGAACCCCCTATAGATACCAAATAGGATCCCCCTATAGGTCCCAAATAGGAACCCCCTATAGATACCAAATAGGATCCCCCTATAGGTCCCAAATAGGAACCCCCTATAAATACCCAATAGGAACCGCTATAGATACCAAATACGAACCCTCTATAGATAATACGAACCTCGTATAGATACCAAATAGGAACCCCCTACAGATCTCAAATAAGAACTCCCTATAGATACCCAATAGGAACCACCTATAGATACCCAATAGGAACCCCTATAGATACCAAACAGGAACCCCCTGTAGATACTAAATAAGGACCATTATAGATATAGGAACCCCCTATAGATACCAAATAGGATCCCCCTATAGATACCCAATAGGAAACCCCTATAGATACCCAATAGGAAACCCCTATAGATACCCTATAGGAAACCCCTATAGATACCCAATAGGAAACCCCTATAGATACCCAATAGGAAACCCCTGTAAATCCCAAATAGGAACCCCCTATAGATACGAAATAGGAACCCCCTATAGATACCCAATAGGAAACCCCCATAGATACCAAATAGGAACCCTATAGATACCAAATAGGAACCCCCTATGGATACCCAATAGGAACCCCCTATAGATACCCAATAGGGACCCCCTATAGATACCAAATAAGGACCCTCATAGATATAGGAACCCCCTATAGATCCCAAATAGGATCCCCCTTTAGATACCCAATAGGAACCCCTCTATAGATACCCAAGAGGAAACCCCTATAGATCCCAAATAGGAACCCCCTATAGATACCAAAGACTGCATTTAATATCTTAAGGAATCCCATTGGGTTGTAAGGAGAAGCTTCCCCCTCCCTTGGTGCTGTTGATGCTCGAGATCCTTTTCCTTCTCTCCTTTTTCACCCAAATATTCAGATTGATGGCAAATCTGAAGCCCTTGTTGGGTCGAGACCCCTTAAAAATGGCCTTTGGTTGGTGAGTTGGGGGGTCTCCAGCACACGTCCCCCTCCTTTCAAACTCCAGGCTGTATCCGTATCTATCTCTATGTACATAGATATGTATGGGATGCCAGCAAGCAGCAAATCTGCAATGCCCGGCTCCTTTATTTACTACCAGCTTCCTCGCCTTGGCTAGGGAGGATTCCTCTTTCCTCCTCTCAAGAAGGGTCGCTGGAAGCCAGAGATTTGCTGCAAGAGATAGTGTTATGGCAATCATAATAAATTTATTTGCATTATTATATTATATTATATTATAAGAAATTAATTTATTATTTTACACATTTATATTATTATATTATATTATAATAAAATATTTTATTTTATTATATTATACATTATATATATATATATATATATATATAATATTATGCTATAATAAAATAAATTATTTTCTTCTATTATACATTTATATGAGTATATGATTATTTTATTTTACTATAAGAAAATACATTGTTTTCTTCCCTTATACATTTATATACTATATTATTATGTTATAATAAATTATTATATTATATTATACATTTATACATTGATATATTATAATAATACAATACATTATTTTCATCTATTATACATTTTTATTGTATTATATTACAATAAAATAAATTATTGTATTAAATTATCCATTTATATTATATTATAATATATGTATATTATATTATTATTTTATTATAATAAAATTATTGTATTATACATGTATATTATATTATTATTTTATTATACTAAAATAAATTATTTTTGTATTATATATACATTTATATTATCTTATATTACTTTATTATAATAAAATATTTTATTCTGTTATATATACATTTATATTATCTTATTATATTACTTTATTATATTATAATAAAATACATTATTTTATTGTATTATATATACATTTATATTATCTTAGATTACTTTATTATATTATAATAAAATATTTTATTTTGTTATATATACATTTATATTATCTTATTATATTGCTTTATTATATTATAATAAAATATATTATTTTATTCTATTATACATTTATATTATCTTATATTACTTTATTATATTATAATAAAATATTGTATTCTATTATATATACATTAATATTATCTTATATTACTTTGTTATAATAAAATATTTTATTTTTTGTATTATATATACATTTATATTTTCTTTATTATATTATGATATACATTATTTTATTGTATAATATATAGATTTATAGTATCTTATTATATTACTTTAATATATTATAATAAAATATTTTTGTAGATTCTAATACAGGTTTATATTATATTTATATTTTATTTTATTATATAAATTTATTATATAAATTTATATAAATTTATTATATATTACTTTATTATATTACACTAAAATAAATTATTTTCTTAGATTATAATACAGGTTTATATTATAGTTATATTTTATTTTATTTTATAAATGTACTATACATTTATATATAAATTTATTATATAAATTTATTATATAAATGTATATAAATTTATTATAAATGTATATAAATTTATTATAAATCTCTCTTCCCCGTCTCCGTCTCGGTGTGGGTCTTTTCCGGCTGCAAGGTGACCAACCTTGGCTTCTCCCCCTCCTCTCATTTTTTTATTTCCGATCCTATCTCTTGCTACACAAGTGTGTGTTTGTGCTGTGCTTTCCGCCCCAAAAATCCCTCGTTTCTGGTTGTCGTCTCGCATTGGAGCCAAGCGAGAAAGATCTCCCTAGACTTGTCTGAAATGCATCCTTATTATATAGATATTTTGGGGCATTTTTTGGGGGGTATTTTGCCTTCTCCAGCCCTTTTGCAGGGATGGCTTTTTCTCCTTGATGTGGGTTCTTAGAGGGTCTTTGATCGAGGAAAATGTGGGTCTGATTTTCCCAAGACCCCTGCAATACAAACAGGACCGTTCCCTTTGCAGTGTCGGGTTTGGAAATGGAATTTGGAAGAGAGAAAGACGGGAAAGAAATAAGATTGCTCCTTCTTTCTCCTTGTTGCATCCCTCCGAGGATGGATTTGGGCACGGTCCACGACATCCCCTGCCTTGTCTGCAAAAATAATAAAATAAATAAAATAAAATAAATAAAATAATAAATAAAATAATAAAAATTAAAAATAATAATAAAATAAATAATAATAATAATAATAATAATATTTCGAGGAGAGGTCCCCAAAAAAACCCACCATCCTGGGCTTTGCTTCATCCTCTCTTTGGGGAAAAATCCAAAGCTCATGCATTTGGATGAAGCCGAAAGAGCCAGAGAAAACCCTGCTGCACCAGGAGGAAAAAAGAAAGAAAGAACGAAAGAAAGAAAGAAGGGAGCATGACAAATATCTTTTGGGAGGATTGACAGCTCAGGTGTGGGTCTGGAACACACCTGATGCTGTTGCAGAATAAAAGGAGGGGCTGGGTTGGGTTGCTGTGAGTTTTCCATGCCATGTCTGGCCGTGTCTGGAGCCCCCGGTGGCTCAGCGGGTTGGACTTGCTGGCCGAAAGATCGGCGCTTCCGAATCCGGAGAGTAAAGTACCCATGGAAAGTGGAGGCGCCACTTTTGCCTGAGGTCTGGCAACCCCAATGTATGTTTCATGGCCTGAATCACTGCGAGTAGAATCAAATGCGGGTAGATCAATAGGTACTGCTTCTGCAACCCTAATGTATTTTGTAAAAGGTTTTTATGGCTGGAATCACTGGGTTGCGGCGGGCTTTCCAGGTAGCACAGTGAGCTCCCGCAATTAGCCACAGCTTCCGCCGACCTAGCAGTTCGAAAACATACAAATGCGAGTAGATCAATAGGTACTGCTTTTGCTGACCGAGCAGTTCGAAAACATATTTATTTATTTTATTTATTTATTGACTACATTTATATCCCGCATTTCTCACCCTGAAGGGGACTCAGAGCGGATTACAAATCGAATGAACATACAATATATTATTAGCATAGCAAATGTGAGTAGATCAATAGGTACTGCTTCTGCAACCCTAATGTATTTTGTAAAAGGTTTTCATGGCTGGAATCACTGGGTTGCGGTGGGCTTTCCAGGTAGCACAGTGAGCTCCCGCAATTAGCCACAGTTTCCGCCGACCTAGCAGTTCGAAAACATACAAATGCGAGTAGATCAATAGGTACTGCTTTTGCTGACCTAGCAGTTCGAAAACATATTTATTTATTTTATTTATTTATTGACTACATTTATATCTCGCATTTCTCACCCTGAAGGGGACTCAGAGCGGATTACAAATCGAATGAACATACAATATATTATTAGCATAGCAAATATGAGTAGATCAATAGGTACTGCTTCTGCAACCCTAATGTATTTTGTAAAAGGTTTTCATGGCTGGAATCACTGGGTTGCGGTGGGCTTTCCAGTTAGCACAGTGAGCTCCCGCAATTAGCCACAGCTTCCGCCGACCTAGCAGTTCGAAAACATACAAATGCGAGTAGATCAATAGGTACTGCTTTTGCTGACCTAGCAGTTCGAAAACATATTTATTTATTTTATTTATTTATTGACTACATTTATATCCCGCATTTCTCACCCTGAAGGGGACTCAGAGCGGATTACAAATCGAATGAACATACAATATATTATTAGCATAGCAAATATGAGTAGATCAATAGGTACTGCTTCTGCAACCCTAATGTATTTTGTAAAAGGTTTTCATGGCTGGAATCACTGGGTTGCGGTGGGCTTTCCAGGTAGCACAGTGAGCTCCCGCAATTAGCCACAGCTTCCGCCGACCTAGCAGTTTGAAAACATACAAATGCGAGTAGATCAATAGGTACTGCTTTTGCTGACCTAGCAGTTCGAAAACATGTTTATTTATTTTATTTATTTATTGACTACATTTATATCCCGCATTTCTCACCCTGAAGGGGACTCAGAGCGGATTACAAATCAAATGAACATATGAGTAGATCAATAGGTACTGCTTCTGCAACCCTAATGTATTTTGTAAAAGGCTTTCATGGCTGGAATCACTGGTTTGTGGCGAGTTTTCCGGGGAGCGCAGTGAGCTCCCGCAATTAGCCACAGCTTCCGCTGACCTAGCAGTTCGAAAACATACAAATGCGAGTAGATCAATAGGTACTCCTTTTGCTGACCTGTCAGTTCGAAAACATATTTTCCACCATGTCTCCTGTATCAATTTAATGATATAATAATATATAATAATACTATTATTATATCATTATAATATTATACTATACTAATATTATACTATATTGTATATACAGTATTAAATGTAATATTACTAATAATATTACCATATAATGATATAGTACAATATAGTCATTTAATGCTTATATTGTGCTATCCCAATAATACATTGTTCCTGCCAACCTAGCAGTTCAAAAACATGCAAATGTGAGTAGATCAACAGGTACTGCTTCTGCAACCCTAATGTATGTTGTAAAAGGCTTTCATGGCTGGAATCACTGGGTTGCGGTGAGTTTTCCGGGTAGTGCGGTGAGCTCCCGCAATCAGCCCCAGCTTCTGCTGAACCCAGCAGTTCAAAAACATGCAGTTCAAAAAAATTTTTTTTTGGTGGAAAAAAATACTTGGCAAATGCACATAGGTCTCACTTGGAGTGAATGCAAAAAAAATAAATATCTGAACTCGGTTTTGAATGTTGGGAAAGCGCGATAAGGAGCGAAAGGCAGAAAGTCGGATCCTCCGGAGGCCTTGGCTGCCTTTTTTTTCCCTCCCCTTTTAATTCCTTTTTTAAATCTGAAGCGATAAACAACTCTGCCGACGAAATGGTCCAGAGAGAGGCGCAAACTGTGTGCGTATATACACAGTAGAGTCTCACTTATCCAAGCTAAACGGGCGGCAGAAGCTTGGATAAGCGAATATCTTGGATAATAAGGAGGGATTAAGGAAAAGCCTATAAAACATCAAATTAGGTTATGATTTTACAAATTAAGCACCAAAACATCATGTTAGACAACAAATTTGACAGCAAAAGTAGTTCAATACGCAGTAATGTTATATTGTAATTGTGTTTATTTTATTTATTTATTGACTACATTTATATCCCGCTCTTCTCACCCCGAAGGGGACTCAAATGAAATGAACATACAATATATTATTAGCATAGCAAATGCGAGTAGATCAATAGGTACTGCTTCTGTGCTGCATGCAGTCAGGAGCCCCCAGTGGCTCAGTAGGTTAAACTTGCTGACCGAAAGGTTGGCAGTTTCAATCCGGGGAGCAGAGAGAGCTCCTGAGATTAGCCCCAGCTTCTGCCGACCTAGCAGTTCGAAAACTTACAAATGCGAGTAGATCAATAGTTACTGCTTCTTAATAAGGAGGGATTAAGGAAAAGCCTATTAAACATCAAATTAGGTTATGAATTTACAAATTAAGCATCAAAACATCATGTTATACAACAAATTTGACAGAAAAAGTAGTTCAATAGCAGGAATGTTATGTTGTAATTACGGTATTTACAAATTTAGCACCAAAATATCATGATATATTGAAAACATTGACTACAAAAATGCATTGGATAATCCAGAACCTTGGATAAGCGAGTCTTGGATAAGTGAGACTACTGTATGTTGATCTGGGAATATTTTGGAAAATATAGTATGTTGATCTGGGAATGTTTTGGAAAATATAGTATGTTGATCTGGGAATGTTTTGGAAAATATAGTACGTTGATCTGGGAATGTTTTGGAAAATATAGTACGTTGATCTGGGAATATTTTGGAAAATATAGTATGTTGATCTGGGAATATTTTCGAAAATATAGTATGTGGATCTGGGAATGTTTTGGAAAATATAGTATGTTGATCTGGGAATGTTTTGGAAGATATAGTATGTTGATCTGGGAATGTTTAGGAAAATATAGTATGTTGATCTGGGAATGTTTTGGAAAATATAGTATGTTGATGTGGGAATGTTTTGGAAAATATAGTATATTGATCTGGGAATGTTTTGGAAGATATAAGACGTTGATCTGGGAATGTTTAGGAAAATATAGTATGTTGATCTGGGAATGTTTTGGAAAATATAGTATGTTGATCTGGGAATGTTTTGGAAAATATAGTATGTTGATCTGGGAAAGTTTTGGAAAATATAGTATGTTGATCTGGGAATGTTTTGGAAAATATAGTACGTTGATCTGGGAATGTTTTGGAAAATATAGTATGTTGATCTGGGAATATTTTGGAAAATATAGTATGTTGATCTGGGAATGTTTTGGAGAATATAGTATGTTGATCTGGGAATGTTTTGGAAAATATAGTATGTTGATCTGGGAATGTTTTGGAAAATATAGTACGTTGATCTGGGAATGTTTTGGAAAATATAGTATGTTGATCTGGGAATATTTTCGAAAATATAGTATGTGGATCTGGGAATGTTTTGGAAAATATAGTATGTTGATCTGGGAATGTTTTGGAAGATATAGTATGTTGATCTGGGAATGTTTTGGAAAATATAGTATGTTGATCTGGGAATGTTTTGGAAAATATAGTATGTTGATCTGGGAATGTTTAGGAAAATATAGTATGTTGATCTGGGAATGTTTTGGAAAATATAGTATGTTGATCTGGGAATGTTTTGGAAAATATAGTATGTTGATCTGGGAATGTTTTGGAAAATATAGTATGTTGATCTGGGAATGTTTTGGAAGATATAGTATGTTGATCTGGGAATGTTTAGGAAAATATAGTATGTTGATCTGGGAATGTTTTGGAAAATATAGTATGTTGATCTGGGAATGTTTTGGAAGATATAGTATGTTGATCTGGGAATGTTTTGGAAGATATAGTATGTTGATCTGGGAATGTTTAGGAAAATATAGTATGTTGATCTGGGAATGTTTTGGAAAATATAGTATGTTGATGTGGGAATGTTTTGGAAGATATAGTATGTTGATCTGGGAATGTTTTGGAAGATATAGTATGTTGATCTGGGAATGTTTAGGAAAATATAGTATGTTGATCTGGGAATGTTTTGGAAAATATAGTATGTTGATCTGGGAATGTTTTGGAAGATATAGTATGTTGATCTGGGAATGTTTAGGAAAATATAGTATGTTGATCTGGGAATGTTTTGGAAAATATAGTATGTTGATCTGGGAATGTTTTGGAAGATATAGTATGTTGATCTGGGAATGTTTTGGAAGATATAGTATGTTGATCTGGGAATGTTTAGGAAAATATAGTATGTTGATCTGGGAATGTTTTGGAAAATATAGTATGTTGATGTGGGAATGTTTTGGAAAATATAGTATATTGATCTGGGAATGTTTTGGAAGATATAGTATGTTGATCTGGGAATGTTTTGGAAGATATAGTACGTTGATCTGGGAATATTTTCGAAAATATAGTGTGTGGATCTGGGAATGTTTTGGAAAATATAGTATGTTGATCTGGGAATGTTTTGGAAGATATAGTATGTTGATCTGGGAATGTTTTGGAAGATATAAGACGTTGATCTGGGAATGTTTAGGAAAATATAGTATGTGGATCTGGGAATGTTTTGGAAAATATAGTATGTTGATCTGGGAATGTTTTGGAAAATATAGTATGTTGATCTGGGAATGTTTTGGAAAATATAGTATGTTGATCTGGGAATGTTTTGGAAGATATAGTATGTTGATCTGGGAATGTTTTGGAGAATATAGTATGTTGATCTGGGAATGTTTTGGAAAATATAGTATGTTGATCTGGGAATGTTTTGGAGAATATAGTATGTTGATCTGGGAATGTTTTGGAAAATATAGTATGTTGATCTGGGAATGTTTTGGAGAATATAGTATGTTGATCTGGGAATGTTTTGGAAAATATAGTATGTTGATCTGGGAATGTTTTGGAAAATATAGTACGTTGATCTGGGAATGTTTTGGAAAATATAGTATGTTGATCTGGGAATATTTTCGAAAATATAGTATGTGGATCTGGGAATGTTTTGGAAAATATAGTATGTTGATCTGGGAATGTTTTGGAAGATATAGTATGTTGATCTGGGAATGTTTAGGAAAATATAGTATGTTGATCTGGGAATGTTTTGGAAAATATAGTATGTTGATGTGGGAATGTTTTGGAAAATATAGTATATTGATCTGGGAATGTTTTGGAAGATATAAGACGTTGATCTGGGAATGTTTAGGAAAATATAGTATGTTGATCTGGGAATGTTTTGGAAAATATAGTATGTTGATCTGGGAATGTTTTGGAAAATATAGTATGTTGATCTGGGAATATTTTGGAAAATATAGTATGTTGATCTGGGAATGTTTTGAAAAATATAGTTTGTTGATCTGGGAATGTTTTTGAAAATATAGTTTGTTGATCTGGGAATGTTTTGGAAAATATAGTACATTGATCTGGGAATGTTTTGGAAAATATAGTATGTTGATCTGGGAATGTTTTGGAAAATATAGTACGTTGATCTGGGAATGTTTTGGAAAATATAGTACATTGATCTGGGAATGTTTTTGAAAATATAGTTTGTTGATCTGGGAATGTTTTGGAAAATATAGTACGTTGATCTGGGAATATTTTGGAAAATATAGTACGTTGATCTGGGAATGTTTTGGAAAATATAGTACGTTGATCTGGGAATGTTTTGGAAAATATAGTACGTTGATGTGGGAATGTTTTGGAAAATATAGTACGTTGATCTGGGAATGTTTTGGAAAATATAGTATGTTGATCTGGGAATGTTTTGGAAAATATAGTACGTTGATCTGGGAATATTTTGGAAAATATAGTACGTTGATCTGGGAATGTTTTGGAAAATATAGTACGTTGATCTGGGAATATTTTGGAAAATATAGTATGTTGATCTGGGAATGTTTTGGAAAATATAGTATGTTGATCTGGGAATGTTTTGGAAAATATAGTACGTTGATCTGGGAATGTTTTGGAAAATATAGTACGTTGATGTGGGAATGTTTTGGAAAATATAGTACGTTGATCTGGGAATGTTTTGGAAAATATAGTATGTGGATCTGGGAATGTTTTGGAAAATGAGACATCCTATCGAGACGGATATTGTAGGGTTTTTCTTTGGCGAGGAATCCTCAATGGCGACTTTGCCCGTTATTGCCTTGCCGCACCTGGGATTCCTCAACGGGGGGATAAAAGGAGAATCTTCTTGCGATTTGGAGCAGATCAGCCCGGATTTGGGGCTCACGGTGTTTAAATACAGCCGCCGCATTTTCGAAAGCCTTCCTCTTTGGGGAGGCCCAAGTTCATTTACTCAGAGGTAAGCCCCGCTCTCTCCGCTGGACCTGAATCCAAACATATCCAAGTATAAGAGGGAGACTTGGAAGCCGTGATGTGTTTTGCGTCATAGAGGCACTGGACCCATTTCTGTCTGAACTTTACAAGACGATAGAGAGACCCTAAGGTCTCTAGATGATCTCATAAGGCCAGCAGAAGACCATAGATAAGGAAAAGGACCTCAAAGGCCATCTAGATGGTCTCATAAGACCAGGTAAGGAAAGGGACCCTCAAAGGCCATCTAGATGATCTCATAAGGCCACCAGAAGACCATAGATAAGGAAAAGGACCCTCAAAGACCATCTAGACAGTCTCATAGGTCCATAGGTAAGGAAAGGGACCCTCAAAGGCTATCTAGATGATCTCATAAGATCATAGATAAGGAAAGGGACGTCAAAGACCATCTAGATGATCTCATAAGGCCACCAGAAGACCATAGATAAGGAAAGGGACCCTCAAAGACCATCTAGACAGTCTCATAGGTCCATAGGTAAGGAAAGGGACCCTCAAAGGCTATCTAGATGATCTCATAAGATCATAGATAAGGAAAGGGACGTCAAAGACCATCTAGATGATCTCATAAGGCCACCAGAAGACCATAGATAAGGAAAGGGACCCTCAAAGACCATCTAGACAGTCTCATAGGTCCATAGGTAAGGAAAGGGACCCTCAAAGGCTATCTAGATGATCTCATAAGATCATAGATAAGGAAAGGGACGTCAAAGACCATCTAGATGATCTCATAAGGCCACCAGAAGACCATAGATAAGGAAAAGGACCCTCAAAGACCATCTAGACAGTCTCATAGGTCCATAGGTAAGGAAAGGGACCCTCAAAGGCTATCTAGATGATCTCATAAGATCATAGATAAGGAAAGGGATGTCAAAGACCATCTAGATGATCTCATAAGGCCACCAGAAGACCATAGATAAGGAAAGGGACCCTCAAGGACCATCAAGATCAGGGGTCTCCAAACTAAGGCCCGGGGGCCGGATGCGGCCCTCCAAGGTCATTTACCTGGCCCCCGCCCTGAGTTTTAGACTTAGGCTCGCCCAAAGTCTGAAATGACTTGAAGGCACACAACAACAAAAATCCTACTTAACTTGGCCAGAAGCAGGCCCACACTTCCCATTGAAATCCTGAAAGATTTACAGCATGTTGGTTAAAACTATTTTTATTTTTAAATATTGTATTGTTTTTTCATTTACTAATATTGTGCTATGGTAATAATATAATATATTGTGTATACATATAATATTGATAATAACTTATTTATTTATTTATTACAGTATTTCTACCCCCGCCCTTCTCACCAAATAGGGGACTCAGGGTGGCTAATAATAATAATAATACAATATAATAATATTGTATAATATAATATAAATTATATATTATATATTAAATGTAAAATTACTAATGATATTACGGAATAGTGATATAGTACAATATATTAATATATAATGCTAATATTGTACTATGCTAATAATATAATATATTGTATGTACATACAACTTGTAAGCCGCTCTGAGTCCCCTTCGGTGTGAGAGAGGGTGGGTTAGAAATATAATAAATAAATAAATAAATAAGTAATTGTTGTTGTTGGGGGGGTGTTTACACTGCAAATAAGATATGTGCAGTATTTGTTCATTTTTTTTTTCAAATGATAATTCAGCCCCTCAACATTCTGAGGGACCATGAACCGGCCCTCCACTTAAAAAGTTTGAGGACCCCTGATCAAGATGATCTCATAGGACCATAGGTAAGGAAAGGGACCTCCAAAAGCCATCTAGATGGTCTCATATGGCCGTAGCTAAGCAAAGAGACCTTCAGAGACCATCTAGACGATCTCATAAGACCATAGGTAAGCAAAGAGATCTCCAAAGACCATCTCGATGGTCTCATCAGGCCATCAGAAGACCATAGATGAGGAAAAGGACCCTTAAAGACCATCTAGATGGTCTCATAGGTCCATAGATAAGGAAAGGGACCCTCAAAGGCCATCTAGATGGTCTCATAGGTCCATAGGTAAGGAAAGGGACACTCAAAGGCCATCTAGACAGTCTCATAGGGCCAAAGGTAAGGAAAGGGACCCTCAAAGGCAATCTAGACAGTCTCATAGGGCCATAGGTAAGGAAAGGGACCCTCAAAGGCCATCTAGATGGTCTCATAAGGCCGCAGCTAAGCAAAGAGACCTTCAGAGACCGTCTAGACGATCTCATAAGACCATAGGTAAGCAAAGAGATCTCCAAAGACTATCTAGATGGTCTCATCAGGCCATCAGATGACCATAGGTAAGGAAAGGGACCCTCAAGGACCATCTAGATGATCTCATAAGACTATAGGTAAGGAAAGGGACCCTCAAAGGCCATCTAGATGATCTCATAGGACCATAGGTAAGGAAAGTGACCTCCAAAAGCCATCTAGATGGTCTCATCAGGCCATCAGAAGACCATAGATAAGGAAAAGAACCCTCAAAGGCCATCTAGACAGTCTCATAGGGCCAAAGGTAAGGAAAGGGACCCTCAAAGGCCATCTAGACAGTCTCATAGGGCCATAGGTAAGGAAAGGGACCCTCAAAGGCCATCTAGATGGTCTCATAAGGCCGCAGCTAAGCAAAGAGACCTTCAGAGACCTTCTAGACGATCTCATAAGACCATAGGTAAGCAAAGAGATCTCCAAAGACTATCTAGATGGTCTCATCAGGCCATCAGAAGACCATAGGTAAGGAAAGGGACCGTCAAGGACCATCTAGATGGTCTCATCAGGCCATCAGAAGACCATAGATAAGGAAAAGGACCCTCAAAGGCCATCTAGACAGTCTCATAGGACCATAGGTGAGGAAAGGGACCCTCAAAGGCCATCTAAACAGTCTTATAGGGCCATAGGTAAGCAAAGAGATCTCCAAAGACCATCTAGATGGCCTCATCAGGCCATCAGAAGACCATAGATAAGGAAAAGGACCCTTAAAGACCATCTAGATGTTCTCATGAAACCATAGATAGGGAAAGGGACCCTCGAGGACCATCAAGATGATCTCATAAGACCATAGGTAAGGAAAGTGACCTCCAAAAGCCATCTAGATGTTCTCCTAAAGCCGTAGCTAAGCAAAGAGACCTTCAAAGACCATCTAGATGATCTCATAAGACCATAGGTAACCAAAGAGACCTCCAAAGACGAGGCAGACTTAGGTCAACCCTAAGTCTAAAGTTTAGGACAGGGGCCAGGGCCTTAGTTTGAGGACCCCTGATCTAGGGTCACTGCCTTGCTGAGGCTGCCATTTTCCTTGCAATGGGAATCTGAAGCACAGAATCGGCAACGGGGTGGACTAGATGACCTCTAGTCTCTCTGCTCCTGCTATTCCTTCCCGTCTTGTCTTTCAAGACGAGAGTCCTGGGACTGGAAGCGAGACACACCACTGAGTCCAAGCGAGGAAAGCATCGCGGATCCATATTCGCCCAGTGGCTAACTTTTAATGAGGCCGGCGCTGGGCTTTGAAGCCTGCTTCAATCCCAAAAGAAGCACGGAGAGGCAGGACGGACATGCCCAGAGGAAACTTGCACACCTCGGTGCCACCGAAGGCCACGCGCAAGGCTAAAGCCTGCATTGGATTGAACCACGGTCCACGGAAACCACCTGGACTGGAATCTATACGTTCTGTTGTAATATTTTGTGCAGAGTGCCCTCGGTGTCCTTTGGTCTCTGTTTTGATAAATAATAGGGTTGCTGTGAGTTTTTCGGGTTGTATATGTTTTTCCAGCAGCATTCTCTCCTGACGTTTCGCCTGCATCTATGGCTAATGGCATCCTCAAAGGTCTCTTGGCAGTGAAGCAAGTGAAGCATACACACACACATATATAATATATATAATATTATAATATATTATCTTCTAGTATATTATAATATTATAATATAATATTATTATTGTAATATTATCTATATATATAAAAGAGTGATGGCATCACGGCGACCCACAAAACAACAAAACTACAGGCCCCCCAACCTCGAAATTTGACAACACAACCCATCATCCACGCCTCTAGGTTGATACAACAAAAAGAAAAGAAAAATAAAGTCCTAATTAGAGAGAGAGAGGAATAATTGCTTTTATCCAATTGCTGCCAGTTAGAAGGCTAAGCTCCTCCAACTTGGTCTCCTAGCAACCCAATAAAAAATAATAAAAAACACTAAAAAAATTAATACAATACAATACTATAATAACAGAAAATAACTAAAAATATTACAAGAAAATAATAATATATAATAAATAAAAATATAACTTACAATAAAATTAATTAAAAAATGAAAATAACGTCAAATAAAAATTACACAACAATTTTTAACCAATACCACCACCACTTTGCCACAGCAACGCGTGGCCGGGCACAGCTAGTAATATATATAATATTATAATATATTATCTATATATACAAAAGGGTAATGAAATTTCAGCCTAGGACAAAACAACAAAACTACACATCTCAGAAACACTAAACCTGGCAGCACAACCCCTCATCCATGCCTCTACGTTCATACAACAAAAAGAAAAGAAAAATGAAGTCCTAATTAGAGGGAGGGGGATAATTGTTTTTATCCAATTGCTGCCAGTTAGAAGGCTAAGCTCCGCCCACTTGGTCTCCTCTCAGCCCAGGGGACAGGCTGAGTTAGGCCTCATTTAGGCCTCTTCCACACTGCATATAAAATACAGATTACCTGATTTTAATTGGATTATATGGCAGTGTAGATTCAAGGCCCTTCCACACAGCTATATAACCCATTTATAATCTTATATTATCTGCTTTGAACTGGATTATCTTAAGTCCCCACTGCCATATAATCCAGTTCAGTTGTGTAGAAGGGGCCACATATAATCCAGTTCTAAGCAAATAATACAAAAATATAAATACAGTAGAGTCTCACTTATCCAAGCCTCGCTTATCCAAGCCTCTGGATTATCCAAGCCATTTTTGTAGTTAATGTTTTCAATACATCGTGATATTTTGGTGCTAAATTCTTAAATACAGTAATTACAACATAACATTACTGCCTTTTGAACTACTTTTTCCGTCAAATTAGTTGTATAACATGATGCTTTGATGCTTAATTTGTAAAATCATAACTTAATTTGATGTTTAATAGGCTTTTCCTTAATCCCTCCTTATTATCCAAGAAATTCGCTTATCCAAGCTTCTGCCGGCCCGTTTAGCTTGGATAAGTGACACTCTACTGCATAATATATAAAAATTACAATGGTATAATAATACAGAACAATATAATCTCTAAAATCAGGACAGTAAATAAAGAACCACACTCTGAAAACGGGGGAATTCCAGACAGGAAACAATCAGGGCCAGCTAACACCTCCCAACAAAGGAGGAAACAACCAGGCTTTGAAGCTGCAAGGGCATTCAATGCTAATCAAGGTGACTAATTACTTGCTTCCACAAATAAAAACCCACTTAGGACTAGGCCACAGCAACGCGTGGCCGGGCACAGCTAGTATATTATAATATTATATATTATTGTAAATATTATACTCGAGTATATACGGTATGTCTTATTTGGAGTACCTTGGCCCGTTCGGAAAATCAGCTTCAGATTTAAGTTCAATAATTGTTACTTGTTAGCTTTGGGTGTTACAAGAATGTTTAGTGAGCTGAATATATATATTCTGGTGGTATGGGAAATAAAGTATTGAGGAATTGGTGGTAGTTAAGGTAAAGGGTAAAGGTTTTCTCCTGACATTAAGTCCAGTTGTGTCCGACTGTACACTGAAGTGGATTATATGGCAGTGTGGAGTCAAGATAATCCAGTTCAAAGCAGATAATATAAGATTATAAATGGGTAATATAGCTGTGTGGAAGGGCTTTGAGTCTACACTGCCATATAATCCAGTTAAAATCAGATAATCTGTATCTTATAGGCAGTGGGGAAGAGGCCTAAGTGAGGCCTAACTCTGCCTGTCCCCTGGGCTGAGTGGGTTGCTAGGAGACCAAGTGGGCGGAGCTCAGCCTTCTAAGTGGCAGCAATTGGATAAAAACATTTATTCCTCTCCCTCTAATTAGGACTTTATTTTTCTTTTCTTTTTGTTGTATGAACGTAGAGGCATGGATGAGGGGTTGTGCTGCCAAGTTTAGTGTTTCTGGGATGTGTAGTTTTGTTGTTTTGTCCTAGGCCGAAATTTCATTACCCTTTTATATATATTCAGTAGAGTCTCACTTATCCAAGCCTCGCTTATCCAAGCCTCTGGATAATCCAAGCCATTTTTGTAGTCAATGTTTTCTATATATCGTGATATTTTGGTGCTAAATTCGTAAATACAGAAATTACAACATAACATTACTGCGTATTGAACTATTTTTTCTGTCAAATTTGTTGTATAACATGAAGTTTTGGTGCTTAATTTGTAAAATCATAACCTAATTTGATGTTTAATAGGCTTTTCCTTAATCTTTCCTTATCATCCAAGATATTCGCTTATCCAAGCTTCTTCCGGCCCGTTTAGCTTGGATAAGTGAGACTCTACTGTATACTAGCTGTGCCCGGCCACGCGTTGCTGTGCCGTTGTCTGGTGGTGCCTGTATTTTATAGGCAGTGTGGAAGAGGCCTAAGTGAGGCCTAAGTCTGCCTGTCCCCTGGGCTGAGTTGGTTGCTAGGAGACCAAGTGGGCAGAGCTTAGCCTTCTAACTGGCAGCAATTGGATAAAAACAATTATTCCTCTCCCTCTAATTAGGAATTTATTTTTCTTTTCTTTTTGTTGTATCAATCTAGAGGCGTGGATGATGGGTTGTGTTGTCAATTTTTGAGGTTGTGGGGTGTTTAGTTTTGTTGTTTTGGCGGTCGCCAGGATTCCATCATTCATATATATATATATATATATATATATATATATATATATATATATGGCAATCTGATTACACATTGGGCTAAACCACCCGTGGTGTTTGTTTAATGTGACGGAATAAAACAAATGCCCCTTCCGTCCCTTTTGCTGTACTTTAGTGGCCTTTCCGTCGAAAGGATATTTTAATATTGCTTTACGAGAATTAGGTGAGAATTAAAGGGTCATGAAGTAATGGCGCGTCGATAGGTTTTGTCCTTTCGCCGTCACGTGGACTAGAAACTTGACTCTCTCTCCCTCTAAGCGCTTTTAATTAAAAAAAGGAATTTTTATGTTTCTTCTTAATGGGCTCAAGTGCTTTCAATCCCCATTTGGATCTGGCAGAAGGGATAATTAAACGTTTTGAACCGAAATTTACAGATCTCGAAATTGCCGGCTTTGGTCGGGTTGATTGACTCAGCCAAGGTTACCCAGTGGGTTTCCCTGTGTGTGTTTACTAGCAAGAGCTGCAAGTCGAGGCGGGTAATAATAATAATAATAATAATAATAATAATATTTTCGTGTCAGGAGCAACTTGAGAAACTGCAAGTCGCTTCTGGTGTGAGAGAATTGGCTGTCTGCAAGGATATTGCCCAGGGGATGTTTTGATGTTTTTGCCATCCTTGTGGGAGGCTTCTCTTATGTCCCCGCATGGAGCTGGAGCTGACAGAGAGAGCTCATCCGCGCTCTCCCCGGGCTGGATTCAAACCTGGCAGCCTTTGGGTCAGCAACCCAAACTTCAAGTCACAAGGCTTTAACCCACTATGCCACCAGGGGCTCCAATAATAATAATAATAATAATAATAATAATAATAATAATAATAATGCCAACAATAACAACAACCAGTTATTATTATTATTCTTGGGGAGATAGGGCAGAATACAAATAAAGTTTATAATAATAATAATAATAATAATAATAATAATAATTATTATTATTATTATTATTATTATATTAATATTGGTAATAATAACGGTAACAGCAACCATAATATAATAATAATAACTTTATTTTTGTATCCTGCCACTATGTCCGCAAAGGGACTCGGTTGGCTCACCGGGGTTTCAAGCCCAGCAATATACAATAGTCGGTTCTCAAAGATTGGGAACCACTGGCATAGATGTAGCCTAGCTGTTGTTGCCTGGAGGCATCCTTTGTTTGGGATGTGTTCACTAGCACTTGGTTGTTTGCTGTCTGGAATTCCCCCTGACTTTAAGTCTAGCTGTGTCCGACTCTGGGGGTTGGTGCTCATCACCATTTCTAAGCTGAAGAGCCGGCGTTGTCCGTAGACACCTCCAAGGTCATGTGCCATGGGCATGACTTTATGGAATGCCGGAGCAGTACCTATTGACCTACTCACAATTGGATGTTTTCGAACTTAGGTTGGCAGAAGCTGGAGCTAACAGCCTTTGTGGCTTCCTTGTCAGCAATCTTTTCAATAGTAGGTCAGCTGTGCTGTTTGGGGTAAGCTCTCTTGTAATAATAATAATAATGATGATGATGATGATGATGATGATGATGATGATGATGATGATGATGATGGTAAAGGTTTCCCCTGACATTAAGTCCAGTCGTGCCCGACTCAGGGGAAACCTTTACCTTTACCTTTTAACACTTAGATGAATATTTGTGCCAAATTTCTGGTGTCTCCGTGACCACGCTCTCGCTTCTTTCAACACACATATATGTTACTAGCTGTGCCCGGCCACGCGTTGCTGTGCCCTTGTCTGGTGGTGTCTGTATTTTATAGGCAGTGTGGAAGAGGCCTAAGTGAGGCCTAACTTTGCCTGTCCCCTGGGCTGAGTTGGTTGCTAGGAGACCAAGTGGGCCGAGCTTAGCCTTCTAACTGGCAGCAATTGGATAAAAACAATTATTCCTCTCTCTCTAATTAGGACTTTATTTTTCTTTTCTTTTTGTTGTATCAACCTAGAGGTGTGGATGAGGGGTTGTGCTGTCAATTTTCGAGGTTGTGGAGTGTTTAGTTTTGTTGTTTTGTCGGTCGCCAGGATTCCATCACTCTTTTATATATATAGACTAGCTGTGCCCGGCCACGCGTTGCTGTGGCAAAGTGGTGGTGGTATTGGTTTAAAATTGTTGTGTAATTTTTATTTGACGTTATTTGTATTTTTTAAATTACAGTAGAGTCTCACTTATCCAAGCCTCACTTATCCAAGCCTCTGGATAATCCAAGCCATTTTTGTAGTCAATGTTTTCTATATATCGTGATATTTTGGTGCTAAATTTGTAAATACAGTAATTACAACATAACATTACTGCGCATTGAATTACTTTTTCTGTCAAATTTGTTGTATAGCATGAAGTTTTGGTGCTTAATTTGTAAAATCATAACCTAATTTGATGTTTAATAGCCTTTTCCTTAATCCCTCCTTATTATCCAAGATATTCGCTTATCCAAGCTTCTTCCGGCCCGTTTAGCTTGGATAAGTGAGACTCTACTGTAATTTTATGGTAAGTTATCTTTTTATTTATTATATTTTATTATTTTATTGTATTAATTTTTAGTGTTTTAAATTATTTTTTAGTGTTTTTTATTATTTTTTTATTGGGTTGCTAGGAGACCAAGTTGGAGGAGCTTAGCCTTCTAACTGGCAGCAATTGGATAAAAGCAATTATTCCTCTCTCTCTAATTAGGACTTTATTTTTCTTTTCTTTTTGTTGTATCAACCTAGAGGCGTAGATGATGGGTTGTGTTGTCAAATTTCGAGGTTGGGGGGCCTGTAGTTTTGTTGTTTTGTGGGTCGCCGTGATGCCATCACTCTTTTATATATATAGATAGATTACAAAATATAGAAAGCATGGCACATTGCCTGTTGTGGGGTTTGGCCTTTTTTTGGTGTTGTGATTCTGTTTTTTGAGTGATTGTGTTGTATCTTACTGGAGGCAGGGATGATGGATTGTGTTGCCAATTTTAGAGTTTGGGGGGTGTTGGGTTTTGTTGTTTTGTGAGTCGCCGTGATGCCAAAAGCCTTTTATATATATAGATTATTATGTTCTTTTCTATTTATCCAAAAATAAAAATGGAGCAGAAGCCTCAGATCGGCAGGACTCTTGAGCTCAATACCGGCCAAGACAATGAGCTCTTGTTTCCTTGCAAAAAACAGAGCCTGACTTCCCAACTTCAGGAGTGAAATTCTTTCACACTTTTCTCTTTTCGGAGAGATTACAGAAAAGCTTCTTCCTTTTGTGCTCTTCCACCCAGGGGGTCCCTGGATTGCCAGGCCATTAAAAGCTTGAATGGTCTTTTTCTTCCGCTCCTGTCTTTTCTTTCCTCCTTTCTTCTACTCCCCGAGATCTTTCCAAAGTTCTCCTTGCCACGTTGGCTTTTTTTTGATGGTTCCTTAATGGCTCATCGGAGGTAGGCGAAAGGACGTGGCTCCGGTTCAATGGCGGAGGAGGGCCCTGCTGTTCTCCGCTGTTTCCAGGTCTGGAGACACCGAACAAATTGCCACGTTTTGGCTTCTAAACAAGGAAGGATGCTGAAGATTTCCAGTTGGGTGTGAAGCGAAGGGGCGCAGGCCTGCCACATACACAAACATCTCTCCCAGTAGGCATGTCCGATCGATGGAAAAAAATGTTTCAATTCTCGTTTCTAAAGTAGAGGGTGCCGGCGCTTCAATATAGAAAGTATTTCCGAATTTTTCACCCAAAAAATTTCGGATATTTCCGAAATTTCGTAATGATTCTAAATGTTTCTAAAATGGCGGACGCGCATGCGCAGTCTTTTACAGGGCTCTCCTGCCCTCATTACTTGAGCTATCCTCATCAAATTTGGTACAGTGGGAGATCACATTCAACAATCTTTGCTCAACAAATTGCAGAACATTTCCTGTCTTTTATGATTTTTTGGGGAAAAAAATTAACGAAACATTAAGACACATTTAGAGAATGGGCCAACGACGGTTCAAATTACATTGCTGGTTGCGCCCAGGGACAACGTCTCGGAACTCGATTCAAAAAGCGAGAACAATCCAAAATAATTCCGATATAAGAATCAAAACGATTTTTTGGACAACCCTATCTCCCAGACATTCATTTCAGCAGATAAATCTGCGGAGCTGTCCGAAAGCGGAGAGGCAACTTTTGGACTGGGCAAATTTGATCAAATGAAACAGAGATTTGGTCGCCAGGGTCGGAGGAGATGGATGCGAGGAAGCGCACCGCTCATTTAGGAACATAAGACACATTTGCCGGGGCCGGGCTGTGGCGCAGCTGGCTAGTAACCAGCTGCTATAAATCACTACTGACCGAGAGGTCATAAGTTCGAAGCCCGGGTCAGGTTAAGCCTCCGACCATTAATAGCCCCGGCTTACTGTTGACCTATGCAGCCCCGAAAGACAGTTGGCACCTGTCAATTAGGGAAATTTAGGGACGCTTTATGCGGGGAGGCTAATTTACAACACCATAAAACTGCCAGCAAAACACGAGGAAAGGAATGAGGAAGTACAGCCACTCCTGGACGGTGAAGCAACAGCTCCCCCTGTGGCCGGAATCGTGAAGCTGGAAAAATGTTAAAAATGCCTCTGAGTCTGTCTAATGTATGTTGTTTGTCTGTTGGCATTGAATGTTTGCCATATATGTGTTCATTGTAACCCGCCCTGAGTGAGAAGGGCGGAATATAAATACTGTAAATAATAATAAATAAATTTGGCACCATGAGGCCAGGAACTTCAACCCAAGGATGTCTAATGTCTATGAGTTCGGGGCATGGAGGGTGACAACGTACAGTAGAGTCTCACTTATCCAAGCCTCACTTATCCAAGGTTCTGGATTATCCAAGGCATTTTTGCAGTCACTGTTTTCAATATATCGTGATATTTTGGTGCTAAATTCATAAATATAGTACAGTAGAGTCTCACTTATCCAAGCCTTACTTCTCCAAGGTTCTGAATTATCCAACGCATTTTTGTAGTCAATATTTTCAATACATCGTGATATTTTGTTGTACTGTAAATACAGTACAGTAGAGTCTCACTTATCCAAGACTCGCTTATCCAAGGTTCTGGATTATCCAACACATTTTTGTAGTCAATATTTTCAATACATCGTGATATTTTGGTGCTAAATTCGTAAATACAGTAATTACTATATAGCATTACTGCGTATTGAACTACTTTTTCTGCCAAATTTGTTGTCTAGCATGATGTTTTGGTGCTTAATTTGTAAAATCATAACCTAATTTGATGTTTAATAGGCTTTTCCTTAATCCCTCCTTATTATCCAACATATTCGCTTATCCAACACTCTGCTGGCCAGTTTACGTTGGATAAGCAAGACTCTACTGTATATATATATATACACACACACACATATACATATATACACACACACCCTGCTTCACTGCCAACAGACCTCTGAAGCTACCGGCCAAGGAGGCAGGCGAAACATCAGGAGAGAATGCTACAGGAACATGGCCATACAGCCCGAAAAACTCACAGCAACCCTATTAGTTATGAAGAACAACCCCCAGAAAGCGGAATTCTAGACAGGAAGCGATCAGGGCTTGCTAACACCTCCCAACAAAGGATTGCCCCAGGCAGGAAGCAGCTAGGCTTTGAAGCTGCAAGGCTTGCCTAGTTTCCAACGGACCTCACAACTACTGAGGATGCCTGCCATAGATCTGGGTGAAACATCAGGAAAAAATGCTTCTGGAACATGGCCAGACAGCCCGGAAAAGTCACAGCAACCCTATTATTTATAAAGAACAACACCCAGAAAGCGGAATTCCAGACAGGAAGCGATCAGGGCTTGCTAACACCTCCCAACAAAGGATTGCCCCAGGCAGGAAGCAGCCAGGCTTTGAAGCTGCAAGGCTGTTCAGTGCTAACCAATGCACACTTGCCTCGAACAGACAAGAGTAAACCTCTTGGCTAGTTTCGAACGGACCTCGCCACCGCCGAGGATGCCTGCCACAGATGTGGGCGAAACGTCAGGAGAGAATGCTTCTGGAACATGGCCAGACGGCCCGGAAAACTCACAGCAACCCATTAAGGAAGAACTTCAACAATGGAATACGTTATTATTATTATTATTATTATTATTATTATTATTATTATTATTATTATTAAACTTTATTTGTACCCCGCTAGCATCTCCCGAAGGACTCGATGCGGCTTACAAAGGCCAAGGCCTCAACACAAAATATAACAATACAAAACAAAAGGCAAATTAAAACAATTAAAACAGTATAAACAACAAGCAGTAAACAATACACTAAAACACAATAAAACTGGGCCGGGCCAGAGTAATGGGTACAAGATTAATACGTTGCCTTGGTGTCCAGCGGAGTCGCCTTCTCTGGAGGTGTATAAGCAGAAATGGGATGGCCATCTGCTGGGAAGGTTTTGATTGTGTGCTTCTGCATAGTCAGAGGTTGGATTAGATTGCCTTTGGGGGTTTCTTCCAATGCTGTAATTCCACAATCTCCGTTTTAGCTGAGCGGGAGCCTTTCAGTCCTTTCTGGATCCTCTGAAGCCCTGACATTTCGCCCAGGAGTGGAACTACGAGTTCTTAAAAAGTACTAAATAGAATTACAACTGCTTCCAAAAGCAGCTGGAGGGTGCAAAAACAGCCGATGAGAGGAGGCCATCCAAGGTAGCAAAGACTGTGGAAGAGTCAAGCATATATACACACACACACACACCCAAAAATGGGCTTTCTGCAAACAAAGGAAATGGCTGAGCAATGTAACATGGCAGATAAATTTGACGTTGATAAGTGCCAAGTGAGGCACAATCGGCCGGCGTTTTATGCAGCTTGGGTTCTCGGTTAACTCTTGCCTTTCAGGAATAAAGAGCCAGAGAGGAAAAGATTGCCTTTTTGCAGGGATTTTTGACCGCATTGTATGTGTCTGCACTGCTCCAAACTGCGTTATATGGCCCTAGATTGCAGCCACATACACAACGTTGCAAATTTCAAATTTGCCAGTCTTGCTTTAGTGGATTGGATTATAATGTATGCATTCAACATTTTTGGGGGTTCATACCCCTATCTGATTAGATGCCGTAAACACTACATATTATGCTTCTACACTGTGGAATTAATGCGGTTTGACACCACTTTAACTGCAGTGGCTCAATGCTATGGGATCTTGGGAGCTGTAGTTTGGAACTCTTTGCCAGAGAAAGCTACAGACCTTGTTTGGAAATCTCAGGACTCTATTCCCGACTGATGCCCTTCCAATTATAACATCTATTATTATTATTTTATTGTATGACACAGCAAACAAGATAGATATGCTGGATTTCATATCACAAAATCACAAGTCGAACACTTCCCAAATGTCTAGGGTTATTATTATTATTATTATTATTATTATTATTATTATTATTATTACACAGCAAACAAGATAGATATGCTGGATTTCATATCACAAAATCACAAGTCGAACACTTCCCAAATGTCTAGGGTTATTATTATTATTATTATTATTATTATTATTATTATTATTATTATTACACAGCAAACAAGATAGATATGCTGGATTTCATATCACAAAATCACAAGTCGAACACTTCCCAAGTGTCTAGGATTATTATTATTATTATTATTATTATTATTATTATTATTATTATTATTATTACACAGCAAACAAGATAGATATGCTGGATTTCATATCACAAAATCACAAGTCAAACACTTCCCAAGTGTCTAGGATTATTATTATTATTATTATTATTATTATTATTATTATTATTATTATTATTATTATTATTACACAGCAAACAAGATAGATATGCTGGATTTCATATCACAAAATCACAAGTCGAACACTTCCCAAGTGTCTAGGATTATTATTATTATTATTATTATTATTATTATTATTATTATTATTATTATTACACAGCAAACAAGATAGATATGCTGGATTTCATATCACAAAATCACAAGTCGAACACTTCCCAAGTGTCTAGGATTATTATTATTATTATTATTATTATTATTATTATTATTATTATTATTATTATTATATAATTTATTATTATTATTATTTTTAAATTTTTTATTTATAAGTTTTTGTGATACATAAAATACTGTAAAAAAAAAAGATGTGAAAAGAGAAAAAAGGAAAAAAAATATGTAAATATGCTTCTAGATTGCTTGCAAACTTCATCCTTCCGACACTATTGTTCGTTAAGCTTATTATTATTATTATTGATACAACTACATAGTCAGACACAGCAAACAAGATAGATATGCTGGATTATTATTATTACATAATATATTATTATTTTATTATGACACAGCAAACAAGATAGACATGCTGGATTTCGTTTCACAAAATCACAAGTCGAACACTTCCCAAGTGTCTAGGACTGTGTGATGTATTTTCGGATGATGCGCGCAGATCCCAGTAGGGTGGCCTTTTGCAGTTGGCAGATCGTGATTTTGTCAATGTCTATTGTTTCCAAATGCCGGCTGAGATCTTTTGGCACAGCACCCAGTGTGCCCATCACCACCGGGACCACCTGCACTGGTTTCTGCCAGAGTCTTTGAAGTTCAATCTTGAGGTCCTGATAGCGGCTGAGTTTTTCCTGTTGTTTTTCGTCAATGCGACTGTCACCTGGGATGGCGACATCAATGATCCAAACATTTTTCTTTTCCACAACTGTGATGTCTGGTGTGTTGTGTTCCAGAACTTTGTCAGTCTGGATTCGGAAGTCCCACAGTATCTTTGTGTGCTCATTTTCCAAGACTTTTGCAGGTTTGTGATCCCACCAGTTCTTTGCTGCTGGGAGGTGGTACTTGTTTTGTTGTGCCAGCTGTCAGCTCTAGTTTGTAGTGCGGTTTTCTTGTACTGATTTTTTGTCTGCTGTGCTTTGAGGAGTTTTGACTTCAATCAAAGCAGGTTCTTCACTTTGCTTTACATATTCTGCCAAGGCATGTTCTTCTTCTTTGACTGCTTGTTTGTATTGTAAGAGTCTTCTCCCCCCTGATCTTCTAGGCAGATATAGCCGGTCAACATCACTGCGAGGGTGCAGGGAATGATGGATGGTCATGCGTTTTTCTGTCCAAATTGTCCAGTTCCGCCTGTGTCCAATTTATCTATTATTATTATTATTATTATTATTATTATTATTATTATTATTATTATTATTGACACCACGACATAGACACAGCAAACAAGATAGATATGCTGGATTATTATTATTATTATTATTATTATTATTATTATTATTATTGATACAACAACATAGTTAGACACAGCAAACAAGATAGATATGCTGGATTATTATTATTATTATTGTTATTATTATTATTATAGTCAGACACAACAAACAAGATAGATATGCTGGATTATTATTATTATTATTATTATTATTGATACAACAACATAGTTAGACACAGCAAACAAGATAGATATGCTGGATTATTATTATTATTGTTATTATTATTATTATAGTCAGACACAACAAACAAGATAGATATGCTGGATTATTATTATTATTATTATCATTATTTATTTTATTTATTTTATTTTAATTATTTATACCCCGTTCTTCTCATCCGAGGGGACTCAGGGCGGCTTACAAATGGCAATTGATGCCGTTACACTGATATACAATAAACGAAAACGATTAAAACAGTTAAAACAGACACAGCAAACAAGATAGATATGCTGGATTATTATTATTATTATTATTATTATTATTATTATTATTATTATTATTATATAATATACTAGCTGTGCCCGGCCACACGTTGCAGTGGCAAAGTGGTGGTGGTATTGGTTAAAAATTGTTGTGTAATTTTTATATGATGTTATTTGTATTTTTAATTAATTTTATTGTAAGTTATCTTTTTATTTATTATATTTTATTATTTTCTTGTATTATTTTTAGTTATTTTCTGTTATTATAGTATTTTATTGTATTAATCTTTCAGTGTTTTGAATTATTTTTAGTGTTTTTTATTTTTTTTATTGGGTTGCTAGGAGACCAAGTTGGAGGAGCTTAGCCTTCTAACTGGCAGCAATTGGATAAAAGCAATTATTCCTCTCCCTCTAATTAGGACTTTATTTTTCTTTTCTTTTTGTTGTATCAACCTAGAGGCGTGGATGATGGGTTGTGTTGTCAAATTTCAAGGTGGGGGGGCCTGTAGTTTTGTTGTTTTGTCGGTCGCCGTGATGCCATCACTCTTTTATATATATAGATTATTATTATTATATAATATACAGTAGAGTCTCACTTATCCAACATAAACAGGCCGGCAGAACCTTGCATAAGCGAATATCACACAAATCATTAACCGGAATGGGTTTCGTTCTACACATCCTTCACACATCCTTTGTTTGCCAGAACGTTCACTCCTGTGCAAGAAATTCCTGGTTGCCTTGGCCACCAGGTTAGCTTTGAAATGAAAGGCTAGCGTTGGAGGCCTGCTGATTTTACACACACACCCATATTCAGCAAGCATCAAATTACAGCCTTTCGTTTATGTATCCGTGCATGTATCTATAATATATAGACAGACACAGTCCTTGGAGATTTGGGACCGAATCCAAAGGGAAATCTGAGCAATTGTTTACCGAATGGAGCTCAGCAAGGCGAGGCTGCCATCCCTTGAAAAAATCAAGCTGCCTTGGAAGATGGTGGGAGAGCTTGAGCTACTTTGTGGAGAGAAAAATATGTAAACATAGGAGCTCCCGGTGGCGCGGCGGGTTACACCGCTGAGCTGCTGAACTTGCTGACCAAAAGGTCGCAGGTTTGAATCCGGGGAGCGGAGTGTTAGCTCCAGCTTCTGCCAACCTAGCAATTCGAAAACATGCAAATGTGAGTAGATCAATTGGTACCGCTCCGTCGGGAAGAAAACGTCGCTCCATGCAGTCATGCCAATGGCCACATTACCTAGGAGGTGTCTACGGACAACTCCGGCTCTTAATAATAATAATAATAATAATAATAATAATAATAATAATAATAATAATAATAATAATAACAACAACAACAACAACAGTGAAGAACCTGCTTTGATTGAAGTCAAAAATCAGAAACTCCTCAAAACAGCAGACAAAAAACCAGTACAAGAAAACCGCACTACAAACTAGAGCTGACAGCTGGCACAACAAAACATTGCATGGAAAGTTCCTTGACAAAATTGAAGGAAAAGCTGACAAGGAGAAGACCTGGCTCTGGCTCACGAATGGGACCCTGAAGGAGGAGACAGAAGGCCTGATCCTTGCAGCCCAGGAGCAAGACATCAGGACAAAGGCAATTCAGGCCAAGATCGAAAATTCAGCTGATGACCCAAAATGCAGATTGTGCAAGGAAACCGACGAAACCATTGATCATATCCTCAGCTGCTGTAAGAAAATCGCACAGACAGACTACAAACAGAGGCACAACTGTGTGGCCCAAATGATTCATTGGAACTTATGCCTCAAGTACCACCTCCCAGCAGCAAAGAACTGGTGGGATCACAAACCTGCAAGAGTATTGGAAAATGAGCACGCAAAGAGACTGTGGGACTTCCGAATCCAGACTGACAAAGTTCTGGAACACAACACACCAGACATCACAGTTGTGGAAAAGAAAAAGGTTTGGATCATTGATGTCGCCATCGCAGGTGACAGTCGCACTGACGAAAAACAACAGGAAAAACTCAGCCGCTATCAGGACCTCAAGATTGAACTGCAAAGACTCTGGCAGAAACCAGTGCAGGTGGTCCCGGTGGTGATGGGCACACTGGGTGCCGTGCCAAAAGATCTCAGCCGGCATTTGGAAACAATAGACATTGACAAAATTATGATCTGCCAACTGCAAAAGGCCACCCTACTGGGATCTGCACGCATCATCCGAAAATACATCACACAGTCCTAGACACTTGGGAAGTGTTCAACTTGTGGTTTTGCGAAACGAAACCCAGCATATCTATCTTGTTTGCTGTGCCATACAACGTCGTTGTGTTGATAATAATAATAATAATAATAATAATAATAAGAAGAAGAAGAAGAAGAAGAAGAAGAAGAAGAAGAAGATGATATACTGCTGGCATCATAAACTGGACAATTTAAAGAAGTCATAGTTAAAATCGACATAATTAAAATGTCAAACAATCATGCAGGCATTAAAGGTCCAATATAGGATAGCATCTGGGCAATAATCAAAACTGATTTAGGGAGTGTCTGTATATACTCGAGTATAAGCCTTTGTTGGAAATTAAATCTGTAAAAAGTTCAGTCCTTGCTGCCTAGAGAAACAGCTGTGGATCCGGACGGGAGGCAGACTGTGTTGGATAAACCAGAATGTTGGATAAATGCGACTCTACTGTATTAATGAATCCTACAAATCACGAAACGGGCTTGCGTTGGAGGCGTTCTCTCGAGAATCCTGGAGGAACCCGAGATTCCATTTTCCACCAAATCCGTGAATAATCAAATCTGCAATAGTCAAAATTGCAAATGTGCGGGGACGGCCGCAGTCCAGAAATTTCAACTTTCCCGAGCTTTCGGAGAGAAAAGCGTGGCCAATTCCTGGCCCCGGAGTGTGTGATCTTGTTAAGGTGTGGAATGGCTTCCTCCGCCCGCCATTGGCGAAGCAGAACAAGCTCCCGAGCATTTTATTAAAAACCTCTTTTCCCCTCCCTGATGATCTCTCCCGCTTGTGCTCCTGTCGGTGGGTAATAACTGGCGATATTTTATTTATCCCCGATCCCCGCCAGGACAAGCAGAGATCTAATCGGAACAGACTTCTACTTGAATTATTGAGAACGGACCACGGCGGGCCGGGAAAGCAGGGGTATCCGTGTGCGCGTGGGTGCGTCGGCACGTGGATGAGCGATGATGACATTTTTGAGGAAATTATCGAAGAGACGGCTCTGGAAATGGGCGGCTTGCAACCTTTTACTCTACTTATTTATTTACAGCATTTATATTCCGTCCTTCTCACCCCGAAGGGACTCAGGGCGGATCACATTACACATATAGGCAAACATTCAATGCCTTTTAACATAGAACAAAGACAAGACAAACATAGGCTCCGAGCGGGCCTCGAACTCATGACCTCCTGGTCAGAGTGATTCATTGCAGCTGGTTGCAGCTGGCTTGCTCTCCAGCCTGCCCCACAGCTTCTTCTCTCCTCCCTAAGGGACTTCCCAGAGACATTCAGTATAGAAAAAGTTCATATTCCTGTCTGATCTAGTAAGCTAAGCAGGGTCAGCCCTGGTTAGCACATGGATGGGAGACCACTAATGAATATCAGGTGGTTTTGGCCCTACTTGATATCCTTCTGGGTTGGCAGGTGTCATCATCATTCACCCACGTACCGATGCAAAGAAAGTTCATGTTCCTGTCTGATCTGGGAAGCTAAGCAGGGTCAGCCCTGGTTAGTACATGGATGGGAGACCACCATTGAATACTTGATATCCTTCTGGGTCGGCAGATGTCATCATCACTCTCCCACGTACTGATATAGAGAAGGTTCATGGTCCTGTCTGATCTGGAAAGCTAAGCAGGGTCAGCCCTGGTTAGCACATGGATGGGAGACCACCAGAGAATACTTTTGGCTCTACTTGATATTCTTCTGGGTCGGCAGATGTCATCATCACTCATCCACGTACTGATGCAGAGAAGGTTCATGTTCCTGTCTGATCTGGGAAGCTAAGCAGGTTCAGCCCTGGTTAGCACATGGATGGGAGACCACCAATGAATACTTGATATCCCTCTGGGTCGGCAGATGTCATCATCACTCTCCCACGTACTGATATAGAGAAGGTTCATGGTCCTGTCTGATCTGGAAAGCTAAGCAGGGTCAGCCCTGGTTAGCACATGGATGGGAGACCACCAGAGAATACTTTTGGCTCTACTTGATATCCTTCTGGGTTGGCAGATGTCGTCATCACTCACCCGCATACCGATGCAGAGAAGGTTCATGTTCCTGTCTGATCTAGGAAGCTAAGCAGGGTCAGCCCTGGTTAGCACATGAATGGGAGACCACCAAAGAATACCAGGTGCTTTTGGCCCTACTTGATATCCTTCTGGGTTAGCAGATATCATCATCACTCTCCCACATAAGAAGGTTTATGCTCCTGTCTGATCTGGGAAGCTAAGCAGGGACAGCCCTGGATAGCACATGGATGGGAGACCACCAATGAATACTTGATATCCTTCTGGGTCGGCAGATGTCATCATCACTCATCCACGTACTGATGCAGAGAAGGTTTATGCTCCTGTCTGATCTGGGAAGCTAAGCAGGGTCAGCCCTGGTTAGAACATGGATGGGAGACCACCAATGAATACCAGGTGTTTTTGGCTCCACTTGATATCCTTCTGGGTTGACAGATGTCATCATCACTCACCCACGTACTGATACAGAGAAGGTATATGCTCCTGTCTGAACTGGGAAGCTAAGCAGGGTCAGCCCTGGTTAGCACATGGATGGGAGACCACCAATGAATACTTGATATCCTTCTGGGTCGGCAGATGTCATCATCACTCTCCCACATACTGAGGTGGGAACATCTGACTGGCGTGACAAAGAAAGAGTCGGACATCCTGTGACAGCAGCCACCGAGTTTTACGAGCTGGGCCCGGGCTGTGGCACAGGTTGGTGAGCAGCCGACTGCAGCCAGCTGCAATAAATCACTCTGACCAAGAGGTCATGAGTTCGAGGCCAGCTCGGAGCCTGCGTTTGTCTCTGTCTTCGTTCTATGTTAAGGCATTGAATGTTTGCCTTATATGTGTAATGTGATCTGCCCTGAGTCCCCTTCGGGGTGAGCAGGGCGGAATATAAATACAGTAGAGTCTCACTTATCCAAGCTTCGCTTATCCAAGCTTCTGGATAATCCAAGCCATTTTTGTAGTCAATGTTTTCAATATATCGTGATATTTTGGTGCTAAATTCATAAATACAGTAATTACAACATAACATTACTGCGTATTGAACTACTTTTTCTGTCAAATTTGTTGTATAACATGATGTTTTGGTGCTTAATTTGTAAAATCATAACTTAATTTGATGTTTAATAGGCTTTTCCTTAATCCCTCCTTATTATCCAAGATATTTGCTTATCCAAGCTTCTGCGGGCCCGTTTAGCTTGGATAAGTGAGAGTCTACTGTACTGTAAATAAACAAACAAATAAATAAATGTTGACAGATTGATTCCAGACGATCGTCGTATCACTCAGAGAGACGTTTCAAGCATCATCCGCATTTCACAAGAACGTGTGGGTCACATTATTGCTTTGCTTGGCTATCAGAATGGGTCCTGTGAGACGTCGGTCGCGGAAACAGAGTGTCGACTTCTTCTGTGACGGCTTCAGAAAACTTGTTCATCGTTGACAGAAATGTATCCAATTGTCTGGTGATGATGTGGAAAAGTGAATAGTGATAGTTAAAGAGCACATTCTAAGGATTATTTCTGCGTTTGATTTATTAAAATATTCCCATCCATACCCAAGTGACGAAGGCGGAGGCGTTACTTTTCATTCAACCCTCGTACACCCAGAGGTTTCGAATCTGCTGCCTTTCAGGAAACCTCCAAAAATACCCTGCAGCGAATGTTTCTTTTTTTTCGACCAGGGAAGGCATTCCTTCCTCTCTTCCGGGCCTTGCTCAGGTTGAGTGATGTCTCCTGGCGTTGAGGTCTGGGCGTCTCTGCCAGGCCTGCTTTCCCCGCTCTCCTCCTCGCTCTCCTCTTCTTTGTGTTTCCACTCACTCGCTTTGCACTGCAGTCTCTGACACGCAGCGGGAGATGATGATTAATGAGAGACGGAGAAGCCCCAGCCTTCCCAAGTCTCACCTAATGCAAAAGCGGGGTGGGAGCAGGCAGGAAAAAAGGTGCGCGGTGGAGTTATTTGTGTGCGGATGGACACACACACGCGTTTGTAGTATGGATGGAAACCGAAATAGTAGGAAACAGATTCCAGACATGTGTTGTTGAAGGCGTTCATGGCCAGAATGACTGAGTGGCTGTGAGTTTTTCGGGCTGTATGGTCATGTTCCAGTAGCATTCTCTCCTGACATTTCATCCACATCTGTGGCAGGCATCTTCACAACCTTCTTGAACATGGCCATACAGCCCTGTTATTCATTAGAGGTCTCCCATCCATGTACTGGAGTCCTCGTGGACAACAAGTTAAACATGAGCCAACAATGTGATGCGGCTGCTAAAAAAGCCAATGGGATTCTGGCCTGCATCAATAGGGGAATAGCGTCTAGATCCAGGGAAGTCATGCTCCCCTCTATTCTGCCTTGGTCAGACCACACCTGGAATCACACTGCGTCCAATTTTGGGCACCACAGTTGAAGGGAGATGTTGACAAACTGGAAAGCGTCCAGAGGAGGGCGACTAAAATGATTAAGGGTCTGGAGAACAAGCCCTATGAGGAGCGGCTTAAAGAGCTGGGCATGTTTAGCCTGCAGAAGAGAAGGCTGAGAGGAGACATGATAGCCATGTACAAATACGTGAAGGGAAGTCATAGGGAGGAGGGAGCAAGCTTGTTTTCTGCTGCCCTGCAGACCAGGACACGGAACAATGGCTTCAAACTACAGGAAAGGAGATTCCACCTGAACCTCAGGAAGAACTTCCTCACTGTGAGAAGGGCTGTTCGACAGTGGAACTCTCTCCCCGGGGCCGTGGTGGAGGCTCCTTCTTTGGAGGCTTTTAAGCAGAGGCTGGATGGCCATCTGTCGGGGGTGCTTTGAATGCGATTTCCTGCTTCTTAGCAGGGGGTTGGACTGGATGGCCCATGTGGTCTCTTCCAACTCTACTATTCTATGATTCTATGATTCTATGATTCTACTAACCAAGGCTGACCCTGCTTAGCTTCCCAGATCAGACAGGAACATGAACTTTCTCTGCATCAGTACGTGGGTGAGTGATGACCCAAAAAGACTCACAGCAATCCAAAGTTTTGTTGTTGTTGTTGTTGTTGCTGCTGCTATTATTCCTATGTGTTTCTGGGTTGGACTGGATAGCCTTTGGGGTCCCGTACAAAAGAGAATGGCTGGTCCAAACTCATATCACCCAATATGCTTAAAGATGTAAACCGAGGCACCTAATTTCACCACAAAAAACCTGGGAAAACATTGACTCCAGTATAAGCCGAGAGTGGCAAATTTCAGAAATAAAAATAATACATGTAATAATAATAATAATAATAATAATAATAATAATAATAATAATAATAATAATAAATAAAGGAAAATAATACATGTAATAATAAATAGAGTAAAATAATAAATGCAATAATAATACAGTAGAGTCTCACTTACCCAAGCCTTGCTTATCCAAGCCTCTGGGTTATCCAAGCCATTTTTGTAGTCAATGTTTGCAATATATCGTGATATTTTGGTGCTAAATTCGTAGATACAGTAATTACAACATAACATTACTGCGTATTTAACTACTTTTTTTGTCAAATTTGTTGTATAACGTGATGTTTGGGTGCTTTATTTGTAAAATCATAGCCTAATTTGTTGTTTAATAGGCTTTTCCTTAATCCCTCCTTATTATCCAAGATATTCGCTTATCCAAGCTTCTGCTGGCCCGTTTAGCTTGGATGAGTGAGACTCTACTGTATTATATTTATTTATTGTATGGTTACAAGTGTTTTATTTAATACTAGCTGTGCCCAGCCACGGGTTGCTGTGGCTTTGTATGGTGGTGTCTGTATTTTATAGGCAGTGTGGAAGAGGCCTAAGTGAGGCCTAACTCTGCCTGTCCCCTGGGCTGAGTGGGTTGCTAGGAGACCAAGTGGGCGGACCTTAGCCTTCTAACTGGCAGCAATTGGATAAAAACAATTATTCCTCTCCCTCTAATTAGGACTTTATTTTTCTTTTCTTTTTGTTGTATGAACGTAGAGGCATGGATGAGGGGTTGTGCTGTCAAGTTTAGTGTTTCTGGGATGTGCAGTTTTGTTGTTTTGTCCTAGGCCGAAATTTCATTACCCTTTTATATATATATATATAGATTTGTATAGAATGTAACCAGGTCTTTTCGAGCCTGGTTGTCTGGCTTGGTACTTTGATATGGCCTAAGGGCTAATCAATAAAATGTTCTTCTTCTTCTAGTAGCATTCTCTCCTGACATTTTGCCTGCATCTTCAGAGGTTCTGTTGGCAGTGAAACAAGTGGAGTGAATGTTCATCAATGGGAGAAAGAACTTTTGTCTGTGTAGAGCAGTGGTTCTCAGCCGGATGTTTGTGGTCTACAGCTCCCAGAAATCCCAGCCAATTGACCAGCTGTTGGGATTTCTGAGAGTTGAAGGCCAAAAACATCTGGGGACCTCAGGTTGAGAACCACTGGTGTAGAGTAAGTAACATTCTGCTGGCCCGTTTATGTTGGATAAGTGGGACTCTACTGTACTTTTTCTGCCAAATTTGTTGTCTAGCATGATGTTTTGGTGCTTCATTTGTAAAATCATAACCTAATTTGATGTTTAATAGGCTTTTCCTTAATCCCTCCTTATTATCCAACATATTCGCTTATCCAACATTCTGCTGGCCTGTTTATGTTGGATAAGTGAGACTCTACTGTAACAAGAAATTCTTGATAGAATTCACAGATTGTCTGGTTATGCTGGTTTATGATGATAACCACTGTTCAGTATAGAATAAATGATCATTTTTTTGTTCAACAATAAATGTGAATTCTTCTTCATGGAAAAATAAGACATCACCTGAAAATAAGACCTAGAGCATCTTTGGGAGCAAAAATTAATATAAGACACTGTCTTATTTTCGGGGAAACACGGTATCTACCTACCTATCTATCTTTCTATCTTTCTTCCTTTCTATCTTTCTATCTTTCTTTCTTTCTATCTATCTATCTTTCTATCTATCTATCTATCTATCTTTCTATCTATCTATCTATCTATCTATCTATCATCTATCTATCTATCTATCTATCTATCTATCTATCTATCTATCTGTGGAAGCCTCTTCTGTAGTGTGAATGTTGAAATTAGCATGCAGAGACTGGGTGGCCATCTATTGGGAGGGTTTTAATTGTGTGTTCCTGTTATAGGGCACCTTGTGCTGTGTGTAAGCCGCGCTGAGTCCCTTTGGGGAGATGGTGGCAGGATACAAGAATAAAGTTATTATTATATTGTCGAAGGCTTTCAAGGCCAGGATCGCTGGGTTGCTGTGAGTCTTTCGGGGTGTATGGCCATGTTCCAGGAGCATTCTCTCCTGACATTTCACCCACATCTGTGGCAGGCATCCTCACAACCTTCTGGAACATGGCCATACAGCCCTGGTATTCATTGGTGGTCTCCCATGCATGTACTAACCAGGGCTGACCCTGCTTAGCTTCCCAGATCAGATAGGAACTTGAACTTTCTCTGCATCAGTACGTGGGTGAATGATGATGACATCTGCTGACCCAAAAGACTCACAACAACCCAAAGTTTTGTTGTTGTTGTTGTTGTTGTTGTTGTTATTCCTATGTGTTTTTCTGGGTTGGACTGGATAGCCTTTGGGGTCCTATATAACTCTAGGAAAGAGAATGGCTGGTCCAAACTCATACCGCCCAATACGCTTAAAGGTATAAGCCAAGGCACCGAGAGCGGTAAATTTCAGAAATAAAAATAAATACCAATAAAATTACATTACCATATATACTCAAGTATAAACCAACCCGAATAGAATCCGAGGCACCTAATTTTACCACAAAAAAAACTGGGAAAACATTGACTCAAGCATAAGCCGAGAGTGGTAAATTTCAGAAATAAAAAAAGATTCCAAAAATTACATGAATTGAGGCATCAGTAGGTTAAATGTTTTTGAATATTTACATCAAGCTGAAATTTAAGATAAGATTGTCCAACTCTGATCAAATCATTATTCTCATCTTCTTCAATGTAAATGTGTATCCTTTTATTAATAATAGAGTAAAATAATACATGTAATAATAATAACAACAAATACAGGAAAATAATACATGTACTAATAAATAGAGTAAAATAATGCAATAATAATAATAATAATAAGATCAGAGTGAAATAATAAATGTATTATTAATAATAAAAATAGAGTAAAATAAATGTAATAGTAGCAACAATAACAGAGAAAAATAATAAATGTAATAATACCAATAATAACAGAGAAAAATAATAAATGTACCATATATTCTCGAGTATAAGCTGACCCAAATAAAAGCCAACCAGGACCCTCACCCGAGTATAAGCCAAGGAGGGCTTTTTCAGTCTTAAAAAAGGGCTGAAAAACTAGGCTTATACTCGAGTATATACAGTAGACAATCTATATATATAAAAGAGTGATGGCATCAGGGCAGCGGACAAAACAACAAAACTACAGGCCCCCCAACCTCGAAATTTGACAACACAACCCATCATCCATGGCTCTAGGTTGATACAACAAAAAGAAAAGAAAAATAAAGTCCTAATTACAGGGAGAGGAATAATTGTTTTTATCCAATTGCTGCCAGCTTGAAGGCTAAGCTCTGCCCACTTGGTCTCCTAGCAACCCACTCAGCCCAAGGGTCAGGCACAGTTAGGCCTCACTTAGGCCTCTTCCACAGATTATCAGATTTTAACTGGATTATATGGCAGTGTAGACTCAAGGCCCTTCCACACAGCTATATAACCCATTTAGTATCTTATATTATATGCTTTTAACTGGATTATCTTCTCCACACAGCCATATAATCCACTTCAGTGTGCATACTAAACATAAAGACAACCATACAACAGACATTCAATACCACCACTACCTTAATAATTTCTCACCAACACCACCAGACAACGCCACAGCAACGCGTGGCCGGGCACAGCTAGTCTATTATATATTGTATATTTGCGTTTGCATGTTTTCGAACTGCTAGGTTGGCAGAAGCTGGGGCTAACAGCAGGCGCTCACTCCGCTCCCCAGATCCGAACCTGCGACCTTTCGGACGGCAAGTTCAGCAGCTCAGCGCTTTAACACGCTGCGCCACCGAGGTCCAATGCGCTTCCTTCATCCCAATCCCAGCATCCCACCCTAACCACGAAGCCACCTTCCGTGGCCCCTGCTTCTTCTCTTCTGCTTAACCTTCAGCTCTGCCCTTAAGGAGCTGTCAGGGTGGCGGTAATGAGCTTGCTGATCGATGGTGTGGCTCTCTAATCACTTTGTTTATTGTATTAATGAGTTATTTTTTGCTCCCGTCCCTGCGTTCCCCACCGCCGTGGCTGCCGGGGTCGGCCTGGTCCCTTTTCCCGACGAGAGTAGCACAGAGCTCAGCACAAAATGCAGCCCATTTCTGGGAAACATCCGATTGAAGCCGAAGAGAAACGGGAAGCCTCTCGTTCCGCCCAGTGTGTGTTGGTGTGTTTCCTGGTTGGAAGCCATGCATCTCCTTCATCTTCTTCTTTCTCCCCTCTCCTCCCCACAGCAAATGTCACGGCCAGTCTTTCTCCGATTCTACATGACCTTGTACTTTTGCTGCCTACACAGCTAAGGGGACGCAGGGATTTGTCTATTTCCGGTCAGTGTCAAGTCCTGAGTCCCGTCCATCTTGCAAAATGTTCAGCCATGGAAAGAAAGTGTCACATTCATCTCTCGTATCGTCTCGCCTAAAAATAGTCCCTCTTTATCTTCCAATATTTCGTGTCTCTTGCCCACATATAGACAAGTACACCCGTTTTATTTTATCATACCCTGTTTCCCTGAAAATAAGACATCCCCAAAAAATAAGACCTAGCAGAGGTTTTGCTGAATTGCTAAATATAAGGTCTCCCCCAAAAGTAAGACCTAGCAAAGTTTTTGTTTGGAAGCAGGCCCGGTGCCCGCCAAACAAAACACCAGAACTTGCAGGATCGGTAAATGTGCATATTAGTTGTACATGGAAATAATGGTAATAATATATTAAAATGTTATATTATTTATATTTATACAGTATTAACAAGAAATTCTTGACAGGAGTCATAGTTTGTCTAGTTTGGTTATGTTGGTTTGTGATGACAACTACTGTACAGTATATAATAAATGTTCATTTTTTTGTTCAACAATAAATGTGAATTCTTCTTCATGGAAAAATAAGACATGCCCTAAAAATAAGACCTAGCACATCTTTGGGAGCAAAAAATAATATAAGACACTGTCTTATTTTCGGGGAAACACGGTAGACGCCTAGAGTTGGGAGGGATCCCCAAAGACCATCTAGTCTAACCCTATTCTGTCACAATCAAAGCTCCAAGCAACTTCACGTTTGGGAAAAGGTATCCACGGGTATGAATATTTAAGCAGCTCGCTTTTGTGTTGTCGAAGGCTTTCATGGCCAAAATCACAGGGTTGTTGTGTGTTTTCTGAGGGCCGGGCTGTGGCGCAGCTGGTTAGTAACCAGCTGCAATAAATCACTACTGACCGAGAGGTCATGAGTTCAAAGCCCGGGTCGGGTTAAGCCCCCGATCATTAAATAGCCCGGCTTGCTGTTGACCTATGCAGCCCCGAAAGACAGTTGCATCTGTCAAGTAGGGAAATTTAGGTACGCTTTATGCGGGGAGGCTAATTTAACTAATTTACAACATCATAAAACTGCCAGCAAAACACGAGGAAAGGAATGAGGAAGTACAGCCGCTAGTGGACAGTGAAGCAACAGCTCCCCCTGTGGCTGGAATCGTGAAGCTGGAAAAAAAAAAGTTAAATGCCTCTGAGTCTGTCTAATGTATGTTGTTTGTCTGTTGGCATTGAATGTTTGCCATATATGTGTTCATTGTAATCTGCCCTGAGTCCCCTTCGGGGTGAGAAAGAAGGGCAGGATATAAATACTGTAAATAAATAAATGAATAAATAAATTTTCTGGGCTGTATGGCTATGCTCGAGAAGTATTCTCTCCTGACGTTTCGCCTTATAGTCGGGTCGGCTTATACTCGAGTATATACGGGTATATGCTGTGTCCAGGTTTCTTCATCAATTGCTCTGCTATGACTGACTTCTCTGGTTGGACTATGCCGGATTTGGGTTTGGGCATTGCTGCCCTTAGTGGTCCCTAGGTAGATTTGTCCACAGCTGCATGGTATACAGTAGACTCCTGCAGAGGTGAGAGGATATTAATAATAATAATAATAATAATAATAATAATACTTTATTTTTATACCCCACCTCCATCTCCCCGAAGGGACTCTTGTCCCTCTTGTCCTTTGCTGAATCAACAAAGGATTCCCCCAGGCAGGAGGCAGCCAGGCTTTGAAGCTGAAAGGCCATTCAATGCTAATCAATAATAATAATAATAATAATAATAATAATAATAATAATAATAAATTTATTTTTGTATGCCGCCTCCATCTCCCCAGCAGGGGACTCGGGGCAGCTCACATGGGGAACAAGCCCAATATAGTCACATAAATTCATAAAATAACAATTTAGACATCAGACAAACAATTTAAAAACAATTTAAACAGGTCATAGTTAAAATCAGCATAGTGGCCAATTGCAACATTCACACTTGCCTCCAGCAGATGAGAGTTCTTTCTCCCACTCTGGACATCATTTCACAGATATATAAACCCCACTTGCCTAGTTTTTGACACCTCACAACCGCCGAGGATGCCTATCATAAATGTGGGCCAAACGTCAGGAGAGAATGCTTCTGCAGCATGGCCAGACAGCCCGGAAAACTTGCAGCAACCCAGTGATTCCAGCCATGAAATCCTTCGACAACACATGACATCATGGTTTTGGGCACTGGAAGACAACCCCGAAGAGCTGGATTTGAATCCTTTCTCTGTCATGGACAAGTCACACAATCTCAGCCACAAATTCCTCGGCAGTCTTGCCCATCAGGAGAACACAAGGCTGCTGCCAAGTCCAGGGAGAGCTTTGGCCAGTCTGCTGTTTGGCGGATTCGAGCAAAGCGACCGATTTGGCACTTCCTGGAATCCCAACCCACGCACTTGGGGACATGTCCATCTCTGATTTTTCCCCCCCTTAACTCAAGATGAAGACGTTCAAAAAATAAACATGGGAGGAAGATGCATCATAGCCTCCAACTGTCCCGATTTGGCAGCAGAGTCCGGATTCATTCCCTACTTTTTAAAATGTCCCACTTTCTTTCTCTCTCCTCTTCCTACTTTCCCTCTTTGCCTTTGGCATACTTCTTTTGCGGTAAACTGAGTTTGTATTGGGTTGCTGTGAGGCCAGTAAATAAAGAACAACACTCAGATAACAAAGGAATTCCAGATAGGAATCAGTCAGGGCCAGCTAACGTCTCTCCAGGCAGGAAGAGACATTAGCAATTCAAATATTCAATTCTAATCAAGTTGTCCAATTCACACTTGCCTCAAGCAGACAAGAGTTCTTTTTCCCACCTTGGACATTATTCCCTAGGTATAGAAACCCCACTTGCCTGGTTTCCAATAGATCTCACAACCTCTGAGGATGCCTGCCATAGATGTGGGCGAAATGTCAGGAGAGAATGCTTCTGGAACACAGATATATATATATACACCCCACTTGCTAACTCATTAAACGAACACCACAGGTGGTTTAGCCCAATGTGTAATCAGATTGCTATATATATACAGTAGAGTCTCACTTATCCAACACTCGCTTATCCAACGTTCTGGATTATCCAACGCATTTTTGTAATCAATGTTTTCAATATATCGTGATATTTTGGTGCTAAATTCATAAATACAGTAATTACTACATAGCATTACTGCGTATTGAACTACTTTTTCTGCCAAATTTGTTGTCTAACATGATGTTTTGGTGCTTCATTTGTAAAATCATAACCTAATTTGATATTTTATAGGCTTTTCCTTAATGCCTCCTTATTATCCAACATATTCGCTTATCCAACATTCTGCCGGCCCGTTTATGTTGGATAAGTGAGACTCTACTGTATATATATAATAACGATAATAATAAATAAAACATGTATAAGTAGATAAAAAGGTGTAGTAGAGAGATATGTAGTAAAGTTGTAATGGAAAAGTCTAAAACTGATAAGAAATATGCTTAAAGATGTTTTGATTTTGATTTTTCTTTATTGTTGGATTGCATACAATGTGATATGTCTGGGATACTGTAAAATGAGGAAAGAATGTATACTTATACATTTTGAATTATAAATTAATAATAATAATATTGAAAATAAAGCATGTATAGGTAGATGAAGGGTGTGTAGTGGAGAGATGTATAGTGAAGTTGTAATGGAAAAGTTAAAAGACTGATGGGAAATATGTTTGGGGATGTTCTTGATTTTTGTTGTTGTTGGATTGTATGCAACGTGATGTGTTTGAGATATTGTAGAATGAGGAAAATGTGAGCTTGTACATTTGGATTGATAAATTAATTTTATATATATATATATATATATATATATATATATATATATATATATATTCAGCTCACTAAACATTGTTGTAACACCCAAAGCTAACAAGTAACAATTATCGAACTTAAATCCGAAGCCGATTTTCTGAAGCACGAACCCTAGAGGCCAAGGTACTCCAAATAAGACATAAATATGCAATTTTCAGAATGGGAAGGGAAGGAAGTATGGCTCGACTTAGATGGAATACTCAGTCAGAGTATTAGCAAGCTTGAATTAGCCTTTGAGTAGCCATGAAGCTTGCAAAGTCAATCAGTGATGGCATCTGCATAGAGCTAGCCTGGCCTCTGTCGCCTGGAGGCACCCTCTGTTTGGGAGGTGTTAACTGCCAGAGGGTGCCTCCAGGCAACAACATCCAGGCTACCTTTATGCAGATACCTTCACTGATTGACTCTCCAGCTTCGTAGCTACTCAATACTATTCAAGCTTGCTCATTGCAACATTCACACTTGCTTTAAGCAGACAAGGGTTCTTTCTTCCACACACACACATATATATATATACCGTATATACTCGAGTATAAGCCGACCCGAATATAAGCCAAGGCACCTAATTTTACCACAAAAAAACTGGGATAACTTATTGACTCGAGTATAAGCCGAGAGTGGTAAATTTCAGAAATAAAAAACCAGATACCAATAAAATTACATTAATTGAGGCATGTTTTTAAATCTTTACATCAAACTGTAATGTAAGATACGAGTGTCCAACTCTGATTACATCATTATTTTCACCTTCTTCAATGTAAATGTGCGTATGTATCCTTTTCATAATAATAGAGTGAAATAATAAATGTAATAATAATAAATGCAGTAAAATAATATATGTAATAATAGAGTAAAATAATAAGTGTATTAATAGTAATAATAATAGAGTAAAATAAATGTAAAAGTAACAACAATAATAGAGTAAAATAATATATGTAATAATAATAATAATAAATACAGTAACATAATAAATGTAATAAATAGAGTAAAATAATAAATGTATTAATAATAATAATAATAGAGTAAAATAAATGTAATAGTAACAACAATAATAGAGAAAATAATAGATGTAATAATAATAATAATAGAGTAAAATAATAAATGTAACAATACCAATAATAATAGAGAAAAATAATAAATATACCATATATATTTGAGTATAAGCCGACCTGAATATAAGCCCACCAGGACCCTCACTCGAGTATAAGCCGAGGCGGGTTTTTTTCAGTCCTAAAAAAGGGCTGAAAAGCTAGGCTTATACTCGAGTGTAGTAATAACAACAGTAATAAAGTAAAATAATAATAATAAATAGAGTAAAATAGTAAATGTAATAATATCATTAATAACAGGAAAAATAATGAATGTACCATATATTCTCGAGTATAAGCCGACCCAAATATAAGCCAACCAAGACCCTCATCTGAGTATAAGCCGAGGGGGGCTTTTTCAGTCCTAAAAAAGGGCTGAAAAACTAGGCTTATACTCGAGTATATATGGTATCTATCTATCTATCTATCTATCTATCTATCTATCTATCTATATCTATACATACACACACACACACACACAAATATACACACACACACACACACACACAGTCCAAATGCTTTACTGCCAACAGAACCTGTGAAGATGCCAGCCACAGATGCAGGTGAAACATCAAGAGATAGTGCTTTTGAAACCTAGCCATACAGCCTGGAAAACTCGCAGCAACCCAGTGTGTGTCTCATCCAGGACAGAGAAAGGATTCGAACCCAGCTCTTCGGAGTTGTATTCCAATGCCCAAAACCATGATGTCATGTTTCCTGCTAATGGAAAAGTATAGAAATTTGGCCCTCGCAGCCTTTGCTTTATTGCATCCTTGCGCATAATTAGGAAAGCAGGCATTGTACCAAATGTATGTTAGATATATTTATATGTATATATCAGATTTCAAGGGGTAAAGTGTACTGTGTCCTTATAATCAATCAGCCCTAAAAATGCACAGCGAAAGAGCTGCGTCTTTTTATAGGGAGGGCGAAAGCGAAATCTTCCTCGGGCGGGTGGAGAGAGCGGCTGGAACAAAGAGCTTCCTTCGGAGGTTTGTAAATACCGGCAAGGTGACGTGAGGTTGGCCACCCTCTCTCCGCCTGGCACACCTCGCAGGGTTGTTGTGAAGGGGAAGCAAAGGGCCAGGTGGGATTGGGCTCCGGCGTTGGATGGAGATGCCCTGGGTGTCTGCGAGGCAGAGCCGCGACTTGTTAATTCCTTTATACATTGACGTCTATGGCTTTGCGGAGTAACATGAACAGAAAAAGACAGGCCTTTGCCCCAGAGGCCTTATAATCTCTGTCGTGCGGGGTGTTTGTGAAGGGCAGGGATAAACACTGGGAAACGGGATGGATGAAGGCTGACAGGCAAAGCTCACGCTGGAGTGAATCTCCGCTCGGTGACGGAATTGACCCGGCAACCTTGGGCCCGATCTGTCGTTTTTCCCTCTGCTTTGCCTACCTTGCAAGGCTGTTGTGAGCTTCAAGGGGAATAATATGCTGCCTCAAAGCCCATTGGAGTCTCTCCGAGGTTCTCAAGCAGAGGCTAGGATTATATTATTATTATTATTATTATTATTATTATTATTATTATTATTATTATTTTATTATGACACAGCAAACAAGATCGATATGCTGGATTTCGTATCACAAAACCACAAGTCGAACACTTCCCAAGTGTCTAGGACTGTGTGATGTATTATTATTATTATTATTATTATTATTATTATTATTATTATTATTATTATTATTATGACACAGCAAACAAGATAGATATGCTGGATTTCATATCACAAAATCACAAGTCGAACACTTCCCAAGTGTCTAGGACTGTGTGATGTATATTATTATTATTATTATTATTATTATTATTATTATTATTATTATCATTGTATGACACAGCAAACAAGATAGATATGCTGGATTTCATATCACAAAATCACAAGTCGAACACTTCCCAAGTGTCTAGGACTGTGTGATGTATATTATTATTATTATTATTATTATTATTATTATTATTATTATTATTATTATTTTATTATGACACAGCAAACAAGATAGATATGCTGGATTTCGTATCGCAAAATCTCAAGTCGAACACTTCCCAAGTGTCTAGGACTTACTATTATTATTATTATTTTATTATGACACAGCAAACAAGATCGATATGCTGGATTTCGTATCACAAAACCATAAGTCGAACACTTCCCAAGTGTCTAGGACTGTGTGATGTATTATTATTATTATTATTATTATTATTATTATTATGACACAGCAAACAAGATAGATATGCTGGATTTCGTATCACGAAATCACAAGTCGAACACTTCCCAAGTGTCTAGGACTGTGTGATGCATTATTATTATTATTATTATTATTATTATTATTATTATTATTATTATTATTACACAGCAAACAAGATAGATATGCTGGATTTCGTATCGCAAAATCTCAAGTCGAACACTTCCCAAGTGTCTAGGACTTACTATTATTATTATTATTTTATTATGACACAGCAAACAAGATAGATATGCTGGATTTCATATCACAAAATCACAAGTCGAACACTTCCCAAGTGTCTAGGACTGTGTGATGTATATTATTATTATTATTATTGATGGTGATGGTGATGATGATGGAGTCTCCATTTTCAGAATCCTAGAGCTGGAAGAGACCCCCAGTCTGGATGGCCATCTGTTAGGAGGGCTTAGCTGGTGTCTTCTGCTCTGTCAGATGGGGGTTGGACTGGATGCTCTCGAGAGGTCTCTTCCAGCTTGATGATCCTATAAGTCAGTGTCCTATCCGCTTATCAACTCCACTGCCGCTTCTCTTCTGCCAAGGTGCCCTTCCCAATAAAAGCCAGCTCTAGCTCTGACCTTCTGACTCTTGGATGCCGTGCTCTTGACCCGGGCAGTTGGAGCCTCGTGGGAGAAAGGTTAGCGAGGAAGAGCATGTCTGCCGGGGATTTTGCTCCCAAAGAGAGACTCTCCCAAGGCCTGGCTCCAAGGGCCCAATCGAGCAACAAGCGGGGGAGACGGAGGGAGATGAAGCCACCCTTGCCCGCCCTGCAGCACCCGCTGCTATTAATAAAGGCTTCCATCATGCCTGGCCGCCAGTGGCATCCGCTACAACCGGGAAAACAACCTGCCCAAGAAAGAGAGCGATGGAGGCACAACGAGGGTCACAACAGACTAGGCCCTGACGCAAAACAGGCCTCACTGCAAGGCATTCTGTTCTATGTTCCCAAACCGGATGCCCATTATGTACCACTTGGGATCAAAGGTCTGGAAGGGACCTCAAAGGCTATCCAGTCCAACCCAGGAAGGAAGGGAGACACTATCCAAGCCAGGGGTGCCCAAACTAAGGCCCGGTGCCCACATGCAGTCCATTGAAGCCATTTATCCGGCCCCCGATGTGGCGGCGGTTCCCTCCTCCTCCGCCGAGGAAGGCGCATGCAGCCTGGTGTGTGCCTTCCAAAGCTTTGCTTGTTTATCATGGTATTTTAATCATTATTTAATTAATTATTAATTATTAAGGAGTGCTTTGCCAGTGCTTTTGGTGCACAAAGGCAGAAGGGGGTTGGACTAAATATTATTATTATTATTATTATTATTATTATGGAGCCCCCAGTGGCGTAGTGGATTAAAGCCTCGTGACTTGAAGGTTGGGTTGCTGATCTGAAAGTTTCCAGGTTCGAATCCCACCCGGGAAGAGCACGGATGAGCTCCCTCTGTCAGCTCCAGCTCCATGCGGGGACATGAGAGAAGCCTCCCACAAGGATGATAAAAACATCAAAAACATCCGGGCAACGTCCTTGCAGACGGCCAATTCTCTCACACCAGAAGCGACTTCCACTTTCTCAAGTAGCTCCTGACATTAAAAATTATTATTATTATTATTATTATTATTATTGGCACAAAGACACAGTATTACACAGCAAACGAGATCTATATGCTGGATTTCGTATCACAAAATCACAAGTCAAACACTTCCCAAGTGTTTGGGACTGTCTGATGTGTTGTTGTTGTTGTTGTTGTTGTTGTTGTTGTTGTTGTTGTTATTATTATTAACATTGAGGCTGGGAGGCCATTTGTCAGTGGTGCTTTGCTTGTGCTTTTGGTGCACAAAGGCAGAAGGGGGTTGGACTCAATGGCCCAAGGGGTCTCTTCCAACCCTCATTATTTTTTCTATGATGATGATGATGATGATGATTAACATTGAGGCTGTATTTGTTCCCGTTTTGTTCTGTTTTTACTTCAGAATAAGAGATGTGCAGTGTGCATAAAAATTTGTTCATAGTTAAAAAAAAAAAAAAACTATAGTCAAGCCCTCCAACAGTCTAAGGGACTGTGAACTAGCCCCCTGTTTAAAAAGTTTGGGGATCCCTGATCCAAACCCTTCCCAACAGATGTTCATTCAGCCTCATAGACATTTGCTGGTTCATGGGGAAAATAAGGCTAAAGAATCATAGGATCTTACAGCCCCACCAATGATGCATCCAGAGCAAACTTGCCCAACATCACAAACGTTAAGGACTGATGGAATTTCTCAGGGATCACCTGGCATGATGTCTGTTGTCATTATTAATCCACAACCTAATACAGTACAGTCTCACTTATCCAACATTCGCGTTCTAGATTATCCAACACAGTCTGTTTTTGTAGTCAGTGTTTTCAATACATTGTGATGTTTTGGTAAAGTAGAATCTCACTTATCCAAGACTCGCTTATCCAAGGTTCTGGATTATCCAAGGCATTTTTGTAGTCAATGTTTTCGATATATCATGATATTTTGGTGCTAAATTCGTAAATACAGTAATTACTACATAACATTACTGCATATTGAACTACAGTAGAGACTCACTTATCCAAGCTAAACAGGCTGGCAGAACCTTAAATAAGCAAATATCTTGTATAATAAGGAGGGATTAAGGAAAAGCCTATTAAACATCAAAAAAGGTTATGATTTTACAAAGTAAGCACCAAAACATCATGTTATACAACAAATTTGACAGAAAAGGTAGTTCAATACGAAGTAATGTTATGTTGTAATTACTGTATTGATGAATTTAGCACCAAAATATCATGATACAGTAGAGTCTCACTTATCCAACACTCGCTTATCCAAGCCTCTGGATAATCCAAGCCATTTTTGTAGTCAATGTTTTCAATATATCGTGATATTTTGGTGCTAAATTCATAAATACAGTAATTACTACATAGCATTACTGCGTATTGAACTACTTTTTCTGTCCAATTTGTTGTCTAACATGATGTTTTGGTGCTTCATTTGTAAAATCATAACCTAATTTGGTGTTTAATAGGCTTTTCCTTAATCCCTCCTTATTATCCAAGATATTCGCTTATCCAAGCTTCTGCCGGCCCGTTTAGGTTGGATAAGTGAGACTCTACTGTATATATTTTTTCAATCCCAAAAATGACCTGGTTTCTTTTCCCTTGCTTTGACGTAAACAATATTGACATTAGTAACAAATGTTTGTTTGGTGTGACATTGTGTTACATTCGGCTTCCCAAATAAATATCCATTTGAAAGAGATACAACATTGAAACAATGTATTTGTTCTCTTCACTTTATAGTCATGGGAAAACTTCAGCCCTCCAGGTGCTTTGGACTTCAACTCCCAGAATTCCTAACAGCCTATCGGCTGTTAGGAATTCTGGGAGTTGAAGTCCAAAGCACCTGGAGGGCCCAAGTTGGCCTAGGCTTGCTTCATACTTCTTCTGAATTCCTATCTATATATATAAAAGAGTGATGGCATCAGGGCAGCGGACAAAACAACAAAACTACAGGCCCCCCAACCTCGAAATTTGACAACACAACCCATCATCCACGGCTCTAGGTTGATACAACAAAAAGAAAAGAAAAATAAAGTCCTAATTAGAGGGAGAGGAATAATTGTTTTTATCTAATTGCTGCCAGTTAGAAGGCTAAGCTCCGCCCACTTGGTCTCCTAGCAATCGACTCACCCCAGGGGACAGGCAGAGTTAGGCTTCACTTAGGCCTCTTCCACAGATTATCTAATTAATATCGCAAAAAACAACACTCTGAAAACAAGGGAATTCCAGACAGGAAACAATCCGGGCCAGCTAACACCTCCCAACAAAAAATTCACTCAGGGAGGAAACAGCCAGGCTTTAAAGCTGCAAGGCCATCACATGCTAATCATAATCATAATTGCAGCATTCATACTAGCCTCCAACAGACAAAAAAAAACAGGAATATTGTATATTCACAACCTTTAGGAAATAATATCCCCTGATGGCGCAGTGTGTTAAAGCGCTGAGCTGCTAAACTTCTGGACCGAAAGGTCGCAGGTTTGAATTGGGGGAGCGGAGAGAGCCCCCACTGTCAGCCCCAGCTTCTGCCAACCCTAAAGTTCAAAAACATGCAAATGAGAGTAGATGAATAGGCACCGCTCCAGCGGGAAGATAACAGCGCTCCACGCAGTCATGCCGGCCACATGACCTTGGAGGACTCTACAGACAACGCCGGCTCTTCGGCTTAGAAATGGAGATGAGCACCAACCCCCAGAGTCAGACATGACTGGACTTAACGTCAGGAGAAACCTTTACCCTTGACCTTAACGACCACCAATACCTCAATACTTTATTTCCCAGACCACCAGACTTCGCCACAGCAACGCGTGGCCGGGTACAGCTAGTTGTGTTATAAAATGGCCAAGAGCGTAGAACAAATGGTTTGAAACTCTTGAAACCAGGGCTTAGTACTGAAGGATAATGGGTGTTGTAGTTTCACAAGGATCCTGAGGAGAAAAAAAGGCGGGAAAATAGAAAAGGCTTCAAACGGCCATGTTGGGCTCATTTTCCTCACAAAATGGCAGAAAGCGGGGAAGTTAGGCTTCTCTTAGGTTTTCAAAAAGGGGATAAAAATGAGAAGAAAACCTCCAAAACGTACAAAAAGCAGGCCTGGGATATAGTTGACAAAAAATGGAAGGGATTCTTGAGGTAAATAAATGGGAGAAAAGGGTTTTCTGAGGTAAATAAATGGGAGAAATAGGTTTTCTGAGGTAAATAAATGAGAGAAAGCAGTTTTCTGAGGTACTTTTTAGGTACATACTGTATATACTCGAGTATAAGCCTAGTTTTTCAGCCTTTTTTAAGACTGAAAAAGCCCCTATCGGCTTATACTCGGGTGAGGGTCCTGGTTGGCTTATATTTGTGCCAGCTTATACTCGAGAATATATGGTACATCTATTACTGTATATACTCGAGTATAAGCCTAGTTTTTCAGCCCTTCTTTTAAGACTGAAAAAGCCCCTATCGGCTTATACTCGGGTGAGGGTCCTGGTTGGCTTATATTTGGGCCAGCTTATACTCGAGAATATATGGTACATCTATTACTGTATATACTCGAGTATAAGCCTAGTTTTTCAGCCCTTGTTTTTAAAGACTGAAAAAGCCCCTCTCGTCTTATACTCGGGTGAGGGTCCTGGTTGGCTTATATTTGGGCCAGCTTATACTCGAGAATATATGGTACATTTATTACTGTATTTACTCGAGTATAAGCCTAGTTTTTCAGCCCTTTTTTTAAAAGACTGAAAAAGCCCCTCTCGGCTTATACTCGGGTGAGGGTCCTGGTTGGCTTATATTTGGGTCAACTTAAACTCGAGAATATATGGTACATTTATTACTGTATATACTCGAGTATAAGCCTAGTTTTTCAGCCTTTTTTTAAGACTGAAAAAGCCCCCCTTGGCTTATACTCGGGTGAGGGTCCTGGTGGGCTTATATTTGGGCCAGCTTATACTCGGGAATATATGGTACATTTATTTATCTCTATTATTATATTTATTATTTTTCTCTATTATTGTTGCTACTATTACATTTATTTTACTCTATTTTTATTATCATTAATATGTTTATTATTTCACCCTGATCTTATTATTATTGCATTTATTATTTTACTCTATTTATTGTTATTATTACATTTATTATTTTACTCTATTTATTATTACATGTATTATTTTCCTGTATTTACAGTATTATTATTATTATTACATTTATTATTTCACTCTATTATTATTATTATTACATTTATTATTTCACTCTATTATTATTAAAAGGATACATAAGCACATTTACATTGAAGAAGATGAGAATCATGATTGGATCAGAGTTGGACAGTCTTATCTTAAATTAGAGCTTTATATAAATATTCAAAAACATTTAACCTACTGATGCCTCAATTAATGTAATTTTATTGGTATCTATTTTTATTTCTGAAATTTACCACTCTCGGCTTATACTTGAGTCAACGTTTTCCCAGTTTTTTGTGGTAAAATTAGGTGCCTCGGCTTATATTCGGCTCGGCTTATACTCGAGTATATACGGTCATTTTATTGGCATCTCGGCTTATATTGGAGTCAATGTTTTCCCAGTTTTTTTGTGGTAAAATTAGGTGCCTCGGCTTATATTCGGGTCGGCTTATACTCAAGTATCTACGGTAATTTTATTGGTATCTCAGCTTATATTGGAGTCAATGTTTTCCCAGTTTTTTTTGTGGTAAAATTAGGTGCCTCGGCTTATATTCGGGTCGGCTTATACTCGAGTATATACGGTCATTTTATTGGTATCTCGGCTTATATTGGAGTCAATGTTTTCCCAGTTTTTTTGTGGTAAAATTAGGTGCCTCGGCTTATATTCGGGTCGGCTTATACTCAAGTATATACAGTAATTTTATTGGTATCTCAGCTTATATTGGAGTCAATGTTTTCCCAGTTTTTTTGTGGTAAAATTAGGTGCCTCGGCTTATATTCGGGTCGGCTTATACTCGAGTATATACGGTCATTTTATTGGTATCTCGGCTTATATTGGAGTCAATGTTTTCCCAGTTTTTTTGTGGTAAAATTAGGTGCCTCGGCTTATATTCGGGTCGGCTTATACTCAAGTATATACAGTAATTTTATTGGTATCTCAGCTTATATTGGAGTCAATGTTTTCCCAGTTTTTTTGTGGTAAAATTAGGTGCCTCGGCTTATAATCGGGGTGGCTTATACTCAAGTATATATGGTAATACACTTTTGGCTGGAAAGGGGGAAGACGAGGCTTCTCTTAGGTTTTTAAAAAGGAAGAACAATGGGAAGAAAACCCCCAAATTGTTGGCCTTGTAAAAAGGCAGACATGGGGTACAGTTAACCAAAAAGCAAAGGGATTCCAGAGGTAAATAAATGGAAATAAATGGAAAAAATAGGTTTTCTGAGGTAGTCCTGGGGTACATATGTACTCTTGGGGCCCTTCCACACAGCCCTATATCCCAGATTATCAAGGCAGGAAATCTTTGTGGGAAGAACTAAGGTCCAGTGTTAGTTAGTGGCGTTCACCAGTGGAACTCCTCGCTGCAGGGTTGAAAGGCAGCGTGGCTGGCGCCTTGGGGGGAAACGGTGCACCGAGGGCATGTCATGGCAGCTAGCAAAAGCAAGGGAGCTCCCAGACAGTGAGGGTGCTCTTTCTGGGAAGAACTAGGGTCCAGGGTTAGTTAGTGGTGTTCACCAGTGGAACTCCTTGCTGCAGGGTTGAAAGGCAGCGTGGCTGGCACCTTGAGGGGAAACGACTACGCACCGAGGGCATGTCATGGCAGCTAGCAAAAGCAAGGGAGCTCCCAGACCGTGAGGGTGCTCTTTCTGGGAAGAACTAGGGTCCAGGGTTAGTTAGTGGCATTCACCAGTGGAACTCCTCGCTGCAGGGTTGAAAGGCAGCATGGCTGGCGCCTTGGGGGGAAAACGACGGTGCACCGAGGGCATGTCATGGCAGCTAGCAAAAGCAAGGGAGTTCCCAGACAGTGAGGGTGCTCTTTCTGGGAAGAACTAGGGTCCAGGGTTAGTTAGTGGCATTCACCAGTGGAACTCCTTGCTGCAGGGTTGAAAGGCAGCGTGGCTGGCGCCTTGAGGGGAAACGACTACGCACCGAGGGCATGTCATGGCAGCTAGCAAAAGCAAGGGAGCTCCCAGACAGTGAAGGTGCTCTTTCTGGGAAGAACTAGGGTCCAGGGTTAGTTAGTGGCATTCACCAGTGGAACTCCTCGCTGCAGGGTTGAAAGGCAGCGTGCCTGGGGCCTTGGGGGGAAAACGACGGTGCACCGAGGGCATGTCATGGCAGCTAGCAAAAGCAAGGGAGTTCCCAGACAGTGAGGGTGCTCTTTCTGGGAAGAACTAGGGTCCAGGGTTAGTTAGTGGCATTCACCAGTGGAACTCCTTGCTGCAGGGTTGAAAGGCAGCATGGCTGGCACCTTGAGGGGAAACCACTACGCACCGAGGGCATGTCATGGCAGCTAGCAAAAGCAAGGGAGTTCCCAGACAGTGAGGGTGCTCTTTCTGGGAAGAACTAGGGTCCAGGGTTAGTTAGTGGCATTCACCAGTGGAACTCCTCGCTGCAGGGTTGAAAGGCAGCATGGCTGGCGCCTTGGGGGGAAAACGACGGTGCACCGAGGGCATGTCATGGCAGCTAGCAAAAGCAAGGGAGTTCCCAGACAGTGAGGGTGCTCTTTCTGGGAAGAACTAGGGTCCAGGGTTAGTTAGTGGCGTTCACCAGTGGAACTCCTTGCTGCAGGGTTGAAAGGCAGCATGGCTGGCACCTTGAGGGGAAACCACTACGCACCGAGGGCATGTCATGGCAGCTAGCAAAAGCAAGGGAGTTCCCAGACAGTGAGGGTGCTCTTTCTGGGAAGAACTAGGGTCCAGGGTTAGTTAGTGGCATTCACCAGTGGAAGTCCTCGCTGCAGGGTTGAAAGGCAGCGTGGCTGGGGCCTTGGGGAGAAACGACGGCGCACCGAGGGCATGTCATGGCAGGTAGCAAAAGCAAGGGAGTTCCCAGACAGTGAGGGTGCTCTTTCTGGGAAGAACTAGGGTCCAGGGTTAGTTAGTGGCGTTCACCAGTGGAACTCCTTGCTGCAGGGTTGAAAGGCAGCATGGCTGGCACCTTGAGGGGAAACCACTACGCACCGAGGGCATGTCATGGCAGCTAGCAAAAGCAAGGGAGTTCCCAGACAGTGAGGGTGCTCTTTCTGGGAAGAACTAGGGTCCAGGGTTAGTTAGTGGCATTCACCAGTGGAAGTCCTCGCTGCAGGGTTGAAAGGCAGCGTGGCTGGGGCCTTGGGGAGAAACGACGGCGCACCGAGGGCATGTCATGGCAGGTAGCAAAAGCAAGGGAGTTCCCAGACAGTGAGGGTGCTCTTTCTGGGAAGAACTAGGGTCCAGGGTTAGTTAGTGGCGTTCACCAGTGGAACTCCTTGCTGCAGGGTTGAAAGGCAGCATGGCTGGCACCTTGAGGGGAAACCACTACGCACCGAGGGCATGTCATGGCAGCTAGCAAAAGCAAGGGAGTTCCCAGACAGTGAGGGTGCTCTTTCTGGGAAGAACTAGGGTCCAGGGTTAGTTAGTGGCATTCACCAGTGGAAGTCCTCGCTGCAGGGTTGAAAGGCAGCGTGGCTGGGGCCTTGGGGAGAAACGACGGCGCACCGAGGGCATGTCATGGCAGGTAGCAAAAGCAAGGGAGTTCCCAGACAGTGAGGGTGCTCTTTCTGGGAAGAACTAGGGTCCAGGGTTAGTTAGTGGCATTCACCAGTGGAACTCCTTGCTGCAGGGTTGAAAGGCAGCGTGGCTGGCGCCTTGAGGGGAAACGACTACGCACCGAGGGCATGTCATGGCAGCTAGCAAAAGCAAGGGAGCTCCCAGACAGTGAAGGTGCTCTTTCTGGGAAGAACTAGGGTCCAGGGTTAGTTAGTGGCATTCACCAGTGGAACTCCTCGCTGCAGGGTTGAAAGGCAGCATGGCTGGCGCCTTGGGGGGAAAACGACGGTGCACCGAGGGCATGTCATGGCAGCTAGCAAAAGCAAGGGAGTTCCCAGACAGTGAGGGTGCTCTTTCTGGGAAGAACTAGGGTCCAGGGTTAGTTAGTGGCGTTCACCAGTGGAACTCCTTGCTGCAGGGTTGAAAGGCAGCATGGCTGGCACCTTGAGGGGAAACCACTACGCACCGAGGGCATGTCATGGCAGCTAGCAAAAGCAAGGGAGTTCCCAGACAGTGAGGGTGCTCTTTCTGGGAAGAACTAGGGTCCAGGGTTAGTTAGTGGCGTTCACCAGTGGAAGTCCTCGCTGCAGGGTTGAAAGGCAGCGTGGCTGGGGCCTTGGGGAGAAACGACGGCGCACCGAGGGCATGTCATGGCAGGTAGCAAAAGCAAGGGAGTTCCCAGACAGTGAGGGTGCTCTTTCTGGGAAGAACTAGGGTCCAGGGTTAGTTAGTGGCGTTCACCAGTGGAACTCCTTGCTGCAGGGTTGAAAGGTATAGAAGCATAATTTTGGAATACTTCTTAAAGACTATCCAGTCTGACCCCATTCTGCCTTGCATGAAGATGCAATTGAACCATTTTGACTGTCCATTTCGGTCTAGTATTGCCGTTGAGGAATGACTTGAAGGCCCACAACCACCAATGCGCCATGCCCTGAATGTAAGTCAGCCCGAGAGGCAACTTCCATACTTTTGTGGCATAACAGTGCCTTTTCAATTACTCTAGTGTTCGTGGCTGAGTAAATGGTAGAGGAGGACCATCATGCGGTTCGAGTGCTGATTTGTGCTGTGTTGTGGGTGTTGAGATGTTGGAAAGCACATTTTGCACCTCATGCGCATAAGTGTTTTTAAAAATAATGGGTTTTGGTTTCTTTTGAGAAATTGAAGTGGCTTACAAAAATTCTGGTCTAGTGGGGAAGTACTCTTGGAGCACTGATGGGAGCTAATTATTTTGTAAGAATATCTAGAGGGCATCTATACTGTAGAATTAAGTAGATTAAGTAGAGGGCAGATTTTTGGGCGCCTATTAGGAAACGGGGGCGGAGCTAGAGGAGTGGGCGTGGCTTCTTCCCAAGAGCCTGAGACAGGGCTGAGCCTCTATACCTCTCCTGAGGCACTTGTTGGGACACAGAGGGCGGAGCTAGGGAAGGGGGCGGGGCCTCCTTGCAAGAGCCCGAGACAGGGCTGAGCCTCTATATCTCTCCTGAGAGACCTTTTAGGACTAAAGGGCGGGGCTAGGGGTGGGGGCGGGGCCTCTTCCCAATAGCGTGAGACAGGGCTGAGCCTCTATACCTCCCCTGAGGCGCTCATTAGTACACGGGGGTGGGGTATAGATGTTCAGACACTTGGGAAGAGGCCCCGCCCCCTCCTCTAGCCCCACCCCCTGTGTCCTGGCAGGCACCACAGGACAGGGATAGAAGCTCAGCCCTGCCTCAGAGCTCGTAACTCCGCCCATCCCGTCCTGGCCGCCCATTTGTGGCCCCGCCCACCTCCCCTCGCAGCCCTGCATCTTGGACTAGGGGAGAGGCTCAGCCCCGCCCTCTTGAGCAGAAGCCACACCCACCCATCTAAGCCACGCCCCCCTTTCCAGGGGGCGCTGAGTCATATTTTTTCTGGAAAGGGGGTGGCAGGCCAAATAAGTTTGGGAACCACTGACTTAAATCAAGAAATAGCTTTCTAAGAAGTGCAGAAATATTTGCAGGAACACCTCAGCAAGTGAGAGTCCAAAAGAGGCAGGTTAACACCCAGAACCTCAATCATTGGCTGATTGTCCCATCTGGGAGATAGATATAAATAAAGTATTATTATTATTATTATTATTATTATTATTATTATTATTATTATTATTATTGTATGACACAGCAAACAAGATAGATATGCTGGATTTCTTATCACAAAATCGCAAGTCGAACACTTCCCAAGTGTCTAGGACTGTGTGATGTATATTATTATTATTATTATTATTATTATTGTATGACACAGCAAACAAGATAGATATGCTGGATTTCGTATCACAAAATCACAAGTCGAACACTTCCCAAGTGTCTAGGACTGTGTGATGTATTTTCGGATGATGCATGCAGATCCCAGTAGGGTGGCCTTTTGCAGTTGGCAGATCGTGATTTTGTCAATGTCTGTTGTTTCCATATGCCGGCTGAGATCTTTTGGCACGGCACCCAAAGTGCCGATCACCACCGGGACCACCTGCACTGGTTTCTGCCATAGTCTTTGAAGTTCAATATTGAGGTCTTATTATTATTATTATTATTATTATTATTATTATTATTATTATTATTGTGTCGGCATCGAATTGTTGCCAATTGTGTACGCCACCCTGAGTCTCTTTGGGTGAGAAGGGTGGGATATAAATGTTGGAAATAAATAAATAAATAAATAAATTCTGGACGAGAGATTCCCTCCTGGGCACAAAGAAGACTGGCCAACTTGGCAGGTGTGGGTCACATTATAGCTTTGCTTGGCTATCAGAAGATCTGTGCAGAAGTGTTGACTTCTTCCCATGACGGCTTCAGAAAACTTGTTCATCGTTGGCAGAAATGTATCTAATTGTCTGGTGATTATATTTAAAAGTGAATAGTGATAGTTAAAGAGAACATTCTAAGGATTATTTCTGCATGTTGTCGAAGGCTTTCATGGCCGGGATCACAGGGTTGTTGTATGTTTTCCGGGCTGTATGGCTGTGTTCCAGAAGCATTCTCTCCTGACGTTTTGCCCACATCTATGGCAGGCATCCTCAGAGGTTGTGAGGTATGGAGAAACTCAGCAAGGAAGGTTTATATATATCTGTGGAAAGTCCAGGGTGAGAGAAGAACTCTTTGTCAGTTGGAAACCAGTGTGAATGTTGTAGTAATCACCTTAATTAGCATTGAATAGCTTCATCTCCTGGCTTCTTGTCTTTTTGGGGGTGCCTTTAGCTTTGGATCTGCACCCGCTGCCCTTCAGGGATGTGGGAGTGAGTGGCAGTGGGTGTGGGGCAGAGAGACCGAAGAAGGCTTGCAGCTAGCTAGCTTCAATCAAGCACCCATTGCAGGTGCGGAATTTAATTTGATTGGCTAATTAGAAGCCGAATGTTAATTATGCCCATTACCCAATGAGGTGCGGCAGACGAGGGAGAATTTATAAATAACCCCCGTGCTCTGTGCGACTCATTTGCATGATGCCGTATCCCTGCCGTTGCTATGGAGACCCGACCCTCCCCACCAGCTTCCAAAGGATGGAGGGTACTTGTTTAAGTTGGCATCAAACCTGGGCAGGATTTAGTGGGGCGGAAGGAGGATTAGGCCGATGTGTTGTCGAAGGCTTTCATGGCCGGGATCACAGGGTTGTTTTATGTTTTCCAGGCTGTATGGCCATGTTCCAGAAGCATTCTCTCCTGACGTTTCGCCCACATCTATGGCAGGCATCCTCAGAGGAGAAACTCAGCAAGGAAGGTTTATATATATCTGTGGAAAGTCCAGGGTGAGAGAAGAACTCTTTGTCAGTTGGAGGCCAGTGTGAATGTTGTAGTTAATCACCTCAATTAGCATTGAATAGCTTCATCTCCTGGCTTCTTCCTGCCTGGGGGCATCCTTTGTTAGCTACCCCTGGTTCCCATGTCTTGGTTCCAAGGGCAGCTAATGACTCTGAACAAAGGATGCCCCCAGGCAGGAAGAAGCCAGGAGATGAAGCTATTCAGTGCTATTCAGTGATTAACTACAACATTCACACTGGCCTCCAACTGACAAAGAGTTGGGTTGTTGTGTGTTTTCCGGGCTGTATGGCCATGTTCTAGAAGTATTCTCTCCTGACGTTTCGCCCACATCTGTGGCAAGCATCCTCAGAGGTTGTGAGGTATGGAGAAACTAGGCAAGGAAAGTTTATATATATCTGTGGAAAGTCCAGGGTGAGAGAAGAACTCTTTGTCAGTTGGAGGCCAGTGTGAATGTTGTAGTTAATCACCTCAATTAGTATTGAATAGCTTCATCTCCTGGCTTCCTGCCTGGGGGCATCCTTTGTTTAGAGTCGATAGCTGCCCTTGGAACCAAGACATGGGAACCAGGGGCAGCTAACAAAGATGCCCCCAGGCAGGAAGAAGCCAGGAGATGAAGCTATTCAATGCTAATTGAGGTGATTACTAATTACAACATTCACACTGGCCTCCAACTGACAAAGAGTTGGGTTGTTGTGTGTTTTCCGGGCTGTCTGGCCATGTTCTCTCCTGACGTTTCGCCCACATCTAAGGCAGGCATCCTCAAAGGTTGTGAGGTATGGAGAAACGAAGCAAGGAAGGTATATATATATCTGTGGAAAGTCCAGGGTGAGAGAAGAACTCTTGTCAGTTGGAGGCCAGCGTGAATGTTGCAGTTAATCACCCTAATTTGCATTGAATAACAAAGAGTCATTCCAGAGTCATTTCCAGACAGGAATCAATCAGGGGCAGCTAACGACTCTGAACAAAGGATTTCCCCAGGCCAGGAGGTGAAGCTTGGAAGGCCATTTAATGCTAACAAAGATGATTAATTACAACATTCACACTGGCCTCCAACAGACAAGAGTTCTCCTCCCCGCACCAGGAACTTCCACAAATATATAAATATAATGTATATATTATATATTAAATGTCATATTACTAATAATATTGCCATATAATGATATAGTAATTTAATGCTTATATTGTGCTATGTTAATAATATATTGTTTGTTCATTTGATTTGTAAGCTGCTCTGAGTCCCCTTCAGGGTGAGAAGAGCGGGATATAAAGGTAGTAAATAAATAATAAACTTTCCTTGCTTAGTTTCTCCATACCCCACAACCTCAGAGGATGCCTGCCATAGATGTGGGCGAAACGTCAGGAGAGAATGGGGCCGGGCTGTGGCGCAGGCTGGTGAGCAGCCAGCTGCAATAAAGCACTCTGACCAAGAGGTCATGGCGGGGTGAGCACCCAACAATTTAAAAAAAATAGCCCCTGCTTGTTGCTGACCTAGCAACCCGAAAGATAGTTGCATCTATCAAGTAGGAAATTAATGTACCACTTATAAAGTGGGGAGGCTAATTTAACTAATTTACAACTCCATAAAAAAAATCATCCAGCCGCCATTGGAATGAGGAAGTGCCGTTGTAGTGGATGATGATGTAGCTGCTCCTCCTGTGGCCGGAATCGAATATCCCCTCAGGAGAAGTTTAAATTGCCTCTGTGTCTGTCTCTGTCTTTGTTCTATGTGTATATGGCATTGAATGTTTGCCTTATATGTATATAATGTGATCCGCCCTGAGTCCTCTTCGGGGTGAGAAAGAAGGGTGGAATATAAATATTGTAAATAAATAAATAAAATATATAATACTTCTGGAACATGGCCATACAGCCCGGAAAACATACCTACAACAACTCTCCAAAAAGTTCCTCTCGTTCTCATAGTTTAATGTTGACCTTAAGGTTGCAAAGGGGATTTGTGTGTATCTGCAGTTGTTATAAGAAGCCAAATCTTTGATGTGCCGGGTGGAAAGTTGACTGGGCTGGCATGATAAACTGGGGATCTCTCTTCCCTTCCACTTTGCCTTTCCTCTCCCATCCCTTCTAGTACATTTCCCCCTCCCATGCTATAAATAATCAAGCTCTTATGCAGTAACAAGATGCAAATTCAGCCTCCTCCTAGAGCAGCAGGCGCTGGGGAGTGGGGGGGGGGGGGGGGGGAGAGAAATAAATTGCTTCTCTGACAGTCAGTTACAAGGGTAATCATTCCAAAAAGGCAATTTGACGGGAATGAAATTTGCATTGCATTAGCATTGTGAGTGACACTGAGGTCCTGATCCTGCAGGAGGTGAAGGGAAAAGATGCAACCTATGCCTCCCAGCAATGCTTGTGGAGAAGGCACAGAAATGCTCAGGAGCTGCGGGAGGAAAAAGGAGATAATTTGGAGACGGTTGGGAGGGCTTGGATGTGACTCTAGATTTGTTGGGCTGCTGTTAGATTCAATTGCGGTTGGCTCACAGGAGTTATGTTCTAGACGTTCTCATAAGACCATAGGTAAGCAGAGAGACCTCCAAAGACCATCTAGATGGTCTCATAAGATCATAGATAAGGAAAGGGATCCTCAAAGCATTTGGATGGTCTCATAAGACCATAGATAAGCAAAGAGACCTCCAAAGACCATCTAGATAGGTCTCATAAGCCCATAGATAAGGAAAGTGACCTCTAAAAGCCATCTAGATGGTTTCATAAGACCATAGATAAGGAAAGGGATACTGAAAGACCATCTAGACAGTTTCATAGGACCATAGGTAAGGAAAGTGACCAAAAGCCATCTAGATGGTCTCATAAGACCATCAGTAAGGAAAGGGATCCTCAAAGACCATCTAGACGGTCTCATAGAACCATAGGTAAGGAAAGTGACCTCCAAAGGCCATCTAGATGGTCTCATACGGCCGTAGCTAAGCAAAGAGACCTCCAAAGACCATCTAGACAATCTCATAAGACCATAGGTAAGCAAAGAGACCTTCAAAAACCAGGTAGACTTAGGTCAACCCTAAGCCTAAAGTTAGCACAGGGGCCAGGTCAATGACCTTGGAGGGCCGCATCTGGCCCCCGGGCCTTAGTTTGGGGACCCCTGTGTTAGAGGATGCAGCTACATTGTAGTATTAATGCAGTTCGGTACAACTTAAATATATACTGTATATACTCAAGTATAAGCCTAGTTTTTCAGCCCTTTTTTAGGACTGGAAAAAACCTCTTCAGCTTATACTCGGGTGAGGGTCCTGGTGGGCTTATATTCAGGTCGACTTATATACGGTATATTTATTATTTTTCTCTATTATTATTGGTATTGTTACATTTATTATTTTACTCTATGAATGAGCGCCCGCTGTTAGCCCCAGTTCCTGCCAACCTAGCAGTTCGAAAACATGCAAATGTGAGTAGATCAATAGGTACCGCTCCGGCGGGAAGGTAACGGCGCTCCATGCAATCATGCCAGTGGCCACATGACCTTGGAGGTGTTTACGGACAACGCCAGTTCTTTGGCTTAGAAATGGAGATGAGCCCCAACTCCCAGAGTCGGACATGACTGGAATTAACGTCAGGGGAAAACCTTTACCTTTACCTAACCTACATTTATTATTTTACTCTATTATTGTTGTTACTTTTATATTTATTTTATCCTATTTTTATTATTATTAATACATTTATTATTTTACTCTCAGAAAGAGAAAGAGTGCAACTGGTCCCTCTTCTGGAGGCTGTTGTGTGGGTGGAGCTAATAAAGTGGTTTTTTCGTTCACTGCCATATTGCAGGAAAAAATTTCAATGCTCTATTATAATTGATTTTTTTTTTTAAAAAAATAACTGACTGCTTTCCTCCTCTTTTTTCTCCCTCTCATTCTTATTCTCTTCTCTTCTTCCAGGCCTGAGCCTTCTATGATGTACACTCCAGACTGAACTTGAAACCGGGGCAGCTTAGGAAGGGAAGAAGGCCGGCTGCTCCGGGCATCAAGAGAGATATATGGTCCTTGGAGGAATATTGGAGCCTGTGAACATTTGGGAACCGGTCAGAGACTTTGCTTGACTTGACCTGCTCTTGGGTGGAGGAAGATGCTGTAGAAGAGCGGCCCTGTGCTCCTGGGGAGGGGGAACAGGGGAGGTGGAAGGACCTTTCTGCCTTGAGACCCACGGATATTGGGACTTTTCTGCTTGAGAGAGCCCCCTCCCCATGTCCAGCGGTCCCTGTGGGTTCCTCATCGTTTGATAGACGGACCAGATTGTAACCTCTTCTCCATCTTCCCTCTCCACGGCGCTCCTCTTTTGTCTCATGTGGATTTGAAAGCATCTCGAGGACGGGAGGCCTCCTTGACCTCCAGGCGAAGCCATGGCGAAGCCGGTGCGTTTGCTGGTGCCCTTGGCGCTGCTGGTGGCCTCAATGCTGAGCCCAGGCGCAGGCGGAGCGGCCTTGGAGTTCAGCGGCACGACAGGGCAGTGGGCACGCTATGCGCGGTGGGACGCCAGCTCCTTGGGGGAGCTGAGCTTCAGCCTCAAGACCAACGTCTCCCGGGCGCTGGTGCTCTACCTGGACGACGGCGGGAATTGCGACTTCTTGGAGTTGCTGATCCTGGAGGGGCGCTTCCGCCTGCGCTTCACCATCTCCTGCGCAGAGCCGGCCAGCCTGCACCTGGAGACGCCCATCAACGACGACCGCTGGCACATGCTGCTCTTGACGCGCAACTACCGGGAAACCATGCTGGTGGTGGACGGTGAGGCCCGGGTCGCCGAGGTGAAGTCCAAGCGGCGCGACATGACGGTGGAAAGCGACCTTTTCGTGGGCGGCATCCCGCCCGACGTCCGCCTCTCGGCCCTCACGCTCAGCACCGTCAAGTACGAGATGCCTTTCCGCGGCATCGTGGCCAATCTGAAAGTGGGAGACATGCCGCCAGCGCTCTTGGGCAGCCAGGGCATCCGCAGCGACATGGAGTACCTGTGCACCAAACAAAATCCTTGTGTCAATGGTGGGATCTGCACCGTCATCAACAGCGAGGTGCAATGTGATTGCAGCCTTACCGGCTTCCAGGGGAAGTTTTGCAGTGAAGGTAAGACACTCTGATTCTGGGATTTATTTATTTATTTATTTATTTACAGCATTTATATCCCGCCCTTCTTTCTCACCCCGAAGGGGACTCAGGGTGGATCACATTACACATATAGGAAAACATTCAATGCCTTTTAACATAGAACAAAGACAAGACAAACACAGGCTCCAAGCGGGCCTCGAACTCATGACCTCCTGGTCAGAGTGATTCATTGCAGCTGGTTGCAGTTGGCTTGCTCTCCAGCCTGCGCCACAGCCCAGGATTGAGTTCCTTGAACCACTCAGGGGTACGGTAGCCAAAGATGGGGAATGGTTGTTGTAAAAGTAGTGTCTCACTTATCCAACATCCACTTATCCAACATTCTGGATTATCCAACGTAGTCTGCCTCCCACCCGGATTCACAGCTGTCTCTCTAGGCAACCAGTACTGAACTTTTTACTCATTTAATTACTGACAATATTGTTACTGTAAGCTTATTTTAGGCAATTCTATCTTTATTTATAAGGAGCCCCGGTGGCGAAGTGTGATAAAGCACTGAGAGTTCCATACTTCGCACTTTAACAACACAACTGTTCAATGCTAAGGCTTCCCGGTCTGCACAGGGTTCCATACTTCGCACTTTAACAACACAACGGTTTAATGCTAAGGCTTCTCCGTCTGCGCAGGGTTCCATACTTCGCACTTTAACAACACAACCGTTCAATGCTAAGGCTTCCCCGTCTGCACAGGGTTCCATACTTCGCACTTTAACAACACAACGAGGGTGCAGGGAGTGATGAATGGTCATGAGTTTTCTTGTTTTTCTGTCCAAATTGTCTAGTTCCATCTGTGACCAATTTATAATGCCAGCAGTATGTCTTATGACAGGTATGGCCCAGGTGTTTATGGCCTTGATGGTGTTGCCTCCATTGAGCTTGCTTTTGAGAATTTTTCTGACCCTTTGTGTGTATTCTTTACTGACCACAGTCTTCACATGTTCATGCTTGATGTTGTCCAGCTGTAATATGCCCAGATATTTATAGGCCTCTGGCTGGTGACACTTTATTGTTTGGCTATTAGGCATATTAATGCCCTTACTTTCCATGATTTTTCCCTTCTTCAATGCCACTGTCGAACATTTGTCCAAGCCAAACTCCATGCTGATATCAGTGCTAAAAATTCGGACAGTGTTAGTCAGAGACTGGATTTCAGTTTGCGTTTTTCCATACAGCTTCAGGTCATCCATGTACATCAGATGCAAAATTTTGTGAGATTTCTTAGATGTTTGATAGCCGAGATTTGCTTTCTGTAAGATTGTTGACAGAGGGATCATGGCAATAATGAAAAGCAGAGGGGACAATGAGTCTCCCTGGAAAATTATTATAATTATAATTATATAATAATAATTATATTATTATTATAAAATTATTATTATTATTATTATTATTATTATTATTATTATTATTATTATTATTTTATTATGACACAGCAAACAAGATAGATATGCTGGATTTCATATCACAAAATCACAAGTCGAACACTTCCCAAGTGTCTAGGACTGTGTGATGTATTTTCGGATGATGCGCGCAGATCCCAGCAAGGTGGCCTTTTGTTGTTGTTGTTGTTGTTGTTGTTGTTGTTGTTGTTATTATTATTATTATTATTATTATTATATGGGCACCAACCCCCAGATTCAGACACAACTGGAGCTCGCTATAACCTGCAATGTCATTGGAGGGAGAGCCATTGGTGTCTCCTGTGTAGTGGGAGCTATAGCTGTTTGTGGAAGTGGGAGCTTGTCTGTGGAAGTGGACACCCCAGCCACACATACACATACATATTTTCACTTCTATTATGTGTCTAGATTTGTGTGAGGATCACTTTCCCTTCATGCTATGAAGAATGTTGCTGGGCAGGAGTGGTCATAATCGGTCCTAGACGAGGAAACAAATGCCTTGCAGGTCAAAGGCAATCTGGTCCCTAGCCACAAACAATTTATTCAGCTATTACTTATCTGTTTATGGCTGTGCCTGCTGTTCTGGAAGGAAGCCAACAAGGGCCGCAGGCATCCAGCACTGGGGAAGCTGGTGTGGGCGGACTGCAAAGGGAGACCCTGGGCTGTTTTTCCAAAGTCCCTTGCTTCCCTGCTTGGATGCCAGTGGGTGGATCCCAGTGATGTAATTGAGGGAGAGCACTCATTCTTGCTCTCACTCTCTTTCTGGAATCCTTTGCTTGTGCGGAGCATAGTTTTCGTTTCCTAATACAGGTTCAGCATCCCTTAATCGGAAATGCTTTGCATTAGATGTGTTTTGGATTTTATAATACTGTGTATACTCGAGTATAAGCCTAGTTTTCCAGCCCCTTTTTAGGACTGAAAAAACACCTCCTCGGCTTATATTCGGGCGAGGGTCCTGGTGGGCTTATATTCAGGTCGGCTTATACTCAAGTATATATGGTATATTTATTATTGTTCTCTATTATTATTGGTATTGTTACATTTATTATTTTACTCCATTTATTATTATTATTACATATATTATTTTACTCTATTATTGTTGTTACTTTTGCATTTATTTTACTCTATTTTTATTATTATTAATACATTTATTATTTTACTCTATTTATTATTACATTTATTATCTTACTCTATTGTTGTTACTCTTACATTTATTTTACTCTATTTTTATTATTATTAATACATTTAATATTTTACTCTATTTATTATTACATTTATTATTTTAGTGCATTTATTTTATTATGACACAGCAAACAAGATAGATATGCTGGATTTCGTATCACAAAATCATAAGTCGAACACTTCCCAAGTGTCTAGGACTGTGTGATGTATTTTCGGATGATGCGCGCAGATCCCAGTAGGGTGGCCTTTTGCAGCTGGCAGATCGTAATTTTGTCAATGTCTGTTGTTTCCAAATGCCGACTGAGATCTTTTGGCATGGCATTTATTATTATTATTACATTTATTATTTCACTCTATGATTATTAAAAGGATACATAAGCACATTTACATTGAAGAAGACGAAAATAATGATTTAATCAGAGTTGAATAGTCATATCTTAAATTAGTTTGACATAAAGATTCAAAAACATTGAAACTACTGATGCCTCAATTAATGTAATTTTATTGGTATCTCGGCTTATACTGGAGTCAATGTTTTCCCAGTTTTTTTGTGGTAAAATTAGGTGCCTCAGCTTATATTTGGGATGGCTTATACTCGAGTATATACGGTACCTTATTTCCATATACTACAGTATGTACACAATTAGATCAGGGTTGTTGTGTGTTTTCCAGGCTGTATGGCTATGTTCCAGAAGTATTCTCTCCTGATGTTTCACCCACATCTGTGGCAGGCATCCTCAGAGGTTGGAAAAACTAGGGATTCTGAGACATACTGCCCGAAAGTAACTTTTTTGCAAGTTCTGTTTTTCCCTATGAAAAATACAAAGTGAGATCCTGTCAATGAACCACAGAGATGTGCTAGAAGACCTAGAAATTCCTAGAGAGGTTTTCTTTCAAGTAAAAAATCTGTGTTTATTTACGGTATGATTTTTCATTTTCACATGGGAAGAGGAGAGTGCAGACTTGTGACTTTCCAGAAGGTTCGGGCAAAAGCAAACTATGTCCAGCACTCTCCGCTTGTGTGTTCCTCCCTTCTTAACAACCTTTGCCATTCTGACCACACTCTGAGCTTGTTTAAGCCGCATCTGCCCCAATTTCCATCTTTGAAATGCTGAAAGGTATGCTTTTGTTCTCATGTTCAGAGATAAAATCTGCTGGAGAACTTTGTCTGGTCTGCCTTTTTGATCTAATTCAGACTCCAACAGACTGCTATGAAAATAGCAACATGGTTATTCCTCAGACTCTGAATTTTATAATGCAATTCTTGGAATAAAAATCCCTAGTACAATATAGGTTGAGCATCCTTTTTTCCATAACTCCCAAAACCAAAACACTTAAAAGTTCAATATTATCCACATTGATCATAGAATCATAGAATAATACGAGGGTTGAATGAAAAGTAATTCCTCCAACTTCATTACTTGGGTTTGGATGGGAATATTTTAATAAATCCAACACAGAAATAACCCTTAGAATGTACTCTTTAACAATCACTTTTCACTTTTCCACACAATCACCAGACAATTGGATACATTTCTGCCAACAATGAACATGTTTTCTGAAGCCGTCATGGAAGAAGTCGACACTCGGTTTCCACAACCAGTGTCTCACAAGACCCATCATGCACAGATCTTCCGATAGCCAAGCAAAGCAATAATGTGACCCACTCGTTCTTGTGAAATGTCAATGATGGTTGAAATTTCTCTCTGCGGGATACAACAATCATCCTGAATCAATCTGTCAAACTTTTGCTTGTAAAATTCAGTGGTTGCTGTCACAGGACGTCCAACTCTTTGTTTGTCACGCAAGTCAGATGTTCCCACCTCAACATCTTTAAACTTACTCGCCCAATGACACACAGTACTCACATCAACACAATCACCACAAACAGCTTGCATTCTCTCCTGAATCTCCTTTGCGGTGACACCTTCTGCTGTCAAGAATTGCACGTTGCTTAAGTTGCATTGACCGACCGTCTGTGCAGGGTTCCATACTTGGCACTTTAACAACACATCAGTTCAATGCTAAGGCTTCCCTGTCTGCGCAGGGTTCCATACTTTGCACTTTAACAACACAACCGTTCAATGCTCAGGCTTCCCCGTCTGTGCCGGGCTCCATACTTTGCACTTTAACAACACAACCGTTCAATGCTAAGGCTTCTCCGTCTGGCAGGGTTCCATACTTCACACTTTAACAACACAACCGTTCAATGCTAAGGCTTCCCCGTCTGTGCCGGGCTCCATACTTTGCACTTTAACAACACAACCGTTCAATGCTAAGGCTTCCCCATCTGCACAGGGTTCCATACTTCACACTTTAACAACACAACCGTTCAATGCTCAGGCTTCCCCGTCTGTGCCGGGCTCCATACTTTTCACTTTAACAACACAACCGTTCAATGCTAAGGCTTCTCCATCTGGCAGGGTTCCATACTTCACACTTTAACAACACAACCGTTCAATGCTCAGGCTTCCCATCAAATGGAACTGATCTTTGTAGGTTCGACCTATTTGCCGACTTAGCATAGACCCACAGGTATGCCTTCTCAGTATTATACTTAGCACTTTAATGCCTTCATCAGTTGGGCAACTACCCCTCCCTGATGACTCTGACATATTTTGCACTTTGGCCCAGATCTGTGATTTTAACTCATGTTTTTAACACCTTATTTTGTATGTTGACCTTTTATGACTGTTTTTATCGATATTGTTGTTTTTATTGTTGAGTGATTTGCTTTATTGTTTTGCTTGCTTTTATATTGTGGTGTTTGGGCATGGCCCCATGTAAGCCACCCCGAGTCCCTTCGGGGAGATGGGGCGGGGTATAAGAATAAAGTTATTATTATTATTATTATTATTATTATTATTATTATTATTATTATTATTATTATTATTATTAACTGTAGAGGAGAGTCTACTGAACAAGCTAGGGCCTGCTGCATACTAGGACTGCCATCTGTTGAGGAATTACGAAGGTGGAGGCATTACTTTTCATTCAACCCTCATAGAGATGATCTAGAGCAGGGGTCCCCAAACTAAGGCCCGGGGGCCGGATGCGGCCCTCCAAGGTCATTTACCTGGCCCCCGCCCTCAGTTTTATAATATAATATTTTTACATCAGTTTTAATAATATATTGTATATACATATAATATTAATAATAATCTTATGCTATACAATATAATACTAATAGTAATACTGTACCATATAATAATATTAATTATATGTTACAGTAGAGTCTCACTAATCCAAGCCTCGCTTATCCAAGCCTCTGGATAATCCAAGCCATTTTTGTAGTCAATGTTTTGAATATATCATGATATTTTGATTCTAAATTCGTAAATACAGTAATTACATCATAACATTACTGCGTATTGAACTACCTTTTCTGTCCAATTTGTTGTATAACAGGATGTTTTGGTGCTTAATTTGTAAAATCATAACCTAATTTGATGTTTAATAAGCTTTTCCTTAATCCCTCCTTATTATCCAAGTTATTCGCTTATCCAAGCTTCTGCCGGCCCATTTAGCTTGGATAAGTGAGACTCTACTATATATATATATTACATATTATATAATAGTATAGTGGTGTAGTTCAATATAGTAATATATAGTGCTAATATTGTGTTATGCTAATAATATAATATATTGTATGTACATACGGCTGCTCTGAGTCCCCTTCGGGGTGAGAAGGGTGGGATATAAATGTAGTAAATAAATGCAGTAAATAAATAATTAATTTTAGACTTAGGCTCGGCTGACATGACCTGAAGGCACACAACAACAACAACAACAACAACAACAACAATCCTAATTAACTTGGCTATCTCATTGGCCATTAGCAGGCCCACACTTTCCATTGAAATCCTAAGAGGTTTATGTTGGTTAAAATTGTTTTCATTTTTAAATATTGTATTTTTCTTTCATTGTTGTTGTTGTTGCACTACAAATAAGACATGTGCAGTATGCAAAGGAATTTGTTTTTTTTGTTTTTCAAATGATAATTCGGCCCCTCAACAGTCTGAAGGATTGTGGACTGACCCTCTGCTTAAAAAGTTTGGGGACCCCTGATCTAGAGGTTATAATGCAGCTTGCAATTAGAGAGGATCTAGAGCACCAGAGCATCTGTTTTGGAGGGAGAAAGCCCTAGGTCCAGACTCTGTTTTTTCTTAGTAGGCTGAGAAAGAGCGTTCTCTGAAATCCCAGAGAACTTCCGCTACTCTTTCAGAACCAGTTCTGGAGCAGTGACATATACTGGGATGGTAGCAGCAGGGATAAAAATGAGATTCTGGGAGGCCAAAACTAAGATGCTTTTCTGTTTGAGGCTCTATTCATGGATTACAAACACTGGAGCCTTGGCTCCTGCCAGCTTTGCAGATTCAGGGCTGTTTGCATATAGGTAATGTGCCTTAAACCTTGTCACTCCATCCCTGTGCAAATCTAACCCTTCTCTGTTTGCCTTTTGTGTGTGTGTGTGTAAGGCCCCGACGGCAATGTATTTTCGAATCCCGACAGCAACCAGACAGTTTCAGTTTACATAACCCCTCCACGAACACGCCCTTCGTCTCACGAGGAGTGCCAAATGGTTCTCGCTTACGTCAAGAAGTCTCTCCAAGTTCTCTTTTCCCATGTAGACGCACAACAACAACACCCACACGCACCGTCACTTGGGCTGAGACCACCCACCCACTCGCTCCCGGCTACATGTTGTCTGGGTTTGTTGGGGGGGGGGGGGAGGAGAGGAGGAGTCTGGAAAGCAGATGGTTGTAGCAGCCAAACATGGCTAGTTGTTGTAGAGATGGCTTGGCGATGATGGAGAAGCCTCCATTAGCTCTAACACAGGCAGCTGTGGCAGACATTTCAGCCCACTGACTCTTGGGTGGCGGTTGTGCAAAAGAAGGCGATGGCGATTGTCACGGCCGGGGTAGCTGTCACCTAGCCCTGTTGCCATGGAAACAGGGCCCCGGCCGGCTGATGGATTTAGACTCAAACACATTCGATGCTCCTCAAAGTGTGCAGTTTCTCAATGACACAGCAGGAAAGTTGGAATGCAAGTGACTGAGAGATCATTTGTACATGCTTCCTTTCTTCCTGTGCTCTAGCCCGGCCTATGATATGCCTAAGGGATTTAGTTTTCCCTTCAGCAATGAGTAGACCTAATCCTACACTCACCCTGGTCACTCAACTACAACTCCCAAGAATTTCCTAGCCAGTGGAGCCAGTGGGCATTTGAACCACAGTAGCAATTCCAACTTCAGATCAGAAGCCGGTCTCTTGTAAGGCTGGTGGGACTTAGTTGCCCATAAAAGACTAAGCCACCACAAAATATTTCATATTACGAGGGTTGAATGAAAAGTAATGCCTCCACCTTCATAATCCTCAACAGATGGCAGTCCTGGTCTGCGGCAGGTACTCACTCGTTCAGTAGACTCTCCTCTACAGTTCCATTTGGCAGGAAGCCTTAGCATTGAACAGTTGTGTTGTTAAAGTGTGAAGTATGGAACCCTGCACAGATGGGGAAGCCTTAACATTGAACGGTTGTGTTGTTAAAGTGCGAAGTATGGAACCCTGCGCAGATGGGGAAGCCTTAGCATTGAACGGTTGTGTTGATAAAGCATTAAATTACTATATTGTACTATATCATTATATGGTAATATTATTAGTAATATTTATTTATTTACTACATTTATATCCTGCTCTTCTTACCCCAAAGGGGACTCAGAGTGGCTTACAAATCAAATGAACATACAATATATTATTAGCATAGCACAATATAAGCATTAAATTACTATATTGTACTATATCATTATATGGTAATATTATTAGTAATATTTATTTATTTACTACATTTATATCCTGCTCTTCTTACCCCGCGGTGAGAACTCAGAGCAGGTTACAAATCAAATGAACATACAATATATTATTAGCATAGCACAATATAAGCATTAAATTACTATATTGTACTATATCATTATATGGTAATATTATTAGTAATAATTTTATAGTAAATAGTAATATTTACTACATTTATATTCCTCTCTTCTCACCCCAAAGGGGACTCAGAGCGGCTTACAAATCAAATGAACATACAATATATTATTAGCATAGCACAATATAAGCATTAAATTACTATATTGTACTATATCATTATATGGTAATATTATTAGTAATATTACATTTAATATATAATATATAATTAATATAATTATATTGCATTATTAGTAGTATAATATTGTATTCCATTATAATATTATAATTAGCGGAAGTCGTGTAAGTGGGATTCTATTCTACCAGAATCAGTGCAGATTGCACCTATGAGAACGTTGAATATATAGCATTAGAGAGGCCTGCAATCCACCTGATGACAAATTGGCTGACATTGTCTCCCCTAATTGTCATCAAGCCAAGAAGCATTGAGCATATGAGCATGTGGCCACTCCAGAAGAATTCAGAAGCAAACTCACGGTGTTTTCGAGGGGTGTTTCCATCTCTGTGTTATTTTCTTCTCCATGCGCCATGCCGGATGCCCTCCTGGCACTGCCTATATTTAAACCAAGCAGCCTCCGGTCAGGTCATTTGCATGCTTGCTCACGAAACCTTGGAGGGCAGATGCAAGAGGATGTCCTTGCCATAGAGACACACAATTGTGAGAGAAAACTGCTTGTCATTTTCTTTTGTTGGAATAGGAGTTGTAGTTTGGCAGAGAAGGCTCACGACCTTGTAAAACCACAACTCCCGTGTTTCCATGACATTTAGACACGCCATTTAAAGTAGCGTCAAGCTGTCTTCATTCTGCAAGATAAGCAAAAATTTATGTGCATCATCAATCTCTTTAAATCCAAATAATGAAGTTAGCACTGGAAGTCATATATTCGAAAAAAAAATTGTGAATGAAAAGACCGAGTTGAAATTATCAGATGGGGTTTCAGTATCTCAAAATATAAATACCGCCTGTGTCTCATTATGCCAAAATATATACAAGATGCATCTGGTAGAAGAATTAGAGAAATCTCCTTCAAGAATGGCTGTGATGAATCATATATTAAAATTTTACAGAGACGGCTATCAGTGCTAACTGTGACTTGAGATCGAGAGAAAAAAAAAATGCATTATGCAAAAGCCAAAGAACGTTGAATTTGCAAATATGCCAGGGAGATAGTTGGCGTTTAAGTTATAAAAAGAAACAGAGAGAGAGAGAGAAATAAAGATACAAGAGGGGAAAGAGATAATTGCTGATAATGCAGATATTCAAAAGGTGTTCCACAGATAGTCTTCGTTATAGAAAAGGCAACAAATGCTGTTGGTAAAGAAAGAGGAATCCTTAGAGAAACAAAATCTACTGTTTATCTTTTTTTTCATGTCAGGAGCGACTTGAGAAACTGCAAGTCGCTTCTGGTGTGAGAGAATGGGCTGTCTGCAAGGACGTTGCCCAGGAGATGCCGCCGGTGGTGTAGTGGGTTAAAGCCTTGCGACTTGAAGGTTGGGTTGCTGACCTGAAGGCTGCCAGGTTCGAATCCAACCCGGGGAGAGTGCGGATGAGCTCCCTCTGTTAGCTCCAGCTCCATGTGGGGACATGAGAGAAGCCTTCCACAAGGATGGTAAAACTGTTTATCTAAAACAGTCAGAGATAGATGTTGAATGCTCCTATAACGGTAGAAGATTAAGATTGGTAAGGTACTTGGGTCAGATAACATATGCTGTTTTATAAATGTTTTGAGGAAGAGGGTTGTTGTATGTTTTCCGGGCTGTATGGCCATGTTCCAGAAGTATTATTAATAATAATAAAAATAGAGTAAAGTAAGCCCTCTTTTTAAGACTGAAAAAGCCCCCCTTGGCTTATACTCGGGTGAGGGTCCTGGTTGGTTATAGAATCATAGAATCATAGAATAGTAGAGTTGGAAGAGACCTCAAGGGCCATCCAGTCCAACCCCCCGCTAAGAAGCAGGAAATCGCATTCAAAGCACCCCCGACAGATGGCCATCCAGCCTCTGCTTAAAAGCTTCCAAAGAAGGAGCCTCCACCACATTCCGGGGGAGAGAGTTCCACTGCCGAACAGCCCTCACAGTGAGGAAGTTCTTCCTGATGTTCAGGTGGAATCTCCTTTCCTGTAGTTTGAAGCCATTGTTCCGTGTCCTAGTCTGCAGGGCAGCAGAAAATAAGCTTGCTCCCTCCTCCCTATGACTTCCCCTCACATATTTGTACATGGCTATCATGTCTCCTCTCAGCCTTCTCTTCTGCAGGCTAAACATGCCCAGCTCTTTAAGCCTCTCCTCATAGGGCTCGTTCTCCAGACCCTTAATCATTTTAGTTGCCCTCCTCTGGACGCTTTCTAGCTTGTCAGCATCTCCCTTCATCTGCGGTGCCCAAAACTGGACACAGTATTCCAGGTGTGGTCTGACCAAGGCAGAATAGAGGGGGAGCATGACTTCCCTGGATCTAGACGCTATTCCCCTATTGATGCAGGCCAAAATCCCATTGGCTTTTTTAGCTGCCGCATCACATTGTAGGCTCATGTTTAACTTGTTGTCCACGAGGACTCCAAGATCTTTTTCGCACACACTGCTGTCAAGCCAGGCGTCCCCCATTCTGTATCTTTGATTTCCATTTTTTCTGCCGAAGTGAAGTATCTTGCATTTGTTCCTGTTGAACTTCATTTTGTTAGTTTCGGCCCATCTCTCTAGTCTGTCAAGATCGTTTTGAATTCTGCTCCTGTCTTCTGGAGTGTTAGCTATCCCTCCGAGTTTGGTGTCATCTGCAAACTTGATGATCGTGCCTTCTAACCCTTCGTCTAAGTCGTTAATAAAGATGTTGAACAGAACCGGGCCCAGGACGGAGCCCTGCGGCACTCCACTTGTCACTTCTTTCCATGATGAAGACGACGCATTGGTGAGCACCCTTTGGGTTCGTTCGCTTAGCCAATTACAGATCCACCTAACCGTAGTTTTGTCTAGCCCACATTTTACTAGTTTGTTTGCCAGAAGGTCGTGGGGGACTTTGTCGAAGGCCTTACTGAAATCTAGATATGCTACATCCACGGCATTCCCTGTATCGACCCAACTCGTAACTCTATCGAAAAAAGAGATCAGATTAGTCTGGCATGACTTGTTTTTGGTAAATCCGTGTTGACTATTAGCAATGACCGCATTTGTTTCTAAGTGTTTGCAGACCACTTCCTTAATGATCTTTTCCAGAATCTTGCCTGGTATTGATGTGAGGCTGACCGGACGGTAATTGTTTGGGTCGTTCTTTTTTCCCTTCTTGAAGATAGGGACCACATTCGCCCTCCTCCAATCTGCTGGGACATCTCCTGTTCTCCAAGAACTCTCGAAGATGATTGCCAGTGGTTCTGAAATAACTTCCGCTAGTTCCTTCAATACTCTTGGATGTAGCTGATCTGGCCCTGGCGACTTGAATTCGTTTAGAGTGGCCAGGTGTTCCTGGACAACTTGTTTCCCTATTTGGGGTTGGATTTCCCCCAATCCTTCGTCCATTCCATGTTGCTGAGGTTGAAGATGGCTTTCTTTTTGTGAGAAGACCGAGGCAAAGAAGGCATTAAGCAGTTCTGCCTTTTCCCTATCCCCTGTCACCATCACCCCATCTTCTCCTTGCAGTGGCCCTATTGCCTCCTTTTTCTTCCTTTTTCTACCAACGTAAGCAAAAAAACCTTTTTTGTTGTTTTTTATGTCCCTGGCAAGCCTGAGCTCATTTTGCGCTTTAGCCTTGCGAACCTTTTCCCTACAGGAGTTGGCTATACGTTTGAATTCTTCTTTGGTGATTTCTCCCCTTTTCCACTTCTTGTGCATGTCACTTTTGAGCTTTAGCTCAGTTAGAAGTTCTTTGGACATCCATTCTGGCTTCTTTGCACTTGTCTTATTTTTCTTCTTTGTTGGCACCGTTTGCATTTGCGCCTTGAGTATTTCATTTTTGAAAAACTCCCATCCATCCTTAACTCCCTTGTTTTTTAATATCGGCGTCCATGGAATGCCGCTCAGTAATTCCTTCATTTTTTGGAAGTCAGCTCTCTTAAAGTCCAGAATGCGTGTTTGACTTGTCTTAGTTTCAGCATTCCTTTGTATTGCAAACTGCAGGAGCACATGGTCACTTGCCCCTAAGGATCCAACCACTTCAACTGTATTGATCAGGTCTTCCACATTTGTTAAGATTAGATCAAGAGTTGCTGATCCCCTTGTTGCCTCTTCTACCTTCTGGACCATAAAATTATCTGCAAGGCAAGTGAGGAATTTGTTGGACTTTGTACTCTTGGCTGAGTTTGTTTTCCAGCAGATATCGGGATAATTGAAATCGCCCATGACTACTATATCTCTTCTTTGTGCCTGTTTGGTCAGCTGTTGACAGAAGGCTTCATCAAGTCCTTCATCCTGACTCGGAGGTCTGTAGTAGACACCCACGACAAGATCTTTTTGAGTCCCGGTTCCCTTGATTCTTATCCAGATGCTTTCAAGCTGGTTTCCCGGATTACAGTCTTGCATTTCTTCTGCAACGTAACTGTTTTTGACATATAAAGCTACTCCCCCTCCTCTCCCCTTTGTTCTATTTCTGTGAAAGAGGTTATAGCCCTCAATGGTTAAATTCCAGTGATGGGAGTCATCCCACCAGGTTTCAGTGATGCCTATGACATCGTATGTGTGGTGCTGTGCTAGGAGTTGGAGTTCATCTTGCTTATTTCCCATGCTCCGAGCATTAGTGTAAAGACATGTAAGCCCCTGTGACCTCCCCTCGAACTGTTTATTTGGGATTATTGTGCTCTCTGTACTTGGTCCTTGCTGTGTTTGTGCAGCCCTCCGTTTAGCCTTTCGGCGGTTCCCTGTGGTCGTGGGTAATATAGTGTTCGCCAGGCTGTTGTTCCCCTCCCCCAGTGGATTTAGTTTAAAGTGCGCCTGATGAGGTTTGTGAGTCTGTGTGCAAAAATATGTTTTCCTACTTGTGTGAGATGCACCCCATCGCTTGCCAGTAGTCCATCCTCTTGGAAGAGTAGACCATGGTCAAGGAAGCCAAAATGCTCCTCTTGACACCATTTTCTGAGCCAGTTATTGACCTGTACTATTTTTCCGGCCCTTGTAGAGCCATGTCCTACAACAGGGAGGAGGGATGAAAAGATCACATGTACATTATACAGTTTTAGCTTTGTTCCCAGAGCTCGAAAATCATTTGTGATCTTTTGAAAAGTATGCCTAGCGGTGTCATTGGTACCTACATGAATCAACATAAGGTGGGGAGGGTGATGGGGCTTTAGGAGCCTGCTGAGCCTCTGAGTGATATGGTGTATTTTTGCCCCCGGGAGGCAGCATGTTTCTCGAGCCATCCCATCCGGTCTGGAAATGATGGCTTCCGTTCCTCTAAGGAGGGAGTCACCTACTACCAAGACCTGTTTCCTTTGAGGATTGACAGGGTCCCTTTTGTGCAAGACAGTGTGTATGTCCCCTGAAGAGTGTTCCTGTTGAAGTGAATCATGTAGGTGTAAAGTGCTGTCCTCCTCCTCAACATCCCCAGTGCATTCATCAATGACAATCCATTGAGATACATCCGAGAGCCCATTACTCTCCCAAGGATATTTGGGTCAGCTTATACTCGAGAATATATGGTACATTTATTATTTTTCTCTATTATTATTGGTATACATTTATTATTTTTCTCTATTGTTGTGGCTACAATTGCACTTATTTTACTCTATTTTTATTATTATTAATAATAATACATTTATTATTTCACTCTGATATTATTATCATTGCATTTTATTACATGTATTATTTTCCTATATTATTATTATTATTATTTCATGTATTACTTTACTCTATTATTATTAAAAGGATACATAAGCACATGTATTTTATTTACTCTATTATTATTATTATTATTATTATTATTATTACATTTATTATTTCACTCTGATCTTATTATTATTATTATTATTGCATTTATTATTTTACTCTATTTATTATTACATGTATTATTTTCCTGTATTTATTATTATTATTATTATTATTATTATTATTACATTTCTTATTTTACTCTATTATTATTAAAAGGATACATAAGCACATGTACGTTGAAGAAGATGAGAATAATGATTTGATCAGAGTTGGACAGTCTTATCTTAAATTTGATCTTGATGTAAATATTCAAAAACATTTAACCTACCGATGCCTTAATTAATGTAATTTTATTGGTATCTATTTTTATTTCTGAAATTTACCACCCTTGGCTTATACTGGAGTCAGTTTTTTTGTGGTAAAATTAGGTGCCTCAGCTTATATTCGAGTCGTCTTATACTCGAGTCTATACGGTATTCTCTCCTGACGTTTCGCCCACATCTATGGCAGGCATCCTCAAAGGTTGTGAGGGTGCCTGCCATAGATGTGGGTAAAACATCAGGAGAGAATACTTCTGGAATGTGGCTATACAGCCCGGAAAACTCACAGCAACCCAGTGATTCTGGCCATGAAAGCCATGAAAGCCTTCAACAGCCCTTTTAGTTTCTTCTAACTAAGTGATTTTGTGATTCTTCCAAACACAAGCTCACTCCGTTCTGATATTATGACTATCACATCACCTCTATGTCTACTTGTCTCCAAACTAAACATGCCCAGCCTCCTCAATCATTCGTCTTGAGAGTATTTTGTACATCTTGGTTGCCCTTCTCTGGAGATGTTCCAGCTTGTCGGCATCCTTCTTGAACTGTGGTGCTCGGAACTGGACACAGTGTTCCAAGTTGAACACCCTGAGGAACCATGCCTGAACAGTTCAGGGCCACTGAAGTTCAAAAGAGCAAATTTTCGGAAACTGCTACCGTGAGTCGTTTGCAGTCCATAAGCACAAACATCTTTTTGTGATTCTGGAAGGGTCTTTTATGTTCTCGCTCAGCCCAACTCATATTATGGGCCAGAATCTCATCCCCAGTAGGGAATTGCCTCCAAATCGTGCTCCCGTTGTAGCATAAGAACAGAGGATGTGTTAAGGCAGAAAAATTGGAAGGGCACCACTACATAATGCCCTTCCTCCACCAATAATATAGACTGAATTTTTCATGGAGACGGTGAACAGTTTCCCTTGTAGAACAACTTCCATGGCAGGAATGGAGAATGGGTGATCATTTGCACGTGGCTGCAACTCCCAACAGCCCTAGCCAAAACAGCTAGAGTTGAAGGATAATATGAGGGTTGAATGAAAAGTAATGCCTCCACCTTCGTTACTTCAGTTTGGGTGGGAATATTTTAATCAATCCAACACAGAAACAATCCTTAGAATGTGCTCTTTAACTACCTCTATTCACTTTTCCACATCATCACCAGACAATTGGATACATTTCTGCCAACGATGAACAAGTTTTCTGAAGCCGTCACAGAAGAAGTTGACACTCTGTTTCCGCAACCAGCATCTCACAGTCCCCATCGTGCACAGGTCTTCCGATAGCCAAGCAAAGCAATAATGTGACCCACACATTCTTGTGAAATGCCCATTATGCTTGAAATTTCTCTCTGAGTGATACGGCGATCGTCCTGAATCAATCTTTTGCTTGTGAAACTCGGTGGTTGCTGTCACAGAATGTCCAACTCTTCAGACATTCCCACCTCAACATCTTTAATCTTGCTCACCCAGCAATGCATAGGACTCACATCAACACAATCACCACAAACAACTTGCATTCTCTGATGAATCTCCTTTGGGGCGATACCTTCTTCTCTCAAGAATTCAGTGACTGCACGTTGCTTAAGTTGCATTGACTGACCGTTTGCACAGGGTTCCATACTTCACACTTTAACAACACAACCGTTCAATGCTGAGGCTTCCCCATCTGTGCAGGGTTCCATACTTTGCATTTTAACAACACAACCATTCAATGCTAAGGCTTCCCCGTCTGCACAGGGTTCCATACTTCGCTCTTTAACAACACAACCATTCAATGCTAAGGCTTCTCCGTCTGCACAGGGTTTCATGCTTCGCACTTTAACAACACAATCGTTCAATGCTAAGGCTTCCCCGTCTGCGCAGGGTTCCATGCTTCGCACTTTAACAACACAACCATTCAATGCTAAGGCTTCCCCGTCTGCGCAGGGTTCCATGCTTCGCACTTTAACAACACAACCATTCAATACTAAGGCTTCCCCATCTGCGCAGGGTTCCATGCTTCGCACTTTAACAACACAACCATTCAATGCTAAGGCTTCCCCGTCTGCGCAGGGTTCCATGCTTCGCACTTTAACAACACAACAGTTCAATGCTAAGGCTTCCCCGTCTGCGCAGGGTTCCATACTTCGCTCTTTAACAACACAACCATTCAATGCTAAGGCTTCCCGCCAAATGGAACTAACTGTAGAGGGGAGTCTACTGAACAAGCCAGGACCTGCCGCAGACCAGGACTGCCATTTGTTGAGGAATTACGAAGGTGGAGGCATTACTTTTCATTCAACCCTCATAGAGATGATCTAGAGCAGGGGTCCCCAAACTAAGGCCCGGGGGCCGGATGCGGCCCTCCAAGGTCATTTACCTGGAGGTCCCAGGTTCAAATCCCGGGAATGGAATGAGCGCCCACTGTTAGCCCTAGCTCCTGCCAACCTAGCAGTTCGAAAACATGCAAATGTGAGTAGATCAATAGGTACCGCTCCGGTGGGAAGGCAATGGTGCTCCATGCAGTCATGCCGGCTACATGACCTGGAGATGTCTATGGACAATGTCGGCTCTTCGGTTTAGAAATGGAGAGAAACATCAGGGGAAACCTTTACCTTTTAACCTACAAAGGTGGAGGCCTTACTTTTCATCCAACCCTCATATTTGTATGATTCAGCATTTTGGGTTCCTCCTATCAGACTCAAACCTGGAATGAATTCATCCTTTCATTTAAATGGATGCTATTGTCACCACATGGTTGCTTTAAATTTAACATAGGTGGGCTGGGGAGAAAGGGCGACATATCCTGCTTTGAGTTCTTTAGACGGAAGAAGGGTAATAAATAAGGGTAATAAATAAAACTATGTCCTTTGCTACTGTACTAAACTATCCACAGGCTGGAATGGTCTCTCCCTGCTCCGTCAGTTCATCAGCTTCAATATTTCTTTCCGCAGACTGCTCCTTTGGCTGCCTTGCCTCTCTCCTCCCTCTCCTCCCCTCCAGCTCCCCTTTGTTTATTCTCTTTCCCCCTCTCCCTGCCTTTTTTTTGAATCAGCCCTTCTCCATCCCTCTCGCTCACGCCATACCCATAGGCAGGCCTGCAGTGGTGCCCACCTGCCTGTTCCCGTTAGCTTTGCTTCCCATGATGGGTGCCGAGTGACTCCGCTCCTATTTTTCTTTTCCTGCTGAATTGCTTTCCTTGTCGCAGGGGGCTCCAGGCCCAGCCAGCCTTGGCGTTCCCTGCAAGGACAGCCCAAGGTCGGTTGCCAAGCACGGCTGCCAAAAAATGCAATGCATGCAGTGTGTGTGTGTGTGTCTTTTTCTCCCTGTGGAACATCTCCTAGGGCATGGCTTCTACTCCTTAGTCACTGTTGAGCAGGCTGGGCACCACCAGGTGGCAATCGGAGAACTTCCGTGGCATGTGCCGGAGCATCAGGCCATGCCTCCAAATGATAAAAGAAAAACATTGCTGGAATTTTATTTATTTATTTATTTTGCACAAACTCGGCCTTTGCCTTGCACACAAGAAAAAGTAGGAAATTTATTTATTTATTTATTTACCCTGTTTCCCTGAAAATAACACATCCCCAGAAAATAAGACCTAGTAGAGGTTTTGCTGAATCTATCTATATAAAAAGGTAATGAAATTTCGGCCTAGGACAAAACAACAAAACTACACATCCCAGAAACACTAATCTTGGCAACACAACCCCTCATCCATGCCTCTATGTTCATACAAAAAAAAACAAAAGAAAAATAAAGTCCTAATTAGAGGGAGAGGAATAATTGTTTTTATCCAATTGCTGCCAGTTAGAAGGCTAAGCTCCGCCCACTTGGTCTCCTAGCAACCCACGCAGCCCAGGGGACAGGAAGAGTTAGGCCTCACTTAGGCCTCTTCCACACTGCCTATAAAATACAGATTATCTGATTTGAACTGGATTATATGGCAGTGTAGACTCAAGGGCCCTTCCACACAGCTATATAATCCATTTATAATCTCATATTATCTGCTTTGAACTGGATTATCTTGACTCCACACTGCCATATAATCCACTTCAGTGTGCAGTCGGACACAACTGGACTTAATGTCAGGAGAAAACCTTTACCCTTTACCTTAACTACCACCAATTCTTCAATACTTTATTTCCCATACCACCATACTTTGCCACAGCAACGCGTGGCCGGGCACAGCTAGTTGCTAAATATAAGGCCTCCCCTGAAAGTAAGACCTAGCAAAGTTTTTGTTTGGAAGCATGCAGGATTGTTGTACATGGAAATAAAGGTAGGAATAAGAAATAATAATAATAATAATAATAATAATAATAATAATAATAATAATAATAATATAATAACTTTATTCTTGTATCCCACCTCCATCTCCCAGAAGGGACTCAGGGCAGCTTACACAGGGACAAGCCCAACAACAACATAAATTTACATATGAACAGAAATTTAAAACAGTAATTTAAAAACAGTATAGCAATAAAATATAATATAGAAATTCTTGAAAGGATTCACAGTTTGGTTATGCTGGTTTGTGATGACAACTACTGTACAGTAGATAATAAATTTTCATTTTTTAAACATTCAACCATAAACGTGAATTTTTCTTTGTGGAAAAATAAGACATCCCCTGAAAATAAGACCTAGCGCCTCTTTGGGAGCAAAAATTAATATACGACACTGTCTTATTTTTGGGGAAACAAGGTATTATTTAATACATTTATATCCCGCCCTTTGGAGCATCAGGCCATGCCTCCAAATGATAAAAGAAAACATTGCTGGAATTTTATTTATTTATTTATTTATTTTGCACAAACTCGGCCTTTGCCTTGCACACAAGAAAAAGTAGGAAATTTATTTATTTATTTATTTATTTATTTATTTATTTATTTATTTATTTAATACATTTATATCCCGCCCTTTAGAGCATCAGGCCATGCCTCCAAATGATAAAAGAATAACATTGCTGGAATTTTATTTATTTATTTATTTATTTTGCACAAACTCAGTCTTTGCCTTGCACACAAGAAAAAGTAGGAAATTTATTTATTTATTTATTTATTTATTTAATACATTTATATCCCGCCCTTTGGAGCATCAGGCCATTCCTCCAAATGATAAAAGAATAACATTGCTGGAATTTTATTTATTTATTTAATTTAATTTAATTTTATTTATTTATTTATTTTGCACAAACTCAGCCTTTGCTTCAAGTCAACCTTCAAGTCACAAGGCTTTAACCCACTATGCCATCAGGGGCTCCATAGAGTGAATGTTGACTCTGGCCACCTTAATTAGCATTGAATAGCCTTGCAGATTCAACACCTGGCTGCTTCCTGCCTGGGGGAATCCTTTGTTGGGAGGTGTTAGCTGGCCCTGATTGTTTCCAGCCTGGAATTCCCCTGTTTTCTGAGTGCTGTTCTTTATTTTCTTCGTGGGTCTGTAGATAGTTTGTAGGTTGTGTTTCTTCATCAGCTTCCCTTTGTGGCCAGTGGTTCCCTTGAAGTATGGCAAGAACACTTTTCCTCGGGGTGGGTCTTTGTCCTTTCTCGTGTGACTTTTTCCATACAGATTGTGTGATTCGACTTGTATATGTGATAGCTGCTGCTTTACTTTAGGGACTACAACACGGAGCAATGGATTCGCCTAAACCAGGGGTCCCCAAACTAAGGCCCGGGGGCCGGATGTGGCCCTCCAAGGTAATTTACCTGGCCCCCGCCCTCATTTATAATATAATATTTTTATATCAGTTTTAATAATATAATATATTGTATATACATGTAATATTGATAATAATATTATCATTTTATACAATATAATACTAACAATAATGCCATATAATAATATTAATTATATGTTATATATTACATATAATATTACAGTATAGTGGTATAGTTCAATATAGTATAATGCTAATATTGTGTTATGCTAATAATATAATATACTGTATGTACATACAGCTGCTCTGAGTTCCCTCCGGGGTGAGAACGGTGGGATATAAATGTAGTAAATAAATTTAGTAAATAAATAAATAAATAATTTTGGACTTCGGCTCGCCCAAAGTCTGAAATGACTTGAAGACACACAACAACAACAATCCTAATTAACCTGACTATCTCATTGGCCAGAAGCAGGCTCACACTTCCTATTGAAATCCTGATAGGTTTATGTTGGTTAGAATTATTTTCATTTTTAAATATTGTATTGTTCTTTCATTGTTATTGTTGTTGTTTTGCACTACAAATAAGACATGTGCAGTATGCATAGGAATTTGTTCGTTTTTTTTCTCCAAATGATAATTCGGCCCCTCAACAGTCTGAAGGATTGTGGACCGGCCCTCTGCTTTAAAAGTTTGAGGACCCCTGGCCTAAACATTAAGAGAGAATCCAAGATTAGGAAGAGCGGGAATTCCAATCTAGAAAGGCCCGCTTATAGTCCTTCTGTTTGCTGTCCATGGTCCTGAAACTAAAGGCCAACCCTCCTCCTTCCATTCTAAATATCTTTCCTGCTCAGTGCTAACTGTGTCTATTTTACATCCACCATTTGCTAGTAATTGCATTCATTATTAGTGTTTTTTAATTTAATTTGTCACAGCTGTGTTCAGTGTGTGTTCCCCATTCCCACTGAGCTGCCTTTTGTTGCCTTTGTAACCTTATTCCAGTGTTTCATATTGAGAACTGAAATCTTTGTGTTGTCGAAGGCTTTCATGGCCGGGATCACAGGGTTGTTGTATGTTTTCCGGGCTGTTTGGCCATGTTCTAGAAGTATTCTCTCCTGACGTTTCTCCCACATCCATGGCAGGCATCCTCAGAGGTTGTGAGGTATGGATAACTAAGCAAGAAAGGTTTATATATATTTATTTCCATCATTTCTATCCCGCCCTTCTCACCCGAAGGGACTCAGGGTGGCTCACAATCTGGCCAAATTCAATGCCAATATACAATACAAAAAGATAAAACATAAGCAATTAAAACAATTAGGTAATTTAACAAAATACAATAAATAGATTTAAAACCATCTATATATATAAAAAGGTAATGAAATTTCGGCCCAGGACAAAACAACAAAACTACACATCCCAGAAACACTAAGCTTGGCAGCACAACCCCTCATCCATGCCTCTATGTTCATACAACAAAAAGAAAACAAAAAATAAAGTCCTAATTAGAGGGAGAGTAATAATTGTTTTTATCCAATTGCTGCCATTTAGAAGGCTAAGCTCCACCCACTTGGTCTCCTAGCAACCCACTCAGCCCAGGGGATAGGCAGACTTAAGCCTCACTTAGGCCTCTTCCACACTGCCTTTAAAATACAGATTATCTGATTTTAACTGGATTATATGGCAGTGTAGACTCAAGGCCCTTCCACACAGCTATATAACCCATTTATAATGGACTTAATGTCAGGGGAAAACCTTTACCCTTTACCTTAACTACCACCAATTCCTGAAGACTTTATTTCCCATACCACCATACTTCGCCACAGCAATGCGTGGCCGGGCACAGCTAGTACATTATAAAATACTTGAGCCATATACTGAACAAAATCTGGCTACCAGTATTAAAAAAACTCAAAAATCAGAACAGTAAATAAGAAGCAACACTCTGAAAACAGAGGAGTTCCAGACATGAATTAACCAGGGGCAGCTAACGACTCTAAACAATGGATGCCCCCAGGCAGGAAGAAGCCAGGAGATGAAGCTATTCAATGCTAATCAAGGTGATTAACCTGTGAGTTTTCCAGGCTGTATGGCCATGTTCTAGAAGCATTCTCTCCTGACATTTCACCCACATCTATGACAGGCATCCTCAGAGGTTGTGAGGTCTGTTGGAAGGTTTGTTGGTGGCCAAACTGGGAAGTGAGACTAAACAAGGCAAACCTCTTGCATCTTATTGAGCCTGTGCTGATGCTGTGTAAGTTGGATTTATTTTCTCTGCTGCCAACACAATATTTCATGCTGCAATTCATTGCACTTGGCTATTGTGTTTTGACTATGGTCTTTTTAAATATTTTATGGTTTTGTGAGCTGGCCATAGAACATTGTTATTGGGAGGCCTATATAAATAACGATTTAAAAAACAAAACAAAACAAGGGCTTAAAATCTTAGGAACCCAAAACTGCTTTAGGCTCAGAGCCAGTGGTAAGAGACTAAGGCAAAATCCTATTAAATCAATTCCTGAATGTGATGTAAACACATATGCAAATCTTGCTAATTAAATGGACTTACTCTGGTTTGGAACAGAAAAAGGCTTGAAACAAAGAAGTTACAGTGGACCAGCTGTTTTTTCACAGCAAATTGCCCATAGCTTTTTGAAAATGATTAAGGAATGTGCTGTATATACTCGAGTATAAGCCTAGTTTTTCAGCCCTTTTTTTAGGACTAAAAAAGGCCCCCTCGGCTTATACTCGGGTGTGGATCCTGATTGGCTTATATTTGGGTCAGCTTATACTCGAAAATATATGGTACAGCCCGAAAGACATACAACAACCATATGGTACATTTATTATTTTTCTCTGTTATTATTGGTATTAATACATTTATTATTTTATTCTATTAATTATTATTATTACATTTATTATTTTACTCTATTATTGTTGTTACTTTTACATTTATTTTACTCTATTTTTATTATTAATACATGTATTATTTTACTCTATTTTTACATTTATTATTTTACGGCATTTATTATTATTATTATTATTATTATTATTATTATTTTGATTATTTCACTCTATGATTATTAAAAGGATACATAAACACATTTACATTGAAGAAGATGAAAATAATAATTTAATTAGAGTTGAATATCTTAAATTACAGTTTGATGTAAAGATCCCAAAACATTTAAACGACTGGTGCCTCAATTAATGTAAATTTATTGGTACAGTAGAGTCTCACTTATCCAACATAAACGGGCCAGCAGAATGTTGGATAAGCGAATATGTTGGATAATAAGGAGGGATTAAGAAAAAGCCTATCAAACATCAAATTAAGTGATGATTTTACAAATTGAGCACCAAAACATCATGTTATACAACAAATTTGACAGAAAAAGTAGTTCAATATGCAGTAAAGCTACGCAGTAATTACTGTATTTATGAATTTAGCACCAAAATATCACGATGTATTTACCACCCTCGGCTTATACTCGAGTCAATGTTTTCCGAGATTTCTTGTGGTAAAATTAGGTGCCTTGGCTTATATTTGGGTCGGCTTATACTCGAGAAAATGTGGTAATTTTATTGGTATCTCGGCTTATACTCGAGTCAATGTTTTCCCAGATTTCTTGTGGTAAAATTAGGTGCCTTGGCTTATATTTGGGTCGGCTTATACTCGAGAAGATACGGCAATTTTATTGGTATCTCGGCTTATACTGGAGTCAATGTTGTCCCAGTTTTTTTATGGTAAAATTAGGTGCCTCGGCTTATATTCGGGTCGGCTTATACTCGAGTATATATAGTAAATCTCCAGACAGCATAGGGACTGGGCCTTTTGCACATGGCATAAACAACAAGGAGCATGTGCAGAGTGCTTTCCCTTTCATCCCATTGAGTCGTGGGCTTACAACCAACAAGCAAAGCCGTGCCAGATACACCGGGATCCTGTGAGTTAAGAAACTGTCAGCCACAGATCCATTCAGGGAGATTTTTAGCATGCACATTTCCAGTGGATGATGAATGACTCAATTCGTGTGATTTATTGGTTCGTTCTTCCAGACCAACATTATTCATCTTTTAAATCCTTATTACGAACCTCATTTGGAGCATTTGCAAATCTGCCCCCATGGAAAACAAATCCTGTGAGAAAATAAACGCTGGAAGAATATTTAGACTGGAAAAGAGAAGATGGGGGGAGTGGTATGAGATATAGGGGTGGGGAAGAGAGACCTCTTAGGGTGCCTCAAAAAGGATTTGCACATGGCAGAGGGGGGAAAAACTGTTTTATTTTTGCTGTGAAGAACTAGACCAAACAGAGTTGAATTATACGAGGGTTGAATGAAAAGTAATGCCTCCACCTTCGTTACTTCAGTTTGGATGGGAATATTTTAATAAATCAAATGCAGAAATAATCCTTAGAATGTGGTCTTTAACTATCACTATTCACTTTTCCACATAATCACCAGACAATTGGATACATTTCTGCCAACTATGAACACGTTTTCTGAAGTCGTCACGGGAAGATGTCAACACTCGGTTTCCACAACCGGCGTCCCACAGTCCCCATTGTGCACAGATCTTCCGATCACCATGCAAAGCAATAATGTGACCCACACATTCTTGTGAAATGCCAATTGTGCTTGAAATTTCTCTCTGAGGGATACAACGATCGTCCTAAATCAATCTGTCAACCTTTTGCTTGTGAAACTCAGTGGTTGCTGTCACAGGACGTTCAACTCTTTCTTTGTCACGCAAGTCAGATGTTCCCACCTCAACCTCTTTAACCTCACATCAACACAATCACCATAAACAGCTTGCATTCTCTGCTGAATCTCCTTTGGGGTGGCACCTTCTGCGGTGAAGAATTCAATGACTGCACATTGCTTAAGTCGCATTGACCGACCGTCTGCGCAGGGTTCCATACTTTGCACTTTAACAACACAACCGTTCAATGCTCAGGCTTCCCCATCTGCACATGGTTCCATAATTTGCACTTTAACAACACAACCGTTGAATGCTAAGGCTTCCCATTCTGCACAGGGTTCCTTACTTCGCACTTTAACAACACAACCGTTCAAGGCTAAGGCTTCTCAGTCTGCACAGGGTTCCATACTTCACACTAACAACACAACCGTTCAATGCTAAGGCTTCCCATTCTGCACAGGGTTCTATATTTCGCACTTTAACAACACAACCGTTCAATGCTAAGACTTCCCCGTCTGCGCAGGGTTCCATACTTCACACTTTAACAACACAACCGTTCAATGGTAAGTCTTCCCTCCAAATGGAACTGTAGAGGAGAGTCTCCTGAACAAGCCAGTACCTGCCGCAGACCAGGACTGTCATCTGTTGAGGTGTTACGAAGGTGGAGGCATTACTTTTCATTCAACCCTCGTACAACGGTGCTTTGGTTTGCAACTGTCTGGCTGCCTCCTTCCTTTGGCCAAAAGTTTAGGCCTTTGGAAGAAACACTGGGCCACTATGGCCGCTGCACTCCAGGCCCTAAGCGACGACATTGTTGTTGCTCTTGTTGTTGCTGTCAAGTATGAAATGTATTTGCTAATTGCTTTCCGCCCACCAGGACTTCCCCAAGTGATGCCAATAGACTCTATAAATTACACCGTTCGAAAGCACAGCACTCGCAGTTTTATAAACCAAAGGCCATGCAAAAGAATAACAGTTTTGACCACTGCAATGGAAGGTCAACAAGAGGCAGCACAAACGTACAAAGCTGCATCTGCAGCGTCTATGACTTGCTGGCTCACTTATGGGATGGGGTGAAAGGGTATGGAATATAGGATCCTGAAAAAGGGCTGGCAGCCAGAACAGAAGTGATCTATGTGGCAGTGTTATGCTATGTTACACAGAATGTCAGACTTGTGAAAAAATTCATCAACTTGTAAAAAGAGGAGGCATGGTGAGAAGGAGTTCATTTCCCTTCCCTCTCCCCCTCCACTGATTTTTCTCCCTAGAGAAGGAGTCTCCCTTGGCTATCTTTTCAGCACCAAAAGAAAGTTTTTAACTGCTGCAGGCTATTTAATCATCATATCCAGACTTAGGTTTTGCGTGTGCATATTTGCGCTCAATTTTGTGCTTTAAATTGCTCATGTAAATAGCATGCCCACAGGGGCGGTTCAACCGTGAGGCAAATTAGGCAGTTGCCTGTGGCGCCATCCTCTAGGGGGCACAGTTGAGGTGCTCCCACATGCGCACATCCCTCCTTATTATCCAACATTTTCGCTTATCCAATGCTTTTATTTTTCAGTGATTGGTTTGGGGCGGTGGGGCACCAAAATTCTGTTCGCTTACACTTGAAAATTACCTAGGGCCAGCCCTGCATGCCCACACTTGAAATATCTATCTCAGTATGATATTATTTATTTATCATGTCAGAAGCAAATTGAGGGTATCATGTATTTAAAAACACAACATTAAAAACTTGGCATTATATTACGTGTCCTTGGACCAGAAGCTGGCCACTTGGAGTGCCTCTGGCGTCGCTGTGAGAAGGTCCTTCGCTGTGCATGCGGCAGGGCTCAGGCTGCATTGTAGTAAGTGGTCTGAGGTTTGCTCTTCTCCACACTCGCATGTCATAAACTCCACTTTGTAAATTCATTTCTTAATATTGACTCTTCACCTCGTGGTGCCAGAGCACGGTCTGTTCAGTGCCTTCCAAGATGCTCAGTCTTTTGTGTGCCATGGGGGGGAGTCTCGCATTCTGTATCAGCCATGGATTGGGGTTCCAGGTTTTAACCTGCCACTTTTGGACTCTCACTTGCTGAGGTGTTTCTGTGAGTGTCTCTGAAGATCTTAGCTGTTTCTTGATTTAAGGCATTGGCATGCTGGTTGGTATCCGACTAGAGGATTGGCCAGAGATGTCAATGCCTTGGTCCTTTCGTTAATGGCTGCTATTTCCCTAGGGATGTCAGGTGGTGCAATACCAGCTAAACAGTATAATTTTTCCAGCGGTGTTGGGCGTAGACATCCTGTGATAATGCAGTATGTCTCATTAAGAGCCACGTTCACTGTTTTAACACTGGGCATGCGTATTCAACAGCAGAGTGGCAAAGCGCAAGAAGTCTTCACTGTGACCGGTTGTGATCTCTGGGTTGTGCCAATCAGCTTTCATATGATATTATTTCTAGCACCCACTTTTGCTTGATATTCAAGTCAGAGAGTGATCCAGAGTGATTCCCAGATATGTTGTTGTGCTGCAATGCTCCAATGGGATTCCTTCCCCGGTTGTACTCAGATCTCGAGAAACTTGTCTGTTGTGAAGGTGAAAAGCACACACCTGTAGTTTAGATGGATTAGGGATCAGCTGGTTTCCCCTGTAATAGGCGGTAAGAGCACCTAGAACTTCAGAGAGCTTCTGTTCAAGCATTTCAAAGTCCCTTCTTGAGCAGTGATGGCACGATCATCAGCATAGTTAAAACTCTCTTTTGCTTCTGGCAGTGACTGTTTTCGCCATTTGCTTCTCTTGCCCTGGAACTCAACAAAAAAGCTCCTGTTTTGTAGCAGATTTCCTGTGACACTATTGACAGTGAACTGGTTCATCTACATTGAGTTTTAGAGGAACTATCGAAGTAGTGAACCTAATTTGGATTGAGTGCTTTGGCTAGCTCCTTGAAAGTCTAGACCAGGGGTCCCCAAACTAAGGCCCAGGGGCCGGATGCGGCCCTCCGAGGTCATATACCTGGCCCCTGCCCTCAGTTTTATAATATAATATACAGTAGAGTCTCACTTATCCAACATAAATGGGCCGGCAGAACTTTGGATAAGCGAATATGTTGGATAATAAGGAGGGATTAAGGAAAAGCCTATTACACATCAAATTAGGTTATGATTTTACAAATTAAGCACCAAAACATCATGTTATACAACAAATTTGACAGAAAAAGTAGTTCAATACGCAGTAATGCTATGTAGTAATTACTGTATTTACGAATTTAGCACTAAAATATCACGATGTATTGAAAATATTGACTACAAAAATGTGTTGGATAATCCAGAACGTTGGATAAGCGAGTGTTGGATAAGTGAGACTCTACTGTATTGTATATACATATAATATTGATAATAATATTATAATGTAATACAATATAACACTAATAATAATAACATATAATAATATTAATTATATATTCTATATTACATATAATATTACTAATAATATTACAGTATAGTGGTATAGTTCAATAAAGTAATATATAGCTAATATTGTGTTATGCTAATAATATAATATATTGTATGTACATATAATTTGTAAGCCACTCTGAGTCACCTTTGGGGTGAGAAGGGTGTGATACAAATGTAGTAAATAAATGCAGTTAATAAATAAATAATAAATAAATACATTTTAGACTTAGGCTGGCCCAAAGTCTGAAATGACTTGAAGGCACACAACAACAACAACAACAACAACAACAACAACAACAACCCTAATTAACTTGACTATCTCATTGGCCAGAAGCAGAAGCACACTTCCCATTGAAATCCTGATAAATGTATGTTGGTTAAAATTATTTTTATTTTTAAATATTGTATTGTTCTTTCATTGTTCTTGTTGTTGTTGTTATTGTTGTTTTTGCACTACAAATAAGACATGTGCAGTGTGCATCAGAATTTGTTTGTATTTTTCCTTCTTTTTTATAATTAATTTTTATTGAGAGGTTTCCGAGCAACTCCATACATTTCTTATAACAACAAAAATTCTCATTTCTCGATGCAATAAAACACATATAAGACAACAAGGGTAACTGAGATTTTTTTTTTCAAATGATAATCCGGCCCCTCAACAGTCTGAAGGATTGTGGTCCGGCCCTCGGCTTAAAAAGTTTGAGGACCCCTGGTCTAGACCAAACTCCAGAATGGATTTTCTGCCCAACTAACCAGGAGGTCACCTGCTCTCATTGACTATTCATGAATTGTGCTACATTTTAGAGCAGAGGTGGGAATTGTGCAGCTCATGCGACCCCAAGAATGGAATTTAACTGCCTGTTTCTCTTTTTCTTCCCCTTCTGCTTGCCTGGCTGTGTTTCTGCAGAAGAACTTACGATGGAAGGTGAGTACAACTTTTCCATAACGTTCCTTAACCATTTTTTGTCTAGGGGCTCGGGGTTGGACCGGGGAAGCTGAACAGAAGGGATTCTCTACATTGTGGATAAAGTTGCTGTGTGTTCAAGGCTTGTCTCATGGAAGGATTGACTTCTCATGTTTCATAGACCCCTTCAATGAAGATCTGATCTGTGCTCCAGAAAGATTAAAGGGACTAATACTCTTGATAATTAAAACAGAGGCGGAGTTGGGAACTATTTTATTTTTATTTCGTTCTGTTATTATCATTTAGCAGATGATATGTACTTCGTGGGGTGGTGTATATTCATGGGAAAGCTGTGGCAATGCTGGGAAGGGAGGAAGCCTTTGTTGTTGGAACTTCTTGAGTCAACCGAGTTGATACCTTTTGGCATTTTCCATCCTTGAACTACCGTATGTGACAAATTCCAAATCTATGTTTTCTTAAAATACAGCGATATCCTCCATGTTAGTGGGACATTCATTCTACTCCAGGTATTACTCTCAACTTTAAAGGATCCATTCAAAGTATTCCACCAGATACTTGCAATATTTTTGATAATTCCTTTAAATATCAGACTAAAACCCAGAGCGCAGTCAGTGCTCCTCTGACATGGGAGCTACCAAATCTTGAGATGTTCTTCATTCACCATTTCCATTTGAATGTTTTTTGTATAACCTTGCTCAGAAATCCATATATGTTTTTGCACAAATTTCTCCTGTGACTATTTCTCAAAAACAATTTTCCTAATACTGTATATCACATTTTAGTGTCAGTTTCAAGAATATATGCATTTCAACGTCATGGTTCCAGCGAGTGACAGACAAAATGTATCCAATTGGTGTTGTCTCCTTTTCGCAATCATTTTGTCCCATTTGCACATCAGTTGCTGTTTTCTTTTATTTTATTTTTTAAAAAACACTATTCAAACCGGAACTGTGAATTTTAGAATGCACATTTCTCCTAATGTACATCTACGTACATAATTATGCCTTAACACACCTTCTCGGGCAACCAGTTTCACCCACAAAGACAATGTTATTTTTACAAATGTATGCTTTTTTGTACAGGCCCCAAGTAGCACAGCATGTTAAAGTGCTGAGCTGCTGAACTTGTGGACCGAAAGGTTGCAGGTTCGAATCTGGGGAGAAGGGTGAGTTCCCGTTGTTAGCCCCAGCTTCTGCCAACCTAGCAGTTCGAAAACATGTAAATGTGAGTAGAGCAATAGGTACTTCTCCAGTGGGAAGGCAACAAGCTCCATGCAGCCATGCCAGTGGCCATATGACCTTGGAGGTGTCTATGGACAACGCTGGCTCTTCGGCTTAGAAATGGAGATCAGCACCAACCCGCAGAGTCAGACACGACTAGACTTAACGTTAGGAGAAAAACCCTTTTAAAAAATGTTAAGGTTTTTATCATATGAAATAAAGTAAATTAACATCGAAAGAGTGGGCACATTTTGATTATATAGAAAGTAGGAAAACAGAAAAAGAAAAAGGAAGAAAAATAAAAAATAAAAGAAAATAAAAATAATTAAAAATATAAAAAAATAAAAAAATAAAAATTTGTTGACTTCCTTCTTACTTTGATAGTCTTATAGTCCATTTTCGGTCAATGTGTTCTTGTTTTAAATCTACAGTAGAGTCTCTCACTTATCCAAGCTAAACGGGCCGGAAGAACCTTGGATAAGCAAATATCTTGGATAATAAGGAGGGATTAAGGAAAAGCCTATTAAACATCAAATTAGGTTATGATTTTACAAATTAAGCACCAAAACATCATGTTATACAACAAATTTGAAAGAAAAAGTAGTTCAATACGCAGTAATGTTATGTTGTAATTACTGTATTTACGAATTTAGCACCAAAATATCACGATATATTGAAAACATTGACTACAAAAATGTGTTGGATAATCCAGAACGTTGGATAAGCGAATGTTGGATAAGTGAGACTCTACTGTATCTATATTTCTTTTTTATTTTTGTAATTTGCCAGTAGCTGCTGCATTTCCCACCCTCATCTTATACTCGAGTTAATAGATTTTCCCAGTTTTGTGATAAAATTAGGTGTCTCGGCTTATATTTAGGTTGGCTTATACTCGAGTATATATGGTACTTCCTCTCTGTTTTCTTCTTTACCTTCAGATTGCATACTTTCAACAAATGAGGAGAAACCTTTACCTTCCTTACTATGAATGAAAAAGAAAATTGCATTAACTTAATTTGCAGCCCGATAAGCAGAGTGCAAGGCCAGATATAAACTGGGCGCTGGGAATTCTTTCTGCTTGAAATACATGGCTGAGAAATACTATGGAGAGAAAAATGCAGTTTGCAGCTGCAGCCAGGAATGGAGATCGATGCTTGCAGCAAGCAATCTGCCTTTACTAATACCATTACTCATTGTTTCCTACACAAACAGAGACTGAGTAACCTATGCATGCAGACACCTCCTCATTGCCAACGAAACCCTCTAATCAGAGAAGGAGGGGAAAGCAGACGGAAGGCTTGGGAGGCAGGCAGAAAACCATCTTGTTGTGACAACATTGTCACAACACAAGTATGACACAACTGAAACAAAGGAAGCCGCATTTGTATTGGGTCAGACCATTGGTCCTTCCAGCCCTGTACTATCTAGTCTAGAAGGCAATCCTTTCCCAAGATCTCAGAGAAGGGTTTTTTAAATAGCTTTAGGTAAAGGTAAAGATTTTCCCCTGATGTTAAGTATAAATATATTAATTATATATTATACTAGCTGTGCCCGGCCACACGTTGCTGTGGCAAAGTGGTGGTGGTATAGGTTAAAAATTGTTGTGTAATTTTTATTTCACGTTATTTGTATTTTTTAATTAATTTTATTGTAAGTTATCTTTTTATTTATTATATTTTATTATTTTCTTGTATTATTTTTAGTTATTTTCTGTTATTATAGTATTTTATTGTATTAATTTTTTAGTGTTTTTAATTACTTTTTATTGGGTTGCTAGGAGACCAAGTTGGAGGAGCTTAGCCTTCTAACTGGCAGCAATTGGATGAAAGCAATTATTCCTCTCTCTCTAATTAGGACTTTATTTTTATTTTCTTTTTGTTGTATCAACCTAGAGCCGTGGATGATGGGTTGTGTCGTCAAATTTCGAGGTTGGGGGGCCTGTAGTTTTGTTGTTTTGTGGGTCGCCGTGATGCCATCACCCTTTTATATATATAGATTTTACATGTAATATTACTAATAATATTACAATATATTGATACATTACAATATAGTAATTTTATTACCAGTATTGTACTATGCTAATATAATATTGTATGTACATTTAATTTGTAAGCCGCTCTGAGTCCCCTTCGGGGTGAGAAGAGTGGGATATAAATGTAGCAAATAAATAAAAAAATAAAAAAATAAAAAATAAGTCCAGTCGTGTCCAACTCTGGGGGTTGGTGCTCATCTCCATTTCTAAGCTGAAGAGCCGGCATTGTCCGTAGACACCTCCAAGGTCATGTGGCCACTGGCATGACTGCATGGAGCACCAATGTTGCCTTCCCGCCGGAGCGGTACATATTGATCTACTCATATTTGCATGTTTTCGAACTGCTAGGTTGGCAGAAGCTGGGGCTAACAGCAGGCTATTCTTGGAATAGTGTAATAATACATAGAGTAAAATAATAAATGCAATAATAATAATAATAATAATAATAATAATAATAATAACAACAATACACATTGACAAAATCACGATCTGCCAACTGCAAAAGGCCACCCTACTGGGATCTGCACACATCATCCGAAAATACATCACACAGTTCTAGACACTTGGGAAGTGTTCAACTTGTGATTTTGTGATACGAAATCCAGCATATCTATCTTGTTTGCTGTGTCATAATAAAATAATAATAATAATAATAATATCAGAGTGAAATAATAAATGTAATAATAATAATAATAGAGTAAAATAAATGTAATAGTAGCAACAAGAATAGAGAAGATTAATAAATGTATACCAATAATAATACAGAAAAATAATAAATGTACCATATATTCTTGAGTATAAGCTGACCCGAATATAAGCCAACCAGGACCCTCACCCGAGTATAACCCGAGGGGCTTTTTCAGTCAAAAAAAGGGCTGAAAAACTAGGTTTATACTCGAGTATATATGGTACATTTATTATTTTTCTCTATTATTATTGGTATACATTTATTATTTTTCTCTATTATTGTGGCTATTATTACATTTATTTTACTCTATTTTTATTATTATTAATACATTTATTATTTCACTCTGATCTTATTATTATTACATTTATTATTTTACTCTATTTATTATTACATGTATTATTTTCCTATATTTATTATTATTATTATTATTATTATTATTATTATTATTATTATTACATGTATAATTTTACTCTATTATTATTGAAAGGATACATAAGGGCATTTACATTGAAGAAGTTGAGAATAATGATTTGATCAGAGTTGGACAGTCTTATCTTAAATTAGAGCTTTATGTAAATATTCAAAAACATTTAACCTACCGATGCCTCAATTAATGTAATTTTATTGGTATCTATTTTTATATCTGAAATTTACCACTCTCGGCTTATACTTGAATCAATGTTTTCCCAGTTTTTTTGTAGTAAAATTAGGTGCCTCGGCTTATATTCAGGTTGGCTTATACTTGAGTATATACGGTATATATTGTATTTGCATGTTTTCAAACTGCTAGGTTGGTAGAAGCTGGGGCTAACAGCGGGTCGGCTTATACTCGAGTATATATGGTATATATTGTATATTTGCATGTTTTCGAACTACTAGGTTGGTAAAAGCTGGGGCTAACAGCGGGTCGGCTTATACTCGAGTATATACGGTATAAATTGTATATTTGCATTTGCATGTTTTCAAACTGCTAGGTTGGTAGAAGCTGGGGCTAGCAGCGGGTCGGCTTATACTCGAGTATATACGGTAGCTTTTCCAAGCTATGGTACCCAGTGCAGTATTTCAAACCTCTGCAGAGGAGTAATTTCAGTTTATTTATTTGATGCATTTATTCTGCTCTTCATCAAAAGGATTTTCAGCACGCTTATGTTGTCAGTTAGCAAACATAAAACAATAATTACCCTCCAAAACCATTAAAACTCTTACCAGCGAGCAAATTAAAAGCAGCATTAAAACAATAAGCGCAGGAACAGGCTTCCTCACAAGTAAGGACTGCCGCCTACTGCTCATCTCTTTAATTATTCCTGCCTTGTCCTCTGCGCAGCTGCTGGCATTGATTTGTTGGAATAAGTACATTTGTTAGTATATCTGCCATGACTTTGGAAAAGTCAACAACAAACACATGCTGGAAAATGTCTGAACAGCAATTAATGTTTTAAACAATGCAGGACAGTTCCCAGCCTGCCCTGTTAAATGCTGACATCTACTGATAAATGGGTGGAAAGAAGGAAGAGTCAAAATTAATCCGTAAAAAAAGAAATTGGGGTGGTTGAGATGTACCATACCGTATATACTCGAGTATAAGCCGACCTGAATATAAGCCGAGGCATCTAATTTTACCACAAACAAGTGGGAAAACATTGACTCAAGTATAAGCCGAGAGTGGTAAATTTCAGAAATAAAAATTGATACCAATAAAATTAAATTAATTGAGGCATCAGTAGGCTAAACATTTTTGAATATTTACATAAAACTGTAATTTAAGACTGTCCAACTCTGATCAAGTCATCATTCTCATCTTCTTCAATGTACATGTGCTTACCTAGCCTTTTAATAATAATAGAGTAAAATAATAAATGTAAGAATAATAATAAATACAGTCAAATAATAAATGTAATAATAACAATAATAATATCAGAGTGAAATAATAAATGTATCAATAATAATAAAAAAATAGAGTAAAATAAATGTAATGGTAACAATAATAGAGTAAAATAACTGAACTGATGCAGTCGTTATGCACAAACACTTGTGTCTGGATACTCCCTAGTTCCAGCCACACATCAAGGTCATCATAGCTTCTTGGCAATTAACTCTTTCCACACTATGGTACATTCTGGATGATGCAATCAGTTGCAATACAAGCATGGCACAAATTGCATTTAGACACTATAAACACAAATCCCGCATTAACAGTATGCACTATGCACACATGTTTGAAGATTTCCAAAGCAGCATTCGGGCTTTCAGAGAAGAGGAATCCACTATGAACCAAAGCAGACACTTCTCTCTTCCATCTCTGCTGCTGCCCACCTCTTTTCCTGGCAGCAAACTGCTGGAGAAATCAGAAACAAAAGCCTGCATCACAATACAACCCCACGGTGTAAAGATGCAGTTGCTGCTTGAGCTAAATTACCCCCCAACGAGTGCAGCTGGCAATTACACCTGACATACGCTCAGCCAGCCGTGCCAGGAGGAAAGAAGAGTTACCGTCAGGATGGTTGCAAGGTTCAAGATCATTCAAAGGAAAAGCCTCCTGAAGCTTCTCTCTCTCTCTCTTCCCACCTTCATTCGATTCCTTTCCCCCACCCACATCATTTTATTTTTAAAACGATTCCTTTGAAGATAGTTTGGAAACTACAGCTAGTTCAGCGATCGGCAGCCAGGTACTAACAGGGAGGGAACCACTCCCATGCTGCAGCAGCTCCACTGGCTGCCGGTCTGTTTCTGAGCTAAATACAAAGAGCTGGTTGTTACCTATAAAGCCCTAAACAGCTCAGGTCCAGGCTATTTGTCAAATCGCATCTCCCTGTATCGACCATCTCGGGCACTTCGGTCAGCGGAGGAGGCCCTACTCTCAGTCCCACTCCATAGCAGCTATGGTCCAAGTGACTGAACATTTTCAGCAACTTGGTCACTTAAATCGGTCCAGGTATACACTCGCTCTGTGCAATAATATTTTTACTGACTGTTTAAATATATATTTTTTTAATGTGGGATTTTTATGAAAACGTGTATGTTATTGTCATTTTATACTTTTGATATTAGTGAAGTAGTCGTGGCATTGAAAGTTTGCCGTTTATATGTATGTTAACCACCCTGAGTCCCTCTGGGAATAGAGGGCAGTCTAGAAGTAAAGTTTTTATTATTATTATTATTATTATTATTATTATTAATAATAATAATAACACAACGACATTGTATGACACAGCAAACAAGATAGATATGCTGGGTTCCCTACTTCACACTTTAACAACACAACTATTCAATGCTAAGGCTTCCCCGTCTGCGCAGGGTTCCATACTTCGCACTTTAACAACACAACTGTTCAATGCTAAGGCTTCCCCGTCTGCGCAGGGTTCCATACTTCGCACTTTAACAACACAACCGTTCAATGCTAAGGCTTCCCCTTCTGAGCAGGGTTCCATACTTCACACTTTAACAACACAATCATTCAATGCTAAGGCATCCCAACAAGATGAGTCCACAACAGACACTCTGCTGGCTGTTGTATTGGATCACACCTCGGACACTTCCTATTATTATTATTATTATTATTATTATTATTATTATTATTATTGACACAACGACATTGTATGACACAGCAAACAAGATAGATATGCTGGATTTTGTATCACAAAATCACAAGTCGAACACTTCCCAAGCGTTTAGGACTGTGTGATGTATTTTCGGATGATGTGCGCAGATTTCAGTCGGGTGGCCTTTTGCAGTTGGCAGATTGTAATTTTGTCAATGTCTATTGTTTCCAAATGCTGGCTGAGATCTTTTGACACGGCACCCAATGTGCCCATCACCACCAGGACCACCTGTACTGGTTTCTACCAAAGTCTTTATTATTTATTTATTTACAGCATTTATATTCTGCCCTTCTCACCCCGAAGGGGACTCAGGGCAGACCACATTACACATATAGGCAAACATTCAATGCCTTTAACATAGAACAAAGACAAGACAAACATAGGCTCCGAGCGGGCCTCGAACTTATGACCTCCTGGTCAGAGTGATTCATTGCAGCTAGTTTCAGCTGGCTTGCTCTCCTGCCTGCGCCACAGCCCAGGCCCACAGTTCAATCTTTGCAGTTCAATTTTGAGGTCCTGATAGCGGCTGAGTTTTTCCTGTTTTTTTTAATTATTATTATTATTATTATTATTATTATTATTATTATTATTATTATATTGTATGACACAGCAAACAAGATAGATATGCTGTATTTCGTTTCACAAAATCACAAGTCGAACAATTCCCAAGTGTCTAGGACTGTGTGATGTATTTTCGGATGATGCGCGCAGATCCCAGTAGGGTGGCCTTTTGCAGTTGACAGATCTATTATTATTATTATTATTATTATTATTATTATTATTATTATTATTATTATTATTATTATTATTATTATTATTATTAGCTGTGCCCGGCCACGCGTTGCTGTGGCTTATGGGAATGCTTTGTTGGCCGAGTGGAATAGTAATGAATAGCCTTGCAGCCTAAAAAGCCTGAACTCTGGCTGTACCCTGGTGCCATTGTGACCGAGGGGGTTGCTAGGAGATGAAGTGGGCAGGGCCTAAAGGGGGCAGGGCCTACCCTTCTGATCAGCAACCAGGGTTGAAAATAGCTCTTCCTCTTTCTCTAATTTGGACTTTATTTTCCAGGGTTTTTTTGTTTGTTTGAAAGACATAGATTGGTTGGCTGTCTTTTGTGGCCAAATTTGGTGTGATTTGGTTCAGTGGTTTTGTTGTTTACTCAGTCCTACAAATGTACATGACATTTTTATATAGAATCACTAGCTGTGCCCGGCCACGCGTTGCTGTGGTGTTGTCTGGTGGTGTTGATGAGAAATTGTTGAGGTAGTGGTGGTATTGAATGTCTGTTGTGTGGTTGTCTTTATGTTTAGTATGCACACTGAAGTGGATTATATGGCAGTGTGGAGTCAAGATAATCCAGTGCAAAGCAGATAATAACCCTTGCTGTTGACCTATGCAGCCCCGAAAGACAGTTGCATCTGTCAATTAGGGAAATTTAGGTACGCTTTATGCGGGAGGCTAATTTAACTAATTTACAACATCATAAAAAACTGCCAGCAAAACACTAGGAAAGGAATGAGGAAGTACAGCCACTAGTGGACAGTGAAGCAACAGCTCCCCCTGTGGCCGGAATCGTGAAGCTGGAAAAAAATGTTAAAAATGCCTCTGAGTCTGTCTATATATGTTGTTTGTCTGTTGGCATTGAATGTTTACCATATATGTGTTCATTGTAATCCGCCCTGAGTCCCCTTCGGGGTGAGAAGGGTGGAATATAAATACTGTAAATAAATAAATAATAAATAAATAATAAAAGATTATAAATGGGTTATATAGCTGTGTGGAAGGGCCTTGAGTCTACACTGCCATATAATCCAGTTAAAATCTGATAATCTGTGGAAGAGGCCTAAGTGAGGCCTAACTGTGCCTGTCCCCTGGGCTGAGTAGGTTGCTAGGAGACCAAGTGGGTAGAGCTTAGCCTTCAAACTGGCAGCAATTGGATAAAAACTATTATTTCTCTCCGTGTAATTAGGACTTTATTTTTCTTTTCTTTTTGTTGTATCAACCTAGAGCCATGAATGATGGGTTGTGTTTTCAAATTTCGAGGTTGGGGGGGCCTGTAGTTTTGTTGTTTTGTCCGCTGCCCTGATGCCATCACTCTTTTATATATATAGATTATTATTATTCCTTTCAGGTCAACTTTCTATACATTTAGCTGCATTACAGGCACATAGCAGTTTTAAATAGGCATTGCAACCACTGTTGTTAATTCAGTTGTCTGTCCAACCCCTTGATCCAGAGGTCGGGCTTATCATGGCCTTTTCCGCTGTTCCTCCTGTTGATTCTGTGCCACGTGGAGACGGTGGCTGCCAGAGCACAGCATTCATCTCCAAGAAAAATTACCCTCTGCGTCGCCTGGAGAAGGAGACCTGAGATTAAACCCCCGCCGGCGCCGGCGCCGTGCACTCCATCACCTGCTCTTATCTTCCACACATTCCTTTCTTCCTTGTCTTTTTGGTGGCATCTTGACTCCTCTCGCCAAGAAATCGGCCGACTCTCTTGTTCAAACAGGCAGAGCAATTTTTAAAGGAGAAGCCAGTCCGAGCTGCTGATGTCACAGATTTCCCTCTCTGCGAATCTGCATTCTCAGCACACGCTGGGTTAACTTTGATGCTGCCCCTCCGCCTTTGCGTCGCAGTTACCTCTCATCTGAAATCAATGCCCCTTTCATCCTTGCTACAGAGCTTTGGTTCCTTATTGCTTCTAAAAAAAAATCATTTTTATTGAGTAACATTTACATGGAATAAAAACTGAGTCAAACATATAACAAAAAGCAACTACAGCACGACCCTTGTGCCCACAGTTTCATCTACCTGCATCTGACAAAATATGTCTCCTCTAGGGATTTTCAGAGTGGCGGGCGGTGGCACAGTGTGTTAAAGCGCTGAGCGGCTGAACTTGTGGACCAAAAGGTCGCAGGTTCAAATCCAGGGAGAGGAATGAGCACCCGCTGTTAGCCCCAGCTTCTGCCAACCTAGAAGTTCGAAAACATGCAAATGTGAGTAGATCAATAGGTACTGCTCTGGCGGGAAGGTAGTGGCACTCCATGCAGTCATGCCAGTGGCCACATGACATTGGAGGAATGAGCTCCCGCTGTTAGCCCCAGCTTCTGCCAACCTAGCAGTTCGAAAACATGCCAATATGAGTAGATCAATAGTTACCGCTCCGGCAGGAAGGTAACGATGCTCCATGCAGTCATGACCTTGGAGGAATGAGCACCCGCTGTTAGCCCCAGCTTCTTCCAACCTAGCAGTTCGAAAGCATGCAAATGTGAGTAGATCAATAGGTACCGCTCCGGTGGGAAGGTAACGGTGCTCCATGCAGTCATGCCAGTGGCCACATGACCTTGGAGGAATGAGCACCCGCTGTTAGCCCCAGCTACAACCAAGCTGGTGTAGGGACCATAAGCCAGAAAATAGTAGACTATTGCCTATATAGCTTTGCCTCTGCATATATCATATAGCCTTTATATAGACAATATAAGCACTTTGTATGAACCAAAGTAGTACAGTAGTCTCGGTTATCCAACGTAAATGGTCCGGCAGAACGTTGGATAAGCAGATATGTTGCATAATAAGGAGAGATTAAAGAAAAGCCTATTAAACATTAAATTAGAGCCTATTTTGGAAAACTATAGGTCAGTTCCTGTAACTTTAGATGAAAGCCGGGGATGGTTACACTGCATAGTTAATATTGGAGCAAATGAGCTCCCTTTTTCTAGTATGAATATGACAGCAAAAATAAGTTTGGTGCAAGCTCTATTGCTTTTCCTCCTTTTCCAGCTGGATCTCATCCAGGTCTTGGTACCATGGCTCAGCTCCAAAATATGTGCAGTAATAACAGCAGAGGATAATAATGGGCATGTGCTAAGTGTCTATCTTTCTATTTTTAAAGCGGCTGACAAGCTAAATATCAAACCCCCCTCAGCTGCCAGTGTATTAAGGATAGCCGGATCCTTTTTCAGCGTGCTTTCTGTAGCCAGATTTTGTTCATTTTCATGGTTTCCTCCTTTCCGTTGAAATTGTCCACCTGCTTGTAGGTTTCAGTGGCTTCTCTGTGTAGTCTGACATGGTGGTTGTTCGAGTAGTCCATCATTTCTGTGTTCTCAAATAATATGCTGTGTCCAGGTTGTTTCATCAAGTGTGATGCTATAAACCCCACTTGCCTAGTTTCCAACAGACCTCATGACCTCTGAGGATGCCTGTCATAGATGTGGGCGAAACATCAGGAGAGAATGCTTCTGGTTGTGAGTGGTCCATCATTTCTGTGTTCTCAAATAATATGCTGTGTCCAGGTTAGTTCATCAAGTGCCCTGCTATAAACCCCACAACAGACCTCACAACCTCTGATGATGCCATAGATGTAGGCGAAACGTCAGGAGAGAATGCTTCTGGTTGTTACAGTGGTCCACCATTTATGTGTTCTCAAATAATATGCTGTGTCCAGGTTGTTTCATCAAATGTGATGCTATAAACCCCACTTGCCTAGTTTCCAACAGACCTCACAACCTCCGAGGATGCCTGCCATAGACGTGGGTGAAACGTCAGGAGAGAATGCTTCTGGTTGTTAGAGTGGTCCATCATTTCTGTGTTCTCAAATAATATGGTGTGTCCAGGTTGGTTCATCAAGTGCCCTGTTATAAACCCCACAACAGACCTCATGACCTCTGATGATGCCATAGATGTAGGCGAAACGTCAGGAGAGAATGCTTCTGAAACATGGCCACGCAGCCCGGAAAATTCACAGCAACCCAGTGATCCCGGCCATGAAAGCTTACAACATTTTACTAGTTGTTTATTCCCATTTTTCAAACATTGCTGTGCTGCTTTGTCATATCAGAACATTGTATCAATATTTGCTTTTTTGTTGATAATAGCTGCAATCAGAGTCTGAATAAACACATGGGTGAGAACACTTGTCAAGAACGAAAGAAACCACATATATTTCCGTACCAAGAGACAGTATGTAGTTGCTAGAGTTCAGGCAGGGATTTGGCATATCTGTGGGCTGGTTCCCAAATAATATTTAGGGAACCGTGGGAGAGTCACACCTTCCCCGGCTAACAAACCCAGTAGGTTTGCTGGGAGAATAAAGAGTCACCACATTAGGATTTGGAGAGCAAGGTTCGGATCTCTGCTTGGCCATGGAAACTCACTCACTTATCCAACGTTCTGGATTATCCAACACATTTTTGTAGTCAATGTTTTCAATACATCGTGATATTTTGGTGCTAAATTCGTAAATACAGTAATTACTACATAGCATTACTGCGTATTGAACTACTTTTCTGTCAAACTTGTTGTGTAACATGATGTTTTGGTGCTTAATTTGTAAAATCATGACCTAATTTGATATTTAATAGGCTTTTCCTTAATCCCTCCTTATTATCCAACATATTCACTTATCCAACGTTCTGCCGGCCCGTTTATGTTGGATAAATGAGACTCTACTGTATTACTATTTGTAGATTTAGCATTCTATTGATTTCTCCTTCAACCATTCTCCAATATTCTTGCACTTGATCGCACTCCCATATCATATGATATAAACACCCCTCTTTGTTCACGACCGTGCCAACACTTATCCTTCATCCCTGGTAAAAAACGTGAAAGTTGTGAAGGAGTTCTGTACCATTTTTGTAACTTTTTCCTTCTTGCTTCCCTTAATACATTGGGATTCCTTCCAAGGTGATCCTTGGTGCTCGAGATGCTTGTCTATTCTTAAGGTGAAAAGCACATGTGTGCATGGATTAGGAATCAGCTGGTTTTCCCTGTAATAGGCAGTAAGAGCACCTAAAGCTTCAGAGAGCTTCTGTTCAACCATTTCAAAGCTCCCTGAGCAGTGATGGCACGATTGTCAGTATAGTGATGGATTAGGAATCAGCTAGTTTTCCCTGTAATAGGCAGTAAGAGCACCTAAAGCTTCAGAGAGCTTCTGTTCAACCCTTTCAAATCTCCCTGCTTGAGCAGTGATGACACAATCGTCAGCATAGTGATGGATTAGGAATCAGCTGGTTTTCCCTGTAATAGGCAGTAAGATCACCTAGAGCTTCAGAGAGCTTCTGTTCAACCATTTCAAAGCTCCCTGCCTGAGCGGCGATGGCACGATCGTCAACATAGTTTAACTCAAGGAAGTAAAAAAGGAAGGAGGACAGAAGGTACGAAGTCATGACTAAGCTACACGTAAGGGCTATTATGAGGAAATGACTTCGCAATAGAGAAGTTTTACATGAACTCCTCTTGTTTTTGCTTTAGAAACTTATCAGTGACATCTGGCAGCTTCCATACTAGTGAAATAGAGCTCTAGTCCAACTTCAATGATTCGTTCAAAATGCAGAGACTATTTTGTGAAGCACCTTGGATATACGTAGCTGCATTAACATTCAGACTGAAAACCAGAGCAGATTCTACACTTCCTCAGACGCAGGAGCCACCAGTTGCCATAGGAAATTAAAGACTGCCAAAATACAGTAGAGTCTCACTTATCCAAGCCTCGCTTATCCAAGCTTCTGGATTATCCAAGCCATTTTTGTAGTCAATGTTTTCAATATATCGTGATATTTTGGTGCTAAATTCATAAATACAGTAATTACAACATAACATGACTGCGTATTGAACTACTTTTTCTCTCAAATTTGTTATATAACCTGATGTTTTGGTGCTTAATTTGTAAAATCATAACCTAATTTGATGTTTAATAGGCTTTTCCTTAATCCCTCCTTATTATCCAAGATATTCGGTTATCCAAGCTTCTGCCGGCCCGTTTAGCTTGGATAAGTGAGACTCTACTGTAGTTCCAATATTGTTTTGGGATGCTCCCTGGAGAATACCTCCTTTGGCAATGAGTTGCCACTTTACACCATGCGCCAATTAGGAATGCTGTATTGGTTGTGTGCGCACACTATTACCAATGAGTCTGCCTTATCTGTGTGTGTGTGTGTATGTGTGTATGCTCACACTTTGCTCACTGGTCCTGTGCCTTCCAGCTCTCCTGCGTAGCAAGTGGTATTGGTAGGGGAACACAACAGGCAGTATCTGTGCCGGCGAGATAAGATTCTGTGCCTTGCGCTGTGGCTTTGACTTTGACTTGCTCTTGATGTCGTGACTTCCTGGAACAAAAACAAAGGGGAAAGTGAAGCTGGAAGGGGTGGCAGGAGAGGGGGAGAGAGAATGAGGTGTGCGAGGAAAACCAGTTGCCCAATTTCTTTGCTCCCCTCTGAATGAAAGGGGGCTGCAGACCCCGGTCGGAAAACAAAGACAGCGTGGGAAGTAATTGTGGGCGAGGGTGTGATGTGTGCATGCCAAACAAAGCCGTGCGCGTCCAGATGTCAATTCTGGCTCCAGGAATGGATGCATTGCAGAGGAGGAAAGGTATACCCACACAATATACACACAAGCAATCTGTTAAGGGTTAGCCATGCTGGTTTGTTTCAGTATGGGAAGTAAAGGAAAAAAAGCCGTTCTGTAGAACCTTTAAGACCAAATCTACGAGGGTTGAATTAAAAGCAATGCCTCCACCTTCGTTACTTCTGTTTGGATGGGAATATTTTAATAAATCAAATGCAGAAATAATCCTAAGAATGTGCTCTTTAACTACCACTATTCACTTTTCCACATAATGACCAGATAATTGGATACATTTCTGCCAACGATGAACAAGTTTTCTGAAGCCGTCACGGGAAGAAGTCGACACTCGGTTTCCACAACCAGCGTCTCACAGGACCAACTGTGCACAGATCTTCCGATAGCCAAGCATACTTCACACTTTAACAACACAACCTTTCAATGCTAAGGCTTCTCCGTCTGCACAGGGTTCCATACTTCACACTTTAACAACACAACCGTTCAATGCTAAGGCTTCCCGCCAAATTGAGCTAACTGTAGATGAGAGTCTCCTGAACAAGCCATTACCTGCCACAGACCAGGACTGCCATCTGTTGAGGAGTTACAAAGGTGGAGGCATTACTTTTCATTCAACCCTCTTGTTTTAGTATCAACTTTTGTGGCTTGCAATCCACTTCTTCAGATGAAATGATGGAGTACCGTATTCATTGATTTGAGGAGCTGGGGAGGGGGCGAAATAGGATACGGAAAAAACGGGATTGTAACATTAGGCACTTAGCATAAACATGCTGGCACCGTTAAGCGAAAACACGGGTCTGCTTGGCTGTTAATTGGCTCTGAAGTGTGAAACTAATACGTTCTGCTTTCAGGAAAGTTTGGTGCTGTTGGAAGCAGAGCCTTTTCTTGAAGGCTTTTGTTTGTTTGTTTGTCATACGCACAACTATCATGAAAGCCAGCCTATTAATATATATAATGGGCTGAAAAGCCATTTTCTCTGTTCAAACCACTGGTAATTGACTGGAATTTGCAAATGTATCCCAATTACAAAAACATTTAACCTACTGATGCCTCAATTAATGTAATTTTATTGGTATCTATTTTTATTTCTGAAATTTACCACCCTCGGCTTATACTGGAGTCAATGTTTTCCCAGTTTTTTTGTGGTAAAATTAGGTGCCTTGGCTTATATTCGGGTCGGCTTATACTTGAGTATATATGGTAATTGGAATGTATTTTTATTTCTGAAATTTACCACACTCGGCTTATACTGGAGTCAATGTTTTCCCAGTTTTTTTGTGATAAAATTAGATGACTTGGCTTATATTCTGGTCGGCTTATACTCGAGTATATATGGTAATTGGAATGTATTTTTATTTCTGAAATTTACCACCCTCGGCTTATACTGGAGTCAATGTTTTCCCTGTTTTTTTGTGATAAAATTAGGTGCCTTGGCTTATATTCCGGTCGGCTTATACTCGAGTATATATGGTAATTGGAATGTATTTTTATTTCTGAAATTTACCACCCTTGGCTTATACTGGAGTCAATGTTTTCCCTGTTTTTTTGTGATAAAATTACGTGCCTTGGCTTATATTCCGGTCGGCTTATACTCGAGTATATATGGTAATTGGAATGTATTTTTATTTCTGAAATTTACCACCCTCGGCTTATACTGGAGTCAATGTTTTCACAGGTTTTTTGTGATAAAATTAGGTGCCTCGGCTTATATTTGGGTTGGCTTATACTCGAGAATATACGGTATTATTATATTATCATATCATCCATTGAGTTTCAGAACTAAACCCCATTTTTTGTGACCCTAGCCAAATATCCCAGCCATGACATCAAAGTTCTGAGTGATATTTGTTTCTGTTCTGAGTGATATTTGTCTACAAAAGGACTTTTAATCTGGGTTTATTATAAGGGTTCTTCACTCCAAATGAAGAAGGAGAGCTTGAAAGCATTGGCAATGCAATATGTGGATTCCTGGGGTGGACTCTTTGGGGTCAAAGGAGGGTCCATGGGGCTCCTGTGTTTCAAAGAAAACATTCAGAAGCCACGAAAGTCACTCCCAGAGTAAGATCTAAGCTCCGTGCAGTCCTGTGTGGTTTAAAATCCTTTTTAAAAAGCTTCAAGTAAGCTTGTGTCAAGACTGGCATGGGCGAAAGAGGCTTAAACCTTGTTCCTCTGCAGCTGGTTTTTTGTTGCAAAATTGGCCCCCCTGTGCCGGTTAAGGCAAAGAAAACCCCGTTTCTGCCTTTGGAGCTCCTACGCAGAGAGGGAATTTTGAAACAAAAACCAGTCAGGGGTGCAATGGAAGGTTAAGCCTCCCCCGCCCGGAGATGGATCGGTCCCCCAACTCTTATTAGAGAGGAAGAAAGAAAAGAAAACGATTTTAAATTGCACAATATGTGTTTTATCATAATGTGCCTCATTTTGCCACAGTGGAGTTTTTTTATACCAAATATACATTGAGGGACTCATTTAGACCAGCCTTTTGTAGTTTAAGCAAGGATTTAGATTTCCTTCAATTTGAGATATATGTTTATATAAGCTCCCTGCTCTGTATTGTGTGGTTGTGTTACGATAATATATACAGTAGATACTCGAATATAAGCCAACCCAAATGTAAGCCGAGGCACCTAATTTTACCACAAACAACTGGGAAAACATTGACTCAAGTATAAGCCGAGAGTGGTAAATTTCAGAAATAAAAATCGATACCAATAAAATTAAATTAATCAGTAGATTAAATTTTTTTGAATACAGTAGAGTCTCACTTATCCAAGCTAAATGGGCCGGCAGAAGCTTGGATAAGCGAATATCTTGGATACTAGGGAGGGATTAAGGAAAAGCCTATTAAACATCAAATTAGGTTATGATTTTACAAATTAAGCACCAAAACTTCATGTTATACAACAAATTTGACAAAATGTAGTTCAATACGCAGTAATGTTCTGTTGTAATTACTGTATTTACGAATTTAGCACCAAAATATCACGATATATTGAAAACATTGACTACAAAAATGGCTTGGATTATCCAGAGGCTTGGATAAATGAGGCTTGGATTAGTGAGACTCTACTGTATTATTACATTGTATCACATCATAATATTATTATTAATATTACATGTATATACAATATATATATATATATATATATATATATATATATATATATATATGTATAAAATATACATGTAATATTGATGATAATATTATAATGCAATGCAATATAATACTAATAATAAAACAATATAATAATATTAATTATATATTATTTATTTCACGTAATATTACCGGTAATAGTACAGTATAGTGGTGTGCTGCAATATGCTGGTATATTGTGCTAGTGTAGTGCTGTGCTAATATAATATAATACACTGTAGGTAAATATTATTTGTAAGCCACTCTGAGTCCCCTTTGGGGCGAGAAGGGCGGGATATAAATGTAGTAAATAAATAAATGAAGCCCAGATACTGTGGATGGGATTGCTTTCATGTGCAGATACATGTGGTGCCAGTCCTAATGGCATAACCCGAAAAACTCCATCAGGTTGTGGATGAACTACAACTCACATAATGCCAGGTTAATCCCAAAAAACTTCATCAGTACTTAAAGCTTGTTATGTTGGGCAAATTTGCTTTGTATGCATCATTGGTAAGGTTAAGTGCTCTCTTGCTGTAGGGTAAACTACAACTCCCACTATGTTTTCGGACCCCTCAAACCCCTCCAGTAGGTCAAGTTAGTTATTATGATTCTGTGTGCCAAGTTTGGTTCAGGTCCATCATCGGTGGAGGTCACAGTTTCTCTGGTTGTGGGTGAACTACAACTCCCAGAAAGGAAGGTCAGTTTCCTAACCCTAACCCAAACCCTCCAGTAATCCAATTTTGGGATATAGGTCTGTGTGCCAAATTTGGTCCAGATCCATCGGTGTTGGGGTTCACAGTGCTCTCTGGATGGAGGTGAACTACAACTCCCCCAAATCAAGGTGAATTTTCCCCAAAGACCTCCAGTATTTTTTCTTGGTCATGGGAGCTTCTATGTGACAAGTTAGTTCCAGTTCCATCATTGGCAGAGTTTAGAGTGCTCATTGATTGCAGATGAACTATACATCCCAGTCCCTACAACTCCTGTAAATCATGGTGAATTATTTCATAGGCTGTTTTTTCCCATCTTGTCTGAATTAAGCCTCAGCCTACTGCATGTAGAACTGCACATAGCTCTCAGTGCTTCCCCATCAAACTTTTATTCTTAATTAAAGAGCTGTGGATGTCATAGCCTTTCATCAGAGGATCCTGCTCCGTCCCCTTTGTTATGAATTGATCGGAGCTGCTTTGATCACAACCACTCCACCAAACCAGATTACAGACTGATGAAATTAAGGCAAAGCCATTTGGTAAAAGCAGATTTATTTGATGATGGATGGATCATGTAGCCACGGCTTATGACAAGTATACACTGTTGTTGCAGTGGATTGAAACCCACTTTCTTCCTAAATCCAGGTGTCCCAAAAATACAGAATTTCCCCCAATACTCTCCCTCCATGTCCTAGGTAGGCAATAGTTTCCTCCTCATCCACACTGGCTCTCATTTAGGATACTAATTTAAGTTAATACTCTGTGGCATGGAATGAGGACGTTTTCTGGGGTTAATGAATCTGGAGTACTGTATATACTCAAGTATAAGTCAACCTGAATATAAGCCGAGGCACCTAATTTTACCACAGAAAAAACTGGGAAGACATTGACTCAAGTATAAGCCGAGAGTGGTAAATTTCAGAAATAAAAATAGATACCAATAAAATTACATTAATTGAGGCGTCAGTAGGTTGGATGAGCAAAGGTTGGATAAGCAAAACTCTACTTTACTTTGTATTGATGATGTTAATATTGAAACTCAGTAATTCAAAGCAAATAAAGACAAACGGCACTGAATGGAACACAGCAGGAGGATAACACACCTGGGCATCTCCTGGGCAACGTCTCTGTAGACAGTCAATTCTCCTATACCAGAAGCAACTTGCAGTATGTTCCCAAGTTGCTTCTGACACGATTAAAAAAAAACCTTTTTAAAATGTCCTGGTTTCTCTCTTCTCCTAAGGCAAGAGGCCACTATAACCAGATATATAATATAATAATATAAACTATAAGACAGTATTTCCTATAAATGCTATAGTCATAGAACATACAATATACAGACAAGGATTATAGAGATTCAGAATATACTAAATGCTTCAAAATACATGTCTCTAAGCCAAAATCTTCCTTATATAGGAAAGCAAAGAAATTCACAAACCTTGAATATAAGAGTTTTGCTTTCTGTGAGTGTATGTGTGTTTGTAACACATTGATTACCGATATACTCAAGTATAAGCCGACCCGAATATAAGCACCTAATTTTACCACAAAAAAACCTGGGAAGACATTGACTCAAGTATAAGCCGAGAGTGGTAAATTTCAGAAATAAAAATAGATACCAATAAAATTACATTAATTGAGGCGTCAGTAGGTTAAATGTTTTTAAATAGTTACCGTATTTCAAAGAAAAACAATAAACTAGCTCCAGGGGGATTCCTTCCCAGGTGATCCTCAGAGCTCAAGATGCTTGTCTGTTCTTAAAGTGAAAAGCACATGTCTGCATTTTAGATGGATTTGGAATCAGCTGGTTTTCCCTATAATAGGCAGTAAGATCACCTAGAGCTTCAGAGAGCTTCTGTTCAACCATTTCAAAGCTCCCTGCCTGATCGGTAATGGCACGATTATCAGCATAGCTAAATTAAGGAAGTAAAGGGCCTGGGCTATGGCGCAGGCGGGAGAGCAAGCCAGCTGTAATTAACTGCAATGAATCACTCTGACCAGGAGGTCATGAGTTCGAAGCCGCTCGGAGCCTATGTTTGTCTTGTCTTTGTTCTATGTTAAAAAGGCATTGAATGTTTGCCTATATGTGTAATGTGATCTGCCCTGAGTCCCCTTCGGGGTGAGAAGGGCGGAATATAAATGCTGCAAATAAATAAATAAATAAATAAAGAAGGAAGGAAGGAGGACAGAAGGTACAAAGTCATGACTAAGCTACAAGCAGGTGATATTATGAAGAAATGACTTTGCAATAGAGAGTATCTCTAGATCTTAAAAAGCTGTTTCTTGATTTAAGGCATTGGCATGCTGGATGATAGGAATAACCCTCCCAGTCCATTCGTCCTCTCTCTTAGTCCTTTCAGGCACATCGAGGCCAGGAATAGTTTCCTTGTGTATGCCGGCTGAGATCTTTTGGCATGGCACCCAATGCGCCGATCACCACCGGGACCACCTGCACTGGTTTCTGCCAGAGTCTTTGAAGTTCAATCTTGAGGTCCTGAGTTTTTCCTGTTGTTTTTCGTCAATGGGACTGTCACCTGGGATGGCAACATCAATGATCCAAACCTTTTTCTTTTCCACAATTGTGATGCCTGGTATGTTGTGTTCCAGAACTTTGTCAGTCTGGATTCGGAAGTCCCACAGTATCTTTGCGTGCTCATTTTCCAATACTTTTGCAAGTTTGTGATCCCACCAGTTCTTTGCTGCTGGGAGGTGGTACTTGAGGCATAAGTTCCAATGAATCATTTGGGCCACAGAGTTGTGCCTCTGTTTGTAGTCTGTCTGTGCGATTTTCTTCCAGCAGCTGAGGATATGATCCATGGTTTCGTCGGTTTCCTTGCACAGTCTGCATTTTGGGTCATCAGCTGATTTTTCGATCTTGGTCTTCATTGCCTTTGTTCTGATGGCTTGCTCCCGGGCTGCAAGGATCAGGCCTTCTGTCTCCTTCTTCAGGGTCCCATTCGTGAGCCAGAGCCAGGTCTTCTCCTTGTCAGCTTTTCCTTCAATTTTGTCAAGGAACTTTCCATGCAATGTTTTGTTGTGCCAGCTGTCAGCTCTAGTTTGCAGTGCAGTTTTCTTGTACTGGTTAGGGTCTTCATTGCCTTTGTTCTGATGGCTTGCTCCTGGGCTGCAAGGATCAGGCCTTCTATTATTATTATTATTATTATTATTATTATTATTATTATTATTATTATTATTATTATTATTAATTGTGGGAGTTGAAGTCCAAAACACCTGGAGGACTGAAGTTTGCCCATGACTGCGTCTATACTCTAGATGTGGGTTGGAGGGGAGGAGGATGCAGATTTGAGGGTCCCGGTCCTCGCCTCCCGTCTTCCAAGGCCTGTCAAGCGCCTGAGCCGAGCGGAGAAGGAAAAGGAGTCTGAGCACATTAGGATGCTGCTCTCTCCTCCCGTTGCCATGGAGACCACTCCAGTGGTCCCTCAGGCATGACGGCGGCGGCCATATTGCTCCGGCTGCGGCAGCCCCCACTAAGTGAGCCGGAATTGGCTCCGGTTAGGATCTTGCAGCCGGACAAAACCAGAGGGAACTTGGAAACGAAAGAAAGCAGGAGACATGTGCGCACCACCCGCATGGCTTTTCCCTTCCTTGCTACTATCACACCCCCTCTATTATTGAGAGCCTGCCCCGAACCCCTATGTAACCCTTCCTCTCTCTGAGTCCTTTCTGGCTCAAGGGGAGCAAAAGGGAGGGAGACTTGTGAGCAATGCACAAAGGCACACGTTCGCACACATCCGCCCACTCTCCGCGTCTACATAGTGAAGTGGAAAGGATAAATCCCAAAGGGCAGGCTGTGAATTCAGGCTCTGCCCGTCGTCATCCTCGCTGCTTCAAGCAAGGCAATTGGGGGCGGGGGGTGGGGGCGGAGGGGGGGTGGGGGGGGGTTGCCCAAGGAGCAACCCACGGCAGGCGACCGAGGCAAGAAAATGAAACAAAGCAACAGTCTCCTTTTGCAGGGAGACTTGAGTGCCTGGTGCATCGCGCTCACCTTCACGTTTCATCATTTCACACCTTCAAGTGCATGCAATATGCATTTTTCCATAGCAGCTGCCTTGCATGCAGAATCGTAGAATCGCAGAGTTGGGCTGTGTGGTCTAATCCCCTGCCATGCCTTTCATTATCAACTGTAGTCCTTCTCATGCATACCTGTGCATTGGGCCGGGCTGTGGTGCAGGCTAGTTAGCAGCCAGCTGCAACAAATCACTCTGACCAAGAGGTCATGAGTTCGAGGCCAGCTCGGAGCCTGTGTCTGTCTTTGCCTCGGTTCTATGTTATGGCATTGAATGTTTGCCTTTATGTGTGCAATGTGATCCGCCCTGAGTCCCCTTCGGGGTGAGAAAGAAGGGCGGAATATAAATGCTGTAAATAAATAAATAAAATCATATTACAACCAGTTCCAGAAATGCTTCAGGACCAGCCCCTTCCACACAGTCTTGAGCAGTTATCTTTGGGGCCAGGCTTTAGCACAGCAGGTTAAACTACCAGCTGAAATGTTGGTTTATTAGTCGAAAGGTTGACAGTTCGAAGCTTGGGTCAGGGTGAGATCCTAGCCTTTAGCCCAGCTTTCACCTACCTAGTGGTTCAAAAGCAAAATGTGAATAGATAAATACTGGGAGGTATTTAGGCATAAGGAAATGCCAGGAAAATGCCGGTGACATTAAGTCCAGTCGTGTCTGACCTGGGGGTTGGTGCTCATCTCCATTTCTAAGCCGAAGAGCCGCCGTTGTCCATAGACACCTCCAAGGTCATGAGGCCAGTGGCATGACTGCATGGAGCATTATTACCTTCCCGCCGGAGTGGTACCTATTTATCTACTCACATTTGCATGTTTTCAAACTGCTAGGTTGGTAGAAGCTGGGGCTAACAACTCTCACCCAAAAGACTCCAGAACTTCACGTGTGCGACCCGCCGTGTGGGGGTCTTTTGGAGTCTTTGGGTGGGAGTTGTTTCTTCATCCTCATTCCAACAATGGGGAGGGTGGCTGACAATGCAGCGTTTTGGCGACGCTGCGCAACTGCGAAAAGGGGTGACCGGCTGGTTGAGGACGCAAGTGGCAGAGTTTTGTGGGGAAGGAGTTGCCAGGCTCATTCTTCGCTATGATAAGTGCCTAGATTTGAATGGCGACTATGTTGAGAAGTGGTATTTGGGTGTGGCTTTCAACTGCATATGGTAAATGTTTTCTCCTATACTATTTGAGGGCGCAAGCAGCAGAGTTTTGTTGGGAAGGAGTTGCCAAGCTCCTTCCTCGCTATGATAAGTGCCTAGATTTCAATGGGGACTATGTTGAGAAGTGGTATTTGGGTGTGGCTTTCAACTGCATATGGTAAATGTTTTCTCCTATACTTTGTTCATTTTTAATTCCAAAACGTAATCTACTTTCTGGATAACCCTCGTACCATACACGCACCATTTCCAGCATCTCCTTCTCAAAAGCCCATCACTATGCTAGCAAATTTTTACACATGCCACCCACTACTAGAATCTACTCACAAGTCATCTATTTGGGGCTCCTTAGAGTACACCTACACTAGACAGTTACAACAGTTTCATACTATTTTCACTGCCAATGCATAAATCTAAGGAAGCTTTGGATTTGTAGTTTGGTCACGAATTCTTTACTAGGGAGCTCTAATGCTCATCTATGTAAAACTTTAAGCTGCTCACCAAACTACAAATGTGAGGGTTCTGTAAGATAAAGCCAAAATACTTACCGTATATTCTCGAGTATAAGCCGAGGGTGGGAAATGAAGCAGCTACTCGTCAATTTCAAAATAAAAATAGATACCAATAAAATTACATTAATCAAGGCATCAGTGGGTTAAATAATGTATATATACAGATACAGATATACAGATACATGGATCTATATGTATATAGGATTTGCAAAGACCTGCAAAGATATGAGGGGAAAATTCATATATAAAATTAATGTATATAGCTAGATAGATACAGGTATATAAATACATAGGGATTGCAAATGCATGCAGGGGGTTAATGCCTATCTGTAGGAGAGTTTAACCAATATTTCAGGGGAAAATGCTTTTATAAGATTAATGGATATATATTTTCTTCTTTCTGACTTGCAAGGGCTTCTCTACCTTTTCAAAACATTCCCTTGGTTAAGAGCGAGGGAGGCTTTGGAAAACTAAACACTGCTAAGGGAGGATAAGAGAGATACATATATATCATATATTGCAAGCAATGTCCTCCAGGTTCTGTTGATCTTGACCCCATTATAAGCCAAGGGAGGCTTTTTCAGCTAAAATAAAAAGGGCTGAAAAACTCGGCTTATCTTCGAGTATATACGGTAGTTCCACAGAACTGTATAGCATAAAAACACTGCAAGTCACCGGGGATTTATCTATATGCATTCCTGGATGAACTCCTCGTCGAAAAGCAGATTGGGAGCAGCGAAATGAAATTCCAGGAAGATATAGGATCCTAAGGCAGGTGCAGGCTCCACCTGGCAAGAACTGGGTGAGCCGGATGCTGTCGAGCATAAGACCTCACTGATTCAATTGAGATTTATAGAGATCGTGGTTGTCCTACAGTCCCATTACCCCCTATCTGATTGCGGAAGAAAGAAGCGCAGGAATGGCTGCAAACAGGTTGCAACTCAGTGGGAGGGCAACTCCTTTGCATGCAGACGCTGAGAAAGGCTGGGCTGAGAAAGATTTCTGTCAAGAAACTCTGGAGAATCACTGCTGGCCGATGCACAGAATACTGAGCAAGACAGGCAAGTGGTCCACTGCAGTGTAAGACAGCTTAAAATCTCAGAATGACAGAGTTGTAACAGAGCTCATGGGCGCGAGTGCAGCCTCCTTGCTCAAGGCAGGATTTCCAGCCAAAGTATCCACAACAGGGAACTGTCCAAGGTCTTTTGAAAAAGTTCACCTCCAAAAAAGGAGGGAAACGGGTGGAGAAATTTGGCCCAGATATAACGATATCTTAACTAAGGAAAATGGGAGATACACCTTGAAAAGTCAAGAAGAGATTAATAACAAATTCGGTAAGGTGGGATGGTTCCAATACATGCAACTAAAAGAATATTACAATAAAGATAAAATACTAGGATTCGAAGAAAAAGAGACCTTTTGGGACAAGATAATGAAATTGGAAAAAAAACAAATATCCATAATTTACACAAAATTACTTGAATGGGAAACGGAAACGGTACCAATAAAAGAAAACATGATTAAGTGGGCCCAAAACCTAGGGGAAACAATATACTTAGGAGAATGGGAAAAGGCCTGGAACTCCAGATTAAAACTCACCTATGCAATAGAATTGAAAGAAAACTGGATTAAAATGTTTTATCGCTGGTATCTGACTCCCCAAAGATTAGCAAATTTTAATAATAAAAATTCAAATAAATGCTGGAAATGCAAGGACCAAGTGGGAACCTTTTTCCACTGCTGGTGGACTTGCAAGGAGGCAAAAAACTATTGGAAGAAAATTCAGCGAGAAATACAAAAGATGTTGCAAATTAATATAGAACTGGATCCCAAATATTTTCTCTTGGGGATGCTTGACATAAAAAGTGACAAAAATAAAGAAATCCTTTTCAGTTATCTCACTACGGCGGCAAGAATAGTATATGCCAGCTACTGGAAAAAGAAAGAAACCCCGAAGTTGAGCTGTTGGCTGAATAAGGTTTTGGAAATAATGAATATGGACAAATTGACATATTTACTAAAAAATAATTACGGCATTCCGAAAAAACAAACAAACTGGGACGCGATAAAAAAGTATTTGAGGGAGAGACAAATGAGGGTGATAGTTTAACCCTTAAAGAAAATGAATCGACAATGAGGAAAGATAGAGAATAGGCTGATATTGACTTAGACAATATGAATAGATGATTAAAGAAATGGACTAAGGACTGTAACTACTTCAAGTATCTGTGTAAAAGATGGAAGTGACAAATTTTATTTTTTATTTTTTTCTATTTCATTTTATAATTTTTTTTAAAATCTTATTTCTTTCTCCTTTCTTTCTTCCCTTCCTTTTCCCTTTCCCCCTTTTATTAGCTCACTGCACTTATACTTTCAATGACTGTTTGTTCTCACATTCTCACTGAAAATATTATCTGGAAACTCAATAAAATTATTTAAACACGAAAAAGTTCACCTCCTTAGGAAATTGGTTCCACTGCTGAACCACACCTACTGTCAAAAAGTTCCTTCAAATGTTCAATCAAAATCTACTCTCCTATAACTACAAGCCTGGTGCTACCCTCTGTGACAGCCTATGAGCTATTTAAAGAATGATCCCATGTCCCTTCTCAGTCCTCTTCATGGAGCAGAACATGGCTAGCTCCTTCCAACTTTTCCATGTATAAGGTAAAGGTAAAGGTTTCCCCTGACGTTAAGTCCAGTCATGTCTGACTCTGGGGGTTGGTGCTCATCTCCATTTCTAAGCCAAAGAGCCGGCGTTGTCCGTAGACACCTCCAAGGTCATGTGGCTGACATGACTGCATGGAACGCCGTTATCTTCCTGCTGGAGCAGTACCTATTGATCTACTCACATTGGCATGTTTTCGAACTGCTAGGTTGGCAGAAGCTGGAGCTTAACAGCGGATGCTCACTCCGCTCCCCGGATTTGAACCTGGGACCTTTCAGTTTGCAGGTTCAGCAGCTCAGCGCTTTAACGCACTGTGCCACCAGGGGCCCCTTAAAATAATGTATAAATACAGTATTAAAATATATTTTCCGCAATAAGTGACAATCCGCGAAGTAGGGACACTATATTTATTTTTAAAATAATGTAAGGTAAAAAGGTAAAGGTTTCCCCTGACGTTAAGTCCAGTCGTGTCCGACTCTGGGGGTTGGTGCTCATCTCCATTTCTAAGCCGAAGAGTTGGCATTGTCCGTAGACACCTCCAAGGTCATGTGGCCATTGGCATGATTGCATGGAGTGCCATTACCTTCCCACCGGAGCGGTATCTATTGATCTACTCACGTTGGCATGTATTCGACTAGGTTGGCAGAAGCTGGAGCTTAACAGCAGGCGCTCACTCCGCTCTCTGGATTTGAACCTGGAACCTAAACCCATCGATAAGTGAGGGAACACTGTATTCCTTCTTTTTGGGAGAACATCAGGCATTCTATCAGTCTGTGTGCTTTGCACCAGTGAGTATGGAATGGGCGCATAAGCTGTGGCCACTTGACAGATTGATTGCTGTGGGTGTGTGTGTGAGTGTGTGATAGAGAGAGCATGTGTGTTTGCACATTCAAGAAGGGAGTGCAAAGCCCTCATTTGCATGAAATTGGGTCCTTTTTCGGAAACAGCTGCCAGTGCCAGGTCGAAAGCTGACGCGATGATGAATGGTGACAGAAGGGCTGGTGCAAAAGGAATAGTAATGGCATTTTGATCTGATATCAACTGCACCCTTTAACAGCAGGAGGGAAGTATGTGGCCCCAATTGCTTATCCTCCTCCTAGTCTTTGGGATCCTGTTTCATATATCAAGACTGTACTGGGAGGTAATGAATGGGTAGGTGGTCTTAGCAGACATAGAAATCAGGAAGACTTTAACATGGGACCTCCGGCTTTGAAAACACTCCAAAGACCAATTCCTGATGCGTCAAAGGAGCTCTGAGCCAGAATGAAGAAGCAGACAGGAAGACATCATTCCACCATGTCTCCTGTGTCACTATAACAATATAATAATATATAATACCATATATACTCGAGTATAAGCCGACCCGAATATAAGCCGAGGCACCTAATTTTACCAGAAAAAAAACTGGGAAAACATTGACTCCAGTATAAGCCGAGATACCAATAAAATTACATTAATTGAGGAATCAGTAGTTTAAATGTTTTTGAATCTTTACATCAAACTGTAATTTAAGATATGACTGTTCAACTCTGATTAAATCATTAAATGCATATGTGAAATTAGTATATATCATTATAGATGTATATCTAGCTCTGCATTGTTTATATAGGCATTGAATGTTTGCCTGTTACTATGTTGGAAGCTGGCCTGAGTCCCCATGGGAGATAGGGTGGGATACAAATGAATTATTATTATTATTATTAATAGTAGTAGTATAAAATTATTGTTGATACCATATTGTTTTTGTTGACCTTACATTTCCACTTACAGAGCTAGTTTATTGTTTTTCTTTGAAAGATGGTAAATATTCAAAAAACATTTAACCTACTGATGCTTCAATTAATGTAATTTTATTGGTATCTATTTTTATTTTGAAATTTATTATTAGCAGCTGCATTTCCCACCCTTGGCTTATACTCGAGTCAATAAGTTATCCCAGTTTTTTGTGGTCAAATTAGGTGACTCAGCTTATATTCGGGTCGGCTTATACTCGAGTATATACGGTAATGTAATTTTATTGGTATCTATTTTTATTTTGAAATGTATTATTAATTGCTGCAGTTCCCACCTTTGGCTTATACTCGAGTCAACAAGTTATCCCTGGTTTTTGTAGTAAAATTAGGCTCCTCAGCTTATATTCGGGTCGGCTTATACTCGAGTTATATATGGTAATGTAATTTTATTGGTATCTATTTTTATTTTGAAATGTATTATTAGCTGCTGCATTTCCCACCTTTGGCTTATACTCAAGTCAATAAGTTATCCCAGTTTTTTTGTGGTCAAATTAGGTGCCTCGGCTTATATTCGGGTCGGCTTATACTCGAGTATACACGGTAATGTAATTTTATTGGTATCTATTTTTATTTTGAAATTTATTATTAGTTGCTGCATTTCCCACCTTTGGCTTATACTCAAATCAATAAATTATCCCAGTTTTTTTGTGGTCAAATTAGGCGCCTCGGCTTATATTCTGGTCGGCTTATACTCGAGTATATATGGTAATGTAATTTTATTGGTATCTATTTTTATTTTGAAATTTATTATTAGCTGCTGCATTTCCCACCTTTGGCTTATACTCAAGTCAATAAGTTATCCCAGTTTTTTTTTTGGTCAAATTAGGTGCCTCGGCTTATATTCGGGTTGGCTTATACTCAAGTATACACGGTAATGTAATTTTATTGGTATCTATTTTTATTTTGAAATTTATTATCAGCTTCTGCATTTCCCACCTTTGGCTTATACTCAACAAGTTATCCCAGTTTTTTGTGGTCAAATTAGGTGCCTCGGCTTATATTTGGGTCGGCTTATAGTTGAGTATATACGGTAATGTAATTTTATTGTTATCTATTTTTATTATTTAGCTGTTGCAGTTCCCACCTTTGGCTTATACTCGAGTCAACAAGTTAACCCTGTTTTTTGTAGTAAAATTAGGTGCCTCAGCTTATATTCGGGTCGGCTTATACTCGAGTATATGCGGTAATTAAAATAACACACTGTGATACATAAAACAGAATAAAATTAACATGATAACAGAGTATAAGGCAACCATTGAACCCACAACCAATGGGCCTGAAATAACAATGAGTTCCTGGGCATGGGTGCGCAGACTGGTGCAAATCGAACTCGGCACTTTGCTGTATCAATGCCAGTGAACAAAATGAGATTGCTAGACAAAGTCTGACCATAACTGTTTGCTCTTTAGCAACCTTCAGTCTAGTCTTGCAAAGAAATCTTCAGAAATTACCAGCTCACGATAATATGTAGTCTCCTTCTGCGCATATATCAGTATTAGTCACTGGAAGACATTCGCCCGGAGGCGAAGGCTTACTCACCACAGGTGACCAGATGAGTGGCCAGTGTTAACCTCGCTGTCTGTCTTGTATTTGAGAAACATCCATAGCGTGTCAACGCATGCTTATTTATTTACTTTATTTACTGATTAAATTCATATCCCGCATTTTCAAGTAATGGGTTCCCCATGGCAATAAAGTAAGAATTCTAATGTATTCGAATCGTTCAAGAATAGGAATGGAGGAGGTGAGCATGGAATTAAGTGATGCAAAATGTGTTTGTGATCTGATGTTGTCTTGTGACTAATGCAGAATAATAGAGGAAGATGAACATTAGCATGACGCAACCACTCAAGATGTGCTCATCTATTTTGTGGTAGCCAAAGGATGTAGTATGTACTTTGCTTGCAAAATGTCTACTCTTTGTTCGGATTGATGAGTATGGGGATCTTTTTTTTTTCTTTTAGGGAAGTGGGGAATTAGACCTAGCTCCATTGTAGAACAATCATGAGATCCCGAGGCCAAGATCACAGAGCTCCAAGAAGAGCTAGGAAAGATCAAAGTGGTCAAGGATTGGTGGTTGGAGGCCACATTCAGGTTGATGCTCACTTCCAACATAACATAGTGGACATGGTGGTGAATTGGGCTATATTTTGAGGCCAAGATCCCAGGTTTCACTTCAGAGAACTCCAAGAAGAGCTAGGAAAGATCAAAGTGCTCAAGGATTAGTGGTTGGAGGCCACATTCAGGTTGATGCTTGCCTCCAACATAGTGGACATGGTGGTGAATTGGGCTATATTTTGAGGTCAAGATTCCAGGTTTCACTTCAGAGAGCTCCAAGAAGAGCTAGGAAAGATCAAAGTGGTCAAGGATTGGTGGTTGGAGGCCACATTCAGGTTGACGCTTGCCTCCAACATAACATGGTGGTGAATTGGGCTATATTTTGAGCACCTTCTAGGTCATTTTAGGCCCATGAAAGGCCATTTGTCAATAGGGAGGGTCAATGTCATTTTCTATTTGGGTAGTGGGGAGTTGGACCTAGCTCCATTGTAGAGCAATCATGAGATCCCGAGGTCAAGATCACAGAGCTCCAAGAAGAGTTAGGAAACATCAAAGTGGTCAAGGATTGGTGGTTGGAGGCCACATTCAGATTGACGCTTGCTTCCAACATAACATAGTGGACTTGGTGGTGAATTGGGCTATATTTTGAGGCCAAGATCCCAGGTTTCACTTCAGAGAGCTCCAAGAAGAGCTAGGAAAGATCAAAGTGGTCAAGGATTGGTGGTTGGAGACCACATTCAGGTTGACGCTTGCCTACAACATAACATAGTGGACTTGGTGGTGAATTGGGCTATATTTTGAGCACCTTCTAGGTCATTTTAGGTCCAAGAGAAACCATTTGTCAATAGGGAGAGTCAATGTCATTTTCTATTTGGCAAATGGGGAGTTAGACCTAGCTCCATTGTAGAGCAATCATGAGATCCCGAGGCCAAGATCACAGAGCTCCAAGAAGAGCTAGGAAAGATCAAAGTGGTCAAGGATTGGTGGTTGGAGGCCACATTCAGATTGACGCTTGCTTCCAATATAACATAGTGGACTTGGTGGTGAATTGGGCTATATTTTGAGGCCAAGATCCCAGGTTTCACTTCAGAGAGCTCCAAGAAGAGCTAGGAAAGATCAAAGTGGTCAAGGATTGGTGGTTGGAGGCCACATTCAGGTTGACGCTTGCCTACAACATAACGTAGTGGAATTGGTGGTGAATTGGGCTATATTTTGAGCACCTTCTAGGTCATTTCAGGTTCATGAGAGGCCATTTTTCAACAGGGAGGGTCAATGTCATTTTCTATTTAGGAATTGTTCTCCTGGGCTTCAAACTGGTAGTGGTGGTGCACAATAAAGGGATGTGGTCAATTGCACTTACATGTGATCAATGGCACTTACACCATTACTGCCGAACAGGTCAAATAAAGCATGTTAATGTGCTGCTATAAATTAGGAGATGCATCTCAGTCCAGAATATCTGCTTTGCATATACAAGTTCCCAGGTTTGATGCCTGACATCTCTAGGTTTGGCTTACCTGATACCGTGGAGAACCTGACTGCCAGTTTCTCTGCTCCAATTCAAACCAGCTTTTTTATGGGTGGGAGTAAAGTTCTAGTTGAGTGGCAGTTACAAATGTCTAGCATGCAAAAGGTCTTGGAATTTCACAATAAAGCCCATGGGAGACCTCTGTCACAGCACTGAAACTGATGGACTGAGAAACTGGCTTTGGGCACACCAAATTTCCGCGTTCTTATTGATCCCAAGTCTCCTACCCGATGGCTCTGGCTGTACAATCCCCCATCCAAGGTGGTGGTAGGTCAGTTTTTGGGCCTTACACAATATTTCTGTGGTAAAGGGATATAACATGGTGTTCATCCAGAATGTATTATCATTGCTGGTTCGTGGGTGAGAGATGTTGGTTGGTTTGATGGGAAGGGTGGAAATGTTCCTCCGGTCCCATGGACAGCTGGGCTCTCCCTCCCTGGCCTACTACACTGACACCTTCCCAAAAGGTATTCCACCAGGAGAGTCCTGCAAACCATTTTTTTGCACCACTAACAATCTTCCTTCCTGGAGCTGTTTTCGCTCACGGCTGCAAACACAACACTCGCCCCTCAAGGCTGCTTGGTTTGTGTAGTTCTCTCCCACCCACCCCCCACCCATTTTTGTTGTTTTTCTCCCGAAAAAAAAAAGCATTTTCTCCCACTGGGCAATGTGGCCATTTGCCCAAAATGCTTTTTTTTTTTTAAACCGTAAAAGAAACCCAACTTTAATTTGTTTTTCTGTTCTAGCCTGTTCCCGCTCTTGTTCTTGTTTTGGTTCTGTCTGGCTCTGTCCGGGATTTTCAGTTTCTTCTCCTCTCCTTTCTGTTTGTTTCGGCATCCGACCCTCAACTCCCTTCCCCTCTCTATCTGCTGGGGGACCCGGATGTCTGTCACAAGTTAAAAAAAGCTTTTAAATTGTGGCATAGAGGGGAAAACCCTCCTTTTTTCCGTGCGTTTATATGACTCGTCTTTTTTCTTTCTTTCTTTTTTCCTTTCCTTCCCCTTCAAGGTCCGGCTCACCTGACGCTAAACAGCCAAGGTATGGTTTTATGTTTCTTTCAACAAATGAGTTTCAAAGTTCTTCTCCTCCTCCTCCGAAACCTGCTTCCATCTCTCTTTCTCTTTTTCTCTCTTTTCATCATCACTCTCAGTCTCTCGTTCTCTCTCCTGCCATCCGCCTCGACCATCTCATCTCATGTTGGTTTCTGACATTGCCTCTGTCTCTTGCTGAATTTTATATATTTATATATATATATATATCTTTTGGTTGTTTGGAATGTGAACATGTATCCGAAAGAAAAAGCATGTTGCGGAGAGAACTCGAGAGCACCAGAGAAAGATGGTTTTATCTCGTGTCGCTTCAGAGCTTTGATGAACTGTGTGACTTATGCTTATGATCTGATTATTAACAGCCTTGTGCGTTTGGCTCATTGGTTGCTTTGGATGCGGTTCTAGGGGATTCACATACTGTACCAGCTGGTGTGAGCTAAATTTGTCTACACAAGATACAATGGAGTTCTTGGACCAAGATATGGTGAACCAGGATGCAAGCGAGTGAAGGAGTTTGCCCCCAACTAGATCAGGGCAGGAGAAGCATGATGCCACTCTTCTATGATGGATGGTGGCTCCCATATCAGAAACGTGGTTACAGAATCCTAGATTTGGAAGAGACCCCCAGGACCATCCTGTCCAACCCTCTGCTATGCAGGAAGACACAGCCCAAGCCCTTCCAACTGATAGAATCATAGAGTTGGAAGAGACCTCGTGGGCCATCCAGTCCAGTGATTCCCAAAGTGGGCGCTACTGCCCCCTAGTGGGTGCTGCAGAGATCCAGGGGGGCGGTGATGGCGCCTATTAGGATACGGGGGCGGGGCCAGGGGAAGGGCGGGGCCTCTTCCCAAGTGCCGGAGACAGGGCTGAGCACCTGAGGCACCTGTTAGGACACAGGGGGTGGAGCTAGAGGAGTGGGCGTGGCTTCTTCCCAACAGCCCGAGACAGGGCTGAGCATCTATACCTCTCCTGAGGCGCTTGTTGGGACACAGAGGGTGGAGCTAGGGAAGGGGGCGGGGCCTCCTTCCAAGAGCCTGAGACAGGGCTGAGCCTCTATACCTCTCCTGAGAGGCCTTTTAGGACTAAAGGGCGGGGCTAGGGGTGGGGGCGTGGCCTCTTTCCAAGAGCATGAGACAGGGCTGAGCCTCTATACCTCTCCTGAGGCTCTTGTTAGAACACAGGGGTGGGGTATAGAGGTTCAGCCCCATCAGGCACTTGGGAAGAGGCCCCGCCCCCTCCTCTAGCCCTGCCCCCTGTGTCCTGGCAGGCACCGCAAGACAGGGATAGAAGCTCAGCCCTGCCTCAGAACTCGTAACTCCGCCCATTCCAGTCCTGGCCGCCCATTTGTGGCCCCGCCCACCTCCCCCTCCCAGCACTGAATCTGGGTCTAGGGGAGAGGCTCAGTCCCGCCCTCTTGAGCAGGAGCCACGCCCACCCCTCTAAGCCACTCCCCTCTTTCCAGGGTGTGCTGAGTCATATTTTTTCTGGAAAGGGGGCGGCAGGCCAAATAACTTTGGGAACCACTGATCCAATCCAACCACCTTTCAAGAAGCAGGAAAATGGTATTCATGAGGAAACCATGAAAACGAACAAAATCTGGCTAAAATCAGGACAGAATTAGGACAGGAAATAAGGAACAACATTTAAAAAACACAGGAATTCCAGACAAGAAAGAATCAAGGCCAGCTAACACCTCCCAACAAAGGATTCCCCCAGCTTTTGTCCATTTTCATGGTTTTCTCCTTTCAGTTGAAATTCTCCACATGCTTGCGTATTTCAAAGGCTTCTCTGTGTAGTGTGACATGGTGGTTGTGAGAGTGGCCCAGCATTTCTGCGTTCTCAGATAATATGCTGTATACAGGTTGGTTCATCAGGTGCTCTGCTATGGCTGAGTTATCTGGCTGAATTAGTCTGCCGAGCCTTTCAGTGCTAATCAAGCTGGCCAATTACATTCACACGTGCCTCAAACAGACAAGAGTCCTTTTCTCCCACCCTGGACCTCCCACAATCAGGGCCAGCTAACTTCTCCCAACAAAAAGATCCCTCCAGGCAGGAAGCAGGCAGGCTTTGAAGCTGAAGGGCCATTCAATGTGGCCTGCTGCAACATTCACACTTGCCTCAAACAGACAAGAGTCCTTTTCTCCCACCCTGGACCTCCCACAATCAGGGCCAGCTAACTTCTCCCAACAAAAGATCCCTCCAGGCAGGAAGCAGCCAGGCTTTGAAGCTGAAGGGCCATTCAATGTGGCCTGCTGCAACATTCACACTTGCCTCCAACAGAAAAGAGTCTCTTTCTCCCACCTTGGACCTCCCACAATCAGGGCCAGCTGACACCTCCCAACAAAGAATCCCTCCAGGCAGGAAGCAGCCAGGCTTTGAAGCTGAAGGGCCATTCAATGTGGCCAGTTGCAACATTCACACTTGCCTCCAACAGACAAGAGTCCTTTTCTCGCGCCCTGGACCTCCCACAATCAGGGCCTGTTGCAACATTCACACTTGCCTCCAACAGATAAAAGTTCTTTCTCACACCCTGGACCTTCCAGTGATATATAAACCCCACTTGCCTAGTTTCCAACAGACCCTACAACCTCTGAGGATGCCTGCCATAGATGCGGGTGAAATGTCAGGAGAGAAAAATGCTTCTGGAACTTGGCCATGCAGCCTGGGAAACTCACAGCAACCCAATATTTTTGTAAGCTGCCCTGAGTCCCCTCGGGCGAGAAGTGCAGGCTATAACGGTTGTAAATAAATAAATAAATAAATATTCAAATTATTTTAACTGGAAATAGCTCAGGATGTTGCCTCATTGTCCATGTCAGAGGAGACACAAGTGCATCCCTGGCTAGCTTCTGGATATGAAGTTAGCAAAGCAGGAAAATGTTCCTTTTCTGGGCTACAGCTCCCCAAATCCCCAGGAAACTGTAGACCAAAAGGTAACCTCTGGCAACGTGCCATATTGTCCCCTGCCTCAAGCTGGCCCTGGATGCAGCTCAAATTCAGAACTGTCCATCAGGATTGGGCGATTGAGCAGTCAACCAGCCATAGCAGCTGGCTGGCATGACAACTCCCTTATCATGCACAGAGATGCTTACGAGGCCCCATCAGTCGAAGGACGTGACATGCCTTCCCGAGGAGACTGTGCATCGTGGTGGGATATTTAGTGCTCTGTCCAGGAGGTGCCAGGTTTCTGTAGGATTAGACTGTAAATTGCCATGGCCCTTGGTCTTCCATAAAGTCCTACAATGCCAGCTTCTGCCATTCATCTCTTGCCATCACTCAGTTCATTATCTTTACAGATGGCAAGGTTTAGAGCTTGGGCATATGGTGTATCACACCCAGCCATGTTTCTAACATCAGGATGAAGTGGCCATCGTGTTCCAGAAATGTTCACAATAATGCTTAGGAAAATCCTCCTCCACCTCCAATTATTTCCAAATTGTCCAGCCAATATTTGTAATTGGTATCCGGAGTCGTAGGAGAGTGTTTCAAGGAACAGATGGCTCGAGCTTGGGAAATCATGATTTTGGACCACTGATCTATCATGGCCAATGGGACTGTTGATAGACAATGTCAAGTTCTAGGTTGCCCTCCAGGCCTGATGCCACCTAGGACCACAGCAACACACAAGAATCCAGAGTATAAGTAAAGAGTTGACTGTAAAAATACATAAAATATGTGAAAAAGCAGGAAATAAGAAAGAAGAGGAATACAGCAGAGTCTCACTTATCCAAGATAAACAGGCCGGCAGAACATTGGATAAGCAAAAATCTTGGATAATAAGGAGGGATTAAGAAAAAAGCCTATCTATATATATAAAAGAGTGATGGCATCACTGCGACCCACAAAACAACAAAACTACAGGCCCCCCAACCTCGAAATTTGACAGCACAACCCCTCATCCACTCCTCTAGGTTGATACAACAAAAAGCAAAGAAAAATAAAGTCCTAATTAGAGGGAGAGAAATAATTGTTTTTATCCAATTGCTGCCACTTAGAAGGCTCTAAGCTCTGCCCACTTGGTCTCCTAGCAACCCACTCAGCCCAGTGTTAATAAAAGAATAAAAAATAAAATAAATACAAATAATACAATAAAAACACTAAAAAAATTAATGCAATAAAATACTATAATAACAAAATAACTAAAAATAATACTACAAAATAATAAAATATAATAAATAAAAAAGATAAGTTACAATAAAATTAATTTTAAAAAGTACAAATAACGTCAAATAAAAATTCCACAACAACTTTTAACCAATACCACCACCACTTTGCCACAGCAACGCATAGCCGGGCACAGCTAGTACAATATAAAATTAGAACACTGGATAAGCGAAAATCTTGGATAGTAAGGAGGGATTAAGAAAAAAGCCTATTAAACATAAAATTAGAACATTGGATAAGCGAAAATCTTGGATAGTAAGGAGGGATTAAGAAAAAAATCCTATTAAACATAAAATTAGAACATTGGATAAGCGAAAATCTTGGATAATAAGGAGAGATTAAGAAAAAAGCCTATTAAAATTAGAACATTGGATAAGCGAAAATCTTGGATAATAAGGAGGGATTAAGAAAAAAGCCTATTAAACATAAGATTAGAACATTGGATAAGCGAAAATCTTGGATAATAAGGAGGGATTAAGAAAAAAGCCTATTAAACATCAAATTGCATTATGATTTTACAAATTAAGCACCAAGACATCATGTTTTACAAGAAATGGACAGAAAAAACAGTTCAATACACAGTAATGTTATGTAGTAATTACTGTATTTACAAATTTAGCACCAAAACATTGCAACATTGACTACAAAAGCAATGACTACTAAAAGGCAGACTGCCTTGGATAACACAGAACCTTGGATAAGTGAGACTCTACTGTAATACAAAACAGGTTCAGCAATAGGTGATAATCTTACAGGATTCCAAATGTCTCATGAAAATCCAAAGGTCACACAGTCCAGGAATAGTCAAAAATCACAAGTAGAGCATAAATTCATAAGCAAAAGATATCCTTAGGAAAAAAACTTAGCAAGAATCACAAAGCAAGAATATAAACAACCTTCCAAGATATTTGAATCCCATGAGCAGGACACAAGAACTCAGGCCTAGGTTCTCCCTCGAACACCAATGTTGCCTGAACTAATTTAAAGGTAAACAACTGGCCGTTAATAAGCAGTCATTAAGTCATGGTGTTTCCCATGAACTTTATCTATTTCCCACGTAAACATGCTGACCTTAGGAATTGATTCTCTGTCCTGATTTGCAAACAGAGATCCTGGTTTATCTCCATACCACCAGGTACTTTCCCTTGAGTTTTCTGTTTCACTTCATTCTTCTTCTCTCCTCCCCTTATCTAATGATGTTGTTTCTGGCTCCTGTGACTGACCTTGGAGCTCAGCACGGTCTGAGTCAATTTCATTCCCTTGGTCTGTATCACTTTGAACCCCAGGAAATCCCACGATCCCTTCTGAGTCTTCAGTGAACCCATCATCCCCTGGCTGCTGAACTACAACAGTCTATTCCAGGGGTCCCCAAACTAAGGCCCGTGGGCCGGATGTGGCCCTGCAAGGTCATTGACTTGGCCCCTGTCCTAAACTTTAGACTTAAGGTTGATCTAAGTCTACCTGGTCTTTGGAGGTCTCTTTGCTTACTTATGGCCTTATGAAATTGTCTAGATTGTCTTTGAAGATCTCTTTGCTTAGCTTCAACCTTATGAGATCGTCTAGATGGTCTTTGAAGGTCTCTTTGCTTAGCTACAGCCTTATGAGACCATCTAGATGGCTTTTGGAGGTCACTTTCCTTACCTATGGTCCTATGAGACTGTAGATGGCCTTTGAGGGTCCCTTTCCTTACCTATGGTTTTATGAGATTGTCTAGATGGCTTTTGGGGGCCCCTTTCCTTACCGATGGTCTTACAAAACCATCTAGATGGTCTTTGAGGTCCCTTTCCTTATCTATGGTCTTCTGATGCTCTTATGAGATCATCTAGATGGCCTTTGAGGGTCCCTTTCCTTACCTATGGTCTATTGAGACCATCTAGATGGCTTTTGGAGGTCACTTTCCTTACCTATGGTCCTATGAGACCATCTAGATAGTCTTTGAGGATCCCTTTCCTTATCTATAGTCTTATGAGACCATCTAGATGGCTTTTGGAGGTCACTTTCCTTACCTATGGTCCTATGAGACCATCTAGATAGTCTTTGAGGATCCCTTTCCTTATCTATAGTCTTATGAGACCATCTAGATGGCTTTTGGAGGTCACTTTCCTTACCTATGGTCCTATGAGACCATCTAGATAGTCTTTGAGGATCCCTTTCCTTATCTGTAGTCTTATGAGACCATCTAGATGGCTTTTGGTGGTCACTTTCCTCATCTATGGTCCTATGAGACCATCTAGATGGTCTTTGAGGAACCCTTTCCTTATCTATGGTCTTATAAAACCATCTAGATGGCTTTTGGAGGTCACTTTCCTTACCTATGGTCTTATGAAACCATCTAGATGGTCTTTGAGGGTCCCTTTCCTTATCTATGGACTTCTGATGGCCTTATGAGATCATCTAGATGGTCTTTGGAGGTCTCTTTGCTTACCTATGGTCTTATGAGATTGTCTAGATCAGGAGTCCCCAAACTAAGGTCCCCCAAGGTCATTGACCTGGCCTCTGTCCTAAACTTTAGACTTAGGGTTGACCCTAAGTCTGAAATGACTTGAAGGCACACAACAACAATCCTAATTTTGGACTATTTCATCATAGTCCGGCCCCCTAAAAAGTTTGAGGACCCCTGGTCTGTGCAGTTGCTTCATGGGATTCTCCATCTTTAAATTAGACTTGAACCAAATAGCACTTCAAATAGAGGAGGAGAACTTGAAGGCAGGCTGTGCAATGCAGGATGGCCAAATTATCAGCATTCATCAGAGATGGATAAAGTTACTATTTTGGGCTATATCTCTGAGAATCTCCCCGCTAGGCTGTGTTGCTTAGAAGATACCGAGAATTGCAGTATGCAAAAAATAATGTTTCCAAGCCTTGGCATTAGTTAGCAGGTCATTAGATTGGCATGAAAATGTTTCAGAGACAGTTGCTTTTTTTGCCCAAAGTTCAAGACAGAGGACTTTCTTTGTGGACTGGATCCAGCAGTTCCTTGTCTCGGTGAAAATCTATTGCTTACGTTCCTATTTCAATCAACCCATTCTTCAGAAGCAGGAGAACTGAAATCTGACACAATATTTTAGAACAATTTTTCTTCCACCCTCCCCTATCCCAAATTTCGGGTGTAGGCAGAGCCCTAATTTTGAGTTGGAGCAGAAAGCTGATACCCTTGAGAGAGATGAACCAGTTGTCTCACGTGAGATAAGGCAACCGCCTGCCTTTGCATTCAAATCAAAGCTGTAGTGATCTGAGCACTGGACTCTGGAATCCAGGGTTTGGATCCCCACTGCTGAATTATTCCCCTGCTATATTCCTGCAAACCTTGAAGTTTTCCCCCAGGGACCCACAGATGACTCAGCCTGTCTGCTCAAGTCATCCAAGGACACCCTTCTGTCTGTTCCAGACCCTCCAGGGCAGGGTTGAGGGGACGAATGAGAAGGACATTTCCTCCTTTGTGTCACCCAGAAGGTATCAGTCCCCTAATAAAATGAAACAAAGCAGCAAGCGGTTATGCAAGAGAAGCAAAAGGCAACAGACTTTGCTTAAGTCTCAGATCCCAGATTTAATAATAATAATAATAATAATAATAATAATAATAATAATAATAATAATAAAGTGAGGGCATAAATATGCCTAATGGCCAAACAATAAAGTGTCACCAGCTAGAGGCCTATAAATATCTGGGCATATTACAGCCGGACAACATCAAGCGTAAACATGTGAAGACTATGGTCAGTAAAGAATACACACAAAGGGTCAGAAAAATTCTCAAAAGCCAGCTCAATGGAGGCAACACCATCAAGGCCATGAACACCTGGGCCATACCTGTCATAAGATATACTGCTGGCATTATAAACTGGACACAGGCGGAACTGGACATTTTGGACAGAAAAACAAGAAAACTCATGACCATTCATCATTCACTGCACCCTCGCAGTGATGTTGACCGGCTATATCTGCCTAGAAGATCAGGGGGCAGAGGACTCTTGCAAGTAAAACAAGCAGTCAAAGAAGAAGAACATGCCCTGGCAGAATATGTAAAGCAAAGGGAAGAACCTGCTTTGATTGAAGTCAAAAATCAGAAACTCCTCAAAGCACAGCAGACAAAAAATCAGTACAAGAAAACCGCACTACAAACTAGAGCTGACAGCTGGCACAACAAAACATTGCATGGAAAGTTCCTTGACAAAATTGAAGGAAAAGCTGATAAGGAGAAGACCTGGCTCTGGCTCACGAATGGGACCCTGAAGAAGGAGACAGAAGGCCTGATCCTTGCAGCCCAGGAGCAAGACATCAGGACAAAGGCAATTCAGGCCAAGATTGAAAAATCAGCTGATGACCCAAAATGCAGACTGTGCAAGGAAACTGACGAAACCATTGATCATCTCCTCAGCTGCTGTAAGAAAATTGCACAGACAGACTACAAACAGAGGCACAACTATGTGGCCCAAATGATCCATTGGAACTTATGCCTCAAGTCCCACCTCCCAGCAGCAAAGAACTGGTGGGATCACAAACCTGCAAAAGTCTTGGAAAATGATACTGTGGGACTTCCGAATCCAGACTGACAAAGTTCTGGAACACAACACACCAGACATCACAGTTGTGGAAAAGAAAAATGTTTGGATCATTGATGTCGCCATCCCAGGTGACAGTCGCATTGACAAAAAACAACAGGAAAAACTCAGTCGCTCTCAGGACCTCAAGATTGAACTTCAAAGACTCTGGCAGAAACCAGTGCAGGTGGTCCTGGTGGTGATGGGCACACTGGGTGCCGTGCCAAAAGATCTCAGCCGGCATTTGGAAACAATAGACATTGACAAAATTACGATCTACCAACTGCAAAAGGCCACCCTGCTGGGATCTGCACTCATCATCCGAAAATACATCACACAGTCCTAGACACTTGGGAAGTGTTCAACTTGTGATTTTGTGATACGAAATCCAGCATATCTATCTTGTTTGCTGTGTCATAAAATAATAATAATAATAATAATAATAATAATAATAATAATAATAATCTTTATTCTTATACCCTGCCTCCATCTCCCCGAAGGGACTCGGGGCGGCTTACATGGGGCAAAAGCCCGAGCAAATACAATAAGGAACATAAAACACATCAAACAGCAAAAACCACGCGCAAATGAGAATAAACATGTTAAAAAACCAGCAAAAACATTAGTAAAGACATATTAAAATACAGCAATAAAATCATAAAAAACGAACTGGGCGAAAGTGCACTAAGTGTGTTTTGTAAACATGAGGCAGTTATTAAAATGTTTCAAAATAAAGAGCGAAACGTCAGGAGAGAATGCTTCTGGAACATACAGCCTGGAAAACTCATAGTAACCCAACAATAACATACCTCTCTCTATCCAGGTGTATTTTTTAATCAATGGGGTAAGATTTTGGATTACCCATTTTTAAAGCCTAGGTATCCATACATGTACGTAGATCGCAAACAAGATGTAGTTAAAGCAATGTAACTAATTAATAATTTCCAATTGTAAACCAAACACAACAAAACGATAGTACAGCAAAAGTAATCAGAAGTGGACACAAGCCAGACACAGAAATGGGAAGCAGAGGATGTTTGCACAGGCATCCTTGATAGATAAGCATGTCATCCATCCCCAACCTGTTGTTGAACCTGGCTGCTATTGCTCTGTGGATAATTGCAGCTTACAGGTAGAAGGTGGGCAGAGTCAGAGCACCTGAAACCCAGAATTACTTGCCTGCAGCAGCCTCACGCTCGAGGAAGATTTCAGGGCCCGGGCAGCTTGTGTACTGTGCAAATATGTAGCTAGAACCTGGCTTGCTCATCAGGGATAACCTCACAGCAGTCCTTCCCCTTTTCAAGCTGGTTGTTCTGACAGGGTTTGATTATCACAGTAAAATAATAAATCTAATCATACCAATAATAATAGAGAAAAATTATAAATATACCATATATACTCGAGTGTAAGCTGACCCAAATATAAGCCAACCAAGACCTGCACCCGGGTATAAGCTGTTTTAATCAGAATTGGATTCTTCCCCAATGCTGTCAGTAAGTAAGTAAGTAAAAGTTTATTTGTATGCCGCCCTCTCTCCCAAAAGGGACTCAGGGCAGTTTCCAATATAAAATCAGCATAAAACATTGTACAATAAAACACTGAAAACACTATAAAACGCTATAAGAATTTTTTAAAAAACATAACAATTGACTAAAACAATCACATAAACAGAAGCAATATAATCACTCAAATAACATGTGGCTGGCATGACCGCAAGGAGCGTCAGCCTATATACCATATATACTTGAGTATAAGCTGACCCGAATATAAGCCTGCACCCAAGTATAAGCCGTTTTAATCAGAGTTGGATTCTTCCCCAATGCTGTCGGCATATATACCGTATATACTCAAGTATAAGCCGAGGCACCTAATTTGACCACAAAAAAACTGGGAAAACATTGACTCCAGTATAAGCCAAGGGTGGTAAATTTCAGAAATAAAAATAGATTCCAATTACCGTATATACTCGAGTATAAGCCGACCCGAATATAAGCCGAGGCACCTAATTTGACCACAAAAAAAGGGGAAAATATTGACTTCAGTATAAGCCGAGGGTGGGAAATTTCAGAAATAAAAATAGATTCCAATAACTGTATATACTCAAGTATAAGCTGATCCGAATATAAGCCCGCACCCGAGTATAAGCCGTTTTAATCAGAGTTGGATTCTTCCCCAATGCTGTCGGCATATATACCATATATACTCGAGTATAAGCTGACCTGAATATAAGCCGAGGCACCTAATTTTCCTACAAAAAAACTGGGAAAACATTGACTCCAGTATAAGCCGAGAGTGGTAAATTTCAGAAATAAAAATACAGTAGAGTCTCACTTAGTCAAGCTAAACAGGCCGGCAGAACCTTGGATAAGCGGATATCTTGGATAATAAGGAGGGATTAAGGAAAAGCCTATTAAACATCAAATTAGGTTATGATTTTACAAATTAAGCACCAAAACATCATGTAATAAAACAAATTTGACAGAAAAAGTAGTTCAATACGCAGTAATGCTATGTAGTAGTTACGGTATTTACGAATTTAGCACCAAAATATCACGATATATTAAAACATTGACTACAAAAATGCCTTGGATAATCCAGTTTTGGTGCTTAATTTGTAAAATCATAACCTAATTTGATGTTTAATAGGCTTTTCCATAATTCCCCCTTATTATCCAAGATATTTGCTTATCCAAGGTTCTGCCGGCCCATTTAGCTTGGATAAGTGAGACTCTACTGTGTTAATAATATTAATAAAAATATAGTAAAATAAATGTAATAGCAGCAACAATAATAGAGAAAAATAATAAATGTACCATATATTCTTGAGTATAAGCTGAACCAAATATAAGCCAACCAGGACCCTCACCTGAGTATAAGCCGAGGGGGGCTTTTTCAGTCTTTAAAAAAGGGCTGAAAAACTAGGCTTATACTCGAGTATATACAGTATTTGCATGTGCATACACAAAGACAGGGAGAGAAAAATTGTGGACACTGAGATCAGAGGAAAACGAAACGCCAAAAAGTACCGGCAGTGACAATTACGGAAAAGCTTAAACATATGTAAAATACTCACCGCGACATGCGTCGATGCTTTACGTCCATTTCGGCTTTAAGGTAATTGTCACAGCCTGTACTTTTTGAACGTCGCTCGTTTCATTCACTCCTCGCCATCTTCCCGAGGGCAGCCACTTAGGCATCACCAAAATGAGGCACGAAAGAGCACACAGATTTGCATTAAATCTGCCAATGGTAATTTTTTTTATATATAGATGCAAATTTGGATGTAAGAGTTACTATAATCCAAATAGGAATACAAGCTTTCTCGGCACAGTTGACTGCCTGGGACATGCATGGGTGAACTTCGGCCCTCCAGATGTTTTGGACTCCAACTCCCACCATTCCTAACAGCATTATCTGTTTCAACTTGCCAACATTTAACTGAATTGTCCAATTCTTTCTGAAAAAGACACTGTGATATCCAGTATGCCCAAAACATCGGTTATTTTGCTGAACCAGATGTACTTTTAAATCTATAGAAATGTTGGGTACTGAGGCTGCGGCAATTTTCCACTGGTTGCTTCATACAGGACAATCTAACTCTTTAGTTCATTGAGTTCTAACTTCACCGAACAATACATATTCATAAACTATACTTTCTAATAATGGGGACAGTGGTCCTGCAAAGGTTGTGTCTAAAGCCTTGAGACCTTCTTGGGTTTATTTTATTTTTTGCGGTTAGGAAGTGAGGACAATGTTGCTGTTTAGGAGCATTTTTCCTCTAGGAATTTGGACCAAAAATTGATTTTTCCAATCTGGCAATGCCAGGCATACAGGGTCTCAAGATTCAGCAATGGGACTTACTTTCATTGTTTCCCATCATACAAGGGTTGAATGAAAAGTAATGCCTCCACCTTCGTAACTCCTCAACACATGGCAGTCCTGGTATGCGTCCAAATGACATATATTATTACAGTTCCCCGTACAAAGCTCGATTTGGCCGTACCCGGCAAAATGAAAAGGAGCAACAGCTCTAACACAAAAGTTATTCAAGTCTGGTATTGGTTCCAATGTATATAGGCTTCAGGGATACATAGTCAATGAAAATATCTTCCAAACAATTTAAACAGATGGTTGGTCGTGTTGCTGTATACTGGAATGAAGAAAATAATGATGGAGCACCGCTCTCAAAAAAGTCTTCAAAAATAAAGTCTAAATAAAGTCCCAAGTCTACAGGGGTCCCGGGTATTTTTGTACCCTGTTTCAGGGAGAAAATCCCCTTCTTCAGGAGTTGTTATACTCAGCAACAATGAATTTCTATATAGTGCCTAATTGCTTTCACTGAGTGACCCTGCTTGTGGTGATTTCAACTGCGAGTGTTTGTACGGGGAACTGTAATAATATATGTCATTTGGACACATTTTCTTTGTACATAGACTATCGTATGTTTGTATAGATACTTTACAAGTATTCTGGGATTTTGTATAGTAGTCCTGGTATGCGGCATCTAACTTGTGTGACCGACAAAGAGTTGGACGTCCTGTGACAGCAACCACCGAGTTTCACAAGCAAAAGGTTGGCAGATTGATTCAGGATGATCGCCGTATCACTCAGAGAGAAATTTCAAGCATCATTGGCATTTCACAAGAACATGTGGGTCACATTATTGCTTTGCTTGGCTATCAAAAGATCCAACTCTTTGTTTGTCACATGAGTCAGGTGTTCCCACCTCAACATCTTTAAACTTACTTGCCCAACGACGCACAGGACTCACATCAACACAATCACCATAATCAGCTTTCATTCTCTGATGAATCTCCTTTGGGGTGGCACCTTCTGCAGTCAAGAATTCAGTGACTGCACGTTGCTTAAGTCACATTGACCGACCGTCTGCACAGGGTTTCAGACTTTGCACTTTAACAACACAACCGTTCAATGCTAAGGCTTCCCTGTCTGCGCAGGGTTCCATACTTCGCACTTTAACAACACAACCGTTCAATGCTAAGGCTTCCCGCCAAATGGAACTGTAGAGGAGAGTCTACTAAATAAGCCAGGACCAGCCGCAGACCAGTACTGCCATCTGTTGAGGAGTTATGAAGGTGGAGGCATTACTTTTCATTCAACCCTCATCTTTAATGTGTATCCCATCCATATGGACAATATGATGGGGGGGACAGATGCAGAAGAGGGTCTTCTCAGCCATGGCATCCCACTTGTAGAATTCCTTACTTTTGCAGACCCTCCCGGCACCAGTGTTGCTACCTTATTTTTTTTGGTTTCTAGTCAACATGTGGTTTTTTTTTATTATATGTCTTCACTAAGCCTAATTTCCTTTGAACCTTGTCCATGGTTGTTTTAAAACCCTTTTAAATCTCTTTCAATTACAGTAGAGTCTCACTTATCCAAGCTTCACTTATCCAAGGTTCTATATTATCCAACACGGTCTGCCTTTTAGTAGTCATTGTTTTTGTAGTCAATGTTGCAATGTTTTGGTGCTAAATTCGTAGATATAGTAATTACTACATAACATTACTGTGTATTGACTGCTTTTTCTGTCTATTTCTTGTCAAACATGATGTTTTGGTGCTTAATTTGTAAAATTATAATGTAATTTTATGTTTAATAGGCTTTTTTTCTTAGTCTCTCCTTGTTATCCAAGATTTTTGCTTATCCAATGTTTAATAGGCTTTTTTCTTGATCCCTCCTTATTATCCAAGATTTTTGCTTATCCAATGTTTAATAGGCTTTTTTCTTGACCCCTCCTTATTATCCAAGATTTTTGCTTATCCAAAGTTTAATAGGCTTTTTTCTTGATCCCTCCTTATTATCCAAGATTTTTACTTATCCAATGTTTAATAAGCTTTTTTCTTGATACCTCATTACCCAAGATTTTCGCTTTTCCAATGTTTAATGGGCTTTTTTCTTGATCCCTCCTTATTATCCAAGATTTTTGCTTATCCAATGTTTAATAGGCTTTTTTTTTATCCCTCCTTATTATCCAAGATTTTTTGCTTATCCAATGTTTAATAGGCTTTTTTCTTGATCCCTCCTTATTATCCAAGATTTTCGCTTATCCAATGTTCTGCCGGCCCGTTTATGTTGGATAAGTGAGACTCTACTGTACTTGGAATTTTTGATACGTTATGTCTAGATTTTAGTTCTGCCTTGTTGAAATCGTTTATGCCGTCTATAAACCTGTTTACAGGTTTGAAATCTCATGATAATAACTAGTAAATATTGCGGTTTGATTCGAATAGCTTCCAAAATTTACTGGAAGTTTGTTTCCAACATTGATTTTTGGGGAATGCTTTGTGGGCAGGTTGCGGGTTTAGGGCAGGGTCAAGGGAGTGTTTACAACGGAAGCATTGTTCCCAAGCGGCCTTTTTGTACATGTTGTGCAATTGTTGTTGTTGTTATGGATGGAAGAAGGCAAACAAATTCTGCCAAGTCAACCTGGTGATATGTTTGCCTTGCTTTGGGTGTTCTTACTTATTAATAACGTTTGCCATCTTGACCACACTCTGATGCCGCTTGTCTCTCAATTTTCATCTGTGAAATATTGGAGGGTATACTCTATGTGTGTGCATAGGGAGTGATATGATATATCTGGGGATAATGGTGGTTCTTCTGGAGTTATTCCCTAATGCTTTATTTCTCCTTCTACAGGAGGGTCCCTACTCTACTCGGAAGGTGGGACAGGGAGAGGAACCAGCGAGGTGCACCAGACGTCGAAAGGTCAGTGTAAACCCCACCACCACGACATTGGGGACATTCAAGATGCAAGGCCAATGTCTCCCATTGCTGGATTTATTTATTTATCATGTCAGAAGCAAATTGGGTGAACTTATAATGTATTTAAAAACACAAACAAAGTTAAAAACTTGGCATTATATTACAAGGGCTATCCAGAAAGTAGATTACGTTTTGGAATTAAAAATGAACAAAGTATAGGAGAAAACATTCACCATATGCAGTTGAAAGCCACACCTAAATACCACTTCTCAACATAGTTGCCATTCAAATCTAGGCACTTATGATAGCGATGAATTGGGCCGGGCTCTGGCGCAGGCTGGTGAGCAGCCTGCTGCAATAAATCACTGACCATGAGGTCATGAGTTCAAGGCCAGCCCGTGAAGGGGTGAGCACCCGTCAATTAAAAAAAAAAGCCCCTGCTTGTTGCTGACCTAGCAACCCGAAAGATAGTTGCATCTATCAAGTAGGAAATAAGGTACCACTTATAAAGTTTATAAAGGAGCCCTGATGGCAAAGTGTGTTAAAGCACTGAGCTGCTGAACTTGCAGACCGAAAGGTCCCAGGTTCAAATCCCGGGAGCGGAGTGAGCGCCCGCTATTAGCTCCAGCTTCTGCCAACCTTGCAGTTCAAAAACATGCCAATGTGAGTAGATCAATAGGTACGGCTCCGGCGGGAAGGTAATGGTGCTCCATGCAGTCATGCCAGTGGCCACATGACCTTGGAGGTGTCTGCGAACAACGCTGGCTCTTCGGCTTAGAAATGGAGATGAGCACTAACCCCCAGAGTTGGTCACGACTGGACTTAATGTCAGGGGAAATCTTTACCTTATAAAGTGGGGAGGCAAATTTAACTAATTTACAATGTTGGAATGAGGAAGTGCCGTCACAGTGAATGATGAAGCAGCTGCTCCCCCCTGTGGCCAGAATTGAACATCCCCTCAGGAGAAGGTTAAATTGCCTCTGCGTCTGTCTCTGTCTCGGTTCTATGTGCATATGGGCATTGAATGTTTGCTCTATATGTATATAATGTGATCCGCCCTGAGTCCCCTTTGGGGTGAGAAGGGTGGAATATAAATGCTGTAAATAAATAAATAAATGGGCTTGGCAACTCCTTCCCCACCAAACTCTGCCGTTTGTGTCTTCAACCAGCCGGTCACCCCTTTCAGCAGCTGCGCATCATCACCAAAACGCTGCATTGAGGACGCAAGCGGCAGAGTTTGGTGGGGAAGGAGTTGCTAAGCTCATTCATCGCTATGATAAGTGCCTAGATTTGAATGGCGACTATGTTGAGTGTGGGTGTGGCTTTCAACTGCAGATGGTAAATGTTTTCTCCTATACCTTGTTTATTTTTGATTCCAAAACGTAATCTACTTTCTGGATAACCCTCGTAGATTTCCTTTGACCACTTGGAGTGCCTCTGATGTCGCTGTGAGAAGGTCCTCCATTGTGTATGTGGCAGGGCTCAGACTGCATTGTAGTAGATGGTCTGTGGTTTGCTCTTCTCCACACTTGCATGTCATGGACTCCCACTTTGTAGCCCCATTTCTGAAGATTGGCTGTGCATCTCGTGATGCCAGAGCGCAGCCTGTTCAGTGCCTTCCAAGTCACCCAATCTTCTTTGTGCCCAAGAGAGCGTCTCCCATCTGGTAACAGCCACTGATTAAGGTTCTGGGTTTTTGCCTGCCACGTTTGGACTCTTGCTTGCTGTGGTGTTCCTGCGGGTATCTCTGTAGATCTTAGGAAGCTGTTTCTTGATTTAAGGCGTTGGCTTGCTCGCTGATATCTGAACAGAGGATGGACCAGAGATGTCAATACCTTGGTACTTTCATTGCTGGCTGCTATTTCCTAACGGATATCGGGTGGTGCAATACGGGCTAAAAAGTATAATTTTTCCAGCGGTGTAGGATGTAGACATCTTGTGAAAAAATATGTCATGTCTCATTTAGAGCCACATACACTGTTTTAATGTGGCGAGATGTATTCCACACTGGGCATGTGTATTCAGCAGCAGAGTAGCAAAGCTGTGTCGGGTTGTGATCCCCAGGTTGTGCCAGACAGCTTTCGTACAATATTATTTCTAGCACCCACTTTTTGCTTGATATTCAAGCAGTGGTTCTTATAAGTCAGAGTGATTTCCAAGTATTTTGTTGTGCTGCAATGCTCCAGGAGGATTCTTTCCCAGGTCATGCTCAAGGCTTGAGATGCTTGTTGGTTCTTAAGGTGAAAAGTATGTGTCTGCAGTTTAGATCGATTAGGAATGAGCTGGTTTTCCCTGTAATAGGCAGTAATCTTTGGGGTTCAATTTACAGCCCAAAAAGCTCACAACAACATTTATAAGGGTTATTCTTATGTTCTTCCAAGAGAGAGGGGGAAACAAAGCCTTAACTCTCTGCTATCCTTTTGATAGGCAAAACAAAAGCCTAACAGCACAGCAGGAACTTCAGAGAGGCAAGAATCCAAAAGGACCTTTATGATTGACAGAGGAATGTTGAAACAGCAAGCTTTAGGCAGTAAGAGCACCTAAAGCTCCGGAGAGCTTCTGTTCAGCCATTTCAAGTTTGAGCAGTGATGGCATGATCGTCAGCATAGAAGGAAATCTCTGTCCCTTCTGGCAGTGGTTGATCATTTGTATAAATGTTAAACATGGATTGCTAGATTATCATTCATAAATCAACACTATGAGACCATTTCCTCCACTTAACTTCAGTGTTTGTGTGCATAGGTGATATTGTGTTTGTACGTTCGTGAAACAATGTCCTTTTTCACCGGCCCTTGGCTTTCAAGAAGCGCACACTTTCTCTCTTTCTCTCACATTCACAACCCAGCCGTGTGAAGCGTGAAAAATCCCAGCCTTAATATTTAATTACAACGCGAGCAATTAATACATTCTGTCCAGGGAGGGTGAGGGGAGACTCAAAGGGATCGTTAACATTAATGATGCATTCAGAACAAATAAGATGCCATTAATATACGGAGGCCCATGGATGTACTGAAGGGAAAAAAGAGTAAGAAAAGGGCAGCTTGTACTCTCAATTTTAAAATGTGTGTATGTATCCACAGGCTGGGCAAATACCTCAAGTAAGATTCCCAAGTCAGGCCAGAGTATGGCCCAACTTCATTCCCCAACTGGTCAAAAATGTCCATAAATCAGGTCAATCAAACTTGCAATGTGATCATCTCTCTTCTTGGGCTGAACATACCAATTGTCTTTATCATGGGATCAGACACGGGTCGAATGAAAAGTAATGCCTCCACCTTCGTTACTTGGGTTAGGATGGGAATATTTTAATAAATCAAATGCAGAAATAATCCTTTAATTACCACTATTCACTTTTCCACATCATCACCAGACAATTGGAAACATTTCTGCCAACAATGAATATGTTTTCTGAAGCCGTCACGGAAGAAGTCGACACTCTGTTTCTGCAACCGGCATCTCACAGGACCCATCATGCACAGATCTTCCGATAGCCAAGCAAAGCAATAATGTGACCCACACGTTCTTGTGAAATGCCGATTATGCTTGAAATTTCTCTCTAAATGATACGACGATTGTCCTGAATCAATCTGTCGACCTTTTGCTTGTGAAACTTGGTGGTTGCTGTCACAGGACGTCCAACTCTGTCACGGAAGGCAGATGTTCCCACCTCAACATCTTTAAACTTATTCGCCCAATGACTGCTTTTGATACAATAAATAAATAAACTGCAATTGCGGAGAGGTGTTTGAGAGATCTTCCCCCTTCCCAACTTGGATGCTTTTGGATGCAAAAACACCTTCAAATCTGTATAGATGAAGGGAAGCGAGTCTCTTCCAGACTGCAAAATATCCTGAGCCAACCCCCTAGGGCTTTAGGCTGGCGGGGAGATATCGTTTTGTTCTTTATCGGTATAGGTCTTAATTCTGTTTTCAATCTGTGTTGTATGTTTTAATTGGATTTGGTTTTGTTTGATTTGACCAAATCAACAAATCAAGTTTTTCTTTCCTTTCAGTTCTGGCTTGCCTTTGGGGGCTGAGGGACAAGCTGAAGCCTTTCTGATTAAGGAGGCTTTCAAGGCCCCTTGTTGAGGTCAGCGGGTTGCTAAACCAGTGCTAATGACGCTTTTATAGGCGGCTGAAGTGGGTTAGCCAGGCAACACTCAACCTCAACAAGAAGGGGAGGGCGGGAGGTGTAAAAGCCATTGTAAAACACCACAAAATATGCATGCACACACATGCGCCACTTGACTTCATTCCAACATTGCAGGCAAGACCATGCACCGCATCTACGAGGGTTGAATGAAAAGTAATGCCTCCACCTTCGTAATTCCTCAACAGATAACAGTCCTGGAATGTGGCAGGTACTGGCTTGTTCAGTAGACTCTCCTCTACAGTTCCATTTGGTCGGAAGCCTCAGCATTGACTGGTTGTGTTGTTAAAGTGCGAAGTATGGAACCTTGCGCAGATGGTCGGTCAATGTGACTTAAGCAACATGCAGTTACTGAATTCTTGACAGCAGAAGGTGTCACTCCAAAGGAGATTCATCAGAAATTCAAGCTGTTTGGGGTAATTGTGTTGATGTGAGTCCTGTGCGTCATTGGGCGAGTAAGTTTAAGGATGTTGAGGTGGGAACATTGTTACCAGGTGAGTGTGCAGCGGAATCAGCAGAGTCCAGTTAACACCATGTGCAAAAGACTCAGACCAGGCAGAGGAATTGAAAGAACAAAAGGAAAAACTTTACTTGTTGAGTTGAAGTCAAATAAACAGTTCAGCAATCATACAATGTCCATGTAGTTGCATAAGATCAATAACCAATCAATCAGCATTCAATATATATACAGCATAGCATATTTAAATCAGCTACTTGACCGTAGCCAGAGAGCCTGTCTATTTTCTGTGCTCTCCCACCAAGCTCAAATTCCAACTGACAAACCAACTGACAAACCAAGCCATCTGCCATCAAACCGATACATTGTTTTAGGCGTGGCTTTGCCTCTGCAAAGCTGAGCTCTTTTGCAGAGATTTCCTGCAAACATCTTTTGCAAGGATTTCTTTACACACACACATAGCAATTTGGGGCAATAAATATCTGACTTGCATGACAAACAAAGAGTTGGATGTCCTGTGACAGCAACCATAGAGTTTCACAAGCAAAAGTTGACAGATTGATTCAGGATGATCGTCATATCACTTAGAGAGAAATTTCAAGCATAATGGGCATTTCACAAGAACGTGTGGGTCACATTATTTCTTTTTCTTGGCTATTGGAAGATCTGTGCACAATGGGGACTGTGGGACGCTGGTTGCGGAAACAGAGTGTCAACTTCTTCTGTGACGACTTCAGAAAACGTGTTCATCGTTGGCAGAAATATATCCAATTGTCTGGTCATGATATGGAAAAGTGAATAGTGGTAGTTAAAGAGCACATTCTAAGGATTATTTCTGTGTTTCATTTATTAAAATACTAGCTGTGCCCAGCTACGCATTGCTGTGGCTAAGTTTGGTGGTATGGAAAATAAGGTTGTGAGGAATTGGTGGTAGTTAGTATATGTGCTGTCCTAAAGCATGTAAATTTACAATATTTCTTGTTATTCCTTGTTTTGTCTGCTGGGGGCAAGTAGGAATGCTGCAATTAGGCAAAATGATTTGAATGTAATGACCTTTAAGCTTCAAAGCCTGGCTGCTTCCTCCTTGAGGGAATCTTTTCTTGGGAGGTGTTAGCTGGCCCTGATTGTTTCATGCCTGAAATTTTCCTGTTGTCAGAGTGTCGTTCACACTGAACACAGTTCAAAGCATCCCCATTACCCTTTACTGTAAGCCCTCCCCCCGTTGTTGTTATTATTAGAGAGGCTCGCATTCTGCGTCCTGCGCCACGCATGCGCATATGGCCTTTTGGTGTTTTTTGTCTCTTTTAGGCGATGTATGTGAGTAATAGTTTTGATTGTGTTGTCGGAACCTAGCCACAAGAACCGTGGGTTGTGTTGCCAAGTTTCGTGTTTCTGGGTGGTTTAGTTTCGTTGTCTACTTTTAGGTAAAAATTCCATTACATTTTTATATTTATAGAAGATTCCCATCCAAACCCAAGTAACGAAGGTGGAGGCATTACTTTTCATTCAACCCTCGCAGATCCTCATACGTCTTTTGAATTAATTAGAATTAGAATACATAAAGCAATCTCCCCATTCAGCACTGGATTTGATCATCCCCTCCAATTAGGAGAGAGCGAGCATGGTCTTAGACTGCGCCTCTGGAGACCAGAGTTCGACTTTCTGCTCAGACTTGGAAACCCGTTGGGCAACCTTGGGCAAGTTATACTCTCTTGGCCTAAGAGAAAAGCAAACCCCCTCAAAACAAAATTTGCCAAGAAAATCCCTTGATAGGCTCACCTGAGGGTCACCAGAAGTTTAAAATGTCCTGAAGGCATATAATAAATGCCCATAATAGGATTCAGGGTCCCTTGAGCTGTAATCTTTCTCTGAACTTTGGAGAGGATGCTCTTGCAATGCTCCGAGACAGTAGGGTCAGAGATGAAGAAAATTAGCTGTGTTCTGTGTGTGTATAAAAGGCAGGGAGGACTTTGGAGGTTCTGGGAGTTGTATTCCAAAAGGCTAACCTTTCCGAGCTCTGAATTTATTTATTTATTTTTCGCTGCCACTCAAGGAAATGGGGGCTGAAATGTTGTGCTCTTACTCACAGCAGGAGTTGGCTGTACTAAAGAATACACTCCAGATTCTCCTGAGAGCTTGTACGTGTTCTGTGCCAAGAAAAGCCTCGCTCTGTGGTCTGAATAAATATATGCACATAAGGCAGTGTCTGCACACATATGTAGGGAAGCCTGAGGAGAAGAAGAGAGGAAGGGAGGATTGAACAGGGGGATCTGAGACCCCAGACTTGAACTCGTCTTATTTCTGAACCACTTCTCTTTGCAGCCATACCATATGCTGCAGCCATTTGGCAGCAACAGGGCCGAGGAATTCTCTGTTGCCCCACTTTCCAGCTGCTTTGAAATGTCCCAGTTTCTCTTTCCTTCTCCAGGAAGCAGCCAGACTTTGAAGCTGCAAGGCTATTCAGTGCTAATCAAGGTGGCCAATGGCAACATTCACACTTGCCTCCAACAGACAAGAGTTCTTTCTCCCACCCTGGACATTATTCCACAGATATATAAACCCCACTTGCCTGAAGGTAAAGGTTTTCCCCTGACATTCAGTCTAGTTGTGGCCGACTCTGGGGTTGGAGTCCCTGTGGGGAGATGGTGGCGAGGTATAAATAAAGTTATTATTATTATTATTTTATTATGACACAGCAAACAAAATAGATATGCTGGATTTCATATCACAAAATCACAAGTCAAACACTTCCCAAGTGTCTAGAACTGTGTGATGTATTATTATTATTATTATTATTATTATTATTATTATTATTATTATTATTATATTTTATTTTATGACACAGCAAACAAGATAGATATGCTGGATTTCATATCACAAAATCACAAGTTGAACACTTCCCAAGTGTCTAGGACTGTGTGATGTATTATTATTATTATTATTATTATTATTATTATTATTATTATTATTATTATTTTATGACACAGCAAACAAGATAGATATGCTGGATTTCGTATCACAAAATCACAAGTTGAACACTTCCCAAGTGTCTAGGACTGTGTGATGTATTTTCGGATGATGCGTGCAGATCCCAGCAGGGTGGCCTTTTGCAGTTGGCAGATCGTAATTTTGTCAATGTCTATTGTTTCCAAATGCCGGCTGAGATCTTTTGGCACGGCACCCAATGTGCCCATCACTACCGGGACCACCTGCACTGGTTTCTGCCAGAGTCTTTGCAGTTCAATCTTGAGGTCCTGAGAGCGGCTGAGTTTTTCGTGTTGTTTTTTGTCAATGCGACTGTCACCTGGGATGGCGACATCAATGATCCAAACCTTTTTCTTTTCCACAACTGTGATGTCTGGTGTGTTGTGTTCCAGAACTTTGTCAGTCTGGATTCGGAAGTCCCACAGTATCTTTGCGTGCTCATTTTCCAATACTTTTGCAGGTTTGTGATCCCACCAGTTCTTTACTGCTGGGAGATGGTACTTGAGGCATAAGTTCCAATGAATCATTTGGGCCACGTAGTTGCACCTCTGTTTGTAGTCTGTTTGTAGTCTGTCTGTGCGATTTTCTTCCAGCAGCTGAGGATATGATCAATGGTTTCATCGGTTTCCTTGCACAGTCTGCATTTTGGCTCAACAGCTGATTTTTCGATCTTGGCCTGAATGGCCTTTGTCCTGATGTCTTGCTCCTGGGCTGCAAGGATCAGGCCTTCTGTCTCCTTCTTCAGGGTCCCATTCGTGAGCCAGAGCCAGGTCTTCTCCTTATCAGCTTTTCCTTCCATTTTGTCAAGGAACTTTCCATGCAATGTTTTGTTGTGCCAGCTGTCAGCTCTTGTTTGTAGTGCGGTTTTCTTGTACTGGTTTTTTGTCTGCTGTGTTTTGAGGAGTTTCTGATTTTTGACTTCAATCAAAGCAGCTTCTTCTTCTTCTTCTTCTTCTTCTTATTATTATTATTATTATTATTATTATTATTATTAGGACCCTTAGATTGTGGACCTTTGATCTGGGGGGCTTCCTTGGATTTTGGTGGAAAGGAGTATTAGAGTTACGTGTCATCTATGTAAAGATGACACTGAACTCCAACACGCCGGATGACCTCACCCAGAAGTTTCATGTCGATATTACAAGGGTTGAATGAAAAATAATACCTCCACCTTCATTACTTGGGTTTGGATGGGAATATTTAAATAAATCAGCTGTTCAATGCCAAGGCTTCCCACCAAATGGAACCGTCTGTGCAGGGTTCCATACTCCGCACTTTAACAACACAACCATTCAATGCTAAGGCTTCCCTGTCTGCGCAGGGTTCCATAGTTTGCACTTTAACAACACAACCGTTTAATGCTAAGGCTTCCCCGTCTGCGCAGGGTTCCATACTTGGCACTTTAACAACACAACCGTTTAATGCTAAGGCTTCCCCGTCTGCGCAGGGTTCCATACTTGGCACTTTAACAACACAACCGTTTAATGCTAAGGCTTCCCCGTCTGCGCAGGGTTCCATACTTCACACTTTAACAACACAACAGTTCAATGCTAAGGCTTCCCCGTCTGTGCAGGGTTCCATACTTGGCACTTTAACAACACAACCGTTCAATGCTAAGGCTTCCTGCCAAACGGAACTCTAGAGGAGAGTCTACTGAACAAACCAGGACCTGCCGCAGACCAGGACTGCCATCTCTTGAGGAATTACGAAGGTGGAGGCATTACTTTTCATTCAACCCTCGTACGTACAGGTGACACTGAACTCCAAAACTCCAAATGACCTCACCCAGCGGTTTCATGTCAATATTAAAATCCAACATATCCCCCACGGATATGGGAGTGGTACTGTATTTTACAATGCCTCCAAGCCAAGCTTTTTCTTTAAAATACTAGGAAAAAGGAGCAGGGGAAAAAAATCCTGATGGAGCGTACGGTTTGGCACACCTCTTTGACTTTTGTGGCTGGCAGCCATCTCCTCCTTCCCTCCCTCCCTCCCCTTTCCATCCCCTCCCCTCCGTCTTTCTTTGCAGTGAGGAGGGGACATGAATGTCCCTGGATCCGGCTGCTGGCTGGTTGCTATGCCGACCATGTGCTGGGATGCAGGCATGCTGGGTCCCCAGGGGAGGAGGGAAATAGGATTAATTGTCCCGGAGTCTGGAGTTGATGAGCTAATGACTGAAAGGGGCTGTGCAGGGAAGGGGAGGCTTCAGCTTTGGCATTGAGATTTGCACTGCTTCTGGCGTGGTGCATGGTTTCAGGCAGCTCTGTGTGTGATGTGCAAAAAATGCCAAACTTATGGCTTACAAGGAGCTGTGATCTCTCGTGCATTGAGCACGTCATGGAGCCGTTTTCTCTTCTGTCAGGTGGCAAATCTGGCTGTCTTTTGTCTCTGTTCCTGCTGTTTGCGTGATGTCTGGAAACCCTCAAGATGCAACAGATGCCTGTCTTGAGCATCCAGGTCCTGGAATATGATATTTATTTATTTATTTATTTATTTATTTGCAGTATTTATATTCCGCCCTTCTTTCTCACCCCGAAGGGGACTCAGGGCGGATTACAATGAACACATATATGGCAAACATTCAATGCCAACAGACAAACAACATACATTAGACAGACCCAGAGGCATTTTTAACATTTTTCCAGCTTCACGATTCCGGCCACAGGGGGAGCTGTTGCTTCACCATCCAGTAGTGGCTGTACTTCCTCATTCCTTTCCTCATGTTTTGCTGGCAGTTTTATGGTATTGTAAATTAGCCTCCCCCCATAAAGTGTCCCTAAATTTCCCTAATTGACAGGTACAACTGTCTTTCGGGGCTGCATAGGTCAACAGCAAGCCGGGGCTATTAATGGTCGGAGGCTTAACCCGACCCGGGCTTCGAACTCATGACCTCTTGGTGAGTAGTGGTTTATAGCAGCTGGTTACTAGCCAGCTGTGCCACAGCCCTGAAGGGGACTCAGGGCAGATCACATCTTCTATATATATAAAAGAGTGATGGAATCCTGGCGACCGCCAAAACAACAAAACTAAACACCCCACAACCTCGAAAATTGACAACACAACCCATCATCCATGCCTCTAGGTTGATACAACAAAACGAAAAGAAAAATAAAGTCCTAATTAGAGGGAGAGGAATAATTGTTTTTATACAATTGCTGCCAGTTAGAAGGCTAAGCTCCGCTCACTTGGTCTCCTAGCAACCCACTCAGCCCAGGGCGCAGACAGAGTTAGGCCTCACTTAGGCTTCTTCCACACTGCCTATAAAATACAGATTATCTGATTTTAACTGGATTATATGGCAGTGTAGACTCAAGGCCCTTCCACACAGCTATATAACCCATTTATAATCTTATATTATCTGTTTTAACTGGATTATCTGGACTCCACACCTTTACCCTTTACGTTAACTACCACCAATTCCTCAATACTTTATTTCTCATACCACCATACTTCGCCACGGCAATGCGTGGCTGGGTACAGCTAGTTATATACATATAGGGCAAACATTCAATGCCCATATACACATAGAACCAAGACAGAGACAGACGCAGAGGCAATTTAACCTTCTCCTGAGGGGATGTTCGATTCTGGCCATATAGAGGCTGAGGTGGATGCTTGTGTGTTCCCATTGTTCAAAAGGAAGCATCGTAGTAGGCCTGGAATTCAAAACATGATGCAACAGCCCAAAAAGCCATCACAGTTCTACGAGAGCTGAATGAAAAGTAATGACCTCCACCTTCGTAACTTCTCAACAGGTGGCAGAGAAGCTGCCCATCATCCACAGTCCCCAGTGGTGCAGTGGGTTCAAGTCTTGTGACTTGAAGGTTGGGTTGCTGACCTGAAGGCTGCCAGGTTCGAATCCAATCCAGGGAGAGCGTGGATGAGCTCCCTCTATTAGCTCCAGCTCCATGCGGGGACGTGAGAGAAGCCTCCCACAAGGATGGTAAAATCATCAAAACATCCGGGCAACGTCCCCTGGGCAACGTCCTTGCAGACAGCCAATTCTCTCACAGTTTCTCAGGTCGCTCCTGACACACACAAAAAATCCACAGTCAAGACTGCTTTGACTGAATTTACATTTGGCCAGGTTCTTGTCCCTTCCCTTTCTAGTCAAACACGTTTCAGCCCCCATTTTCAGTGTTTATTAACTCTAGGTCATGCAATGTAAAACAGAGAAAAAACAGTCAATGTGTCACTAATGAAAACAAGAAGGCAAACAAAACAAAACACAAATCTGCAAATCCAACACTGCCAGGTCAAACAATCACACACACACATTGTTTTCCATTTCTGTTTTGAAATTTACCGCGGTACAAATTGAATACAAATCTGTGTTTATTCCCCTCACCTTGCTGTAATGTGTTTCCTCTCTTTCTTTCTTTCTTTCTTTCTTTCTTTCTTTCTTTCTTTCTTTCTTTCTTTCTTTCTTTCTTTTTTTTTTTTGGGGGGGGGGGAGTGACATGAGGGTTGATTGAAAAGTAATGCCTGCACCTTCGTAACTCCTCAACAGATGGCAGTACTGGTATGTGTCAGGTCCTGGCTTGTTCGGTAGACTGTCCTCTACAGTTCCATTTGGCAGGAAGCCTTAGCATTGAACAGTTGTGATGTTAAAGTGCGAAGTATGGAACCCTGCGCAGTTCCATTTGGCGGGAAGCCTTAGCATTGAACGGTTGTGTTGTTAAAGTGCGAAGTATGGAACCCTGCGCAGACGGTTGGTCAATGCGACTGAAGCAACGTGCAGTCATTGAATTCTTCACAGCAGAAGGTGTCACCCCAAAGGACATTCATCAGAGAATGCAAACTGTTGATGGTGATTGTGTTGATGTGAGTATTGTGTGTTGTTGGGCGAGTAAGTTTAAGGATGTTGAGGTGGGAACATCTGACTTGCGTGACATACAAAGAGTTGGATGTCCTGTGACAGCAGCCACCGAGTTTCACAAGAAAAACGTTGACAGATTGATTCAGGACAGTCGTCGTATCACTGAGAGAGAAATTCCAAGCATAATCGGCATTTCACAAGAACGCGTGGGTCACATTATTGCTTTGCTTGGCTATCGGAAGATCTGTGCATGATGGGTCCTGTGAGACGCCGGTTGCGGAAACAGAGTGTCGACTTCTTCTGTGACGGCTTCAGAAAACTTGTTCATCGTTGGCAGAATTGTATCCAATTGTCTGGTGATGATGCGGAAAAGTGAATAGTGGTAGTTAAAGAGCACATTCTAAGGATTGTTTCTGCATTTGATTTATTAAAGTATTTCCATCCAAACCCAAGTAACGAAGGTGGAGGCATTACTTTTCATTCAACCCTCGTACAGTCAGGAAGACCTTGTAGACCTGTATGTCTATGTCAATAGGTAATTAGGAGTGGATAATAGAAAGAGGGTTTGTAATGTTTTTCCTTTTTTTGGGGGGGGGGGTGACATATAATTGAGAGGCCGCCCTCCCACCAAAGGACACACCAGAGGTGATCCTACTAAAAACGGCATCTCCGCTTCCACTACTTTTCCAAGATAACTATGTAATAAAATAAAAGAGATGGAGGGGCACTCTGCTTCCGCAGGCTGCGCTGGCTGGAGAGCAAAGGAAAAAGCCGACATTGCAGGATGACATAATGCTCCAAGAAGGCGGGGAAGAGAGGGAGCGGGTGTGCTATCGTTCTGCAATTTGGTGCCCTCCAGATGAGTTGGACAACAGCTCTCCCCTCTCCTATGGGGCTCGAGTGTGTGCGGATGTGCCTTCAGGTTGCCTGTTGACTTAGAAAGGAAACCCCAGTGCAAGAGGGCAAAAGGTTTAGACACAGGCCACAAGGGCCATCCAGTCCAACATGCCATATCACCCTCTCCTCGTTGTCTAGAGCAACTTCAGCTTCCCACTTCCAGCCCCATTTGCCGCGGCCCCCTTGGGATCATCTAGACCTGACTTTGCTGAGGGCCAGCCCCTAGGCTATTTCTCCGGAAGCTACCGTTCCCCTTCAAGCTCTCGCAGCCAGGCTCATCCATTTTTTAAAAGCCCGCTTCCCACTTAAAAGCAGCCATTTAAAAATAACCCTTTGAAAACATCTTGGCCCTTAAATCTCTGTTAAGCAATAGGGGCGGATTGGCTAAGTCAGGCAGACAGAGCAAGGAGACAGGTGGAAGGGGGGTCTTCCAGCAGTGGCAGAACAAGAGGGAGACAAATTGAAGGGCACAGGAGAGGTAAAATGTTTTCATTAGGTGAGCAAGTTCAATTCAAGCAGCTTTCAATACCATCAACTACGATATCCTTCTAGGTCAGCTCTCCGGAATGGGTCTTGGGGCACTGCTCTATAGTGACTCCACTTGTTGCACCCCAAGGCAGCGTGAGCACTCGAAAACCAGACGAGAGCCAATATAACACACTATATCTTTATTAAAGCAATTATAAATCCAAAGGAAATTAGGTATAGAGTCTGAGTAAGGAATAGTTCCTTTGGTGATTCCAAATGGGTGAAGGAAAAGGTCTGATATTATAATCCACAATGAGAACTCAAGAGCTCTCCCGAGAAATCAAAGTCCATGAATTGAAACAGGGAAACAAGGCTGGCAGGAAACAGAGTTCAATCCACTGGAGATACTTCGTAGCGATCAAGGCAGCAAAGTTGTCAAAGCTGAGGCAAACTTGAAACAGGAACAAGGAATAACAACCAAAGTAAAATCAAGGTCTACTCGAGAGTCGCGGTACGGCACGACCTGATTGGAACTGGAAATACTTGGCTTGGAAACTGGAGCTGGAGATGGAGAAACCTCTCCAAGAAAGCAACGTTGACACCGCAAGGAAATCTACTGAGCAAAACACTTTTAACAGATTCTGGACTGTTCAGAATTTAGGGAGTACAAACTCCCCAAACTTTCCCAAGGGAACGCTAACCATTATCCCATCTATTTGCCAGTCTTTGGCTCCGGCGGATTTCTTGTTTTGCACTTCTTTCTCTATTTACGAAATCTCTGTGATTAAAAACCCCGTTCCCAGGTGTTCCAGCAACATCCGGCTCTATCTGTGAGGGAGGAATAGAAGAATCTTCTCCAATTAGTAAGTCTCCAGAGCCAATATCTTTAGGCACCTGCAGCTGTAAAGGCCCCTCTGTCGAGGGTGAAATGCCAGTATAATCCTCAGCATTATCTGTGTCAAAGTGCAAGTCCTGAACCACTGCAGACCTTGGTGCCCTGGCTGGCTGGGATCTAACACCGCTCCTTCCTGGAGGTGTCGCACCTTGGGCTAGCTTCACCTTGCTATATACACCAAACTGCACCCAGGTTGAAGTCTTTTTAGTTTATTAGAAAATAGAAGGTAAAAAGTTCTTAAAAAGCAAAAGTAAAGTTCCAAAAGATCGTTACAAAATAAAGCCTTAGAGCATAATTCAAGAAATCACAGTGAATAAACGAAGTCCCATTAGAGCATGACAAAGTCCCAGGAACATGAACACATAGGCTGCAAGATAATCCAGGAAAACGAGAGCTTGCTTCTTGGTTGAACAAAAGTTGCTTTGACAAAGGTTTGTCTCCAAACACATTGCTTTAATACCCTTTGCAAAACATGAAAGCATTTATCTGGCCTCTAACCTCCCTCTTGTTTGCGATTCTCACACTCCTCCGAACACTGAATTCCAAACAGTCAGCTCGATCTAAGGAGCCGGTTTCATCAAGGTCAGCCTGCTCATTAGTTTGCTGAGCTTCATTATCAGACTGAGAACTGTTCTTCTTTTCTAAGTCAATTTGCACCTGGCTGGTTTCAGTATCATCAACACCATTCCTTGCTGTGGGAAAATGAACTTGCACTCTCTGTTCCTCATCTTCTACAACCGGGACATTTTGAACCTGAATCCCATCATCCGCATCAGAGTCAATCTGAGATTCCAGCTGAGTCACAACAGGAGGATCGTGCCCAGATGGTGATGCTGCGGGACACCTGCTCGGACCCCTGGCCATTGATCTGTGAGGTCTAAAACACCTGGAGATCCGAAGTTGGTCCATGCCTGATTTGGACTCAGGTATAATGACAGTGGGAGCCCCTGGTGGCGCAGCATGTTAAAGCGCTGAGCTGCTGAACTTGAGGACTGAAAGGTCGCAGGTTCGAATCTGGGGAGCGGAGAGAGCTCCCGCTGTTAGCCCCAGCTTCTGCCAACCAAGCAGTTCGAAAACATGCAAATGTAAGTAGATCAATAGGTATGGCTTTGGTGGGAAGGTAACGGCGCTCCATGCAGTCATGCTGGCCACATGACCTTGGAGGTGTCTACGGACAACGCTGACTCTTCGGCTTAGAAATGGAGATGAGCACCAACCCCTAGAGTTGGACACGACTACACTTAATGTCAAAGGAAAACCTTTACCTTTAAATATAATGACAGTGATCTGTCCTACTACAGGTGTCAATATACAGATGCTAAGATTGCTGTGTTTTTACCAATTATTCTTTTCTTCAAGTCTTTCTAGAACCATCTCCGACTGAACTGTACTACACAACTTATATTCTCCCCCATCTCTCTCTCTCTCTGATGAATCTGACTGTTTCATGGTTCATAATTTTTCAGGCACAAGCCATTGCGTGGCTCTGTCCTATTTTCACATCACTTTGCTATTTTTTGTTGAAGTCAGCACAAATTTTGGGTAGTTTTTTTTCCCCCTGTGCAGTTTGAATGTTCTGTGCAATATATCGACTTTTTTACAAGCGTCTTTCCTCCTCATTTCCCTTACATAACCCCCTCCCCCAGTGCCTGCGCGCGCGCGCATATATATATATATATATATATATATATATATATATATATCTCGCGCTATCAGGACCATATATATATATATATATATATATATATATATATATATATATATTCCTAATGTGCCCATTTTTTGTAGAAAGTGTTTTTTGAAGGACACATTTTTCTTACATATACACCTTTGAGCTCATAGTTGTCAAACAACTGCCTTTCCAAATTTCAATGCAATATACTCAAAAGTGATAGTGTCCGGATCTCATATTAGCTAAATAATTGGGAATGGTTGAAAGAGTTAATATTAAGGTGCGAAGCATATTAATTTTGCATTTACACTTGTCGTAAATTATATTTCATGCATTTGATGAGCACATCTTCCGCTGTAAGAGATCTATTGGTTCGTAAGTGGTATAGTACAATATAGTAATATATAATGCTTATATTGTGCTATGCTAATAATATAATTTATTGTATGTTCATATAACTTGTAAACTGCCCTGAGTCCCCTTCGGGGTGAGAAGGGTGGGATATAAATGTTGCTAATAATAATAATAATAATAATAATAATAATAATAATAATAATAATAGAACCTGCTTTGATTGAAGTCAAAAATCAGAAACTCCTCAAAGCACAGCAGACAAAAAAACATTACAAGAAAACCACACTACAAACTAGAGCTGACAGCTGACACAACAAAACATTGCATGGAAAGTTCCTTGACAAAATTGAAGGAAAAGCTGACAAGGAGAAGACCTGGCTCTGGCTCACAAATGGGACCCTGAAGAAGGAGACAGAAGGCCTGATCCTTGCAGCCCAGGAGCAAGACATCAGGACAAAGGCAATTCAGGCCAAGATCGAAAAATCAGCCGATGATCAAAATGCAGACTGTGCAAGGAAGCTGACGAAACCATTGATCATATCCTCAGCTACTGTAAGAAAATCGCACAGACAGACTATAAACAGAGGCACAACTATGTAGCCCAAATGATTCATTGGAACTTATGCCTCAAGTACCACCTCCCAGCAGCAAAGAACTGGTGGAATCACAAACCTGCAAAAGTATTGGAAAATGAGCACGCAAAGATACTGTGGGACTTCCGAATCTAGACTGACAAAGTTCTGGAACACAACACACCAGACATCACAGTTGTGGAAAAGAAAAAGGTTTGGATCATTGATGTTGCCATCCCAGGTGACAGTCGCATTGACGAAAAACAAGAGGAAAAACTCAGCCGCTATCAGGACCTCAAGACTGAACTTCAAAGACTCTGGCAGAAACCAGTGCAGGTGGTCCCGGTGGTGATGGGCACATTGGGTGCCATGCCAAAAGATCTCAGCCGGCATTTGGAAACAATAGACATTGACAAAATTACGATCTGCCAACTGCAAAAGGCCACCCTACTGGGATCTGCACGCATCATCCGAAAATACATCACAGAGTCCTAGACACTTGGGAAGTGTTCGACTTATGATTTTGTGATACGAAATCCAGCATATCTATCTTGTTTGCTGTGTCAAACTTTTATAATAATAATAATAATAATAATAATAATAATAATAATAATAATAATAATAATACAAAATACATCACACAGTCCTAGACACTTGGGAAGTGTTCGACTTGTGATTTTGTGATATGAAATCCAGCATGTCTATCTTGTTTGCTGTGTCATACTTTTATTATAATAATAATAATAATAATAATAATAATAATAATAATAATAACAACAACAACAACACGACTATACTTGCAGGAATGGGACTTGGAGTTCGGTACTGTCCCCCATGTTGTTTAATATCTACATGAAGCTGCTGGGAGAGATCATCCGGAGTTTCGGGGTATGGTTCATCTGTACGCAGATAATGTCCAGCCTTCTCACCCGTCACTAAGGAGGCTGGGGCTTTTCTTCTCAAACTTGTTGGTATTGTTGTTGTAACATAAGATTCAGCTGAATGATGGCCTCCTTTAGTTAGCCAAATAAGCTCCATTTTGGCAACAGCTGACATCTCAGCCATAGCCTGTATTTTGCTGAGCTTTGCCATTTGAAACGCTGTATGCGCTCTGATGTGCCCAGGGCCAACAATCAGAAATGATGGCTGCAAACAGGGCCAGATCTCGAGAACATCCTTTTAAACAACAAATAAGCTTCTGTGCTGATCGTAGAGCTCAAATAAGCCTCAGTATTTTATAGAACAGAGGTATACAATGGCAAAGTGTGCATGAGCAATATCTAATGCACTCTTAGCTACCAGACAAAGCTGCCTCTTACCATCATACTCACTGACTTCGCCACTTAAAGTCTAAGAGACCATTGGGTTGAGTCTATATTTATTTATTGATTGATTTATTACAACATTTCTACCCCGCCCTTCTCACCCACAAAGGAGACTCAGGGCGGCTTACAATGTAAGGTAAAGGTTTTCCCCCGATGTTAAGTCCAGTCGTGTCTGACTCTGGGGGTTGGTGCTCATCTCCATTTCTAAGCCGAAGAGCCGGCGTTGTCCATAGACACCTCCAAGGTCATGTGGCCACTGGCATGACTGCATGGAGCGCCGTTACCTTCCCACCGGAGCCATACCTATTGCTCTACTCACACTCTGGGGGTTGGTGCTCATCTCCATTTCTAAGCCGAAGAGCCGGCGTTGTCCGTAGACACCTCCAAGGTCATGTGGCCACTGGTATGACTGCATGGAGCGCCCTTACCTTCCCGCCAGAGCCGTACCTATTGCTGTACTCACACTCTGGGGGTTGGTGCTCATCTCCATTTATAAGCCAAAGAGCCGGCGTTGTCCGTAGACACCTCCAAGGTCATGTGGCCACTGGCATGACTGCATGGAGCGCAATTCGAAATACATTTCAATTCAATTTAAATTAATTACATTAAAACATTCACATAAAAATACATACAAATATACATCCAATCACATTCTGAGTCCGATCCGGGTCTGTCATTATATCTTGAATTATTATAGTTGTGATTAATGCTGCTGCTATTGTTCAAAAGCCTGGTCCCACAACCAAGTTTTCACTTTTTTCCGGATAGGAGAGAGGGAGCCTGTCTGATGTCATTTGGGAGGGTATTCCATAGTCTTCAAAGGCAGCCCCATGTAGAGTACGAGGGCTATCCAGAAAGTAGATTACGTTTTGGAATTAAAAATGGACCAAGTTTTGGAAGTAAACATTTACCATATGCAGTTGAAAGCCAGACCCAAATACCACTTCTGAACATAGTCCCCATTGAGTCGTTAGCTGCCCCTGATTGATTCCTGTCTGTTTTCAGATTTTCCTTATTTGCTGTTCTGATTTTGGAGTAGGGGCAGATAACGACTCTGAGCAAAGGATTCCCCCAGGCCAGGATGCCAGGCTGGGAAGGCCATTTAATGCTAACAAAGGTGATTAATTACAACATTCACACTGGCCTCCAACAGACAAGAGTTCTCCCCCCACCCAGGAACTTCTACATACAGTAGAGTCTCACTAATCCAAGCCTCACTTATCCAAGCCTCTGGATTATCCAAGCCATTTTTGTAGTCAATGTTTTCAATATATCGTGATATTTTGGTGCTAAATTCGTAAATACAGTAATTACAACATAACATTACTGTGTATTGAACTACTTTTTCTGTCAAATTTGTTGTATAATATGATGTTTTGGTGTTTAATTTGTAAAACCATAACTTAATTTGATGTTTAATAGGCTTTTCCTTAATCCCTCCTTATTATCCAAGATATTCGCTTATCCAAGCTTCTGCCGGCCTGTTTAGCTTGGATAAGTCAGACGCTACTGTATAAACCTTCCTTTCTTACTTATAGGAGCCCCGGTGGTGAAGTGCGTTAAAGCACTGAGCTGGAGACCGAAAGGTCCCAGGTTCAAACCCTGGGAGTGGCGTGAGCAGCCGCTGTTAGCACCAGCTCCAGCCAACCTAGCAATTCGAAAAGATGCAAATGTGAGTAGATCAATAAGTACAGCTCCGGTGGGAAGGTAAGGGTGCTCCATGCAGTCATGCCAGTGGCCACATGACCTTGGAGGTGTCTACGGACAATGCCAGCTCTTTGGCTTAGAAATGGAGATGAGCACCAACCCCCAGAGTCAGACACGACTGGACTTAATGTCAGGGTAAAACCTAATAATAATAATAATAATAATGTGAGTAGATCAATAGGTATGGCTCTGGTGGGAAGGTAACGGCGCTCCATGCAGTCAATCTGGCCACATGACCTTGGAGGTGTCTACGGACAACGCCAGCTCTTCGGCTTAGAAATAGAGATGAGCATCAACCCTCAGAGTCAGACATGACTGGACTTAAAGTCAGAGGAAATATTTACCTTTTACTGCTTAGTTTGTCCATACCTCACAACCTCTGAGGATGCCTGTCATAGATGTGGGCGAAACGTCAGGAGAGAATGCTTCTGAAATATGGCCAGACAGCCCAGAAAACATACAACAACCCTGGAACCACGATAAGCTCTATCTTCTCAGGATCTGGCAGGGAATGATGCGGCCCCCACGCCTCCCACTTTGGGGCCCACTCAGGGAAGGGGACGTGGTGACAGAAGTGGGAGGCTTTGCAAATCCTGACAAGCCATGATTAGCAGTCTGCACAAGGCTGGGGTGGGAATTAGAGGTTTTGCCAGGGAAGCGTGAACAGTGGTGGGGGAAGCGTTGGGTGTTGGTGCAGAAGCAGCAGCTTCCTCTGCCTGCCTGATCACCTCTGTTTCTTACCACCTTTAATTCCTGAGACACACACACTCAGGATACAAACAGCCAGGCAGGCATGTGCATCTTTCCGCAAATGCAACCCGTGTCTATTTGAAGCAAGTGTGAATGTTGCAATTAGCAAGCTTGCATAGCTTTGAGTAGCTACAAAGTCAATTAGTAAGGGTATCTGCATAGAGCTAGCCTGGGCTTTGTTGCCTGGAGGCATCCTCTGCCTGGGCAATGTAAACTGGCACTTGCTGTCGGGAGCAACCCAGTGACTCTGGCCATGAAAGCCTTCGACAACACGACAGTTATAATAATAATACTACAATAATAATGATAATAATAATATCTGTCAACTGCAAAAGGCCACCCTACTGGGATCTGCGCGCATCATCCGATAATATATCACACAGTCCTAAACGTTTGTGATTTTGTGATACGAAATCCAGCATGTCTATCTATGTTGTTGTGTCAATAATAGTAATAATAATAATAATAATAATAATAATAATAATAATAATGACAAAAAAACAGTACAAGAAAACCACACTACAAACTAGAGCTGACAGCTGGCACAACAAAATATTGCATGGAAAGTTCCTTGACAAAATGGAAGGAAAAGCTGATAAGGAGAAGACCTGGCTCTGGCTCACGAATGGGACCCTGAAGAAGGAGACAGAAGGCCTGATCCTTGCAGCCCAGGAGGAAGCCTTCAAGACAAAGGCCATTCAGGCCAAGATCGAAAAATCAGCTGATGACCCAAAATGCAGACTCTGCAAGGAAGCTGACGAAACCATGGATCCTATCCTCAGCTGCTGTAAGAAAATCGCACAGACAGACTACAAACAGAGGCACAACTATGTGGCCCAAAGGATTCATTGGAACTTATGCCTCAAGTACCACCTCCCAGCAGAAAAGAAATGGTGGGATCACAAACCTGCAAAAGTATTGGAAAATGAGCACGCAAAGATATTGTGGGATTTCCTAATCCAGACTGACAAAGTTCTGGATGGCAACATCAATGTTCTGGAACACAACACACCAGACATCACAGTTGTGGAAAAGAAAAAGGTTTGGATCATTGATGTTGCCATCCCAGGTGACAGTCGCATTGATGAAAAACAACAGGAAAAACTCAGCCGCTATCAGGACCTCAAGATTGAACTGCAAAGACTCTGGCAGAAACCAGAGCAGGTGGTCCTGGTGGTGATGGGCACACTGGGTGCCATGCCAAAAGATCTCAGCCGGCATTTAGAAACAATAGACATTGACAAAATCACTATCTGCCAACTGCAAAAGGCCACCCAACTGGGATCTGCACGAATCATCCGAAAATACATCACACAGTCCTAGACACTTGGGAAGTGTTCGACTTGTGATTTTGTGATACAAAATCCAGCATATCTATCTTGTTTGCTGTGTCATAAAATAAAATATAATAATAATAATAATAATAGATGCTGGGACGCTCCCGTCTTTACCAGTTTTCTTGAAGGATGTGGCAAGATCGCAGGTGACACAGGGTGCTTGTTTATGCCTTTCTGTGATTTTCGAGAGCCAGTTAGTCTCTTTGGCTCCTTTCCAGGAGATAATTGAAATCATTGTGTTTAGAGAGAGAGAGAAATCTCCCACTGTCAAATTACTAGAAGGGATAATATCCTTTCTTGCACAGAAAATTACATATACACACACACTGTTGGGATAAAGACCACTTTCTTGGGGAAGAGAATTCTAGTATTGTCCTTCACCCAGGAAAAAATAGCAGCTGGAAGCGAGATGAATCCATACCCGTCAGAAAACAACCAAAAACAAAACTCTCTAGTTCTGTTGTAAACACTGATATGGATGAATGTCATTGTTTACACTGGCTTAACTTAATCCAAATTTTAAAAAGCTTGGACACCCCAGGTCTGGATGGACAAATACCTGGAATACTGTGTCCAATTCTGGGCACAGCAATTGAAGTTGGAAGGTGTCCAGAGGAGGGCGACTCAAAGGATTAAGGGTCTGGAGAACAAGCCCTATGAGGAGCGGCTTAAAGAGCTGGGCATGTTTAGCATGTAGAAGAGAAGGCTGAGAGGAGACATGATGAGGGCCATGTATAAATATATGAGTTCTCAGTTATAGATATTGGTTTTAATTTGTTATACAGTAGAGTCTCACTTATCCAACATACTCGAGTATAAGCCTAGTTTTTCAGCCCTTTTTTTAAGACTGAAAAAGCCCCCCTCGGCTTATATGCGGGTGAGGGTCCTGGTTGGCTTATATGTGGGTCAGCTTATACTCGAGAATATATGGTACATTTATTATTTTTATTATTATCAGTATTATTACATTTATTATTTTTCTCTATTATTGTTGCTACTACTGTATTACGTTTATTTTACTCTATTTTTACTATTATTGATAATACATTTATTATTTCACTCTGATCTTATTATTATTATATTTATTATTTTACTCTTTTTATTACTACATGTATTATTTTTCTGTATTTATTATTATTATTATTATTATTACATGTATTATTTTACTCTGTTTTACTCTGTTTTTTTAAAAAAAGTATACATAAGCACATTTACATTGAAAAAGATTATTATTATTGTATTTATTATTTTACTCTATTATTACTTGTATTATTTTCCTGTATTTATTATTATTATTATTATTATTATTATTACATGTATTATTATTATTATTATTATTATTACATGTATTATTTTACTCTATTATTATTACATGTATTATTTTACTCTATTATTATTATTAAAAGGACATTTACAAAAGCACATTTACATTGAAAAAGATGAGAATAATGATTTGATCAGAGTTGGACAGTCTTATCTTAAATGAGAGATTGATGTAAATATTCAAAAACATTTAACCTACGGATGCCTCAATTAATGTAATTTTATTGGTATCTGTTTTTATTTCTGAAATTTTCCACCCTCGGCTTACACTGGAGTCAGTGTTTTCCCAGTTTTTTTGTGGTAAAATTAGGTGCCTCGGCTTATTTTCGGGTCGGCTTATATTCGAGAATATGGTACATTTATTATTTTTCTCTATTATTATTGGTATTACAGTAGAGTCTCACTTATCCAAGCCTTGCTTATCCAAGCCTCTGGATAATCCAAGCCATTTTTGTAGTCAATGTTTACAAAACATTGTGATATTTTGGTGCTAAATTCGTAAATACAGTAATTACAACATAACATTACTGCGTATTGAACTGCTTTTTCTGTCAAATGTGTTGTATAACAAGATGTTTTGGTGCTTAATTTGTAAAATCATAACCTAATTTGATGTTTAATAGGCTTTTCCTTAATCCCTCCTTATTATCCAAGATATTTGCTTATCCAAGCTTCTGCCGGCCTGTTTAGCTTGGATAAGTGAGACTGTACTGTATCTGTTTTTATTTCTGAAATTTTCCACCCTCGGCTTATACTGGAGTCAATGTTTTCCCAGTTTTTTTGTGGTAAAATTAGGTGCCTTGGCTTATTTTCAGGTCGGCTTATACTCGAGAATATGGTACATCTATTATTTTTCTCTATTATTATTAGTATTATTACATTTATTATTTTTTCTCTATTTTGTGTTTTCCCAGTTTTTTGTGGTAAAATTAGGTGCCTCGGCTTATATTTGGGTCGGCTTACACTCGAGTATATACGGTAATTGTCGGGTGCTTACCCCGACTTGGGCTGGCCTCGAACTCATGACCTCTTGGTCAGAGTGATTTATTGCAGCTGACTGCTAACCAGCCTGCGCCACAACCCGGTCCCCATTACTGCCCTCTTTGATCTCAATTCTGTTCACAGTGGTCAGTGGACACTTTGTGCTCCTTTCATGTCTCATTTGCCTCTCCTCCCCTCCAGTTCGACAACTTGTCCTCTTTTACCTTCTGAAACTAAAGGCTGAAGGGTGAAGCATTATGGGATGGAGAGGAAGAGTGCTGTAGGGGCAAGCAATTGTGTATATGTATATATTTGTATATGACTGTGGCAGCTTGCAGGGACTTGGGGCACAATCGGTTGACAGAAGGTAGGAGGTGCCCCAAGGCCAGCACATTGTCTTGGGTGAGCCCAGATGGAAGTACATATTTTAAGATGCCATCTCATGCATAGCGAAGGGGTGTGTTTTCAAGGATTCTCATACAGAGCTGGTGCTCAGCCATTCATCCTTCAAGATAAGTCTTAACATGATCAGTTACCAGGGTCTAACATTCACAAGTCACTTTGATCCCACCCTCAAAAGGAAATATACTCGGGTGAGGGTCCTGGTTGGCTTATATTTGGGTCAGCTTATACTCGAGAATATCAAGATCTATTCAAAGCTGTGATTCTTGCAGGGAAGGCAGTAATAGCTTGGGGCTGGAGAGACGAAAAAAGTGGAATATGGTGAATTGGAATAATTATTTGTTTGTCCAGGTCCAATCAGAAATGATTGCGAATTTAACCTCTGAGGATAAGAAGGAAGATAAAATGAGGAAAATTAAAGAGAAATGGACAATATATTCGGATAAAAAGAGGCGAAGCCAATGTAACTATTGTACAGAATTGAGAAAAGTTGTGCTCATGGATGGAGTTAAATTTCTAATGGAATTGTGGTATGGGTAAGGATGGGGGGAAGGGGAAAAAAAGAATGAATAGAATGATGATATGTTAGATATGTGAGTAGACAATATAGAAGGGAAGAGGATGGAGAAATGTGATAATAGATAAATGATGTGTAGGTATGAACGTTTGTATTAAATGTGCAATATACTCACAAGATGAAATATAAGATAATATCAATAAAAAAATTTTTTAAAAAAGCTTATACTCGAGAATATATGGTACATTTATTATTTTTCTCTATTGTTATTGGTATTATTACATTTATTATTTTTCTCTATTATTGCTACTACTATTACATTTACTTTACTCTATTTTTATTATTATTAATACATTTATTATTTCACTCTGATCTTATTATTATTATTACATGTATTATTTTACTCTACTTATTATTGTTATTATTACATGTATTATTTTACTCTATTTATTATTACATGTATTATTTTCCTGTATTCGTTATTATTATTATTACATGTATTATTTTACTCTATTATTATGAAAAGGATACATAAGCACATTTACATTGAAGAAGATGAGAATAATGATTGGATCAGAGCTGGACAGTCTTATCTTAAATTTGAACTATGTAAATATTAAAAAACATTTAACCTACTGATGCCTCAATTAATGTAATTTTATTGCTATCTATTTTTATTTTTGAAATTTACCACCCTCGGCTTATACTGGTACAATTAGGTGCCTCGGCTTATATTCGGGTCGGCTTATACTCGAGTATATACGGTAATTTTATTGGCATCTTGGCTTATACTGGAGTCAATGTTTTCCCAGTTTTTTTGTGGTAAAACTAGGTGCCTTGGCTTATATTTGGGTCGGCTTATACTCAAGTATATATGGTAATTTTATTGGTATCTCGGCTTATACTGGAGTCAATGTTTTCCCAGTTTTTGTGTGGTAAAATTAGGTGCCTCAGCTTATATTGGGGTCGGCTTATACTCGAGTTTATACGGTAATTTTATTAGTATCTTGGCTTATACTGGAGTCAATTCCCAGTTTTTTGTGGTAAAATTAGGTGCTTCGGCTTATATTCGGGTGGGCTTATACTCGAGTATATACGATAAGGATGAAGCATGAGGATCTCGGATGAATGGAATTAATTATATATACGTTTTTAAGGTTTTTATAATGTGTTTTAACAATGTTATTAACAGATCTGTTTATATTGTTTTGTTTTTATGATTGCAATTTGGGCATTAAATTTTGCCAATTTTTGTAAGCCGCCCTGAGTCCCCTCGGGTGAGAAGGGCGGGGTATAAATGTTGTAAATAAATAAATAAATAAATAATTTTATTGGTATCTCGGCTTATACTGGAGTCAATGTTTTCCCAGTTTTTTGTGGTAAAACTAGGTGCCTTGGCTTATATTTGGGTCGGCTTATACTCAAGTATATATGGTAATTTTATTGGTAGTTCGGCTTATACTGGAGTCAATGTTTTCCCAGTTTTTGTAGTAAAACTAGGTGCCTTGGCTTATATTCAGGTTGGCTTATACTCGAGTATATACGGTATTTCACTTTGAAATCAATTCAAGCTAAGGAAAAAGGGGGAAAGGAGAAGGAGGAGAGAGAAACTGGGACAATGTAAAAGCAGCCCAGAGAGTGGGATGGCAGAGGGTTGATCCAGGCCGTCCCTGCCAAATCAGGACAGAGGGTGTGCTTCCAACTCTTATGATTCTGTTGTTTTAACAAGGCAAAAAAATGGAACAGTTTTCTGCACTAGAAGCTTTCAGCTTTAATAATCCTGCAGAATGGCCCAAATGGAAAGAAAGATTGCTTTCTTCCAGCCAGCCACAAAACTCCACAAGGTGGAAGGAATAGTGTATGCACGTTCCTTCTTTTATGCTGCAGGGAAGGCAGCCAGCAAAATTTATTTTAGAACTTTCATCTTTGCTAAAAAGGGCCATCAGCACCGCTATGAAACTGCCGTGGCCGAGCCTGATGACTATTTCCTTCCTCGAGGGGAAAGAGCTTTATGAGGAGGGTTGGCTTCTCTCGGGAGCCTGGAGGCAAGGAGATGTTGTTGAGTCATCTGCTCGGGCTTTGTCTTGTGTAGACAAACAGAGAGCGATGGATTTGTTCCATATCTCCAACATTTCTCCAGAACGGGCTGCAATCTTTGGGGATGATGAGACTTGTTGTCCTTGTCTGGCAAACACTGAAAAGGTTACCAGCAAACCTGTGTGATTAGGTGGTAGTGGTAGCTAGTGGCACCCACTCTAGATTTTATAGGAGACACTAAAGATGATGAAACTGTTGGAGGAGATAGCTTTCAGCACCTTGGATACCTCCTTTAATGGTAGTATGAGGGTTGCCGTAGCATTGAACGGTTGTGTTGTTAAAGTGTGAAGTATGGAACCCTGCTCAGACGGGGAAGCCTTAGCATTGAATGGTTGTGTTGTTAAAGTGTGAAGTATGGAACCCTGCTCAGACGGGGAAGCCTTAGCATTGAACGGTTGTGTTGTTAAAGTGTGAAGTATGGAACCCTACTCAGACGGGGAAGCCTTAGCATTGAACGTTTCTGTTGTTAAAGTGCAAAGTATGGAAACCCTGCTCAGATGGGGAACCCTTAGCATTAAACGGTTGTGTTGTTAAAGTGCAAAGTATGGAACCCTGCACAGATGGTTGGTCAATGTGACTTAAGCAACGTGCAGTCATTGAATTCTTGATAGCAGAAGGTGTCACTCCAAAGGAGAATCATCAGAGAATGCAAGCTGTTTGTGGTGATTGTGTTAATGTGAGTCCTGTGCATCGTTGGGTGAGTAAGTTTAAAGATGTTGAGGTGGGAACATCTGTCACAGGAGTTGGATGTCCTGTGACAGCAACCATTGAGTTTCACAAGCAAAAGGTGGACAGATTGATTCAGGACGATCGTCATATCACTCAGAGAGAAATTTCAAGCATCATCGGCATTTCGCAAGAACATGTGGGTCACATTATTGCTTTCCACCTCAACATTGCTTTGTTTGGCTATTGGAAGATCTGTGCACAATGGGTATTGTGAGATGCTGGTTGCAGAAACAGAGTGTCGACTTTTTCTGTGACGACTTCAGAAAACTTGTTCATCATTTGTAGAAATGTATCCAATTTTCTGGTAATTATGTGGAAAAGTGAATAGTGGTAGTTAAAGGGCACATTCTAAGGATTATTTCTGCGTTTGATTGATTAAAATATTCCCATCCAAACGGAAGTAATAAAGGTGAAGGCATTGCTTTTAATTCAACCCTCGTAAATAACCAGCCCTCTAAGTCAGAAGCGGTGTCCCAATGCTGAAGTTCATGCTGGAGGCAGCAGCTTGTCTGGTAGTGTTGCCAGTGAATATGCACACAGTGAAAATGCCTCTTCTCTCCACACACACACCATGTGTGTCCCCAAGTGTCCCCAGGTTGGCATCCCTCCTTGGTACCTTCAAGGAGAGGAGAGGAGGAGCAAGAAGGCTGGTTCCAGCCCCAGAGAGTCAAAGTCTCAGATAGCGTTCTGCTGATGAGGACTGCGGAGGATGCACAGATAGTGGGATTGGCTGGTTTACAGACCCCGAGCCAATCTGAGGCTAGGTGTGCCATGTTAGGCCACGGCAGCTCGCTCAGCTCAGCTCACAGGGCTGGTTGGAGGAAAAACAGAAGGCGAAGGGGGAGAAGAGGAAGGAGGCGGCGACAGCGGCTGGGCGGAATCTGTTGCCATTTCACGGCTGCAGGCACCGAATCAAGGAGAGCAGCCCCCTCTCCCACCCAACCCCATTGCAAATCTGTTCCATTTAAAATGTTCCGCTTCACACGTCCGCCTTGAGGTTGAAGCCCCATGTTCGGTCCAAATCATCAGCAGAGAGGAAAACGTATCCTTACAATAAAAACGTCATATTGAGAGTGCACCTGCCCTCTCCATCTTCCGTAAAGAACTAAAAACATGGATGTTGTTCTGCTGTGCATTTGATTAGACAAGTCCTTGAGCCCCGGTGGCAAAGTGCATTAAAGCACGGAGCTGGAGACCGAAAAGTCCCAGGTTCAAATCCCAGGAGCGGCGTGAGTGGCTGCTGTTAGCTCCAGCTTCTGCCAACCTAGCAGTTTGAAAACATGCCAATGTGAGTAGATCAATAGGTACCGCTCCGGCGGGAAAGTAACGGCGCTCCATGCAGTCATGCCAATGGCCACATGACCTTGGAGGTGTCTATGGTCAACGCCGGCTCTTTGGCTTAGAAATGGAGATGAGCACCAACTCCCAGAGTCAGACATGACTGGACTTAACGTCAAGGGAAACCTTACCTTACCTTATACCTGCCCACTATTCGGATTTGCAATTTGCACTGGTCACTTTACTGTTGTTCTCAACCTCAAGATCATTTTCTCCACCCCATGCATTTTACTCGACTCTTGCACTTTATTCATCACTTCCAAATTTTAGTGAGTTTATGACAGCTACCCACTCGTGCATAGTTAGATTTTTCAGTGGCTCGCGGACGATGGATTAAGGTTGTTTTTATATTTTATGTTTTATAATTGTAAGTTACCGTATATACTCAGGTATACGCCGACCTGAATATAAGCCGAGGCACCTAATTTTATCACAAAACTGGGAAAACCTATTGACTCGAGTATAAGACGAGAATGGGAAATGCACAGCTACTGGCAAATTTAAAAAATAAAAATAAAAATAGATACTAATAAAATTACATTATTTGAGGCATCAATAGGTTAAATGTTTTTGAATGTTTACATAAAATTGTAATTTATGATGATGATGATGATGATGATAATAATAATAATAATAATAATAATAATAATTTAATAAGATAAGACTGTCTAAGTCTGATTACCTATATACTTGAGTATAAGCCGACCCGAATATAAGCCAGCCTGGATCCTCACTCGAGTATAAGCCGAGGGGAGCTTTTTCAGCCCTTAAAAAGGGCTGAAAAACTAGGCTTATGCTCATTTATATACAGTAATTTAAACTTCAGTTTGATTACTCTGTTTTTAACTATGATGTATATATATTTTTAAACTGTCTGTTTTATGATATTTATGATGGTGATTGGGCTTGTCCCCATGTGAGCTGCTCCGAGTCCCTTCAGGGAGATGGAGGCACCGAGGCAGCATACAAAAATAAAATGATGATGATGATGATGATGATGATGATTAGAAACACAACAAGATGAGTCCATAACAGACACTCTGCTGGCTGTTGCATTAGATCACACGTTGGACATTTACTATTATTATTATTATTATTATTATTATTATTATTATTGACACAACGATATAGTATGACACAGCGAACAAGATAGACATGCTGGATTTCGTATCACAAAATCATAAGTCGAACACTTCCCAAGTGTCTAGGACTCTGTGATTTATTTTCGGATGATGCGTGCAGATCCCAGTTGGGTGGCCTTTTGCAGTTGGCAGATAGTGATTTTGTCAATGTCTATTGTTTCCAAATGCTGGCTGAGATCTTTTGGCACGGCACCCAGTGTGCCCATCACCACCGGGACCACCTGCACTGGTTTCTGCCAGAGTCTTTGAAGTTCAATCTTGAGGTCCTGATAGCGGCTGAGTTTTTCCTGTTGTTTTTCGTCAATGCGACTGTCACCTGGGATGGCGACGTCAATGATCCAAACCTTTTTCTTTTCCACAACTGTGATGTCTGTTGTGTTGTGTTCCAGAACTTTGTCAGTCTGGATTCGGAAGTCCCACAGTATCTTTGCATGCTCATTTTCCAATACTTTTGCAAGTTTGTGATCCCACCAGTTCTTTGCTGCTGGGAGGTGGTACTTGAGGCATAAATTCCAATGAATCATTTGGGCCACATAGTTGTGTCTCTGTTTGTAGTCAGTCTGTGCGATTTTCTTACAGCAGCTGAGGATATGATCCATGGTTTCGTCAGCTTCCTTGCACAGTCTGCATTTTGGGTCACTGGCTGATTTTTCGATCTTGGCCTGAATTGCCTTTGTCCTGATGTCTTGCTCCTGGGCTGCAAGGATCACGCCTTCTGTCTCCTTCTTCAGGGTCCCATTCGTGAGCCAGAGCCAGGTCTTCTCCTTATCAGCTTTTCCTTCAATTTTGTCAAGGAACTTTCCATGCAATGTTTTGTTGTGTCAGCTGTCAGCTCTAGTTTGTAGTGCGGTTTTCTTGTAATTTTTTTTGTCTGCTGTGCTTTGAGGAGTTTCTGATTTCTGACTTGAATCAACGCAGGTTCTTCACTTTGCTTTCCATCTTCTGCCAGGGCATGTTCTTCTTCTTTGACTGCTTGTTTTACTTGTAAGAGTCCTCTGCCACCAGATCTTCTAGGCAGATATAGCCGGTCAGTATCACTGCGAGGGTGCAGTGAATGATGAATGGTCATGACTTTTCTACTTTCTATTATTATTATTATTATTATTATTATTATTATTATTATTATTATTATTATTATTAAGAGACGTGTTTGCAAACTAGGATGACATTCCTAAGCTCGATTTAAAACAAATTAAAAGCATGGTTAAAACACATCAATAAAAGCAAAGAACTATTCCATCCTGGATGGAAATTCCCTTCTCTCTCAGCCTCAGAAGAAGGCAAGAGCAGGGAAATAGTGATAGGTTCACCATAAGTCAGAAATGTCTTGAAGGCATAAAATAAGAAATACCAAAGGTTGGTTGCTGGAGCAGGGAGGTCCTTTCTATTTTGTCCACCCTGAATCTTCGGCACACAGCTGGCGAAAACCTGGAACAATCCATCTCAATATATAAATAACATCATATCAAGTTCTTCCTCGCTCTGGGGAATCATGGTTTAAATTAAATTCTTAGCAGGCCATTGTTTATTGTTTATTGATTTCCTTATTTATTTTATCATAACCTTTTTTCCCCCCTTCTCCTGCTTTTGTGCCGAAAATGCTCCTGGAGTGGCTTGCTTGCAATCAATGAAAACAAGGCTGGCTCATAATGTAAAAAAGGCACAACATAAAATGAAAATAAAGAGGTGGGAAGCAACGCAGGGAGGGAGGCCGGGAGGGAAGAAAACTTGGGACCCGTTCTGCACATTTAAGAGCGCTCTCGTTTTAAATGTTTATTGAATTTTTATTTTAAGTACAACAACAGAGGACAAAGGAAAGGGGAAAGAAAAAAGAGGGGGAAGGGAGGCGCACGGTTGAAATGTGCTTGCCAGACACACATCGGGATGGAAACAGAGTTCCCTAAGAATGTCAGCTATCCATACCCATAGATTCTGAATCCACCGATACAGAAACCATTGCTGTATCGGTGGGATGTTGAATTCATTCTGGGTTCTAGTCCAAAGCTTTAAAAGAAGTAGTCAAGTCTGTGGACCTTTTTGCTGAAATACGCTTGGTACGAGGGTTGAATGAAAAGTAATGCCTCCACCTTCGTAACTCCTCAACAGATGGCAGTCCTGGTCTGAGGCATGTCTGCGCAGACGGGGAAGCCTTAGCATTGAATGGTTGTGTTGTTAAAGTGCGAAGTATGGAACCCTGCGCATATGAGGAAGCCTTAGCATTGAACTGTTGTGTTGTTAAAGTGCAAAGTATGGAACCCTGCACAGAAGGGAAAGCCTTAGCATTGAACGGTTGTGTTGTTAAAGAGCGAAGTATGGAACCCTGCGCAGACGGGGAAGCCTTAGCATTGAACGGTTGTGTGGTTAAAGTGCGAAGTATGGGACCCTGCACAGAAGGGAAAGCCTTAGCATTGAACGGTTGTGTTGTTAAAGTGCAAAGTATGGAACCCTGCACAGACGGGGAAGTCTTAGCATTGAACGGTTGTGTTGTTAAAGTACGAAATATGGAACCCTGCGCAGAAGGGAAAGCCTTATCATTGAACGGTTGTGTTGTTAAAGTACGAAATATGGAACCCTGCGCAGACAGGGAAGCCTTAACATTGAACGGTTGTGTTGTTAAAGTGCGAAGTATGGAACCCTGCGCAGACGGGAAAGCCTTAGCATTGAACGGTTGTGTTGTTAAAGTACGAAATATGGAACCCTGCGCAGACAGGGAAGCCTTAACATTGAACGGTTGTGTTGTTAAAGTGCGAAGTATGGAACCCTGCGCAGACGGGGAAGCCTTAGCATTGAACAGTTGTGTTGTTAAAGTGCAAAGTAAGGAACCCTGCGCAGACTGGAAAGCCTTAGCATTGAATGGTTGTGTTGTTAACGTAAGAAGTATGGAACCCTGCGCAGACACTCAGTCAACATGCAGTCACTGAATTCTTGAGAGCAGAAAGTGTCGCCCCAAAGGAGATTCATCAGAGAATGCAAGCTGTTTGTGGAAATTGTGTTGATGTGAGTCCTGTGTGTCGTTGGCAAGTAAGTTTAAAGATGTTGAGGTGGGAACATATGACTTGCATGACAAACAAAGAGTTGGATGTCCTGTGACAACAACCATTGAGTTTCAGAAGTAAAAGGTTGACAGATTGATTCAGGACAATCGTCGTATCACTCAGAGAGAAATTTCGAGCATAATCAGCATTTCACAAGAATGTGTGGGTCACATTGTTGCTTTGCTTGGCTATTGGATGTTGAGAGAACTGTGAGACGCTGGTTGCGGAAACAGAGTGTCGACGTCTTCCGTGAAGGCTTCAGAAAACTTGTTCATCATTGGCAGAAATGTATCCAGTTGTCCGGTGATTATGTGGAAAAGTGAATAGTGGTGGTTAAAGAGCACATCCTAAGGATTATTTCTGCGTTTGATTTATTAAAATATTTCCATCCAAACCCAAGTAATGAAGGTGGAGGCATTGCTTTTCATTAAACTCTGGTACCTTGGATAGTGCTTTTAAAATTTGGAGCAGATTGATGTAGAAGCCACCCGTGGCAACTGGTGATACAGCTAATGCAACTTTATTGTGACATTATTGTTTAAGGAGTCGGGAAGGGTTAATTACAAGTATCCAATTACTTCCCAACTGTGCCTGCTGCCCATGCCTTTTCCTCCCTGCCCTTTGCTCTTGTCTGCTGTCATGTTTCCCCCGCAGCCGTGCTCACTTGTCCACTTGCCTGTTCATGTTATAGAAAAATGCAGCCAGGGAGGTCAGCGTTTGGAGCGAGGAGGATGCGACGGAGAGGGATGCGTCTCCGACCCAAGGTCACTGAGCTGGGGAAGGAAAATTGCTTAGCGTAGCAAGAGTTTTCTCTTGGTTGGGAGCCAGAGGAGAAAGGGTCTCTGGTTAGCGGGAAATGAAGAGCATCCCCAGCACCAGCCGTGGATCTGGCGGAGGATTTCTCTTTCAGAGCTTGACCATTGGAGAGAATAGTTGGCTATGGCTTGGATGGGAATGCTGGCTGGGAAAACTTTGCTTTTTCCAATTCCCAAGCTGAGTTAATTGAATGCAAACTCCCGTTGCCCATTGAACCCTGGGAGGAGAAGAGAGAATACAGAGAAGGGATTCCCCAAAATACAAATGCAAGAGGCCACTACAACCAGAAATATAACATAATACAGTAGAGTCTCACTTATCCAAGCCTCGCTTATCCAAGCTTCTGGATTATCCAAGCCTCGGCTTATACTGGAGTCAATGTTTTCCTAGTTTTTTTGTGGTAAAATTAGGTGCTTTGGCTTATATTCGGGTGGGCTTATACTCGAGTATATACGGTAATCAATTTGTTACAAACACACATACACTCACAGAAAGCAAAACTCTTACATTCAAGGTTTGTGAATTCCTTTGCTTTCCTATATAAGGAAGATTTTGGCTTAGAGACATGTATTTTGAAGCATTTAGTATATTTTGAATCTCTACAATCCTTGTCTGTATATTGAATGTTCTGTGACTATAGCATATATAGGAAATACTGTCTTATAGTTTATATTATGATATATTTGTGGTTATAGTGGCCTCTTGCCTTAGGAAAAGAGAGAAACCAGGACATTTTAAAAAGTTTTTTTTAATCGTGTCAGAAGCAACTTGGAAACATACTGCAAGTTGCTTCTGGTGTAAATAATTGACTGTCTACAGAGACGTTGCCCAGGAGATGCCCAGGTGTGTTATCATCCTGCTGTGTTCCATTAAGTGCTGTTTGTCTGTACAGTAGAGTCTCACTTATCCAACATGAACAGGACGGTAGAACGTTGGATAAGTGAATATGTTGGATAATAAGGAGAGATTAAGAAAAAGCCTATTAAACATCAAAATAGGTTATGATTTTACAAATTATGCACCAAAACATTATGTTTGACAAGAAATTTGACAGAAAAAGTAGTTCATTACACATTAATGCTATGTAGTAATTACTGTATTTACGAATCTAGCACCAAAATATCACAATGCATTGAAAACATTGACTACAAAAATGCCTTGGATAACCCAGAATGTTGGATAAGTGAGACTCTACTGTATTTGCTTTTAATTACTGCGTTTCAATATTAACATCGTCAGTACAAAGTACGGTAGAGTTTTGCTTATCCAACCTTTGCTCATCCAACGTTCTGTATTATCCAATACAGCCTGCCTTTAGGTAGTCAATGTTTTTGTAGTCAATGTTTTCAATACATTGCGATGTTTTGGTGCTAAATTTGTAAATACAATAATTACTACATAACGTTACCGTGTATGGTATGATATAGTATAGTATAGTGTAGTATGGGTATAGTAGTAGGCCTATTTTAATAGTAACTCTCAAGCAGTCAGAAACTACATTAATCCAGCATCTGCTGGGTGCCAGTTAACCGAGAGTCTCCCGTATCCGTACATTGACAGAAATGCTCAGGTCAAGGCCTTCTGGAAGACAGAGCATCGTCCCGAAGGTATTGCTGGCAATGACATTGCAATCTTTTCTATGCCAGCTCAGAAACCCCGTGTTTGCCCTGTTATTTTAACTGGTTGATACGATCTGTCACCAAGCCAATCTTTATTGCATTTCACCAAAGGCCCTTAGAATTTAATAGGCAGCGTTAACAGAAATAATCCACAATATGGCAAAAATAAAATAAAAGACTGTCTATTTTTGAGCCTCTTTGGAACCGTAACAAGCTGCCCATTGCAGCAGATATATAAACCCATCTTTTTAAAATTAACGATTTAAAGTCACAAATAAAATCCCTGCTCCCATTTTCTGGCAGTGACAACTACATCTACTATATCGATGATATGAGTTTGTTTCACCTCCAATAATTTCCCCTCTATAATAAAAGCTTTGTGTAAATATATTTGCTGATCCTTTGCAATGATTATTTTGCGTTACTCTTTTTATTGGATATTGTGAGACATAGACAAATCACCTGTTAGAAGTTTTCTATTAATTTGAGTGTCCTGAGCCCATTGAAAGACTAATTTCAGTTACAGGTGTTGCAGAAATACGAGGGTTGAATGAAAAGTAATGCCTCCACCTTCATAACTGCTCAAGAGATGGCTATACTGGTCTGTGGCAGGTATTGGCTTGTTCAGAAGACTCTCCTCTACAGTTCCATTTGGCGGGAAGCCTTAGCATTGAATGGTGTTGTTGTTAAAGTGCGAAGTATGGAACCCTGCGCAGACAGGGAAGCCTTAGCATTAACGGTTGTGTTGTTAAAATGCAAAGTATGGAACCCTGCACAGACAGGGAAGCCTTAGCATTGAACGGTTGTGTTGTTAAAGTGCGAAGTATGGAACCCTGCACAGACAGGGAAGCCTTAGCATTGAACGGTTGTGTTGTTAAAGTGCGAAGTATGGAACTCTGTGCAGACGGGGAAGCCTTAGCATTGAACGGTTGTGTTGTTAAAGTGTGAAGTATGGAACTCTGTGCAGACGGGGAAGCCTTAGCATTGAATGGTTGTGTTGTTAAAGTTCGAAGTATGGAACTCTGCACAGACAAGGAAGCCTTAGCATTGAACGGTTGTGTTGTTAAAGGGCGAAGTATGGAACCCTGCGCAGACGGGGAAGCCTTAGCATTGAACGGTTGTGTTGCTAAAGGAGATTCATCAGAGAATGCAAGCTGTTTATAGTGATTGTGTTGATGTAAGTCCTTTGCGTCATTGGGCAAGTAAGTCTAAAGATGTTGAGGTGGGAAATCTGACTTGCGTGGCAAACAAAGAGTTAGACGTTCTGTGACAGCAACCACCGAGTTTCACAAGCAAAAGGTCAACAGATTGATTCAGTACGATTGTTGTATCTCTTAGAGAGAAATTTCAAGCATAACTAGCATTTCACAAGAACGTATGGGTCACATTATTGCTTTGCTTGGCTATCGGATATTGAGAGAACTGTGGGACGCCGGTTGCGTAAACAGAGTGTTGACGTCTTCCGTGATGGCTTCAGAAAACTTGTTCATCGTTGGCAGAAATGTACCCAATTGTCTGGTGATGATGTGGGAAAGTGAACAGTGGTAGAGTCTCACTTATCCAACACTCGCTTATCCAACGTTCTGGATTATCCAACGCATTTTTGTAGTCAATGTTTTCAATACATCATGATATTTTGGTGCTAAATACAGTAATTACTACATAGCATTACTGCATATTGAACTACTTTTTATGTCAAATTTGTTGTATAACATGATGTTTTGGCGCTTAATTTGTAAAATCATAACCTAATTTGATGTTTAATAGGCTTTTCCTTAATGCCTCCTTATTATCCAACATGTTCGCTTATCCAACATTCTGCTGGCCCGTTTATGTTGGATAAGTGAGACTCTACTGTAGTTAAAGAGCACATTCTAAGGATTATTTCTGCGTTTGATTTATTAAAATACTAGCTGTGCCCGGCCACGCGTTGCTGTGGCAAAGTGGTGGTGGTATTGGTTAAAAATTGTTGTGTAATTTTTATTTGACATTGTTTGCATTTTTAAAATTAATTTTATTGTAAGTTATATTTTTATTTATTATATTTTATTATTTTCTTGTATTATTTTTAGTTACTTTCTGTTATAGTATTTTATTGTATTAATTTTTTAGTGTTTTTTTATTATTTTTTATTGGGTTGCTAGGAGACCAAGTTGGAGGAGCTTAGCCTTCTAACTGGCAGTAATTGGATAAAAGCAATTATTCCTCTCTCTCTAATTAGGACTTTATTTTTCTTTTCTTTTTGTTGTATCAACCTAGAGGCGTGGATGATGGGTTGTGTTGTCAAATTTCGAGGTTGGGGGGCCTGTAGTTTTGTTGTTTTGTGGGTCGCCGTGATGCCATCACTCTTTTATATATATAGATTCCCAGCCATACCCAAGTAACGAAGGTGGAGACATTACTTTTGATTCAACTCTCGTACCTTGGATAGTGCTTTTAAAATTTGGAGCAATTTGACATAGGAGCCTCCCATGGCAACTGGTGATACAGCTAATGCAACTTCATTGTGACTTCATTGTTTAAGGAGTGGGGAAGGTCTTTAAGCAGAGGCTGGATGGCCATCTGTCGGGGGTGCTTTGAATGCGATTTCCTGCTTCTTGGCAGGGGGTTGGACTGGATGGCCCATGAGGTCTCTTCCAGCTCTACTATCCTATGATTCTATGACTTTTCATTCAACTCTTGTAGTTAATAATAAATAATAATAAAACTTTATTTATATACCGCCCTATCTCCCAGATGGGACTCAGGGCGGTTTACAGTCATAAAAGCAAACACAAAAATTACATAACAACATAATACACATTATTAAACAAAGTAAAATAATACAGTTATAACAATAAATCACACTTACATGACCAGATCAAGGGGACGGGAACCATAAAACCAATATATTAAAATGTATCATTTTAGGTTAGGGAAATCTTGTGCAATATATTCAGGCCCAGAAATCGGCAGTCATTATAAAAAAAAGAGATAACTTTAGATGCTTCTTAATCACATTCCAGGACTTTGATATTCATATTAACAGGAATTATCTCCAGTTCATTTTTTCTCCTCATCTGTAGTGCAATAGTTCCAAACAAGTGCGATTTTTTTAAATTTAAAAAATGGCATTAAATAAAATACAAAGCCCATAAGAAAATGCACATATGGAAAAGTATGTAAAATACTATATTTATTTTTTATAATTATTATTTCTTCTATCCTGCCTTTCCCCCAGATTGGGAGTGAAACCGGTATACAGTATATTTAAAACAACATTGCCAAAAAAATCCATAAGATACAAAAGTTAAAACACAATTAACAATAAAAAATTAAACCAGATTAAAACGTGCATCATTAAAATATACACATATCATTACAACAATTGGCAATATTCAGTGCATTGTGTAGTACAGGCCTTACATAGTCACTTATCAAATGCCTGTTGAAATAGAAAATAGTTACACTTATTTCCCAGATAAAAGTGCACGGATTAGAGTCGATGGCTCAAGCAGAAAACTCTCCGAGACCCTTATGCCACTGCAAATGCAAGTCCTCAGATTTGTGCAGGGAGGCAGTCAGAGCAGTGACCTGAAGTGCGTATCATGTCAGTGCATGTGCTGATATGTGCACATACGCTTTCCCCCTTTCTCCGTGTATACCCCCAAAGGGGCCAGCTGTCCTTCCTGGGTTTTTTGCATCAATCCTCTACTGTCTGCCTGAAGCTTACTCTGGGTGTGCGTTTGTGTGTTAATGCAGCAACAATCCAAGCTCTCCCAGCTGCAAAAGAATATAAAATAAAATAAAAAATGGATTGACTTTGCCCCACAGCCTGTTCCTCCCCACTCTCCCGTTTTTGTCTTCTGCTTCCCGGGATGGGGCCGGAGGAGCGAATGGCTTTCAATGACACAATGATTGTGGGAGTGAAGGCAGAGAACAAGACAGCGAAATTTGTTTCCCGGGCGCCGAAAGATGGCAAGTTAATTGGCAGGTGTCATCTGGAGAGGGACATTTTGCTGCACAGAGTCTCATCATCGGCGCGAATTTGAGGGGGTGAGGCGATGGAGAATATGCAGGGGTATTCGCACAGTCCGGAGGCAGCGCCATATCCATTCTGGTCACAGCAAACAGAATCCGGCTCCTGCCCACCCTTCCGTTGTTTGCGCTCCGGGCCGTCTGAATCGTGTGGGCCTCTGGAAAGGAGAAGGCAGGGAGAGAAGGGAACAGCGGGAGAGCCGGGCTGGGTCAGACTAAAATAGTCCATTTCAGCAGAAAGCCTCCTGGAAAGATTAAAGTTGGAAGAGACCCCCAAAGGCCATCCAGCCCAACCCTGTTCTGTCAGGCAGGCACAATCCCAGCCCTCCCAACGGATAAGCAACCAACCTCTGCTTAAACATCTCTGGAGAATAATAATGATAACAACAACAACAACAACAACAATAACAACCATTCATCACTCACTGCACCCTCGCAGTGATGTTGACAGGCTATTTCTGCCTAGAAGATCAGGGGGCAGAGGACTCTTACAAGTCAAACAAGCAGTCAAAGAAGAAGAACATGCCCTGGCAGAATATGGAAAGCAAAGTGAAGAACCTGCTTTGATTGAAGTCAAAAATCAGAAACTCCTCAAAGCACAGCAGACAAAAAACCAGTACAAGAAAACCACACTACAAACTAGAGCTGACAGCTGGCACATCAAAACATTGCATGGAAAGTTCCTTGACAAAATTGAAGGAAAAGCTGATAAGGAGAAGACCTGGCTCTGGCTCACAAATGGGACCCTGAAGAAGGAGACAGAAGGCCTGATCCTTGCAGCCCAGGAGCAAGACATCAGAACAAAGGCAATTCAGGCCAAGATCGAAAAATCAGCTGATGACCCAAAATGCAGACTCTGCAAAGAAACCGACGAAACCACTGATCATATCCTCAGCTGCTGTAAGAAAATCGCACAGACAGACTACAAACAGAGGCACAACTATGTGGCCCAAATGATTCATTGGAACTTATGCCTCAAGTACCACCTCCCAGCAGCAAAGAACAGGTGGGATCACAAACCTGCAAAAATATTGGAAAATGAGCACGCAAAGATACTGTCTCACTTATCCAGGACTCGCTTATCCAAGGTTGTGGATTATCCAAGCCATTTTTGTAGTCAATGTTTTCAATATATCGTGATATTTTGGTGCTAAATTTGTAAATACAGTGATTACAACATAACATTACTGTGTATTGAACTGCTTTTTCTATCAAATTTGTTGTAAAACATGATGTTTTGGTGCTTAATTTGCAAAATCATAACCTAATTTGATGTTTAATAGGCTTTTCCTTAACCCTTCATTATCCAAGATATTCGCTTATCCAAGCTTCTGCCGGCCCGTTTAGCTTGGATAAGTGAGACTCTACTGTACTAGTGAGTAACAGGACAGCCTTATATTTACACTTAATACATTGATTTCTGTGTACGTTAGTGACAGCTGGTTAGTAGCCAGGTGTAATAAATCACTATTACCGAGAAGTCATGCGTATGAACCCAAACCGGGTCGGATTGAGCGCCTACCATTAAAATAGCCCAGCTTGTTGTTGACCTAAGCAACCCAAAAGATAGTTGCATCTATCAAATAGGAAATTTAGATACCTCTTCTGCGGGGAGGCTAATTTAACTAATTTACGACACCATAAAAATTGTCCAGCAGTGTTTGGAATGAGGAAGTAATCCATCAAGTGTCACAGTGGATGATGAAGCAGCTGCTCCCCCCTGTGGCCAGAATCGAGCATACCCTCATGAAGCTGGGAAACGTTAAATTGCCTCTGTGTCTTTGTCTCTCTCACTATGTTCATATGGCATTGAATGTTTGCCATGTATATGTATACTCCTAGATTTTCTGTTTTTCCTCCACCACAGATATCCCAGTGTTTCTTATTATCTCCATTGGTTTGGAATTTGTACGACCCCACCCACTGCCTCTCCCATAACCCTTTCCTATTATTTTCTATGGCAAACAGAAAACAGAGGAATTGATCAGCAACTGAACATACTAGAGAGGTTTAGAGAGAATTCACCATAATTTATATGAGTTATAGAGACTGGGATGTATAGTTCACCTGCAGTCTCAGAACACTCTGGACCTGGAACTAACTTGGCACATAGAACGCACACGACCAACAAAAATACTGGAGGGATTTATAGCTTGTATTTCTCCTCGTCAATAATCTTGACCATATTGGAAAGAAATTCATCAAAAAATTCAAAAGATGTTGCAAATTAAAATAGATCTGGACCCAAAATACTTTCTCTTAGGGATGCTTAATATCGATAAAGAAAAAAATAAAGAAATACTATTCAGTTATCTCATTACAGCAGCGAGAATGACATATGCCAAATATTGGAAAAAGAAACTCCTGATATAAACAGTTGGATAAATAAGGTGTTGGAAATAATGAATATGGATACGTTGATGTACTTATTAAAAATAATCATGGTAGACTGAAAAAAACAAACAAACTGGGATCTGATAAAGAAAAATTACTTGAAAGAAGAGCAATTGAAAGTGTTGATTTAAGGTGAAGATGTGTTATTATAGAATGATTGTAAGAAGATACTGACACTAGAAGAAAAGGTAATCAAAAACTTTTTATAGAAAATGTGCAACAGATGGAAGTCACTGTATTTTTATTTATGTATTCTCTCCTTTTTCCTTTTTTTCTTTTTTTTGTCCTATGTATATATTTAAATACTGTATATACTCGAGTATAAGCCTAGTTTTTCAACCCTTTTTTAAGACTGAAAAAGCCCCCCTCGGCTTATTCTCGGGTGAGGGTCCTGGTTGGCTTATATTTGGGTCAGCTTATACTCGAGAATGTATGGTACATTTATTATTTTTCTCTATTATTATTGGTATTATTACATTTATTATTTTTCTCTATTATTGTTGCTACTATTACATTTATTTTACTCTGTTTTTATTATTAATAATAATACATTTATTATTTCACTCTGATCTTATTATTATTATTATTATTATTATTGCATTTATTATTTTACTCTATTAATTATTACATGTATTGTTTTACTCTATTATTATTAAAAGGATACATAAGCACATTTACATTGAAGAAGATGAGAATAATGATTTGATCAGAGCTGGACAGTCTTTTCTTAAATTTGAGCTTTATATAAATATTCAAAAACATTTCACCTACTGATGCCTCAATTAATGTAATTTTATTGGTATCTGTTTTTATTTCTGAAATTTCCTACCCTCGGCTTATACTGGAGTCAATGTTTTCCCAGTTTTTTTGTGGTAAAATGAGGTGTCTCGGCTTATATTTGGGTCGGCTTATACTCAAGTATATACAGTAATTTTATTGGTACAGTAGAGTCTCACTTATCCAAGCTAAACGGGCCAGCAGAAGCTTGGATAAGCGAATATCTTGGATAATAGGGAGGGATTAAGGAAAAGCCTATTAAACATCAAATTAGGTTATGATTTTACAAATTAAGCACCAAAACATCATGTTATACAACAAATTTGACAGAAAAAGTAGTTCAATACACAGTAATATTATGTTGTAATTACTGTATTTACGAATTTTGCACCAAAATATCACGATATATTGAAAATATTGACTACAAAAATGGCTTGGATTATCCAGAAGCTTGGATAAGCGAGTCTTGGATAAGTGAGACTCTACTGTATCTATTTTTATTTCTGAAATTTCCTACCCTCGGCTTATACTGGAGTCAATGTTTTCCCAGTTTTTTTGTGGTAAAATGAGGTGTCTCGGCTTATATTCAGGTCGGCTTATACTCAAGTATATACGGTATATATAGATATTTTTTCTTCTTCTCTCCCTATCCTTTCTCAAATCATCACCTCATGACACTTGCCATATAAAGGGATATTCCCTTTTCTTTTCTTTTTTCTCTCTCCTTTTTTATTATTGTATTTCATGTTTGTATCTATGCCTATCACAATTTTTAAAAACTACCAATAAAAATTTAAAAAATAAAAAATAATAATCTTGACCATATTGACCACACCATGTTGCATGCCCAAGGTGAAGGACACTTTGGGTGTCTTTGATGCTCACCATGCTCTTCGTTCTGTCACCCATCCCTCACCTTTCCTGGCTCTTTGTCTCTCCTTTGCAGGGAAAGAAGAGTTTGTGGCGACGTTCAAGGGGAACGAATTCTTCTGCTACGACCTGTCCCACAACCCCATCCAAAGCAGCACCGATGAAATCACCCTCTCCTTCCGCACCTTGCAGCGCAACGGCTTGATGCTCCACACGGGCAAGTCGGCCGACTATGTCAACCTCTCGCTGAAGAGCGGCGCCGTCTGGCTGGTCATCAACTTGGGCTCGGGGGCCTTCGAGGCACTGGTGGAACCCGTCAATGGCAAGTTTAATGATAACAACTGGCACGACATCCGTGTGACCAGAAACCTGCGCCAGGTGAGTGGTGGGCGCCAAGCACGCGGCTCCTCGCTTGTGGGTTGCGGGTGGAAATAGGAAGATAGGGCTGGACTGTGGGGCACAAACAACGCATATGGTTATTTGAGTTTCTTCATCCGTATCTGTATCCTTCCCGTTCCAGACACCATCGAGAGGAAGGCTTTTATTTATTTGTTTACAGTATTTATATCCCGCCCTTCTCTCAGGGTGGATCACAGAACATACACATGTGGCAAACATTAAATGCTGTTTAGACAATTGTATCTAGATAGAGGTATAGATATATAGATATAGATATAGGCTTTCCCATCTTCGGCATCTTGGAGGCTTATGCTCAGTTCCGGCCACAAGGGGCACTGTCGCTCCATCTCCCTGCATCAAAAAGCTTTGTTTGTGAGCTTCCTTCTTGATCAAATTGCCTGTATTTTTCTGGCATTTCCTTATAGGTGTCTTAAAATACCTCCCCACTTTAAAGTGATACCTTTTTATCTGGGCTAAAGAGCAGGAGCTCACCCTGACCCAGGCTTCGAACAGTCAGCCTTTCGATTGACAAGATTTACTACAACTGGTGGTTTAACCGTGGCCCTAAAAACAAAGGACCAACATAATGGTTTCTGACTTTGGGTCCCCAGATATTGCTTGTCCACACCATCCGGTTAAAGCAAAGAAAATTCATATTCCCTTTCACTACCTAACCCTACCAATGCCCATTCTTTTTAGCACAGCCTTCTTAAACCTAGAGACCTCCGGGCGCATCAAACTATACCTCCCATCACCCTATGGGGTGACTATGAATTATGAGAAACGTAGGCTCATATACATGAAGTCCACCAGGTTGGAAGAAAATTGTTTCAGCAGGTTGGACTTTCCAGAAATATTCATTGGGGTCTCTATGAGTTCATCCGCACTATCAAATGAATGCAGTTTGACATCACTTTAAGTGTTATGGCTTAATGCTATGGCTCAGTTGGAGTTTGGTAGCACTATTTGGCAGAGAAGACCTTATAAAACTATAACTCCAATATTCCATAGTGGATAAAGGTAAAGGTTTTCCCCTGACGTGAAGTCCAGTTGTGTCTGACTCTGGGGCTTGATGCTCATCTCCATTTCTAAGCCAAAAAACCAGCGTTGTTCATAGACACCTCCAAGGTCATGTAGCCACTGGCATGACTGCATGGAGCAGCATTACCTTCCCGCCTGAGCAGTACCTATTGATCTACTCACACCCTGTGGGTTGATGCTCATCTCCATTTCTAAGCCGAAGAGCCGGCGTTGTCCGTAGACACCTCCAAAGTCATGTGGTCACTGCATGGAGCACCATTACCTTCCTACCGGAGCAGTACCTATTGATCTACTCACATTCTGTGGGTTGGTGCTCATCTCCATTTCTAAGCCGAAGAGTCGGCATTGTCCGTAGACACCTCCAAAGTCATGTGGTCACTGCATGGAGCACCATTACCTTCCCGCCTGAGCAGTACCTATTGATCTACTCACACTCTGGGGGTTGGTGCTCATCTCCATTTCTAAGCCAAAACGTCGGCGTTGCCTGTAGACACCTCCAAAGTCACGTGGTCACTGCATGGAGCACCATTACCTTCCTACCAGAACAGTACCTATTGATCTACTCACACTCTGGGGGTTGGTGCTCATCTCCATTTCTAAGCCGAAGAGCCGGCGTTGTCTGTAGACACCTCCAAAGTCACGTGGTCACTGCATGGAGCACCATTACCTTCCTACCAGAGCAGTACCTATTGATCTACTCACACTCTGGGGGTTGGTGCTCATCTCCATTTCTAAGCCGAAGAGTCGGCGTTGTCTGTAGACACCTCCAAAGTCACGTGGTCACTGCATGGAGCACCATTACCTTCCTACCAGAACAGTACCTATTGATCTACTCACACTCTGGGGGTTGGTGCTCATCTCCATTTCTAAGCCGAAGAGCCGGCGTTGTCTGTAGACACCTCCAAAGTCACGTGGTCACTGCATGGAGCACCATTACCTTCCTACCAGAGCAGTACCTATTGATCTACTCACACTCTGGGGGTTGGTGCTCATCTCCATTTCTAAGCCGAAGAGTCGGCGTTGTCTGTAGACACCTCCAAAGTCATGTGGTCACTGCCTGGAGCACCATTACCTTCCTACCGGAGCAGTACCTATTGATCTACTCACACTCTGGGGGTTGGTGCTCATCTCCATTTCTAAGCCGAAGAGCTGGCGTTGTCCATAGACACCTCCAAGGTCATGTGGCGACTGACATAACTGCATGGAGCATTGTTACCATCCCACCAGAGCGGTACCTATTGATGTACTCACATTTGCACGTTTTTGAACTGCTAGGTTGGCAGAAGCCGGAGCTAACAGCAGGTGCTCACTCTGATCCCCGGATTCAAACTTGTGACCTTTTGATCCGCAAGTTCAGCAGCTCAGCGCTTTAACACCTCAATATTCTAAAGCTATAACAAAGTGATGTCAAGCTGCTTTTAATTCTACAGTGTAGATGCACCCTGTGACTCGCACAACTGGGTAATTTTGCACCTGCACAGCGCAACCCATTTGTGGGAGTTCACGGCTCCAAGAACTACAGTTCCGAATCCGCAGCCTGCCTTCTCCCACTTCCTCTCCATGCCGCATGGCTGCCGTTCAACTGGGCTGCCCTCCCTTTGAGCCCCTTCCCGGCTTTGCAGCCAGACTCTTTCTGACGGAACGGAGCCGCGTTGGGGCTTTCTCCACGCATGTTCCTTCCACTGCTGCAGCCGTTGTCTTCATTCAAGCTGGCAGCTCGCAGCCAAGTGGCTTTTTATATTTATATGGGTCCCGATGTGATGCTCATTATGGCAAAGCGCTGGCGTCAAGGTGACATAGAGGAGTGCTTCTCTTATGTGCTGCCTCCCAGTGCATCCCAGAGCTTTCCTTTCCTATATTTTCCCCTTTGGGCCACACAGAAACAATCTCCCCTTCTCTAAGGAATTTACGAGGGTTGAATGAAAAGTAAGGCCTCCACCTTCGTTAACTCCTCAACAGATGGCAGTACTGGTCTGTGGCAGGTCCTGGCTTTTTCAGTAGACTCTCCTCTACAGTTAGTTCCATTTGGTGGGAAGCCTTAGCATTGAACGGCTGTGTTGTTATAGCGCAAAGTATGGAACCCTGTGCAGACGGGGAAGCCTTAGCATTGAACCGTTCAATGCTAAGGTTTCCCCGTCTGCGCAGGGTTCCATACTTCACACTTTAACAACACAAACGTTCAATGCTAAGTCTTTCCCGTCTGCGCAGGGTTCCATACTTCACACTTTAACAACACAACCGTTCAATGCTAAGTCTTTCCCGTCTGCGCAGGGTTCCATACTTTGCACTTTAACAACACAACCGTTCAATGCTAAGGCTTCCCCGTCTGCGCAGGGTTCCATACTTCACACTTCAACAACACAACCGTTCAATGCTAAGGCTTCCCTGTCTGCACAGGGTTCCATACTTTGCACTTTAACAACACAACCGTTCAATGCTAAGGCTTCCCTGTCTGCGCAGGGTTCCATACTTCGCACTTTAACAACACAACCGTTCAATGCTAAGGCTTCCCTGTCTGCGCAGGGTTCCATACTTCACACTTCAACAACACAACCGTTCAATGCTAAGGCTTCCCTGTCTGCACAGGGTTCCATACTTTGCACTTTAACAACACAACCGTTCAATGCTAAGGCTTCCCTGTCTGCGCAGGGTTCCATACTTCACACTTTAACAACACAACCGTTCAATGCTAAGGCTTCCCCGTCTGCGCAGGGTTCCATACTTCACACTTTAACAACACAAACGTTCAATGCTAAGTCTTTCCCGTCTGCGCAGGGTTCCATACTTCACACTTTAACAACACAACCGTTCAATGCTAAGTCTTTCCCGTCTGCGCAGGGTTCCATACTTTGCACTTTAACAACACAACCGTTCAATGCTAAGGCTTCCCCGTCTGCGCAGGGTTCCATACTTCACACTTCAACAACACAACCGTTCAATGCTAAGGCTTCCCTGTCTGCACAGGGTTCCATACTTTGCACTTTAACAACACAACCGTTCAATGCTAAGGCTTCCCTGTCTGCGCAGGGTTCCATACTTCGCACTTTAACAACACAACCGTTCAATGCTAAGGCTTCCCTGTCTGCGCAGGGTTCCATACTTCACACTTCAACAACACAACCGTTCAATGCTAAGGCTTCCCTGTCTGCACAGGGTTCCATACTTTGCACTTTAACAACACAACCGTTCAATGCTAAGGCTTCCCTGTCTGCGCAGGGTTCCATACTTCACACTTCAACAACACAACCGTTCAATGCTAAGGCTTCCCTGTCTGCACAGGGTTCCATACTTTGCACTTTAACAACACAACCGTTCAATGCTAAGGCTTCCCTGTCTGCGCAGGGTTCCATACTTCACACTTCAACAACACAACCGTTCAATGCTAAGGCTTCCCTGTCTGCGCAGGGTTCCATACTTCACACTTCAACAACACAACCGTTCAATGCTAAGGCTTCCCCGTCTGCACAGGGTTCCATACTTTGCACTTTAACAACACAACCGTTCAATGCTAAGGCTTCCCCGTCTGCGCAGGGTTCCATACTTCGCACTTTAACAACACAACCGTTCAATGCTAAGGCTTCCCACCAAGCCAGTACCTGCCGCAGACCAGTTACAAAGGTGGAGGCATTACCTTTCATTCCAATCTCGTAGGTAATAACCTGCACCTTAAATTGGGGCCGGAAAATGACCAGTAGTCAAGTATTTCCATCCCTTTCTATATCCGCAGATCTCAGAGCAGTGCAAACTCTGCACCCGAGGAGAGGCGTGAGGATTCATTTAGCCTTCCTGTTTAATGGATGGTTTAAAACAAGAGCTAAGCTGTTTTGCCTGACTTCCATCCTCCTCCTTTTGCTCCTAAATCCCTTCCTCTGCTTGGTGTCTGGACACTAGGGCTACCCCGTGCCCTTCTTGGGCGTCATTCACTTGACAGGATGTTATTTTGACGGTTGAATTTTCAGCGCTTGCAATGAATTGAAGGGTGTATTACACACAGAGGGCTGTGCTTGGGTTGGAAGGGCTGGTGTGGGTGGGGAAGGTGGTAGGGAAGAGTCTTGTTCTGTGAATCCTAAAGGCACGTTATAAGGAGGAGGCCCCCATACACCCCCTTTTCACCCTTCAGCATTGAAGGCAGGTTGGCAGCCAAAACATGGATTTCAAAAGGGCTGAAAACAAGAGAATCGAGGCAAGAAAAATGGCATGTAAGTGTGTGAACATAGGCGTTCTCACACTTATGCAGTGCGCACAGTTATAACACTGTGATACTCCTTCAATCCCAATCCTTAATAATAATAATAATAATAATAATAATAATAATAATAATAATAATAATAATAATGTTTTCGAACTGCTAGGTTGACAGGAGATAGATTAGCAAGATCTTTATTTATTTACAGTACAGTAGAGTCTCACTTATCCAACACTCACTAATCCAACGTTCTGGATTATCCAACGCATTTTTGTAGTCAATGTTTTCAATACATCTTGATATTTTGGTGCTAAATTCGTAAATACAGTAATTACTACATAGCATTACTGCATATTGAACTACTTTTTCTCTCAAATTTGTTGTATAACATGATGTTTTGGTGCTTAATTTGTAAAATCATAAACTAATTTGATGTTTAATAGGCGTTTCCTTAATCCCTTCTTATTATCCAACATATTCACTTATCCAACATTCTGCCGGCCCGTTTATGTTGGATAAGTGAGACTCTACTGTATTTATATTCCACCCTTCTTTCTCACCCCGAAAAGGTCACTCAGATCCACTCCGACTTAGACACCAGCATTATGGTAGCTCCAATAGATGCATCTAAGGCACCTGTCTGTCCTAGTTTGATGGATTCGTTTCAGTGTGTTCAGTCTGATGACATGGTCAAGTTCCTTAGAGCTGTGAGGGCTACCACGTGCGCTCTGGATCGCAATGGGCGGATCACAATGTACACATACATGGCAAACATTCAATGCCATATGAACATAGAGACAGAGACAAAGACAGACACAGAGGCAATTTAACCTTCTCCAGCTTCCAGATTCCTGAGGGTATGCTCGATTCCAGCCACAGGGGGAGCAGCTGCTTTATTATCCACTGTGATGCCGAGTCCTTGGATACTTCCTCAAACGCTGCTGGATGATTTTTATGGTGTCGTAAATTAGTTAAATTAACCTCCCCACATAAGCGGTACCTAAATTTCCTACTTGATAAATGCAACTATCTTTCGGGTTGCTTAGGTCAACAACGAGCAGGGCTATTTTTTTTTAATTGTCTGGTGCTCACTCCGACACGGCTGTCCTCGAACTCATAGTGATTTATTGCAGCTGGCTGTTAACCAGCCTGCGCCACAGCCCGGCAGACAGGGTTGGGGCCAGTCTAATTTCCCTAGGGAGGGATTCTAGAGCCGAGAGGTCACCACAAAGAAGGCCCCCTCCCTCGTTCCAACAAGCCGAGCCTGTGATAGTGGTGGGAACGAGAGTAGAGCATCCCCAGAAGAATATGTGTGTGCAAGTCTCCAAAATCCTTCCTGGAAGAGCTTCTGAGAGGATTTGGGACCATGAAGCCTTCCAGAGTTTGCTGGACAGCTGGCTCCCATCAGCCTAGCCAGCAAGTACTCAAAAGGAGTCCTGGCACAGGAGGCAATCAGACAGAAAATCTAATCTCGTGAGACTCCAAAAGCAAAGTTTATTTTCACCATAGCTATGAGAACGCAAACAGCCGTGCACACACAAAAGGTTTGTACAGTAGAGTCTCACTTATCCAAGCTAAATGGGCTGGCAGAACCTTGGATAAGCAAATATCTTGGATAGTAAAGAGGGATTAAGGAAAAGCCTATTAAACATCAAATTAGGTTATGATTTGACAAATTAAGCACCAAAACATCATGTTATACAACAAATTTGACAGAAAAAGTAGCTCAATAGACAATAATGTTATGTAGTAATTACTGTATTTAGGAATTTAGCACCAAAATATGATATATTGAAAACATTGACTACAAAAATGCCTTGGATAATCCAGGAGCTTGGATAAGCGAGGCTTGGATAAGTGAGACTCTACTGTACTTGCAAATGGCTGCTGTGAAGCATGGCACAGGAAACAAAGAATATATATCTTGGCTTATCTAAACTTGACCAGTTACTGAGGGTCTTCCTCACCGCCACACCTCTTTGGCACATTTAGATTATCTCCTAGCCCCCCATTGCTTTGATGGGATGTGGAGAGTTCAGCTGTTATGAGTGCTGGGCTTTCACATCCTGACAGTGGTGCCTGTGATCTCACTTCTTTACTCTGTCCTTGGAACTTTCTGGAGAGAGGCACCAGCTCAAAGAGAAAGGGAGGGGCACAGGTCCTTTGTTACTTTATTTATTTATTTATTTATTTATTTATTTGCAGTATTTACATTCTACCCTTCTCACCCCGAAGGGGATTCAGGGCTAACATTCAATGTCTATATACACATAGAACCGAGACAGAGACAGACGCAGAGGCAATTTAACCTTCTCCTGAGGGGATGTTCGATTCTGGCCACAGAGGGGAGCAGCTAATAATAATAATAATAATAATAATAATAATAATAATAATAATAATAATAATAATAATAACAACTTTATTTTTATACCCCGCCCCTTCTCCCCGAAGGGACTCGGGGCGGCTTACATGGGGCCTGGCCCGATAAAACAAACAAATAACAGTAACAAAGCAATAAAACAATTATCCCAGTAAAAAACATCAACATCAATAAAAACAATCATTAAAATCAACAAGCAGGATACAGTATTAAAAACAGGAGACTAAGTCGTAGATCCCAGGCAAAGTGCAGAAATTTCACAGTTGAATGGACAATAAAGTGCGGTATAAAATGGCAAGACAACAACAATGGGACTATTATGGAATGGACAGATAGATCAATCCAGCAACAATTAAACATCAAAGGCCTTTTGGAAGAGCCAGGTTTTTAAGCTCTTCCGGAAGGAGAGGAGCAGCTGCTTCATCATCCACTGTGACCGCACTTCCTCATTCCAACGTCGTAAATTAGTTAAATTTGCCTCCCCACTTTATAAGTGGTACCTTATTTCCTACTTGATAGATGCAACTATCTTTCGAGTTGCTAGGTCATTATTTTTTAATTGACGGGTGCTCAACCCACCATGGCCTAGCCTCGAACTCATGACCTCTTGGTCAGAGTGATTTATTGCAGCAGGCTGCTCACCAGCCTGTGCCACAGCCCGGCCCCATTTAGCTTACATTGTCTCTATAAGAGTTAATATGATATATTTATTTATTATTATTTATTTACAGTATTTATAGAGACAGACACAGAGGCAATTTAACTTTCTCCTGAGGGGATGTTCGATTCTGGCCACAGGGGGCAGCAGCTGCTTCATCATCCACTGTGGCCGCACTTCGTCATTCCAACGTCGTAAATTAGTTAAATTCGCCTCCCAACTTTATAAGTGGTACCTTATTTCCTACTTGATAGATCCAACTATCTTTCGAGTTGTTAGGTCATTATTTTTTAATTGACGGGTGCTCAACCCACCATGGGCTGGCCTCGAACTCATGACTTCTTGGTCAGAGTGATTTATTGCAGCAGGCTGCTCAACAGCCTGCGCTACAGCCCGGCCCCATTTAGCTTACATTGTCTCTATAAGAGTTAATATGATATATTTATTTATTATTATTTACAAGTAGAGTCTCACTTATCCAAGCTAAGCGGGCTGGCAGAAGCTTGGATAAGTGAATATCTTGGATAATAAGGAGGGATTAAGGAAAAGCCTATTAAACATCAAATTAGGTTATGATTTTACAAATTAAGCGCCAAAACTTCATGTTATACAACAAATTTGGCAGAAAAAGTAGTTCAATACGCAGTAATGTTATGTTGTAATTACTGTATTTATGAATTTAGCACCAAAATATCACGATATATTGAAAACATTGACTACAAAAATGGCTTGGATTATCCAGAGGCTTGGATAAGCGAGGCTTGGATAAGTGAGACTCTAATGTATTTACAGTATTTATATTCCGCCCTTCTCACCCCGAAGGGGACTCAGGGTGGATTACAATGAACCTATGTATGGCAAACATTCAATGCCAACAGACAAACAACATATATAGACAGACACAGAGGCATTTAACATTTTTTTCCAGCTTCACGATTCCGGCCACAGGGGGAGCTGTAGATACGAAAGTCGACTATTTTCTATCCCTTCCCTGGTCGTAGATGGTTTTGCAGTGCCACAAAGTCTGGAGGGCTACACGTTTCTCCTCCGCCGTGCCATTGGGTTTCACAGAACGGACGTTTCCTTCTCGTGGTTCTCTCGCTGGTCCCTGCTTTTTTCTGCTGAACCCCTTGACAGATTTCTTCCGTCCTTCCCCCCACTTTTAGCGTCACCTTGGCATTGGTTAATCCCTGGGGAAGGAAGACTGGGGGAAGTTGTCCCCGTCCTCGTCCCCACGGCGTCTCTGGCTGCTCTCTCTCTCTTTCTCTCTTTCTCCAAGCCACTTGGATACCGCCCTTATCTCCTCGCAGCAGCCACCACTGCGCCCCACACCACGACTGGGACAAACCAACCCCAGCCAGGCCCCCCCCGCCCCCCTCCTCCCCTTTCCCTTCTCTAAAACTGGCCGCCTTGGATTTACTAATACTGCTAACATGGGCCTTGCTTTGTCCCTCCATCCTCCCACCCCGCTCACCCTCACCCTCCCACCCCGAACCCCCCGAACCACCTTGTTAAGAGATTGCGTTGGCAACTTTTGTCGTTGTGTGTTACTAACACGCTTCTGGGTCGGACGAGGGGCAGGGCTCGCGGGGAAGACTCGACTCCTCAGCCGGTGGAACCAAAACTAACCTTTTGTGCCATTCACGGAATGTCGGTCGTTCCTTTCTTTTCGTTCTCCAGTCTTTTCCATTTTTGTTCCGTTCTTTCCTTACTAACCAAGATGTAGAAAGTTGGGATGTTTGGGGGGGGGGTCGTATTTGGGGTGGCGTTCTCTGGGAAGGGCGGGATCGTGTGGTTTAGTGTCTCTCGTTTTGCTGGTCACGAGAACTGGGGAAAATTATTTTTCCTCTTATTTTTTTATTATCTCCCTTGACTTTTCATGGTTGGTCATTTTTTTTCCCCCTCCCCGTTTTATCCCCTCCCCTCTCGATTTTTTTTTTTTTCATTTGTTTCGATTATTTTTTTATGCATACAGCACGCAGGAATTGGACACGCTATGGTAAACAAACTGCATTACCTGGTAGATATCAGTCTAATTGTCTAATCATTTCGTTTGCCGTGGGTTTTACCTCTTCCCTTTCCCTCCTCAGTTTTTTTTCAAATAATCAATAATTGGGCTTTTTAAAATTACTGCCTTTGAGGGAGTCGGATTAAAACACACTGCTGCACCCTAACCCTAACCCAAGCCACAAATGCAAAGATAATAATGAATTAGTGAAATAGAGCTACATATACTGTATAAGCCAACTCTAATATAAGCCGAGGCACCTAATTTTACCACAAGAAAACTGGGAAAACATTGACTCCAGTATAAGCCGAGATACCAATAAAATTAGTGTATATACTCGAGTATAAGCCAACCCGAATATAAGCCGAGGCACCTAATTTTACCACAAGAAAACTGGGAAAACATTGTCTCGAGTATAAGCCGAGATACCAATAAAATTACTGTATATACTCAAGTATAAGCTGACCCGAATATAAGCCGAGGCACCTAATTTTACCACAAGAAAACTGGGAAAATGTTGACTCCAGTATAAGCCGAGATACCAATAAAATTACCGTATATACTTGAGTATAAGCCAACCCAAATTTAGGCCGAGGCACCTAATTTTACCACAAGAAAACTGGGAAAACATTGACTCCAGTATAAACCGAGATACCAATAAAATTACCGTATATACTTGAGTATAAGCCAACCGAAATTTAGGCCGAGGCACCTAATTTTACCACAAGGAAACTGGGAAAACATTGACTCCAGTATAAACCGAGATACCAATAAAATTACCGTATATACTCGAGTATAAGCTGACCCGAATATAAGCCGAGGCACCGAATTTTACCACAAAAAGCCTGGGAAAACATTGACTCCAGTATAAGTCGAGAGCGGTACATTTCAGAAATAAAAATAGATACCGATAAAATTACATTAATTGAGGTATCGGTAGGTTAAATGTTTTTGAATATTTACATAAAACTCCTAATTTGAGATAAGACTTTCCGACTCTGATTAAATCATTATTCTCATCTTCCAAGCCACTGTGGACTATTGGGCTTGGATTTGGATTTATTTATTTATAGTATTTATATTCTGCCCTTCTCACCCCGAAGAGGACTCAGGGCGGATCACATTGTACACATATAAGGCAAACATTCAATGCCATATAAACATAGAACAGAGACAGAGACAGACACAGAGGCAATTTAAACCTTCTCCAGCTTCCTGAGGGTATGCTTGATTCCGGCCACAGGGGGAGCAGCTGCTTCATCATCGAACGGCGGCTGGGTGATTTTTATGGTGTCATAAATTAGCCTCCCCACATATAAGTGGTACCTAAATTTCCTATTTGATAGCTGCAACTATCTTTCGGGTTGCTTAGGTCAACAACGAGCAGGGGCTATTTTTTATTTTAATTGTCAAGTGCTCACCCCGACATGGGCTGGCCTTGAACTCATGACCTCTTGGTCAGAGTGATTTATTGCAGCTGGCTGCTAACCAGCTTGCGCCACAGCCCAGCCCGGGTTCTATCGCTCCATCCTCCAGGCCGAAGAGCACTGTTCACAGTCTTCCTCCTTTTTCCTTGATCGCCAACATTTTTCTGGTATTTCCTTATGGTGCCATTAAAATACCTCCCCGCTTAAGCAGTACCTATTTATCTACTTACAGTTGTTTCCGATCTGCTAGGTGGCCAGCGAGCTGGGCTGAAGGTTGGGCACTCACTCCCAGCCCGGGCTTCGAACTGCCAACTTTTTGATTGGCAAGATTTATTGCAGCTGGTGGTTAACCTGCTGTGCTAAAGCCCGGCCCAATGGCCAAATGGGACTATGACTTAATACTAGGACATGCTGAGTTCTGTAGTTTGGTGAGGCACCAGCATTCTTTGGCAGAGAAGGCTCAAGACCTTGTAAAACTACAACTTCCAGGATTCTGTCGCATTAAGCTTTGGCTGTGAAAGTCGTACAAACTGCATTCAGTCTGCACTGAGTGCCAGGCAACAGAACTGCACTACTTGAACAAGATCTCAAACCCCTACAATAACCGTCCAAAAGCCCTAGACTATAGCTCTCATCTTCCTCCCTAACTGGGGATGATGGGGTTTGTAGTCTGACATAACTGGTGCGAGTGGAGGAGGAGGGGAGGCAGGACTGGTATCATCACCCCACTATGTGTCGGGAAAGTGAAATACTTTCATACCATCACTCAAAAGAAGCGATTCCATCTCGTTTAATGTCTCCTCCCTGCCTCGGAGCGAGAAACAAAAAAGATGGACGTCGTTCCAGGAACATACAAGAGAGTTACAAGTCGGAGACAACCATCTCTTGAACCGGCATCACATTTCATGCTTGTGGCAGGGTGATTGCACAATGAAAATACATTTTCTGAAAGTACCCAAAAGCCCTCATTGGACCCAAACCCAGCTCTGACTGATAGGACAAACAATAGATGATGTCGGGCTATTACTCCCATCATCCCCATCCATCTTCCATGTAGTCTGAAGTGAATGGTGAGCCTCACACTCAGGTGGCAGATTTTCTATTTACTGCTTAGGAGGTGCAAAGGCATATGTGGGCTTTGCTACTTCAGATTCCAAAATAATACCTAGATATTCTGCAATGCAGCTGGGTACCATTTGCTGACAGTGTTTGGCATGGGTCAGCCCCACAATAACCAGTAGCAGGCCAGCAAAAATTGAGGGCCATCAGCATAGGTGATGCAAAACATATAAAATAAATGATATAATTTCACAAGGTCGTGTAACAATATCCATGGGCACGCTTGGGACATGTTGGGCCTTCCAGATGGTTTGGACTGCACCTCCCATAATCCATAGAGGACTATGATGATCACACCTTCTGGGTGCTGAAGTTGAAAACTTACTTACTTACTTAGGCGATCCTTTGTTGTCCAAGTATGATGGCCTTCCAAGTTTAGTGTCTTGGATGTGGATACGTAGCCCTGTTCTTGACCTGCATGTTCTTCCAAAGTGAGGGCATTGGTTTCCAGGTGGAAGGTGGTCCCGGTCAGGGTTGGATTGACACGCCATCCTCTTGGTACGTTTCTCCCTATGCCGTCACACCCAGGCACCTTTTAGAGCTTTAAGATGTGCTTCTTTCTTTGCCCGGGTGAACTGCGGGGGCCTTACTTTGAAGCTCAGGAATCCCAGTAACCAGTCACTTCAAGTTGAACAATCAAACAAGATTTTATTTTCTCAAAGTCCTTGGCAGACCTGGCACAAATTGTTGAGGTTACAAATACAAATAGTCAACTTATAAAACCTTGCAGACGTTCCTTTCTTGCCTTTCCCCTTAGTTGCTGGGTTAACTTCCTCCAAAGGCGAAGAGATCCTAAGATCCTCTCTACCCTAGCCCAGAGCTGCTATATCAAAAGAGCAGGTCTTTCACTATCTAAGCTCAAAGCTAGCTTGGAGACAAAGTAATTAGAGCTTCTTCCAATGGCAAAGAAATCCTGGGATATTCTTTGCCCCAGTGCTGAGTTGCTATCTTGAAAAGAGCAGATCTTCCCCTATCTGAACTCAGCACCAGTTTTATAGGCAAGAGGTCAGTACTTACGATGGCTTGTCTGAGCTGGCCTACCTTGACCCCAAGCACATCTGAGTTCCTTTCTCTTGAGTGAAAAGACAGAAAAGGCTTCTCAAAATGGAGATTTCATCCCCAGGGAAAGGGGCGGTCTCACGAACAAAAGGATACTTTTGCAAGCTGAAAGCAGCAAAGGCCTGCAGGCTGGTTGCAAACCTCTGTTAATAATTAACTATCAGGGTGCTATTTCCTACAACTATGGAACAGTGCAAATCAAACTCCTGGGAGACGGAACACTCCTTTTCGTCCTCCACTCGTGCCCCTTCAAATTCCGCATCACTGCTGGCCACAGCTGACCTCCAATTAGAGTACTCAAGGGCCAGGGCTTCCCAGTTCTCCGTGTCTATGCCACAGTTCTTAAGGTTGGCTTTAAGCCCACCTTTCAGTCTCTTTTCCTGTCTATCAACATTCTGTTTTCCATTCTTGAATTGGGAGTAGAGTAACTGCTTTGGGAGACAGTGATCGGGCATTCGGACATTGTGGCCAGTCCAGCGGAGTTGATGCCATTGGAGCATCGCTTCAATTCTTGCGATCTTTGCTTCTTCCAGCACCCTGACATTTGTCTGCCTCTCTTCCCAAGAGATTTGTAGGATTTTTCAAGGATTTGAAAACATCTACAGATGTGCAGGTTCCCCAGGAGATAGCAATCGAAATAAAAGATTCCGGTTACTGCTTCACCCCAAAATGAGACTCTTATTTTAATTGCATGATACGCAGACACAATTCAAGCAGACAGAGAATGTTCCTCATGGCAGACCCCTCCTCCAAACCGACATGGTTTAATTTGCTCAAGATTAAATGCTTGCCTCCAGCCTTGTAATTTTTGCAATGTTTTCTAAATTTTCCCTGAAGTCTCACATGTAAAAGTAAAGATTTCCCCTGACATTAAGTCTAGCTGTGTCCGACTCTGGGATGTGGTGTTCATCAAGATTATGTGGCCAGCATGACTTCATGGAGCGCTGTTACTTTCACGCCGAAGCGGTACCTATAGATCTACTCACATTTGCATGTTTTCAAACAGCTAGCTTAGTCCTGACATTAAGTCTAGTCATGTCCGACTCTGGGATGTGGTGCTCATCTCCATTTCTAAGCCAAAGAACCAGTGTTGTTCATAGACGTCTCCAAGGTCATGTGGCCAGCATGACTGCATGGAACGCTGTTACTTTCCCACCAAAGTGGTACCTATTGATCTACTCACATTTGCATGTTTTCAAAATGCTAGCTTAGTGGAAGCTGGGGCTAACAATGGAAGTTAAAAGATTTAGGGTTATGCTGTAGATCAGGGGTCCCCAAACTAAGGCCCAGGGACCGGATGCCGCCCTCCGAGGTCATTTACCTGGCCCCCGCCCTCAGTTTTATAATATAATATATTGTATATACATATAATATTGATAATAATATTATAATGTAATACAATATAACACTAATAATACCATAAAATAATATTAATTATATATTCTATATTACATATAATATTACTAATAATATTACAGTATAGTGGTATAGTTCAGTATAGTAATATATAATGCTAATATTGTGCTATGCTAATAATGTAATATATTGTATGTACATATAATTTGCAAGCCACTCTTGAGTCCCCTTTGGGGTGAGAAGGGTGTGATACAAATGTAGTAAATAAATGCAGTAAATAATAAATAAATAAATTTTAGACTTAGGCTTGCCCAAAGTCTGAAATGACTTGAAGGCACACAACAACAACAACAACAATCCTAATTAACTTGACTATCGGAATTTGTATTTTTTTTTCCCCAAATGATAATCCGGCCCCTCAACAGTCTGAAGGATTGTGGACCGGCCCTTGGCTTAAAAAGTTTGAGGACCCCTGCTGTAGATCATCAAAATGCTTATAAAGTATTGACTCTTTGGAGTGATTTCTAATTTTACTCAATGATCTTGGATGTCGTTTCTCGGCGAGTTTGACCAGCATATGCCAGATCACAAATGCACAGTCACAAATAATCAACAATGGAAGCTCAACCCGTCCCACGGATTCGAACCGCCGACCTTCCAGTCAGCAAGTTCTGCAGCTTAGCGGTTTAACCCGCTGCATTTAACCCCTCACATGTACAGGCAGTCAAAAAATATATTCTTTTTGGGTTTTTTTTCAAAATTGATAAAAGACAAACAATATTTTATTTTATGATTTCGATTTCCCCCTTTCCCTCTCCCACCCCGAATCCCACTCCCCCAAAAAATCCATGGAAAACACCATCTCATGAAGCAACTTCTGTGCGCTGTTACACCTGCGCTGTGACCCCAGCTGCCCCCCAGGGAAGAACGGCAACTGGCAGCCAGCTGGGGTACTTACTGGGAGGAGGGGAGAGATCTCCAATGGAAGAAATGGGGAGAGTGGACTCAAGGGCAATTCTCCAAAGACGGCAGCGCAGGCCTTAAAGGGGACGGGATGAAAGAAACACCTCTAATATTGGAATTTCCTACCAAGGTGTTTCGGTTCGTCCTTGGACTCCCTTTTGTGGTGAAGGGCTGTCTTCTCCGCCCTTGGGGAGGCTTATGGGGGTCCGACACTGGCTGCCCCGTATCCTGTTCCACTCCCCTGGGGTCCTGCTGCCGGCCAGTCATCTTCGCATGGCATGCTGATCTATTGTTTCGGGCATGTCGCTTCTGTGTCCTGCTTTGTTTCATTTGGAGAGCAATTTTTTTTCTGGGGCTGAAACTAACACTCTATGTTGTACATTGTTCCGTCCCTCCCGCCCTCCACACGCCACCCCTTCCTTCCCCTTACCCTCCTCTTCCTCCCCCCACCCCGAATCTTCCGACCCCTCCCCACCTCTCTCCACCATGCATGGCCACATGGACTTCACGACTTCTCAACACTTTGCCTTTTCAAATGGGAGCAACCAGCGCAGGGAGCTTCAAGTGGGACTCTTGGGGAGAGAAAAAGAGTGGCTTTCGGAAGTGCTTGAATGAGAATGCACAAGTATGTGTATGTATGGGTGTGTGAGTACCAAGCTTGGAAAGCAATCTTCTCAGCCCAATTTGGGTAGGCGAGATTAGAACCATGTCATCAGCATACAATAGAATGGAAATTTTCTTGGATCCTACTGTGGGTGGAAAAAAGTCTGGCCCTGAGAGTGCAAGTATTATGTCGTTCAAATATAGATTAAAGAGTGTTGGTGCCAGTAGACATCCTTGTTTTACTCCAGTGTGAATGGGATCTAATTAAAGATATAAAGCAGTATCAATGGGACTTAATTACAGGGACTGCTTTCTACTTTGCTTTTTGAGGAAATCACCGGTCTTTCCAGGATGTCTTACTTGAAACTTGGGCAAAGGCTTTGGAATAAAAATAATAATATAAGACAAGTCTGTGGTGGGGCTGAGCCATTGTTGAAGGTCTAAGGCAGTGGTTGCCAACTTTTTTTGACCAGGGACCACTCCCCAACATTAGTACCAAAAGCGTTACGAATCAGCGTTTGGTCAAGTTTAGATTCGGTTTGGTTATTTGGCACACTGATTCAGAAAATTGCATTGGATGGACTACATCCACTCTAGTTTCTGATGAAGAACATATGCCATACAAATCAGCTTTTGGTCAACTTTAGATTCAGTTTGGTTATTTGGCACACTGATTCAGAAATTTGCATTGGATAGACCACATCAGCTCTGGTTTCTGATCCAGAACATATGCCATACGAATCAGCTTTTGGTCAACTTTAGATTCAGTTTGGTTATTTGGCACACTGATTCAGAAAATTGCATGGGATAGACCACATCAGCTCTCGTTTCTGATGCAGAACATATGCCATATGAATCAGCTTTTGGTCAACTTTAGATTCAGTTTGGTTATTTGGCACACTGATTCAGAAAATTGCATGGGATAGACCACATCAGCTCTCGTTTCTGATCCAGAACATATGCCATACGAATTAGCTTTCGGTCAACTTTAGATTCAGTTTGGTTATTTGGCACACTGATTCAGAAAATTGCATGGGATAGACCACATCAGCTCTCGTTTCTGATGCAGAACATATGCCATATGAATCAGCTTTTGGTCAACTTTAGATTCGGTTTGGTTATTTGGCATACTGATTCAGAAATTTGCATTGGATAGACCACATCAGCTCTAATTTCTGATCCAGAACATTTGCCATACGAATCAGCTTTTGGTCAACTTTAGATTCGGTTTGGTTATTTGGCACACTGATTCAGACAACTGCATGGGATAGACCACATCAGCTCTGGTTTCTGATGCAGAACATATTCCATACAAATCAGCTTTTGGTCAACTTTAGATTCGGTTTGGTTATTTGGCACACTGATTCAGAAAATTGCAATGGATAGACCACATCAGCTCTAGTTTCTAATACAGAACGTATGCCATACGAATTAGCTTTTGGTCAACTTTAGATTCGGTTTGCTTATTTGGCACACTGATTCGGAAAATTGCATGGGATAGACCACATCAGCTCTAGTTTCTGATACAGAACGTATGCCATCCAGTAGTCGCCATATGGAACGGCTCCGCTCAGGGGGAAGGAGGAGGAGAAGCAACAGTCAGGAGGCTTATTGTTGTGCCTTCCTTTTATGTGTCGTCAGCCTCTCCCTTCCCGACATCCCTATTGCGAAACTATAAGACAGTTTCGTGAGATCAGATGCTCTTGTTGCAACGGTGTAGTAACAGTGAGGCAGTGGACCATATTTTAGTTCTTAGGGACCACTGGTGGTCCACGGACCACAGGTTGGGAACCACTGGTCTAGGGGATTGCCCCTGTTTAGTTTTCACTCTCACACCAGATTATGACCAAATTAGAAAAACCATCTTTGAGTATTCCTTGGCTCCTCTCACACCAGACATGACTCGTGGTATGTTCTTAAGTCACTTCTGACACGATAAAAAAGTGGCCAACCACGTATGTTGGACTGCAACTCCTATCACCCCTAAGCAGATGGATGGGAAAAATATGCTGTGAAGGTCCAATTCACCTGAAGGCAGAAAGGTTAAGGTATTATCTGTTTCTGAACCTGAAGGAACCCACCCTGCAGCAGTCTTTAGTAAGAAACATTCCTCCTGTGTCAGAAGCATTTGTGATCAAATACAATCCTCTCGGCTGGAGCTGCAGCAGATCTGTTTCTGAGGAAACAGGTACTCGAAGAACAAGAGAGGAGCCAGATTGATCCATCCAGACTCTTTTTCTGATCCGATCTGCTTTGGACATTTCACACGTCCTACTGAACACACTTTTGAGAATCCCCAGATTTCATGTTCTGATGTGTGTTGGGCTTCCACCACATGTTTCCAACATTTGGATCTTTGCATAGGACAATACGGGGGTTGAATGAAAAGTAATGCCTCCACCTTCGTTACTTGGGTTTGGATTGGAATATTTTAATAAATCAAACACAGAAATAATCCTTAGAATGTGCTCCTTAACTGCCACTATTCACTTTTCCACATAATTACCAAACAATTGGATACATTTCTGCCAACGATGAACACGTTTTCTGAAGCCAACTCTTTGTTTGTCACGCAAGTCAGATGTTCCCACCTCAACATCTTTAAACATACTCGCCCAACGACTCAGAGTACTCATCAACACAATCACCATAAACTGCTTGCATTCTCTGATGAATCTCCTTTAACAACACAGCACAATCTCCTTTGGGGTGACACCTTCTGATGTCAAGAATTCAGTGACTGCACGTCGCTTAAGTCACATTGATCGACCATCTGTGGAGGGTTCCATACTTCGCACTTTAACAACACAACCGTTCAATGCTAAGGCTTCCTGCCAAATGTAACTGCTCAGGGTTCCATACTTCACACTTTAACTACACAACCATTCAATGTTAAGGCTTCCTGCCAAATGGAACTGTGCAGGGTTCCATACTTCGCACTTTAACAACACAACCGTTCAATGCTAAGGCTTCCTGCCAAATGGAACTGTGCAGGGTTCCATACTTCGCACTTTAACAACACAACCGTTCAATGCTAAGGCTTCCCTGTCTGGTCAGGGTTCCATATTTCACACTTTCACAACACAACCATTCAATGTTAAGGCTTCCTGCCAAATGGAACTGTGCAGGGTTCCATACTTCGCACTTTAACAACACAACCGTTCAATGCTAAGGCTTCCCTGTCTGGTCAGGGTTCCATATTTCACACTTTCACAACACAACCGTTCAATGCTAAGGCTTCCTGCCAAATGGAACTGTGCAGGGTTCCATACTTCACATTTTAACAACACAACCGTTCAATGCTAAGGCTTCGCGCCGAATAGAACTGTGCAGGGTTCCATACTTCGCACTTTCACAACACAGCCGTTCAATGCTAAGGCTTCCCTGTCTGCGCAGGGTTCCATACTTTGCACTTTCACAACACAACCGTTCAATGCTAAGGCTTCCCGCCAAATGGAACTATAGAGGAGAGTCTCCTGAACAAGCCAGGACCTGCCGCACACCAGGACTGTCATCTGTTGAGGAGTTACGAAGGTGGAGGCATTACTTTTCATTTAACCCTCGTAGTAGGATCCTAGGGATTTCTTTAATTCATTCTTCCTCACCTCGGCAGTCTTGAGACACAATAGGACTGAATCTCCCAACATCCCCAGTCCTGTTGCGTCTCCCAGCAAGGGCAGCTTCGGATTGGGAGACGTGTCACCCAGTCGTGCCTAGCAGAGGTGTCCTTTCCAGGGGTGTTTGGAGTTGGTTAAATAACTTTGAAACCCGTTTCCATTTGGAGCGTAGGTGAGCATCATGTGTCAGGAGCAGGTGGGTGCCTCTTAGGTGGGCCGATTGCAAACGTGTGACTATGTATATCGGATATGTATGTGTATCAGTGCTGAGGGCAATGACCTGAAAGCCAACATTGACGTGACATTGATTTGGTATGGAAATAGTTGTGTTTAAGGGGCAGCAGAGAGAGATAAGGAGCTTAACCCTCTCCGGCCTGCCCTGGTTTTGAGAAAAATCACACCCGGCTCCCATAAGCTGCTGTTAGTGTTGACAGGGAAGTTTCCCACACGAATCTTCCCTCCCACTATGAATAGATGATCCATTTGTTGGGGGAAGATGAGCAATCTTGAGCGTGAGCAGTTGGGCATGTGCCTTTGGGAGGTGAGGAACGATCCAGAGCTGTGAAAAGTGCCTTTTTTGGGGACTTCAGCCTCCAGAATTTCCCAGACAGCCTCAACATGGTTGGGTCTAACCATAGCTGGTCAGCTATGGAGATTGTCATAGCTGCAATTTAGTAACGGGACTTTGAAATTTCTGTGTTGTCGAAGGCTTTCATGGCCGGGATCACAGGGTTGTTGTATGTCTTTCGGGCTGTGTGGCCATGTTCCAGAAGTATTCTCTCCTGACGTTTCGCCCACATTTAGAGGTTGTGAGGTATGGATAAACTAAGTAAGGAAAGGAAAGAATATATATCTGTGTAGAGTCCAGGGTGTGGCAAGAGTCCTTTGTCACTGGGAAGCCAGCATTAATGTTTCAGTTAATCACCCTAATTAGCATTGGAAAGGTTTTGTCTCTTGCCTGGGGGCATCCTTTGTTCAGTCCTTAGCTGTCTTCTGCCCTCAGAGTGTTGGTTCCCATCTATTGTTTTGATTTTAGAGTTTTTTTTAATACTGGTAGCCAGATTTTGTTCATTTTCATGGTTTCTTCCTTTCTGTTGAAGTTGTCCACATGCTTGTGGATTTCAATGGCTTCTCTGTGTAGTCTGACACGATAGTTGTTGGAGTGGTCCAGCATTTCTGTGTTCTCAAATAATATCCTGTGTCCAGGCTGGTTCATCAAATGCTCTGCTATGGCTGATTTCTCTGGTTGAATTAGTCTGCAGTGCCTTTCATGTTCTTTGACTCTTGTTTGGGCATTGCTGCGTTTGGTGGTCCCTTAGTTTATCCATACCTCACAACCTCTGAGGATGCCTGCCATAGATGTGGGCGAAACGTCAGGAGAGAATACTTCTGGAACATGGCCACACAGCCCGAAAGACATACAACAACCCTTTGAAATTTCTGTTGTTCAGGGGCAATTGTTTGAGTCTCTTCCTTCCGAGATGGAAGACCCATATAAATATCAGAAAGTATTGAGCAGAAATGGCTCTTTACCTAGTAAAGTTGGGACCACTAAGTCAAGTCTTATCTCCTCTGAGCATCCCCCCATGCTGTTAAGGCAGAAAACTTTTCCCCATCCCTATTTTGACATTCTGGGGACCAAATCTTCTGCTTGCAAAGCAAGTTCCTATTGGGTTGCTGTGAGTTTTCTGGGCTGTCTCTCCATGTTCCAGAAGCATTCTCTCCTGACGTTTTGCCCACATCTATGGCAGGCATCCTCAGAGGTTATGAGGTCTATTGGAAACTAGGCAAGTGAAGTTTATACAAAAGTTATCCAGAAAGTAGATTACGTTTTGGAATTAAAAATCCCTATTTTGACATTCTGGGGACCAAATCTTCTGCTTGCAAAAAAAAAAGTTCCTATTGGGTTGCTGTGAGTTTTCTGGGCTGTCTGTCCATGTTCCAGAAGCATTCTCTCCTGATGTTTCACCCACATCTATGGCACGCATCCTCAGAGGTTATGAGGTCTATTGGAAACTAGGCAAGTGAGGTTTATACGAAAGTTATCCAGAAAGTAGATTATGTTTTGGAATTAAAAATGAACAAAGTACAGTAGAGTCTCACTTATCCAAGCTAAAAAGGCCTGCAGAACCTTGGATAAGTGAATATCTTGGATAATAAGGAGGGATTAAGGAAAAGCCCATTAAACATCAAATTAGGTTATGATTTTACAAATTAAGCACCAAAACATCATGTTATACAACAAATTTGGCAGAAAAAGTAGTTCAATATACAGTAATGTTATGTAGTAATTTATTTATTTATTTATTTACAGCATTTATATTCCGCCCTTCTCACACCGAAGGGGACTCAGGGCGGATCACATTACACATATAGGCAAACATTCAATGCCTTTTAACATAGAACAAAGACAAGACAAACATAGGCTCTGAGCGGGCCTCGAACTCATGACCTCCTAGTCAGAGTGATTCATTGCAGCTGGTTGCAGCTGGCTTGCTCTCCCGCCTGCGCCACAGCCTGTATTTACGTATTTAGCACCAAAATATCATGATATATTGAAAACATTGACGAAAAAAATGGCTTGGATAATCCAGAAGCTTGGATAAGCGAGGCTTGGATAAGTGAGACTCTACTCCATTAACCATATGCAGTTGAAAGCCACACCCAAATACCACTTCTCAACATAGTCGCCATTCAAATCTAGGCACTTATCATAGTGATGAATGAGCTTGGCAACTCCTTCCCAACAAAACTCTGCCGCTTGCATCCTCAAAAAGTATAGAAGAAAACTTTTACCATATGCAGTTGAAAGCCACACCCAAATACCACTTCTCAACATAGTCGCCATTCAAATCTAGGCACTTATCATAGTGATGAATGAGCTTGGCAACTCCTTCCCCACAAAACTCTGCCGCTTGCGCAGCGTTTTGGCGACGATGCACAGCTGCGGGCAGGGGTAACCGGCTAGTTGAGGACGCAAGTGGCAGAGTTTTGTGGGGAAGGAGTTGCCGAGCTCATTCATTGCTATGATAAGTGCCTAGATTTGAATGGCGACGTGGATTTCAATGGCTTCTCTGTGTAGTCTGACATGGTGGTTGTGAGAGTGATCCAGCATTTCTGTGTTCTCCAATAATATGCTGGGTCCAGGTTGGTTCATCAAGTGCTCTGCTATGGTTGACTTCTCTGGTTGAGTTAGTCTGCAGGACCTTTCATGTTTCTAGATTCATGTTTGGGCATTGCCACGTGTGGTGGTCCCTATGTCCACAGCTGCGTGGTATATGATAAACTCCTGCAGAGGTGAGACGATCCCTGTTGTTCTTTGCTAAATGTAGCATTTGTTGGATTTTCTTAGTGCGTCTGTAGATAGTTTGTAGGTTGTGTTTCTTCATCAGCTTCCCTATGTGGTCAATAATTCCCTTGATGTATGTTGAGCTATTGTCGAGCTGTGGTCTTCTCCCTAAAACGAATCAATAGCCCAGTTGCCATGCCTCTAGAAAGAAATGATTATTATTTACTTATTAGCAACATTTATATCCCGCCCTTCGCACTCCGAAGGAGGATGGCTTACAAGTTATACAAGTTACTATTATAATTGTATATTTATATTACATGCAATATTACTAATAATATTGCAATATAGTTGTATAATATAATATATTGTATGTATATATACTTGTAAACCGCCCTGAGGCCCCTTCGGGGTGAGAAGGGCAGGATATAAATGTCGCTAATAATAATAATAATAATAATAATAATAATAATAATAATAATAATAATAATAAATACATACAACATTTATATCCCGCCCTTCGCACTCCAAAGGGGACTCGGGGTGGCTTACAAGTTATACAAGTTACTATTATAATTATATATTTATATTACATGCAATATTACTAATAATATTACAATATAGTCGTATAATATAATATATTGTATGTATATATACTTGTAAACCGCCCTGAGTCCCCTTCGGGGTGAGAAGGGCGGGATATAAATGTTGCTAATAATAACAATAATAATAATAATAATAATAATAATAATAATAATAATAATAATATGTACATACAGTATAGTCGTATAATATAATATATTGTATGTATATATCCTTGTAAACCGCCCTGAGTCCCCTTCTGGGTGAGAAGGGCGGGATATAAATGTCGCTAATAATAATAATAATAATAATAATAATATGTACATACAGTATAGTCGTATAATATAATATATTGTATGTATATATACTTGTAAACCTCCCTGAGTCCCCTTCTGGGTGAGAAGGGCGGGATATAAATGTCGCTAATAATAATAATAATAATAATAATAATAATAATAATAATATGTACATACAGTATAGTCGTATAATATAATATATTGTATGTATATATCCTTGTAAACCGCCCTGAGTCCCCTTCTGGGTGAGAAGGGCGGGATATAAATGTCGCTAATAATAATAATAATAATAATAATAATAATAATAATAATAATATGTACATACAGTATAGTCGTATAATATAATATATTGTATGTATATATACTTGTAAACCGCCCTGAGTCCCCTTCTGGGTGAGAAGGGCGGGGTATAAATGTCGCTAATAATAATAATAATAATAATAATAATAATAATAATAATAATAATAATAATATGTACATACAATATATTATATTATTAACATAGCACAATATAAGCATTAAATATTACTATCTTGTACTATATAATGGTTTAAATATGAACAACATGTGCTTCTTTCAGCCGTTTCGCTTGGACTGTATAGCCCATAAAACACATTGTTCTCCTCCCTATATAAAATGGAAAAAATCAAGATTTACCTTTGGAATTTTAATTTAAAAAATCTTGCAAAATCTGTGGATACAGAGGGCCAACTGTAATGATGTCGTTTTATATCAAGTGGCTGCCAGGTTCGAATCCAACCCCGGGGATGAGCTCCCTCTGTCAGCTCCAGCTCCATGCAGTTCATGAGAGAAGCCTCCCACAAGGATGGTAAAAACATCAAAACATCCAGGCAATGTCCCCTGGGCAACGTCCTTGCAGACGGCCAATTCTCTCACACCAGAAGCGACTTGCAGTTTCTCAAGTCGCTCCTGACACGGAAAAAAATAAAATAACAAGTGACCTTTGGTTTCTGAAACCAGGACGGGGAACAAATTATTTACAGAGGTGTTTTTCTTGAAATCACTATGGTGGTGGGTCTTAATGTCCATAAAATTGCCTTTTTTGAAATCTAGAAGTTGTATGCATAAAGCGTAAGAGAGAAAAACGGAGAGAGAGAGCGACTGAGAAAGACTGGATGATGGATGAGTGGAATATATTTGTGCATGCGAGGGAATGGATGCGTGCGTGGATAGATGGATGTGGGTGAGACTATATCTACTTTTGGATCCTTTTTTTATGAAGCGACTTGAGAACATACCGCAAATTGCTTCTGGTGTGAGAGAATTGGCCGTCTACAGAGACGTTGCCCAGGGGACATTGCCCGGATGTGTACCATCCTGCTGGGAAGCTTCTTTCATATCCCCGCAAGCTAGAGCTGACAGACGGGAGCTCACCAACTTGAGAACATGCCGCAAGTCCCTTCTGGTGTGAGATAATTGGCTGTCTACAGAGACGTTGCCCAGGGGAGGCCCGGATGGGTTACCATCCTGCTGGGAGGCTTCTTTCATATCCCTGCAAGCTAGAGCTGACAGATGAGAGCTCACCTGAGAACATACTGCAAGTTGCTTCTGGTGTGAGAGAATTGGCTGTCTACAGAGACGTTGCCCAGGGGAGGCCCGGATGGGTTACCATCCAGCTGGGAGGTTTCTCTCATGTCCCTGCAAGCTAGAGCTGACAGATGGGAGCTCACCGATTTGAGAACATTCCGCAAGTTGTTTCTGGTGTGAGAGAATTGGCTGTCTACAGAGACGTTGCCCATGGGACATTGCCTGGATGTGTACCATGCTGCTGGGAGGCAAGCTAGAGCTGACAGACGGGAGCTCACTGCTGCTAATGCCACTGTCATAATTATGTCGACGCTGCCAACGTTTACAACAGCGGGTTGCTGTGAGTTTTCTGGGCTGTCTGGCCATGTTCCAGAAGCATTCTCTCCTGACGTTTTGCCTGCATCTATGGCAAGCATCCTCAGAGGTTGTGAGGTCTGTTGGAAACTAGGCAATTAAGCAGCCAGTCTTTGAAGCTGCAAAGCTATTCAATGCCAGTCAAGCTGGCCAATTGCAATAAACAAGGGTTATTTCTCCCACTCCATAAAGATTTGGATATGAGGCACAAGGAGAATGGTCGAGATATATAAACCCCACTTGCCTAGTTTCCAACAGACCTCACAACCTCTGGGTATGCCTGCCAAAGCTGTGGGTGGAACATCAGGAGAGAATGCTTCTGGAACATGTTTATACAGCCTGGAAAACTCGCAGCAAACAAGTGATTCCAACACAAAGTTTGCAACACTTTACGGTGAAGAAATGTGCCCGAAAGACAGAGTTTTGGTTCAACACGCAGTGATGGAAAACTGGGCTGCGAGAATGACCACGGGCCATATGTGGCCTACACCCACCCACCTTCTAAAGATGCTGGAAACTATTAGAAGCATCCTTTTCTTGGTTACTGACACCCCCGTGCGCTATCTATGTATGCGCTATGTTGAGCTTGTGTCGTATCGAAATGACTCTGCAGAAACCCTCCCAGCTGTCAATATCTCCCACATGGCAAAGAACAATCCCGGTTTGGCGAGAGGCGCCCGGGTTAAAATTAGATGACGAGGCTTTTCCCCATCTGGGTTTCCATTCTGGGGCAAAGCCAGAAGGCTGGAGAGCAAACACAAGTTGGTTCAGTGTGCAAGGAATTTTGTACGTTTACAACAAGGTTCCGTCTAGTTTAGAATAATCTCAGTCGGGCTAAAAGTAAAGGCTTTCCCTTGATGTTGAGTCCAGTCGTGACCGACTCTGGGGGTTGGTGCTTGTCTCCATTTATAAGCCGAAGAGCCGGCATTGTCCATAGACACCTCCAAGGTCATGTGACCACTGGCATGACTGCATGGAGTCCTGTTACCTTCCCGCCAAAGCAGTACCTATTGATCTACTCACATTATTATTATTATAATTATTAGGTTTTCCGCTGACATTAAGTCCAGTCGTGACCGACTCTGGGGGTTGGTGCTCATCTCCATTTCTAAGCCAAAGAGCCGGCGTTGTCCGTAGACACCTCCAAGGTCATGTGGCCACTGGCATGACTGCATGGAGTCCTGTTACCTTCCCGCCAAAGCAGTACCTATTGATCTACTCACATTATTATTATTATAATTATTAGGTTTTCCGCTGACATTAAGTCCAGTCGTGACCGACTCTGGGGGTTGGTGCTCATCTCCATTTCTAAGCCAAAGAGCCGGCGTTGTCCGTAGACACCTCCAAGGTCATGTGGCCACAGGCATGACTGCATGGAGTCCTGTTACCTTCCCGCCAGAGCAGTACCTATTACTTATTATTATTATTATTATTATTATTATTATTATTATTATTATTATTTGAGTAGATCAATAGGTACTTCTCTGGTGGGAAGGTAAGGGCACCTATTGATCTACTCACATTATTATTATTATTATTATTAGTATTATTATTATTATTAGGTTTTTCCCTGACGTTAAGTTCAGTCGTGACCGACTCTGGGAGTTGGTGCTCATCTCCATTTCTAAGCCGAAGAGCTGGCATTGTCCATAGACACCTCCAAGGTCATGTGACCACTGGCATGACTGCATGGAGTCCTGTTACCTTCCCGCCAGAGCAGTACCTATTGATCTACTCACATTACTATTATTACTATTATTATTAGTATTATTATTATTAGGTTTTTCCCCTGACATTAAGTCCAGTTGTGTCCGACTCTGAGGGTTGGTGCTCATCCCCATTTCTGAGCCAAAGAGCTGGCGTTGTCCGTAGACACCTCCAAGGTCATGTGGCCACAGACATGACTGCATGGAGTGCTGCTACCTTCCCGCCAGAGCTGTCCATATTGCTCTACTCACATTATTATTATAATTATTAGGTTTTCCCCTGACATTAAGTCTAGCCAAAGAGCCAGCGTTGTCCGTAGACACCTCCAAGGTCATGTGGCCACAGACATGACTGCATGGAGTGCTGCTACCTTCCCGCCAGAGCAGTACCTATTGCTCTACCCACATTATTATTATAATTATTAGGTTTTCCCCTGACATTAAGTCTAGCCGAAGAGCCGGCGTTGTCCGTAGACACTTCCAAGGTCATGTGGCCACAGGCATGACTGCATGGAGCGCCGTTACCTTCCCTCCAGAGCAGTACCTATTGATCTACTCACATTATTATTATAATTATTAGGTTTTCTCCTGACATTAAGTCTAACCGAAGAGCCAGCGTTGTCTGTAGACATCTCCAAGGTCATGTGGCCAGCATGACTGCATGGAGCGCCGTTATCTTCCCACCGAAGCAGTACCTATTGATCTACTCACATTTGTATGTTTTCGAACTGCTAGGTTGGCAGAAGCTGGGGCTAACACTCCGCTCCCCAGATTTGAACCTGCGACTTTTCGGTCTGCAAGTTCAGCAGCTCAGCGCTTTAACACACTGCACCACCAGGGGCTCCAAAGATTCTCCAGATATTTTGGACTTCAACTCCCAGCAATTTTGACCATGAAGTCCAAAACATTTAGAGGACCAGAGCTTAGGAATCACTTTTCTCCAGCGTTTCACAACGACTCACTCCCCAGGCCCATTGAACCTGGACCTTCTGCAAAGCAGGCCATGTGCTCTCCCATGGGGAGATGGCTATTCCTTAGGGAAGAGGTTAACTCTGGCTTTGCAGATCCGCAGAGATTTCTTCCCGAAGCCTGTTTGTGCAGTCAGGTGGATATGAGGCACAAGGAGAATGGTCTCCACGCACGTGTTTGGATGTATGCATTCTCCTGTTGTGTTTCCATTCGGAAACTAGACTTAAAGTCAGGGGGAATTCCAGACAGCAAACAACCAAGTGCTAGTGAACACATCCCAAACAGAGGGTGCCTCCAGGCAACAACAGCTAGGCTACATCTATGCCAGTGGCTCCCAATCTTTGAGAACCGACTATTGTATATTGCTGGGCTTGAGCCAACCGAGTCCCTTTGCGGAGATGGTGGCAGGATACAAAAATAAAGTTATTATTATTATTATATAATGGTTGCTGTTACCGTTATTATTACCAATATTAATATAATAATAATCATCATCATCATCATCTTTATTTGTATTCCGCCCTATCTCCCTGAGAATAATAATAATAACTGGTTGTTATTATTGTTGGCAGCATTATTATTATTATTATTATTGGAGCCCCTGGTGGCGCAGTGGGTTAAAGCCTTCAGACTTGAAGGTTGGGCTGCTGACCTGAAGGCTGCCAGGTTCGAATCCAACCCGGGGAGAGCGCAGATGAGCTCCCTCTCTCAGCTCCAGCTCCAGAGAAGCCTCCCACAAGGATGGTAAAAACATCAAAACATCCGGGCAATGTCCCCTGGGCAACGTCCTTGCAGACGGCCAATTCTCTGACACCAGAAGCGACTTGCAGTTTCTCAAGGGAAAAAAGGTGTAAATAAGGCCATGCTTTACATGTGGTAAGCCTTTCCCGATCCACTGTGCACCATAACAATAACACACAACTCCCGTTTTCTATCCAGTGGACATCTCATTGCGTTTTGCAATCCTCACTTCCTATTTATATTTTACATGTAATATTACTAATAATATTACAATATATTGATACAGTACAATATAGTAATTTATTACCAGTATTGTACTATGCTAATAATATAATATTGTATGTGAATGTAATTTGTAAGCCGCTCTGAGTCCCCTTCGGGGTGAGAAGGGAGGCATATAAATGTAGCAAATAAATAAATAATAATAAATATTTCCCGAAGGAAGTCTAAAATGGTAGGCATCTGACCAGCAGAAGTCAGTCTTTTGCAAAGTGAATGTGTCTTGAGTTGCTGTGAGTTTTCCGGGCTGTCTGGCCATATTCCAGAAGCATTCTCTCCTGACGTTTCACCCACATCTATGGCAGGCATCCTCAGAGTTTGTGAGGTCTATTGGAAACTAGACAAGGCTTTGAAGCTGCAAGGCTATTCAATGCTAATCAAGGTGGCCAATTGCAACATTCACAGTTGCCTCCAACATATAAGAGTTCTTTCTCCCACCCTGGACATCATTCCACAGATATATAAACCCCACTTGCCTAGTTTCCAACAGACCTCACAACCTCTGAGGATGCCTGCCATAGATGTGGGTGAAACGTCAGAAGAGAATGCTTCTGGAACATACAGCCTGGAAAACTCACAACAACCCAGTGATTCCGGCCATGAAATCCTTCGCATTGAATGAGTCTTAATGACCATCTAAGGCATTTAATTTTGCCATAATTACGCTGGAAACCGCTTTGAGTCCCGATATACAAATGAAGTAGGTAAATAAATAAATACATTTAGGAGCAATAATATTTATTCATTTATTATTTATTTACTACATTTATATCCCGCTCTTCTCAGAGCGGCTTACAAATCAAATGTGCATACAATATATTCTTAGCATAACACAATATAAGCATTAAATTACTATATTGCACTATATCATTATATGGTAATATTATTAGTAATATTATATTTAATAATATATTATTATATTATGTTATTAGTATAATATTGTATTACATTATAATATTATTATCTATATTACAAGTATATAAAATATATTATATATTTATACATTATTGTATATTATATATATGTATGTAAAATTAGCATAGCATGTTGCTATGGCACAGGAGACAAGATGGAACCATTTTCTTGGCTCTCAGGTTGGTATGATGTCTTCTTAATAAATAATAATAAAATAATAAAATAAAACTTTATTTATAGAGCACCCTATCTCCTCGAGAGGATTCAGAGTGGTTTCTAACATAGTAAAGAAACCATACAACAAATTAAACATAGTACGGAATAATAATAATAATAATAACAACAACAACAACAACAACTTTATTATTGTATTTCACCCCATCTCTCCGAAGGGACTCGGGGCGGCTCACATGGGGAATTAAGCCCAACAATGTACAAAAATACAATATAAAATACAATCCAATTATATAGAATGTATTTTATATACATATAATATTGATAATAATATTATAATGTAATACAATATTATACTAATATAATAATATTAATTATATATTATATATTAAATGTAATATTACTAATAATATTTCCATATAATGATAGAGTACAATATAGTCATTTAATGCTTATATTGTGCTATGCTAATAATATATTGTTTGTTCATTTGATTTGTAAGCCGCTCTGAGTCCCCTCCGGGGTGAGAAGAGCGGGATATAAATGTAGTAAATAAATAAATATTACTAATAATATTACCATATAATGATATAGTACAATATAGTAATTTAATGCTTATATTGTGCTATGCTAATACAGTAGAGACTTGCTTATCCAACATAAATGGGCTGGCAGAACGTTGGATAAGCGAATATGTTGGATAATAAGGAGAGATTAAGGAAAAGCCTATTAAACATCAAATTAGGTTATGATTTTACAAATTAAGCACCAAAACATCATGTTAGACAACAAATTTGACAGAAAAAGTAGTTCAATATGCAGTAATGCTATGTAGTAATTACTGTATTTACGAATTTAGCACCAAAATATCAGGATATATTGAAAACATTGACTACAAAAATGCGTTGGATAATCCAGAACGTTGGATAAGCGAGTGTTGGATAAGTGAGACTCTACTGTAATATATTGTATGTTCATTTGATTTGTAAGCCGCTCTGAGTTCCCTCCGGGGTGAGAAGAGCGGGATATAAATGTAGTAAATAAATAAATATTACTAATAATATTACCATATAATCATATAGTTCAATATAGTAATTTAATGCTTATATTGTGCTATGCTAATAATATATTGTATGTACATTTGATTTGTAAGCCGCTCTGAGTCCCCTCCGGGGTGAGAAGAGCGGGATATAAATGTAGTAAATAAATAAATATTACTAATAATATTACCATATAATGATATAGTACAATATAGTAATTTAATGCTTATATTGTGCTATGCTAATAATATATTGTATGTACATTTGATTTGTAAGCCGCTCTGAGTCCCCTCCGGGGTGAGAAGTGCGAGATATAAATGTAGTAAATACATAAATAAATACAACAAGTTGATACATAATTGTTAAAACACATAGACATAAATACAAGCCACTCCGATAGTTCATACTATCCCGAGTATTGCTGTACTCAGGAAAAAATGGCTTGCAGGCATCTGTCTGCATGTAGAAGTCACATCTTGGATGAGATGCTTTGCATTTGTTGCATAATCCATTGATGATGCTCTTTGTAAAAAAAAAAACCAGACAGAAATATAGTTCCCTGCACACGCTTGCATTCGTCATCTTTTTCCTTTGTCTTAAAGATAGCCTGGTTTGCCTAAACTGCCCACTGAGAGCTTTCCCTGCTTTCCTACATTTAGAAATCCCTTTGGGCATGCCATTATAATTTCTTTGATCGTGTCAGAAGCGACTTGAGAACATACTGCAAGTCAGGGTTGTTGTATGTTTTCCGGGCTGTATGGCCATGTTCCAGAAGCATTCTCTCCTGACGTTTCGCCCACATCTATGGCAGGCATCCTCAGGATGCCTGCCATAGATGTGGGCGAAACGTCAGGAGAGAATGCTTCTGGAACATGGCCATACAGCCCGGAAAACATACAACGCTGTGATCCCGGCCATGAAAGCCTTCGACAACATACTGCAAGTCATTTCTGGTGTGAGAGAATTGGCCCAGGGAATGCCTGGGTGTGTTACTATTCTGCTGTGAGGAATGTCCCTACATGCTAGAGCTAACAGACAGAAGCTCATCCCGCCTCGTGGATTCAAACCGGCAATCTTCAGGTCAGCAGTTCAGCCAACACAAGGGTTTCACCCTTTGCGGCACCGCAGCTCCCTGTAATGATAGCAGGAGTGCGCCTGTGTATATTTATTTATTTGTTATTTATTTATTACAGGGATTCTATATCCCACTCTTCTCACCCCGAAGGGGACTCAGGGCGGTTTACAAGTATATATAAAAAGGTAAAGGTTGGTGCTCATCTCCATTTCTAAGCCGAAGAGCCGGCGTTGTCCGTAGACACCTCCAAGGTCATGTGGCTGGCATGACTGCATGGAGTGCCATTACCTTCCCGGCGGAGCGGTACCTATTCATCTACTCACATTGGCATGTTTTCGAACTGCTAGGTTGGCATAAGCTGGAGCTGACAGCGGGCGCTCACTCCACTCCCAGGATATGAACCTGGGTCCTTTCGGTCTGCAACTTCAGCAGCTCAGTGCTTTAACACATACAATATATTATATAATATGACTATATTGCAATATTATTAGTAATATTGCATGTAATATAAATATACAATTATAATAGTGATTTATAATTATTATTACATTGTATTACATCATAATAATATTATTAATATTACATGTATATACAATATATTATAATATTAGTATAGTATAATATTATTATATCATTAAATTGATACAGGAGACATGGTGGAAAGATGTTTTCCTGGCCCCGCCTTCTTCATTACATGCTGTACAATTAAAATTAAATTACAATTAAAACAATAACATTACTTTGAAACATCCATATAAATATAAAATTCAGAGGCGCATTCCGAGTCATAGTCCAGTTTGTCCGTCACTCGATATAAATTCAGTTTTTTCGTTAGTGCTGCATCTATTGCTCAAAGGCCTGGACCCATAACCAATTTGATAGTAGGTATGTATGTGCAAACGCAAGTGTCATATGGATAGCTGCCAAAGACAGTGTAGTCGAAAATTGTGTTAGTTGGCTGTGATGCTCCTGGATTGTGTGCTAAATTATGGCGGGGTACCTTTCCCTGAGGCATAAGGTTTTATATATATTCTCTGCCCGTTCCTCGTGCGTTTCTTGGTGTGCCAATGTCTTTGAAGTGTGTGTATGTGTGTGCACGGGACCAGATTGTGTGTGAATGGTGAATGGTGCAAACACGGTGCTATGAATGCTTATTGGGATTTAACTCAGCGAAGAAATGGCCACATTCCCATCCTTGGGAGAGAAAATTCAAGGTGTGTGTATGTGTGAGTACGGGACCAGTTTGTGTGTGAATGGTGAATGGTGCAAACATGCTGCTGTGAATGCTTGTTGGGGTTGAATTCAGCTCCATTTGGGTGTGTATGAGTGTACGGGACCAGACTGTGTGTGAATGGTGAAAGGTGCAAACACACTGCCATGAATGCTTGTTGGGGTTGAATTCAGCTCCGTTCGGGTGTGTGTATGTGTGCGTACGGGACCAGATTGTGTGTGAATGGTGAATGGTGCAAACACGTTGCTGTGACTGCTTGTTGGGGTTGAATTCAGCTCCATTTGGGTGTGTATGAGTGTACGGGACCAGACTGTGTGTGAATGGTGAAAGGTGCAAACACACTGCCATGAATGCTTGTTGGGGTTGAATTCAGCTCCGTTCGGTTGTATGTATGGGACCAGATTGTGTGTGAATGGTGAAGGGTGCAAACACGCTGCTGTGAATGCTTGTTGGGGTTGAATTCAGCTCCATTCAGGTGTGTGTATGTGTGTGTACGGGACCAGATTGTGTGTGAATGGTGAATGGTGCAAACACGCTGCTGTGAATGCATGTTGGGGTTGAATTCAGCTCCGTTCGGGTGTGTGTATGTGTGTACGGGACCAGATTGTGTGTGAATGGTGAATGGTGCAAACACGCTGCTGTGAATTCTTGTTCAGGTTGAACTCAGTGAAGAAATGGCCACATTCCCATCCTTGGGAGAGAAAATTCAATGTCTTTGAAATGTGTGTATGTGTGAGCACGGGACCAGATTGTGTGTGAATGGTGAATGGTGCAAACACGCTGCCGTGAATGCTTGTTGGGATTGGACTCAGTGACGAAATGGCCACATTCCCATCCTTGGGAGAGAATATTCAATGTCTTTGAGGTGTGTGTATGTGTGAGTATGGGACCAGATTGTGTGTGAATGGTGAATGGTGCAAACACACTGCTGTGAATGCATGTTGGGGTTGAATTCAGCTCTGTTTGGGTGTGTGTATGTGTGTGTATGGGACCAGATTGTGTGTGAATGGTGAATGGTGCAAACACGCTGCTGCGAATGCTTGTTGGGGTTGAATTCAGCAAAGAAATAGACATACCCATCTTTGGAAGAGAAAATTCAATGTCTTTGAGGTGTGTGTATGTGTGAGCACGGGACCAGATTGTGTGTGACTGGTGAATGGTGCAAACACGCTGGTGTGAACGCTTGTTGGGGTTGAATTCTGCTCCGTTCGGGTGTGTGTATGTGTGCGTACAGGACCAGATTGTGTGTGAATGGTGAATGGTGCAAACACGCTGCCCTGAATGCTTGTTGGGGTTGAATTCAGCTCCGTTCGGGTGTGTGTATGTGTGCGTACGGGACCAGATTGTGTGTGAATGGTGAATGGTGCAAACACGTTGCTGTGACTGCTTGTTGGGGTTGAATTCAGCTCCATTTGGGTGTGTATGTGTGTACGGGACCAGACTGTGTGTGAATGGTGAAAGGTGCAAACACACTGCCATGAATGCTTGTTGGGGTTGAATTCAGCTCCGTTCGGTTGTATGTATGGGACCAGATTGTGTGTGAATGGTGAAGGGTGCAAACACGCTGCTGTGAATGCTTGTTGGGGTTGAATTCAGCTCCATTCAGGTGTGTGTATGTGTGTGTACGGGACCAGATTGTGTGTGAATGGTGAATGGTGCAAACACGCTGCTGTGAATGCATGTTGGGGTTGAATTCAGCTCCGTTCGGGTGTGTGTATGTGTGCGTACGGGACCAGATTGTGTGTGAATGGTGAATGGTGCAAACACGCTGCTGTGAATTCTTGTTCAGGTTGAACTCAGTGAAGAAATGGCCACATTCCCATCCTTGGGAGAGAAAATTCAATGTCTTTGAAGTGTGTGTATGTGTGAGCACGGGACCAGATTGTGTGTGAATGGTGAATGGTGCAAACACGCTGCTGTGAATTCTTGTTCAGGTTGAACTCAGTGAAGAAATGGCCACATTCCCATCCTTGGGAGAGAAAATTCAATGTCTTTGAAGTGTGTGTATGTGTGAGCACGGGACCAGATTGTGTGTGAATGGTGAATGGTGCAAACACGCTGCCGTGAATGCTTGTTGGGATTGGACTCAGTGACGAAATGGCCACATTCCCATCCTTGGGAGAGAATATTCAATGTCTTTGAGGTGTGTGTATGTGTGAGTATGGGACCAGATTGTGTGTGAATGGTGAATGGTGCAAACACACTGCTGTGAATGCATGTTGGGGTTGAATTCAGCTCTGTTTGGGTGTGTGTATGTGTGTGTATGGGACCAGATTGTGTGTGAATGGTGAATGGTGCAAACACACTGCTGCGAATGCTTGTTGGGGTTGAATTCAGCAAAGAAATAGACATACCCATCTTTGGAAGAGAAAATTCAATGTCTTTGAGGTGTGTGTATGTGTGAGCACGGGACCAGATTGTGTGTGACTGGTGAATGGTGCAAACACGCTGGTGTGAACGCTTGTTGGGGTTGAATTCTGCTCCGTTCGGGTGTGTGTATGTGTGCGTACAGGACCAGATTGTGTGTGAATGGTGAATGGTGCAAACACGCTGCCCTGAATGCTTGTTGGGGTTGAATTCAGCTCCGTTCGGGTGTGTGTATGTGTGCGTACGGGACCAGATTGTGTGTGAATGGTGAATGGTGCAAACATGCTGCTGTGAATGCATGTTGGGGTTGAATTCAGCTCCGTTCGGGTGTGTGTATGTGTGCGTACGGGACCAGATTGTGTGTGAATGGTGAATGGTGCAAACACGTTGCTGTGACTGCTTGTTGGGGTTGAACTCAGCGAAGAAATGTCCACATTCCCATCCTTGGGAGAGAAAATTCAATGTCTTTGAAGTGTGTGTATGTGTTAGTACGGGACCAGATTGTGTGTGAATGGTGAATGGTGCAAACACGTTGCTGTGACTGCTTGTTGGGGTTGAACTCAGTGAAGAAATAGCCACATTCCCATCTTTGGGAGAGAAAATTCAATATCTTTGAGGTGTGTGTATGTGTGAGCATGGGACCAGATTGTGTGTGAATGGTGAATGGTGCAAACACGCTGCTGTGAATACTTGTTGGAGTTGAACTCAGCGAAGAAATGGGCACATTCCCATCCTTGGGAGAGAAAATTCAATGTCTTTAAAGTGTGTGTATTTGTGCGTACAGGACCAGATTGTGTGTGAATGGTGAATGGTGCAAACACGCTGCTGTGAATGCTTGTTGGGGTTGAACTCAGCGACGAAATGGCCACATTCCCATCCTTGGGAGGGAAAATAACCCCTAAAATATACCTTTCCCGTAATGCCGGTTTTGATGCCCTGCCAGGTGCTCCCCTTTGAAGTGTCGAAGCGGCCATCCTTTTGCTGACTCTGTCTTTCTGACTCCTCCACCTTGGCCTTTGCCACTCTTTCTCTCTGGCCTGCCTGCTTTTGCCTGCCTCTCTCTCTCTCTCTCTCTCTCTTTCTCTCAATCTCTCTCTCTCTCTGTCCCATGGGCGCTGCTCCCGCTCCCGCCCCATCCCATCTTTAACACGCATGGAGGCCGCTCGAGGCCCGTCTCCCAGCCGTGCACAGCTTCTGTCTCCATCCAAGTTTCTCTCCACCGCTGCTCTCTCTCTCTTTCCCTCTTCCTGTCGCTCTCTCTTTCTCATTCTCTCTCTTTCTGATGATTAATTAATTAATTAATTGAGACTCATGATTTAATGCTAGCCGGTAATTAACTCCTGTTGTACTAATAGTTGTACTAATTAAAGATTGTGTCGATTGTTCCTACTAACTGCCATTTTTGTGTCTGGAACTTTTTACGTTTCTCCAAGGAGACTGCCCCAGAATTTTTTCTTTCTTTTTTTTTGGAAATTCAAACACATGCCCATCCCTCCCTCCTCCCTCTCTCTCTCTCTCTCTCTCTCTTCCACCTTTTCTCCTTCCTCTCCCTTCCCTCGTGCCCTTGCTCTCCAGGTCATCTTTAGTTGCCCCTTTCAATGGTTTAAATGGTAAGGTGCAAGCACATTGTAAAAACACTTACAAATGAAGCCCTATGAACCATATTGGCAACCAAGTGGAGAGCATATCTATAGGCAAACAACACCAACTTACACTTGAGGGGCAGGAATAGAGACTTTTCTATTTAAATTCAAGAAGCAATAATAAAAATAAGAAGAAGAAGAATCTGCTAGGTGGGCAGTGAGCTCCTATTTCTAATTTTCGATCTGCTAGGTGGGCAGTGAGTTGAGCTGAAGTTCGGACACTCACCCAACCATCTAAAGGGTCTCCCTTTTCTAGTTTTCGATCTGCTAGGTGGGCAGTGAGTTGAGCTGAAGGTCAGACACTCACCCGACCTTCTAAACGGTCCCCATGTCTAGTTTTCGATCTGCTAGGTGGGCAGTGAGCTGAGCCGAAGGTCGGATGTTCACCCGACCTTCTAAACGGTCCCCATGTCTAGTTTTCGATCTGCTAGGTGGGCAGTGAGCTGAGCCGAAGGTCGGATGTTCACCCGACCTTCTAAACGGTCCCCATGTCTAGTTTTCAATCTGCTAGGTGGGCAGTGAGCTGCGCTGAAGGTTGGGCCCCCACCCGACCTTCTAAAGGGTCTCCATTTCTAGTTTTCGATCTGCTAGGTGGGCAGTGGGCTGAGCTGGTTGGATGTTCACCCAACCTTCTAAGAGGTCTCCCATTTCTAGTTTTCGATCTGCTAGGTGGGCAGTGAGCTGAGCTGAAGGTCGGATGTTCAACCGACCTTCTAAAGAGTCCCCATTTCTAGTTTTCAATCTGCTAGGTGGGCAGTGAGCTGAGCTGAAAGTCGGACGCTCACCCGACCTTCTAAAGGGTCTCCCATTTCTAGTTTTCAATCTGCTAGGTGGGTAGTGAGCTGAGCTGAAGGTTGGGCCCCCACCCGACCTTCTAAAGGGTCTCCCATTTCTAGTTTTCGATCTGCTAGGTGGGCAGTGAGCTGAGCTGAAGGTCGGATGTTCACCCGACCTTCTAAAGGGCCTCCCATTTCTAATTTTCGATCTGCTAGGTGGGCAGCGAACTGAGCCGAAGGTCAGGCACTCACCTGACCTTCTAAAGAGTCCCCATTTCTAGTTTTCGATCTGCTAGGTGGGCAGTGAGCTGAGCTGAAGGTCGGACACTCACCCAACCTTCTAAAATGTCTCACATTTCTAGTTTTCGATCTGCTAGGTGGGCAGTGAGTTGAGCTGAAGGTCGGATATTCACCCGACCTTCTAAAGGGTCTCCCGTTTCTAGTTTTCTTGCTGCTCTGAAGTTCTGTCCTTTTCCTTAGGCCAACTGAATACGTTCCTAGATATAGCTACTGCTGGAAAAGGAGCAGACTCAAGATGGCTGGACGTCTTGTGTCTGAGGCCTACTTCCTACAGTGTAAGGACAAAGTCAGGGAGGATAAGTGTACACACTTTAAGAGACTGCTAAGTGATATGTTGTACCCACCGAAAATTGGATTGTGTGATTTTTCTCTCTCACACACACAACCGTGGTGTATGTGCCAGTGCTAGACAACGTAGATCCTTCTCTACAAATGGCATGAGATTTGGATCAGTTCCAAAGAGGGGAGTGTTATATACGGTTCCCCCACCCTGACTCCCGCACCCTGTGACATTCTAACTTCGTTTGCATGTTGTTGTATGGACTAATTAATTACTAATGAGACCCTTCTTCCCCACCACCACCTTCCTCGCCCCTCCCTCTCACGTCTCTCCCTCAGAAGGAGGAAAACTCCAAACGCAGCCCTGACCACACCTGTTCTTCACCTGCCCCGGGTACTTTCTCGGAGAAATCTGCTCTACCTCTTTCGAGCTCAATATTCCCTCCTCTTCCCTGGCTCTTCTGTCTACACAAGTCTTGATGGTTTAGGCGGGATCATAAGGGGATCACACCGCCACAAGCACCACCGCTCCTTGCATGTACACAGAACAGGTTTGCACCATCCCGACAATATGGGTGACCACTGACCCCAAGGAGAAGCTTCCTCTGACCTCCCCGTAAGTGTGGGGTGCCGTTCTGGAGCTGGAGGATGTATGGAGATGCCCATGTGTCCCCTGCTTCTGCTCCCGCAACTCTGCGGCTCGCTGCAGCCTAGTCCAGGTATTTGAATATATATTTTTTGGGGGGGAAAAAATCAGAAGTGAGGGCAGGTGTGGAGAGGTTTGCTCTTTGTCAATAGCAGGTTTGGGTTTTTGGAATATGTAGCTCAGCACTGCTCTCTGCAGGACGCAGCTATCTCGGCAGCGGATAGAAAGGATGACAAAGGAGCTGTGAGGTCTTAAGCGAAAACAAAAAAGAGGAACGGGTCACACCTTTGTATTGGAGCATTTTGAAAATAGGGACTATTGTCTCTAGTGGATCCCCCAGAATTCACCATCAGGCAGGATGGGACATAAATTCAAGGGCTCCGCAAGAAAACATCACACTGGGTGGATTGGCCATTGGGTGTGTGTTTTTGCAGACACAAAATGGAGACTGCAGTCCCAGGGAAGAAGAGAGACGTTGGAAATATCAGCACTCAGTTTTCGAGGAGGGAGAGCTAATGGTTTTTCTCCATTCCCATAATACAGAGCTGGCTGATAAAACAAGAACGGCTTGTTGGCTTTTTCAGCAACGGGCTGTTGACTAGAGGGGAAGAGATGGAGGATGTCGACGGCACGCCGGTATAAGCTGTGAGATAAAATAGCAATTTGGGGTGTTTAAAAAACAAGTTCAGTCCTGACAGGCATAACAGTCTTGCTTTTACGAGGGTTGAATGAAAAGTAATGTCTCCATCTTCGTGACTTGGGTTTGGATGGGAATATTTTAATAAATCAAACGCAGAAATAATCCTTAGAATGTGCCCTTTAACGACCACTATTGCCTTTTCCACATCATCACCAGACAATTGGATACAATTCTGTCAACGATGAACAAGTTGTCGGAAGCCATCACAGAAGACAGAATTATCAGACAATTGGATACATTTCTGCCAACGATGAACAAGTTTTCGGAAACCGTCACAGAAGAAGTCGACACTCTGTTTCCGCATCCAGCGTCTCACCGTCCCCATCGTGCACAGATCTTCCGATAGCCAAGCAAAGCAATAATGTGACCCACACGTTCTTGTAAAATGCCGATTATGCTTGAAATTTCTCTCAGAGTGATACAACGATCGTCCTGAATCAATGTGTCAACATTTTGTTTCTGAAACTCGGTGTTTGCTCTCACAGGATGTCCAACTCTTTGTTTGTCATGCAAGTCAGATTTCCCACTTCAATGTCTTTAAATTTACTCTCCCAACGAAACACAGGACTCACATCCACACAATCACTATAAACAGCTTGCATTCTCTGATGAATCTCCTTTTGGGTGACACTTTCTGCTGTCAAGAATTCAATAGCTTAAGTCGCATTGACCGACTGTCTTTGCAGGGTTCCATACTTCGCACTTCAACAACACAACCATTCAATGCTAAGGCTTCCCTGTCTGCGCAGGGTTCCATACTTCGCACTTCAACAACACAACCGTTCAATGCTAAGGCTTCCCCGTCTGCGCAGGGTTCCATACTTCGCACTTCAACAACACAACCGTTCAATGCTAAGGCTTCCCCGTCTGCGCAGGGTTCCATACTTCGCACTTTAACAACACAACCGTTCAATGCTAAGGCTTCCCACCAAATGTAACTGCACAGGATTCCATACTTCGCACTTTAACAACACAACCGTTCAATGCTAAGGCTTCCCGTCAAATAGAACTGTACAGGGTTCCATACTTTGCACTTTAACAACACAACTGTTCAATGCTAAGGCTTCCCACCAAATGTAACTGCACAGGGTTCCATACTTCGCACTTTAACAACACAACTATTCAATGCTAAGGCTTCCCTCCAAACGGAACTGTAGAGAGGAGTCTACTGAACAAGCCGGGACCTGCCGCAGACCAGGACTGCCATCTGTTGAGGAGTTACGAAGGCGGAGGCATTACTTTTCATTCAACCCTTGTACAACTGTTTTCCTCCTTCGTGGATTTCTTTTTTCCTGGTAAGGAAAAAGGTGGACAAAGTGCTGACAATACACGAGAGGGTTACAAAGGCCATCACAAATTCCCTGCGAAATTTTGTGAACGAGGCAGCGTGATTGCACAACAAACACATTGCCTGGAAGCGCATCCTTAATTCAAACTCTTTTGTCTTCAAGTAAGCTTGCTGATGTTAAGGACTGTCGACTTCTCTGCTTCGCTTCCTTTCATTTAGAGGAAGGAAAATTGCGTTTCAACCCAGGCAAAGAGTATCAAAACAGACACCTTCATATAGAACTTCTAAAGAATCCAGAACATAAACAGAGAATTGGGGAAATAACATCCGCAGAACCAAGGAGGTCAAGAAATTATATTGAACCAAATGAAGGAACAGCAACCATTTGCCAAGAATATGAGCCTGCCGTCTTAAACTTTCTAAATCTTTGATTCTGTCAGAGGAAATCCCTGAATTTTAAATACCTGGGTTTAAATCCCTAGCTTTTTTTTTTTTAAAGGAGAGGCCGGTATTTTTGGATATTTTGCAAATGTCTTTAGCTGTAATCACATCACTAACTAATTCACACTGATGTGCCGTATCCTGCATATGTCAGGGGGAATTTAATCCAGGATATCCTAGGATTTTTTCCCTGAGTAGCCGATGGGTTGCATACACTCTTTATGGCTCATTTTTGAACTTCTGGTTTTCCAAAAGAAAGAGAAAAAGAGATTTCACATTAGATCGCTGAAGGTATTTGGCCAGGGACGAGCCCTTTATGGACTTTCCAACTGAATCTAGAGAGCATAGACAGTGTTGAGGGACAATGATGATAATGATGATGATGATGATATTTATTTATTTACAGTATTTACAAGGGATGAATGAAAAGTAATGCCTCCGCCTTCGTAACTCCTCAACAGATGGCTGTACTGGTCTGTGGCAGGTACTGGCTTGTTCAGTAGACTCTATAGTTCCATTTGGCGGGAAGCCTTAGCATTGAACAGTTGTGTTGTTAAAGTGTGAAGTATGGAACCCTGCGCAAACGGTCAATCAATGCGACTTAAGCAACGTGTAGTCACTGAATTCTTGACAGCAGAAAGTGTCACCCCAAAGGAGATTCAACAGAAAATGCAAGCTGTTTATGGTGATTGTGTTGATGTGAATCCTGTGCGTCATTGGGCGAGCAACTCAATCGACAGACCCAGTTTTTTGAACTGAACACGCCTACCTGTATTTTATAATGTGTTTTATGAATACTGATGTAAGTTAATAATAATTTTAACAGATTTATATTGCACTGTATAATTTTTATATATGCGTTTTATTGTAAGCCGCCCTGAGTCCCCTGTTGGGTGAGAAGGGTGGGATATAAATATTGTAATAAATAAAATAAATAATAAACTTTAAAGATGTTGAGGTGGGAACATCTGAAGAGTTGGACGTCCTGTGACCTCAACCACCGAGTTTCACAAGCAAAAAGTTGACAGATTGATTCAGGACTATCGTCGTATCACTCAGAAAGAAATTTCAAGCATCATCAGCATTTCACAAGAACGTGTTGGTCACATTATTGCTTTGCTTGGCTATCGGAAGATCTCTGCATGATGGGTATTGCGAGACGCTGGTTGCGGAAACAGAGTGTCGACTTCTTCCGTGACGGCTTCTGAAAACTTGTTCATTGTTGGCAGAAATGTATCCAATTGTCTGATGATGTTGTCGAAAAGTGAATAGTGGTAGTTAAAGAGCACATTCTAAGGATTATTTCTGCGTTTGATTTATTAAAATATTCCCACCCAAACCCAAGTAAGGAAGGTGGAGGCATTACTTTTCATTCAACCCTCGTAAAAGCACCCCCGCTCTACTAATGGGATCTGTATCTCTCAAAACTCAAGTCTGACATCTGTTACCCTACTGAGCATTTTTTGGAAGATGGGATCATCCGTGTCTTCGTGAGACAAAAACACATCCAACTTTGTGGAGACTGGCATATGACATTGAACCATGCTGGCTCCTGTTCCTCTTCATTTGCAGATCACAAACCAGCCTGACATGTTGGACAATGGCTCCCATCATCCTCTACAAGGACAGCAGTCTGGCCTTGCATTTTTGCGAAATCGCAGAAGACTGCGAAAAGGCTGACAACAGCTGCTGCCTTGCGGGCGGGAGGACAAGGGGAGAAAAAAAACAAGCTGGTGACCTTTCCCTGTGATCCTTCCGGCGGGTCTTTGGCACTTGGAGGTCCCCCTTTTGCATGCGTTTTATTGATACTGCCTCCAGAGTCATTATCGCCTCGTTAACACAACCCCGGGCAGTCTCCCTGGTGCCACATTGAGAGGACCTTTGTGCCGCGAGCTGAATTGCCCATAAAACGGCTGCGGCTGGTTGTCGGGTTGTCGGAAGATCAGCAGGAGGAGCTCTGGCTTTTCAGTCCTTAAGCACCAACCTCTTCCCCTTCAATTAAAACTCTGTGGGAGCTTTGACCCGGCCATGTATCTCATTTTGGGTGATTGGCCATGTACCTTATGTAAAAGGCAGTCCTCATTTTGGGGGGGCTTTTAAAGACCCTTGCCGTCTGTGTCTGCAGTTTGGTACCTTACATACTTACTTGGGTGATCGCTCATTGTCAGAGTATAACGGCCTTCGAAGTGTAGTGTCTTGGCGATTGATGCATAGGGCAGGGCCAGCCCTAGGTAATTTCCAAGTGTAAGTGAACAGAATTTTGGCACCCCACCGCCCCAAATCAATCACTGAAAAATAAAAGCATTGGATAAGCGAAAATGTTGGATAATAAATTTGATTAAACATCAAATTACATTATGATTTTACAAATTAAGCACCAAAACATCATGTTTTACAACAAATCAAGGCGGGCCCACGGCTGAACTGCGCCCCCTAGAGGATGGCGCCACAGGCAATTGCCTAATTTGCCTCACGGTTGAACCGCCCCTTCTGTAGAACCTTATCCTTGACCCGCATGTTCTTCCACAGTGACCACATCGGTTTCCAGATGGAAGGAGATCCCGGTCAGGTTTATTTATTTATTATTTATTTATTTATTTACAGTATTTATATTCCACCCTTCTCACCCCGAAGGGGACTCAGGGCGGATCACATTACACATATAAGGCAAACATTCAATGCCTTGACATAGAACAAAGACAAAGACAAACGCAGGCTCCGAGCTGGCCTCGAACTCATGACCTCTTGGTCAGAGTGATTGGTCTCAGCTGGCTGCAGCTGGCTGCTCACCAGCTTGCGCCACAGCCCGGGCCTGTGGCGCAAGGAAGGTTTGGCTTGATGCACCTTCCTCTTGGTATGTTTCTCCCTTTTGCCCTCCATTCTCTTCAAATTCAACAGCACTGCTAATCACAGCTGACCTCCAGCTAGAGTGCTCAAGGGCCAGGGCTTCCCAGATCTTGGTGTCTATGCCACTTTTGGACTCTCGCTTGCTGAGGTGTTCCTGCGAGTATCTCTGTAGATCTTAGGAAGCTATTTCTTGATTTAAGGCATTGGCGTGCTGGCTGATATCCAAACAAGGGATGGGCTGGAGTTGTCAATGCCTTGGTCCTTTCATTGCTGGATGCTACTTCAGGCGGTGCAATGCCGGCTAAGCAATATAATTTCTCCAGTGGTGTGAGGCGTAGACATCCTGTGATAATGCGGCATGTCTCATTAAGAGCCACATGGTGGTGAGATGTATTCCACACTCGGCAGCAGAGTAGCAAAGCGCAAGGGCAGATGTCTTCACTGTGTCAGGTTGTGATGCCCAGGTTGTGCCAGTCAGCTTTTCTAAGATGTTATTTCTAGCGCCCACTTTTTTCTTGATATTCAAGCAGTGCTTCTTGTAAGTCAGAGCATGGTCCAGACTGACTCTCAGGTATTTTGGTGTGCTGCAGTGCTCCAGTGGGATTCCTTCCCAGGTCATCCTCAGAGCTCGAGATGCTTGTCTGTTCTTAAGGTGGAAAGCACACGTCTGTGTTTTACATGGATTAAGAAACAGCTGGTTTTCTCTGTAATAGGCAGTAAGAGCACCTAAAGCTTCAGAGAGCTCCTGTTCAACCATTTCAAAGCTCTCTGCTTGAGCGGTGATGGCACGATCGTCGGCATAGGTGAAATTCTCTATCCCTTCTGGCAGTGTAAATGTTAAGTACTGATGGAGCAAGCATGCTGTCCTGATGGAAGCCATTCTTCTCTGCTTCTCTGACCGTGGAATTCAACAAAAAAGCTCCTTTGAGTAGTGAGCTGTAGGTATAGAAGTTGGGAGTCTCTGCTCTCTTTCCTTCCACAAACTCTGCAAAGATTAAAGAGCACCACAGTGTTTCCTCAGACCGATAAATGCCTGGAGGAAGCTTGCGGATCTGCCGCATTCTGGGAGCTCATTTTTAACTGATCCGAGGAGCACTGCAGTGCATCTTGCCTGAACACAGGTTGCTCAAACTCTTAGTGAGCCCCTCTTGTTCCCGGCTAGGTTAGCAGAAAAAGCTCTCACACCACAAGACCGTCTTCTTCTTTTTTTTAAGGTAGCAGAGAGATCATTTGTTCCTTGTTTGCTCCTCTGCGACTGTTGCCCTTTTTATTTATAGGAATGAGATTGGCTTTTTATCCGTTTGGCGGCAGACCACAAACCATTTAGGCCGAGGGAGCTCAGCTGAAATTCCACGGAAATACGGTGCAACGTTAATGGCTTGTGGGTTTGCAGCCTCCTTCGAGGACTCGCTTTCGTGTACTTCTACATCTGCCCGCTTCCTGTCCTGGGCATGCTGTGTATTATTATTATCTGCTTGGTTTTGGGAGAAATGAAGAGAATTACTGGCTGGGCTCCCAGGTGGCTCCCCTTCCCCGATGCATTTGCTCTGGGTGGGCAGGCGAGGCCTCTAAGCCTTTTGGATGCCTCAAAGGGACTCTGAAAGCAAGAGGCAGTCGGATCCCGGAGGAGGAAAGAGGCAAGTTGGTTATTCCAAGAAGCAAGCCTTGCTGAATGAGATCCAAGATGCGTTTGCCCAGAATTCATTAGACAAAAGCTGAAAGCGGCGTAGTGGGATTGAACCGGTGCAGAGCTCTTCAGGAGGTGGAAGTGAAGGCAAGACCAAGCCTGCTAGGAAGGCTGCTTTTCTGGACTGTAACTCCCAGAATCCACCAACTGCCATGACACCGAGGTTGTGCGCCTCCAACATGTTTCTGTCGACACTATCCAGAGGTGGCCCTAGGTAATTTCGCCTTGTAGGCGAACCTGTGGGCGAACCTAGGCCCCTCCCCGAAATTGCAACCCCCTCCCCAAGGCCCCGCACATACCTTCGGCGGCGCTGGCAGGGACCATCGGCTTCCTCCTCGCCAAACGCAGAATGCCTCAGTTGAGGCCTTGACAGCGCCCCCAGGGATGATGCGCCACAAGCGGGCGCTTACATTGGCCTCTATGTTGGGCCGGCTCTGACACTATCACATTCTTGGCACGATTTCTTCAAAGAGTTTGCCATTGCCTTCTTCTGAAGCTGAGGGAGTATGACTTGCCCAACATCGCCCAGTGGATTCCATAACTGAAGCCAGATTCGAACTCTGCTCTCCAGGCATTTTTAAGTCCTCCAGCACAATGCTATGATATTCTTATTTCTTTATTCATTTACAGTATTTATATTCCACCATTCTCACCCCAAAGGGGAGTCAGAGTGGATCATAGAACACATATACAGTGTTCCCTCACTACCTCGCGGTTCACTTTTTGCAGATTCACTGTTTTGCGGTTTTTCAATAAACTCTAAATGTCTATTATAAATCATAAAAAATTACAATTTACAGCCTAAGGAAGGGAGGAAGGAGAAGCCAAAGGGAGAGAAAAGGGAGCCCAAATGGCAACGGGAGGAGGAGGAGGTGATTTATCAACACACGATTGGTTGATAAAGACTTAAAATAGTGTATAACTATTAAGATAATGTATAAATATTAAAATAAATATAGTGTCCCTACTTTGCGGATTTTCACTTGTTGCGGGTGGTACTGGAACCTAATCCCAGCAATAAGCGAGGGAACATTGTTCGGCAAATATAGATATATATAGGCATTTCCCATCTTCAGTGTCCTGGAGGTTGTGCTCGATCCTGGCCACGAGGGGGTGCTGTTGCCCCCTCTCCCTGCTTATATTTATATTAGCCCTGTGGTACGGGAAGAAAAAAAACAGAAAGAAATTTTGGAAATCACTTCATCCGCTCTACACTTCTAAAAATCTGGGAAAAATACAAGACAAGACTCTATAGTAAGACTTCCCCCTTTTTTGGTTGCCGGCATTTTTCTGGTATTTCCTCATAGTGCTATTAAAATATCTCCCTGCTAAAGCGGTACCTATTTATCTACTCACTGTTGTTTTCGATCTGCTAGGTGGGCAGTGAGCTGAGCTGAAGGTCAGGCACTCACCTCCGACCTGGACTTCGAACTGACCACCTTTTAATGGGCAAGATTTATTGCAGCTAGTGGTTAATAGGCATGTCCGATCAATGAAAAAAATGTTTCAATTCTCGTTTCTAAAGTAGGGAGCGCTGGCGCTTCGATATAGAAAGTATTTCCGATTTTTTCACCCAAAAATTTCGGATATTTTCGAAAATTCGTAATGATTCTAAATGTTTCTAAAATGGCGGACGCACATGCGCAATCGCTACACACCGGGCTTGTATGGCAATCTTCCATGTGGACAGAGGACGTTAGCCCCCACCTTTGCGTCCATCGTGGAAGCTTCTGATTGGCCGGGGAGCGGCAGCCATGTTAGGCTGCGCTAAGTTCCCATTCAAGGTAGGATGCAGAAACAATTTTTTAAAATATTTTAAAAAATATACAGTAGAGTCTCACTTATCCAAACCTCGCTTATCCAAGCTTCTGGATAATCCAAGCCATTTTTGTAGTCAATGTTTTCAATATATCATGATATTTTGGTGCTAAATTTGTAAATACAGTAATTACAACATAACATTATTGCATATTGAACTACTTTTTCTGTCAAATTTGTTGTATAACCTGATGTTTTGGTGCTTAATTTGTAAAATCATAACCTAATTTGATGTTTAATAGGCTTTTCCTTAATCCCTCCTTATTATCCAAGATATTCACTTATCCAAGCTTCTGCCGGCCCGTTTAGCTTGGATAAGTGAGACTCTACTGTATTTAAAAAAAAATTGGGGGGGAAATTAACGAAACATTAAGAGACAATTAGAGAATGGGCCAACAATGGTTCGAATTACATTGCTGGTTGCGCTGTGAGACAATGTCTCGGAATGCGTATCAAAAAGCGAGAACAATCCGAAATAATTCCGATATACGATTCAAAACGATTTTTTGGACATGTCTAGTGGTTAACCTCCTGTGCCAAAGCCCGGCCAGAAATCCTTCATTTCAATATATTCCGTTTCATGTATCCTCACAAAGTCTGGGAACATATATCCCACAGATATGGAGATTGTCCTACACTGGGAAATTTTGCAGCTTCACATCTGCCTGAACAGAGGAGCATTCAGTTTGGTTTCAAAAGAGCATCCCAATGTGGAATTGGAATTTATTTCCTAAAACTGTGTTCAGCCCTTCGGATTGCCGCTTTGAAGTTTGGACGAAGAACCAAAAGTGCATTTAGTGACCCACAGACTTGGGAGGCAGCTGCTGCTGCTGGGCCTGACCTCTTTCCATCTGCCGACAAGCACTTGGATCCTTTGGGAGAGTTTTGCCAGTGTTTGAAGCTGTTCCAAAAGTGCACACGGGGATCCTGAGCTGCCGCGTTCCTTCCTGTTTTATCTGTTCTGCCGGGCAATCCCAGCTGGCCTTGTCTACAAGCTCTTCATACTCCAGCGCACTTCCCTAATGGAGCGGATTCCAAGCCTGTCGTACTTAAGAGCCACAGAAGGAACCGTCCTAGACAAGTTGTGAAAATCACCTTACAAAGAGTGAAATTTTGCACTGGCTGCCAGGTCTATTTGCCATCTCCACACCAGAGCATGGGAAAGATGGATTGCTTGGACTGTATACTAGGGTTGGTGTCACCCAGTGCGGCAATTCATGGTGTCACCTTCATGGACGGCTTCGTCCAGAAATCGGAATTGGAATCTTTAACATTTTTTCAGCACAAAATAATTCATTTATTTACTTATTTACAGCGTTTATATTCTGCCCTTCTCACCCCGAAGGGCGAATCACAGAACATATACACAGCAAACATTCAATGGCAATTATAATAATGACAAGACAGACTTTTACATATTTTATTTTGAGCGATATTTTTATTCCTGCAATTCTATGCACCTTTTTTGGTCTTCTTTAGATATATTTTTCGTTAACATCATAGATTTCTTTTTGTTTATTATTCAGTAGAGTCTCACTTATCCAACATTCGCTTATCCAACGTTCTGGATTCATAAATACAGTAATTACTACGTAACATTACTGCATACTGAACTACTTTTTCTGTCAAATTTGTTGTATAACATGATGTTTTGGTGCTTAATTTGTAAAATCATAACCTAATTTGGTGTTTAATAGGCTTCTCCTTAATCTCTCCTTATTATCCAACATATTTGCTTATCCAACATTCTGCTGGCCCGTTTATGTTGGATAAGTGAGACTCTACTGTAACTACTGCCAAAGAACCGAATTCTTGTAATTTTTCCATCCAATTTTTAATAGTTTTTTTTTTGATCTTCCAAAATACATATCACGTCATCTGCAAAACCCCTCATTTTATATTCCTTATTTCTAATTTTTGTGCGCTTTAAATCTTTATCTTTTGTTACATTTCTTAATAAGATTTCAAGTGCAAAAATAAAGATTAGCGGTGAAAGAGGGCATCCTTGATGTACACTTTTCTTTATTATAATATCCTCTGTAGGTTGTCCATTTATCAAAATTTTGGCCTTTTGGTTATTATATACAGTAGAGTCTCACTTATCCAACATAAACAGGCCAGCAGAACGTTGGATAAGCTAAAATGTTGGATAATAAGAAGGGATTAAGGAAAAACCTATTAAACATCAAAGTACGTTATGATTTTACAAATTAAGCATCAAAACATCATGTTTTACAACAAACCAACAGAAAAAGCAGTTCAATACATGGTAACATTATGTAGTCATTACTGTATTTACGAATTTAGCACCAAAGCATCAAAATGTATTGAAACCATTGACTACAAAAACATTGACTACTAAAAGGCAAACTGCATTGGATAATACAGAACGTTGGATAAGCGAAAGTTGGATAAGCGAGACTCTACTGTATCACGTTTATCGCATTTGAAAACTGGAATCCTATATCCAATTCATGAAATAGCAATTTGAATAAAATACAGACAACAGATAGAGGTATTATATAGGCTTTTCCATCTTTCGGCATCTTTGGAGGCTGAGCTCGGGGTACTATCGCTCCATCCCCCTGCCGAAGAACTTTCTTTGTTCCTCCTTTTTTTTCTGAACAAACACCAAGCCTAAATACCTCCCCACTTTAATGCAGTTCCTATTTATCTACTCGCCTTTGTTTTCAAACTGCTAGGTCAGCAGAAGCTGGGCTAAAGGTCAGGAGCTCACCCTGACCCGGGCTTCGAACTCTCAAGATTAATTGCAGCTTGGTAACTAACCTGCTGTGCTAAGGCCCGGTCCTTTGAGCTTCCTTTCTTCTCCCGGGTCCTTCCTCCAGAAGCCTATTGTAAACAACCAGCACAAGAGGAAGTTCCTTAGTGTATTATTTATTTATTTATTTACAGTATTTATATTCCGCCCTTCTCACTCAGGGCGGATTACAATGAACACATATATGGCAAACATTCAGTGCCAACAGACAAACAACATACATTAGACAGACTCAGAGGCATTTTTAACATTTTTCCAGCTTCACGATTCCGGCCACAGGGGGAGCTGTTGCTTCACCGTCCAGTAGTGGCTGTACTTCCTCATTCCTTTCCTCGTGTTTTTCTGGGAGTTTTATGGTGTTGTAAATTAGCCTCCCGCATAAAGCGTCCCTAAATTTCCCTAATTGACAGGTGCAACTGTCTTTCGGGGCTGCATAGGTCAACAGCAAGCCGGGGCTATTAATGGTCGGAGGCTTAACCCGACCCGGGCTTCGAACTCAGTAGTGATTTATAGCAGCTGGTTACTAGCCAGCTGCGCCACAGCCCGGCCCCTGTATCTCAGTGTAGGGATGCTGTGGAGCAGTTATTTGGGAGGCACATGGTGCGGTGTGACGGAAGTGGGTGATGTTATGAAGTCAAGACACACACAGGGCAAGAAGTGCAGACGTTCTCCACCAGACCATCAAACCTTGTGCAGATTTCCTCTCGCTCCCTTCACTTCTGTCTTACTCTTTTCCCCTCTATTTCTCTTTCTCCTCCCCAACAACTGGAAAAAAAATAATGTGGCATTTCTCCCAAGAGATATCCAGACATAAAAATGAGTCTGCCGCCCCTTCCTCGCCAAGCCTCCCCCTTCTCCTTGCCAGTTCCCCACTTGGTTAACACTTTGTTGTCTCCTTGTCTCCCTCCACCCCCCCAACCCCCCTCCCCCCAACCCCTGCGCTCATGACGGACAGGTGACTATCTCTGTGGATGGCATCCTCACCACCACCGGCTACACGCAGGAGGACTACACCATGCTGGGCTCGGACGACTTCTTCTACATAGGGGGAAGCCCCAACACGGCTGACCTGCCCGGGTCCCCCGTCAGCAACAATTTCATGGGATGCCTCAAGGATGTGAGTCTTCGGAGGGTGGGGTCCTAGCAAGATGCGGGAGGTGGTCTCCTGGAGAAACAGTCCCAAGTTTTTCAACGGGGACCCTCGGCCTCATGTCATGCAACCGTTCCCCAGTCCCTAATGAATCTCTGATCTCGTCTTTCTTATTATCGCTGGATGGAAATAAGTACAGAAAGAGCTTGTGGGGGGAATAAGCCAGACAAGTAATAATAATAATAATAATAATAATAATAATAATAATAATAATAATAATAATAATAACTTTATTTATATACCGCCCTATCTCCCAGATGGGACTCAGGGCGGTTTGCAGTCATAAAAGCAACACAACATTACATAACGACATAACACACATTATTAAACAAGGTAAAATAATACAATTATAACAAGAAATCACACTTACATGACCAGTAAGTTATGGGTATAAGATGTGCAAAGAACACAAATGAATGTTGTGTTTAGACTTGGGTCACATCTCATTATATTCCTGATTTATACTCGAGTATAAGCTGACCCAAATAGAAGCCGAGCTACCACAAAAAAACTGGGCAAACATATTGACTCGAGTATAAGCCAAGGGTGGGAAATGCAGCAGTTACTGGTCAATTCCAAAATAAAAATAGATACAGTAGAGTCTCACTTATCCAACATAAATGGGCCAGCAGAACATTAGATTTTACTGGGATAATTGTTTTATTGCTTTGTTACTGTTATTTGTTTGTTTTATCGGGCCAGGCCCCATGTAAGCCGCCCCGAGTCCCTTCAGGGAGATGGGGCGGGGTATAAAAATAAAATTATTATTATTATTATTATTATTATTATTATTATTATTATTATTATTATTATTATAAGCGAATATGTTGGATAATAAGGAGGCACTAAGGAAAAGTCTATTAAACATCAAATTAGGTTATGATTTTACAAATTAAACACCAAAACATCATGTTAGACAACAAATTTGACAGAAAAAGTAGTTCAGTACACTGTAATGCTATGTAGAAATTACTGTATTTATGAATTTAGCACCAAAATATCACGATGTATTGAAAACATTGACTACAAAAATGCATTGGATAATCCAGAACGTTGGATAAGCGAGTGTTGGATAAGTGAGACTACTGTACTCGAGTATAAGCCAACCCAAATATAAGCCGGGGTACCACAAAAAAACCTGGGAAAACATATTGATTTGAGTATAAGCCAAGGGTGGGAAATGCAGCAGTTACTGGTCAATTCCAAAATAAAAATAGATACCAATAAAATTGCATTAATCGGGGCATCAGTAAGTTAAATGTTTTTGAATATTTACTGTATTTCAAAGAAAAACAATAAACTTGCTCTGTAAGTGGAAAAGGAGGGTTAACAAAAACAATATAGTATCAACAATAACTTAATATGTTGTCGAAGGCTTTCATGGCCGAGATCACAGAGTTGTTGTATGTTTTCCGGGCTGTATGGCCATGTTCTAGAAGTATTCACTCCTGACGTTTCGCCCACATCTATGGCAGGCATCCTCACAACCTCTGACGATGCCTGCCATAGATGTGGGTGAAACGTCAGGAGAGAATACTTCTAGAACATGGCCATACAGCCCGGAAAACATACAACAACCCCAATAACTTAATAATAATAATAATAATAATAATAATAATAATAATAATAATAATAATACTACTTCATTTCTATCCTGCCCTCTCTATCCCCCCATGGGGATTCAGGCCAGCTTCCAACATAGTAACAGGCAAACATTCAATACCTATATAAACAGTGCAAAGTTAGATATAGATCTATAATTATATATACTAATTTCACATATGCATCTATATAAAATTTGCAGACTTGCAAACATGTGAGGGGAAAATTCATATATAAAAATAATGTGTACATATACATATATACAGGTACAGTAGAGTCTCACTTACCCAACATAAACGGGCCGGCAGAATGTTGGATAAGCGAATATGTTGGATAATAAGGAGGCACTAAGGAAAATTCTATTAAACATCAAATTAGGTTATGATTTTACAAATTAAACACCAAAACATCATGTTAGACAACAAATTTGACAGAAAAAGTAGTTCAATACGCAGTAATGCTATGTAGTAATTACTGTATTTACGAATTTAGCACCAAAATATCATGATGTATTGAAAACATTGACTACAAAAATGCATTGGATAATCTAGAACATTGGATAAGCGAGTGTTGGATAAGTGAGACTCTACTGTACCAATAAAATTACATCAATCGGGGTATCAGTAAGTTAAATATTTTTGAATATTTACTGTATGTCAAAGAAAAACAATAAACTAGCTCTGTAAGTGGAAAAGGAGGGTTAACAAAAACAATATAGTATCAACAATAACAATAATAATAATAATACTTCATTTCTATCCCGCCCTCTCTATCTCCCCATGGGGATTCAGGCCAGCTTCCAACACAGTAACAGGCAAACATTCAATGCCTATATAAACAGTGCAAAGTTAGATATAGATCTATAATTATATATACTAATTTCACATATGCATCTATATAAAATTTGCAGACTTGCAAACATGTGAGGGGAAAATTCATATATAAAAATAATGTGTACATATACATATATACAGGTATTTGGAAATCTCTAGGTATCTATATGTATATAGGATTTGCAAAGACTTGCAAACATATGAGGGGAAAATTCATATATAAAATTAATGTAGATAGATAGATGGATAGATTGGTACACAAGGATTGCAAAGGCTTGCGGGGGGAAATGCCTATATATCTGTAGGAGGGATTAAGAATTTTTTCAGGGGAAAATGCTTTTATAAGATAAATAATAATAATAATAATAATAATAATAATAATAATAATAATAATAGCCACCCTACTGGGATCTGTGCGTATCATCCGAAAATACATCACACAGTCCTAGACACTTGGGAAGTGTTCGACTTGTGATTTTGTGATATGAAATCCAGCATATCTATCTTGTTTGCTGTGTCATATTAAAATAATAATAATAATAATAATAATAATAATAATAATAATAATAATAATTCCTGAAGATTTGCAAAAGTCTCTTTTTTTCTTCCACCCATGCAATCCTTTTCTTCTTCCTGACTTGCAAGAGTTTCTCTCCCTCTCTTTTCCCTTTTAATAATAATAATAATAAAACTTTATTTATACCCCGCCACCATCTCCCCGCGGGGACTTGGGGCGGCTCACATTGTTACAAAAGTAACAACACAAATACATTAGCACAATATACACAGGCTAAAACACAATAAGGTAATAAAAGTTAAAACAAAAGTTAATACAACAGTAATAATATCAAACAACCACTAATACAATTCAAAACATTCCCTTCTTTTCCCTGTCTCTCTCTCTCTTGCAAGAGAGGCTTTGGAAAAGAAAACATACTGTTAAGGGAGGGGAAGAAGAGAGAGACATGTAACATATATTACAAGCAAATGCCTCCAGGCTCCGCTGCTCAGTTTGACCCCATTATAAGCCAAGGGAGGCCAGGGCTGAAAAACTCAGCTTATCTTCGAGTATATATGGTACTAGCTGTGCCCGGCCACGCGTTGCTGTGGCTAGGACTTAATTTTACTTTTTGTTGTATGAACGTAGAGGCGTGGATGAAAGGTTGTGCTGTCAATTTTCAAGGTTGTGGGGTGTTTAGTTTAGTTGTTTTGTCCGGTGCCGTGATTCCATTACCCTTTTATATATATAGACTAGCTGTGCCCGGCCACGCGTTGCTGTGGCAAAGTGGTGGTGGTATTGGTTAAAAATTGTTGTGTAATTTTTATTTGACGTTATTTGCATTTTTTAATTAATTTTATTGTAAGTTATATTTTTATTTATTATATTATTTTCTTGTATTATTTTTAGTTATTTTCTGTTATTATAGTATTTTATTGTATTAATTTTTTAGTGTTTTTAATTATTTTTGATTGGGTTGCTAGGAGACCAAGTTGGAGGAGCTTAGCCTTCTAACTGGCAGCAATTGGATAAAAGCAATTATTCCTCTCTCTCTAATTAGGACTTTATTTTTCTTTTCTTTTTGTTGTATCAACCTAGAGGCGTGGATGATGGGTTGTGTTGTCAAATTTCGAGGTTGGGAGGCCTGTAGTTTTGTTGTTTTGTGAGTCGCTCTTTTATATATATAGATAACTTCACCATCTTGAGCACACACTGATATTGCTTATGCTTAGCCACACATGTCTTGGTTTCCACCTCAAATGTTGGTGCGTCTGAGGAAGAGTTTGTACATGTCTCATTTAGATCAGACTAGCCAGGTCTGTCTCTTGGCAGGTGGTCTATAAGAACAATGACTTCAAGCTTGAACTGTCCCGCCTGGCCAAAGAAGGGGACCCCAAGATGAAAATCAACGGTGACCTGGTCTTCCGCTGTGAGAATGTCGCAGCCCTGGACCCAGTCACCTTTGAGTCTCCTGAAGCCTACATCTCCCTCCCCAAGTGGAACACCAAGAAGACGGGCTCAATCTCCTTCGATTTCCGTACGACGGAGCCCAACGGGCTGCTGCTCTTCAGCCATGGCCGATTGCAGCCGCCCAAAGAAGGCCGGTCGGAGCGGCTCCACAAGGCAGACTACTTTGCCATGGAACTCCTTGATGGCTATCTTTACTTGCTGCTGGACATGGGCTCAGGTGGGATCAAAATGCGGGCCAGCAGCAAAAAGGTGAACGACGGCGAATGGTGCCATGTGGACTTCCAGCGAGACGGACGCAAAGGTGAGAAAATGGTCAGAAAATGCATTTGTTGGCCAAGAAATAGATATTGGTGAATATTCTGTCCATCCTGAATCAAAGTCAAATACAGCTTAGCTGTCCATTTGATGAGCTTGAAGTAGCTGAAGCCTCATGTTGGGGCACACTTTTGTGCTCTATTTGAAGGTCTGGGCCCATTCCAAATTGTTGGGAATCTATGAGCTGTTAGGCTCAAAAATAACCCTCTGTCTGAAGGAGATTCCCTGAAATATAGCAGAGTGGCAGAAACACACTTCCAAACAGCAGAAACTTGTGTGAGGTGAGTTTAGGGAAGCCTTTCTTAGGATGGCAAAGGATTGCAAAGTCAGCTTAAAAGTTCAAAAAAGGTATTTATTTGAGTATTTTGAAACTACTTCCTCCGCACTTTCTGTTTCTGCTATGATCTTTCCCAACTCCTCCAGTACCAAGGGGTCTGAAGTTGCTAGGGGTTTGTTTTGCTTTTTTGTGTCCCATTTAAGTCTGTTTCGTCTTATGTCTAGGGTGGAATTATCTAGATAATGTTGTGGACTTAAACGTTGTGCATTAGGAAGACTTACTATATAAGAAATCGGGAGATGGTCACTTTCTGTTCTGGGTATTGTGATGAAATTCTCTATATGTTTATATGTGAGATTTGCTACCGGAACGTAATCTATCACACTGCTCCCACTTCCTGATATATAGGTGAATTCGGCAAGTCTCTCAAATTTAGGGTCTCCATTTATTATGTTTAGGGCTAGTCTTGATGTCATCTGCGCTAAGCGTATCCCAGCTAAGTTGATCTTGCTATCCTTAGATTTGCTGTCGATCTTGTTTAAGTGGTCTTCCAACTCTTCCAGGTGCCATAACTTAGAGGCAAATAAGGTTGTATTATCAGGACCCAAGCGAGCATTAAAATCTCCTGTAACAATTAAGTTAGATTTTGGAAAGCGTGATTCTAAGGTATTTATTGAGGTAAAAAGAAATCCATTGTGGATAGGAAAGGTTTTGGAGCTAACTAGCTATCTAAGCTAGCACTAAGGAAGGTAAGCAGGCAAAAATAACAGAATATCTAAATACCTACATTTTGCCAGTAGAGAGGGCAAAATATGTTTTTCTCATGCAGAAGATAAAGGAGGATGGATGGCTACCACCGCATGGTCCGAGCCTTATTTCGGGGCAATAAAATAGATCTAAATAGAGGAAGTCACCTCATCCCTGAAGAGATCACATTGCTAAAACAACAAGGTGAAGGAAGATAGAAACAACAAGAAGAGAGAAACCAGCAAAGGCCTATCTGGGCATGCATGGGATAATAGAGAGGTTTCCCTCAGTTTACGCTATCCACTACATATCTAATAAATGAGACTTGTGTAGTCCAGGATGATTTCCAACACAAATCCAGCTTGGAAAACTGGTATCCTTCTTAATGCTTAATGATGGTGATGGTGATGATTGTTATTATTATCATCGTCATTGCCATCACCATCATCATCCTTTATTTATTTAGTACCATCAATGTATATCAGGCTTCATTTCGGTCATTTCTTTGGCTCTTCCTCCGTCCAGGTTCGATCTCCGTGAACAGCCGCAGCACCCCCTTCCTGGCCAGTGGTGAGAGTGAGATCTTGGACCTGGACAGTGAGATGTACCTGGGGGGGCTACCCGAGAACCGCCTGGATCTCATCTTGCCCCCGGAAGTGTGGACGGCCTTCCTAAACTATGGCTACGTGGGCTGCGTGCGGGACCTCTTCATCGATGGCAAGAGCCGGGACGTGCGTCGCTTGGCTGAAGTGCAGAGCGTGACTGGTGTCTCCAGCTTCTGCTCCCGGGAGACCCTCAAGCAGTGCAGCAGCTCCCCCTGCCGCAATGGAGGGCTCTGCCGGGAAGGCTGGAACCGCTTCATCTGCGACTGCGTGGGCACTGGCTACTTGGGCCGGCTATGTGAGAGAGGTGAGGGGGCTCTAGATGGAGTTAGACCAGTGGTTCCCAACCTGTGGACCATGGACCACCAGTGGGCCGCAAGAACTAAAATATGGTCCATGGCCTCACCGTTACTAGATCATTGCAACGAGAGCGACTAGTCTCGCGGAACCCTCTTATAGTGCCAAAGCAATGGGAATGTTGGGAGGGGAGAAACTGTTCTAACAGTAGGCACAACAACAAGCCTCCTGACTGCTGCTTCTCCTCCCTACCTGAGCGGAGCCCTTCCATGTGGAGCCTGGAAGTGGGGGGCCTTGGTGTCTTTGTTTTTAGATGATGTCAGGAGGGGAGAGGCTGACTACACATGAAAGGAAGGCAATAAGCCTCCTGACTGCTGCTTCTCCTCCTCCCTACCTCCCCCTGAGCGGAACCCTGGAAGTGGGAGGCCTTGGTGTCTTTGTTTTTAGAGGATGTCGGGCAGGGAGAGGCTGACTACCCATGAAAGGAAGGCAATAAGCCTCCTGACTGCTGCTTCTCCTCCTCCCTACCTCCCCCTGAGCGGAGCCCTGGAAGTAGGAGGCCTTGGTGTCTTTGTTTTTAGACAATGTCAGGAGGGGAGAGGCTGACATGAAAGGAAGGCAGTAAGCCTCCTGACTGCTGCTTCTCCTCCTCCTCCCTCCCCCTGAGCGGAGACTTCCATGTGGGGCCTAGAAGTGGGGGACCTTGGCGTATTTTTAGGCCTGTTCCAGGGGTTATTTGGGATGCTGATTCAGAAAATTGTATTGGATAGACCACATGAGCTCTAGATGATGGAATAAGGTTTTCTGTGGGTGAGCAGATGGCGACTACTGGATGACTACTGGAATCAGAAACAAGTGCTGATGTGGTCTATCCAATGCAATTTTCTGAATCAACACCCCAGATAACTAAACTGAATCTAGTTGACCAAAAACTGATTCGTAAGCCTTTTGGTACTAATGTTGGAGAGTGGTCCCTGATCAAGTGGTCCTTGGTCAAAAGAACATTGGAAACCACTGAGATAGATAGACAGATATGGAAGGGAAGATGATAGATGATAGATTGGTTTTGGTAGCTGATGATAAAGTGGAAGGAAATCAAGTAGTAGGTCATGGTGAAGATCACCCTCCTTCAGAAATGAGGAACCACGTCCTTCCAGATGTTGCTTCCCACCTCCATCGTCCCCTCGAAGTAGACTACAACAATATCTTGAAGTCCTTCAGCTCCCCACCTCCCAGAGTAGGAGAAAATACTTCTTTAGATGGAGAAACAATTTTGTAAGGCCAACACCCTAAAATAACAGCTCTCCTTTTCTGCTTTCTCCTCCCACCATCCCACCCTGTCACCTGGGCAGAGGCCACGGTGCTGAGCTATGATGGGAGCATGTACATGAAGATAATGCTGCCCACGGTCATGCACACCGAAGCTGAAGACGTGTCCCTCCGCTTCATGTCCCAGCGGGCGTATGGATTCATGATGGCCACCACCTCCAAGGAGTCGGCCGACACTCTCCGCCTAGAGCTGGACGGGGGCCAAATGAAGCTCACGGTCAACCTAGGTAACCAACTGGGGGGACTGGTCCTATCCTTGACTACCTCTACTTTCTCCCCATGGACCCAATTGGCATCCGATGTAGTGAAGGGTGGCGGAAACCATCACTAGCAAGGTTCCACATGAAGGAGCCTCCTCAAACTTGGCACAACATAGATATAGACATGTTAGACTGCAACTCTTACCACTCATGTGGTGGGATTTGGTGTCTGATACAACTTGACTGGGTGATATTGAACCCTCTATGGGTTTTAGCCCATTGTTGTGCATGGAGGGCTGCCTGGTTCTCCATACCTTTGCTGAAGTGGAGGTGGGGAGAGCAAGTTGGTGGCAGTACGTGAGGTTGGTCCCAGAACCTGACCTCCTTGTCACCGCTTGCGGCTTAGAGGAAGTGGGGGAAATGGCTCGTCCTGGGTCTCTTCCTCTCCCCACCCCTCCTCAGTAACTTCAGACTTGGCAGTTCCTTTTTTTTGGGGTGGGGGGAAGCTACACCAGAATCCCAGACTGTTTGACCACTCTATATAGCAGTGATTCCCAAAGTGGGTGCTATCGCCCCCCAGTGGGTGCTGGAGCAATCCAGGGGGGCGGTCATGGCTCCTATTAGGACACGGGGCGGGGCCAGAGGAGGGGCGGGGCCTCTTCCAAAGTGCCGGAGACAGGGCTGAGCACCTGAGGCGCCTGTTAGGACACAGGGGGCGGAGCTAGAGGAGTGGGCGTGGCTTCTTCCCAAGAGCCCGAGACAGGGCTGAGAATCTATACCTCTCCTGAGGCGCTTGTTGGGACACAGAGGGCGGAGCTAGGGAAGGGGGTGGGGCCTCCTTCCAAGAGCCCGAGACAGGGCTGAGCCTCTATATCTCCCCTGAGAGGCCTTTTAGGACTAAAGGGTGGGGCTAAGGGTGGGGGCGGGGCCTCCTTCCAAGAGCCCGAGACAGGGCTGAGCCTCTATATCTCTCCTGAGAGGCCTTTTAGGACTAAAGGGCGGGGCTAGGGGTGGGGGCAGGGCCTCTTCCCAAGCATCCAAGACAGGGCTGAGCCTCTATATTTCTCCTGAGAGGCCTTTTAGGACTAAAGGGTGGGGCTAAGGGTGGGGGCGGGGCCTCCTTCCAAGAGCGTGAGACAGGGCTGAGCCTCTATATCTCTCCTGAGAGGCCTTTTAGGACTAAAGGGCAGGGCTAGAGGTGGGGGCGGGGCCTCTTCCCAAGAGCGCGAGACAAGGCTGAGCCTCCCCTGAGGTGCTTGTTAGAACACGGGGGCGGGATATAGAGGTTCAGCCCTGTCAGGCACTTGAAAAGAGGCCCCACCCCCTCCTCTAGCCCCGCCCCCTGTGTCCTAGCAGGCACCACAGGACAGGGATAGAAGCTCAGCCCTGCCTCAGTGCTTGTGACTCCGTCCATCCCAGTCCTGGCTGCCCATTTGTGGCCCCGCCCACCTCCTCTCCCAGCCCTGCATCTTGGACTAGGGGAGAGGCTCAGCCCCGCCCTCTTGAGCAGGAGCCACACCCACCTGTCTAAGCCACGCCCCCTTTCCAGGGGGTGCTGAGTCATATTTTTTCTGGAAAGGGGGCAGCAGGCCAGATAAGTTTGGGAACCACTGCTATACAGTGTTCTCCCACTACTTCGTAGTTCGCTTTCTGCGGACTCGTTGTTTTGTGGGTTTTCTGGAGGCTCCTCGGACATGGGCCACGGCCATACAGCTCTCCTTCCCACAAAAGGGCCTAGCCACAGCTTCGAGCAGTACATTAAAAGAGGTAGCGAGGGACGGTATATTTATTAAAATAAATATATTGTCCCTCCTTCACGGATTTTCACTTATCACGGGTGGTCCTGGAACGTAACTCCCGTGGTAAGTGAGGCAACACTATTGTTTTCCGAAAGCTCCAAAATATGGTTATTTTCTCCCCCTCCCCATCCCTTTGGTTTTTGACCCTTCACTGGGACATATATGGCCAGCCCAGCGCAAACAGCCACGGTGACCGAGGGCTCTGTCCCATGTGCCTGACCACAACGTGACCTCCGTCCCTTTCCCCTAAAGACTCTCCTCCTTTTAGGGTCTCTTTCACAATGCACAACTATCACTCTCGATACTATAACTCCATCCTGGAAAGGACTGGGGTTTGAAGTTTGGTGGAGCACTAATGGGTTCTAAAGTGCTATGGCTGTGTAATGTGAAAGGGACCTTTTCCCTGCCTCCAAGACCATGGGAAGGGTCTTTTTGGTCCTGTGGCTGTTTGCATCCACTCTTCTGTAGCGGTTGACGACGCACGCCGAGGCCAGTTGTGCAGCTCCTCATTCCCACCCTGACCCCCTATATAGCAAGAAAAACCCAATACTGAAGAGACTTGAGCACATCACTCCCACCGCTGTCTCCAAAGCAAAGCTTGGAGAATATACAGACTGATTTTACCACAATTCCCAGAATCCTTCTTCAGAAATTCTGAGAGTTGTGGTCCAAAAAGTGTTACTTTTTCCAAACTATTGCTTACCCTCTGGGGACTCTTTGCTCTCGCCGACTCCAACAGTTGTTGCAAAGTATTGTCAAAGGCTTTCACTGGCTTGCTGCGAGTTTTCCAGGCTGTCTGGCTATGTTCCAGAAGCATTCTCTCCAGACGTTTCACCCACATCTATGGCAGGCATCCTCAGAGGTTGTGAGGTCTGTTGGAAACTAGGTTAGTGAGGTTTATATACGGTATATATTCGAGTATAAGCCGAGGCACCTAATTTTACCACAACAACTATGGAGCCCCCGGTGGCGTAGTGGATTAAAGCCTTGTGACTTGAAGGTTGGGTTGCTGATCTGAAAGCTGCCAGGTTCAAATCCATCCGTGGAGAGCGCGGATGAGCTCCCTCTATCAGCTCCAGCTCCATGCAGGGACATGAGAGAAGCCTGCCACAGGATAATAAAACATCAAAACATCCAGGCATCCCCTCGGCAATGTCCTTGCAGACAGCCAATTCTCTCACACCAGAAGTGACTTGCAGTTTCTCAAGTCACTCCTGACACAGAGAAAAACACCTGGATTAGCATTGAATGGCCTTGTAGCTTCAAAGCCTGTCTGCATCCTGCCGGAGGATACCTGCCATAGATGTGGGCAAAACATCAGGAGATGATGATGATGATGATGATGATGATGATAATGATATTAAGTTTATTTATACCCCGCCTCCATCTCCCCCGAAGGGGACTCGGGGCGGCTCCCAGATATAAACAATAACAATATACAATACATCAGTGAGCAAAAACATACACAAATGATAAAATTTGCGAATGCTTCTGGAACATGGCCATACAGCCCGGAAAACTCACAGCAACCAAGTTGTCGTGAACTTACAACTTGTATGATTGAAGGGTCCTTTGTGTGATTACCAGAGAGTTGGTAGCTGCGCTCCAGTCCTGAGCATCAAGTATGTCGTGCATCCTGCGCTTGGGCATTTTGGAGCCAATTTAGTGCCAGGACTGAAGTCAACCATTCGGCCTCTCTCTCTGATAACCATGAAAAGGAGTCATCATTGAGGAAGTCCCACCACAAGTCTCTCCCCGTCCCCGTTCTGCACAGCTGGCCTTTACAAGGTAGCCACTTGCCACATGGAGGTGTCCTATCCCAAACAGTAAGGAAAAGAGGCTGGGGAATCCCAAGACTCTTTCCTCCTCCCAACATTTCCAAAGTGAATCAATGGGTGAGCTATTGGTTACCCAACCTCCAGTGGGTAATAGGTGAGCAGCACCGGCCACATCGTAGCATGTTTCACTCTGGACGGAGGCATTTGTGGGTAGTGGCTGGTGAATCAATATGGCACAACACAGTTTCCCCATCTTCCTCGCAGTGCTGGACTTGGAGGAAACGTCAATGTCTTGCAACAACCTCCCCAAATGTGGCAAAATTGGGACCTCTCCCCCTCTTCCAATGCACCGACCTCAGTGCCAAAGCAAGTGTCCGCCTTGTCGTGCGTCTGTCCCCGGATGGTGGGCTGCCTTGGTTTTATTTTTGGGTGTTTGGTTGCAAATGTTACCTTGAAGGATATAAAACTCTTGTTCTCTTCTCTCTCCCTCCCCCCGGCCCCCCATCTCAGACTGTGTCAGGATAGGCTGTAACCCCAGTAAGTTGCTATTTTTTTCTTTCTCTCTCATTTCTTTTATACCCTTTTTTTTGCTTTCTTGGTTGGTTGGTTTGTTACTTCTCTTCTTTGACTTGTTCTCTTTCATCCTGCGGGTGCTGGTTATGGGTATGTATGTGTGTGTATGTGTGTGAGAGAGAGATTGAGAGGCTCCAAAGGCAATGTGAAATGGGAAGGATGGAATAAGGCGAGAAGGGCTGCTCCCCTGTGCGTACAACATCATCATCATGGCACCAATGTATGAAGGCCACGTCAAGGCTTAGGGCCTTAGAGGTGGGAATATCTGCAAGGAAAAATCAACCATCATGGTCTCTACTGGAGAAGAAGATGCCTCCATCTGGATCATCATCATGTAAACACTTTGCCAGAGCCCCGGTGGCGAAGTGTGTTAAAGCACTGAGCTGCTGAACTTGCAGACCAAAAGGTCCCAGGTTCAAATCCCAGGAGCGGAGTGAGAATATAAATAATAATAATTATTATTATTATTATGACGTTGTATGACACAGCAAACAAGATAGACATGCTGGATTTCGTTTCACAAAACCACAAGTCGAACACTTCCCAAGTGTCTAGGACTGTGTGATGTATTTTCGGATGATGCGTGCAGATCCCAGCAGGGTGGCCTTTTGCAGTTGGCAGATTGTAATTTTGTCAATGTCTATTGTTTCCAAATGCCAGCTGAGATCTTTTGGCACGGCACCCAGTGTGCCCATCACCACCGGGACCACCTGCACTGGTTTCTGCCAGAGTCTTTGCAGTTCAATCTTGAGGTCCTGAGAGCGGCTGAGTTTTTCCTGTTGTTTTCGTCAATGTGACTGTCACCTGGGATGGCAACATCAATTATCCAAACCTTGTTCTTTTTCACAACTGTGATGTCTGGTGTGTTGTTATTATTATTATTTATATTATTATATTTATTATTATTATTATTATTATTATTATTATTATTATTATTATTATTATTATTATTATTATTGCAGTTGCTCATCTGATTGGCTTGAGGGTATATGAGAACATTTCATGATTCTCCTTGGCAAAGTGTTTAAAGGTAAAGGTTTTCCCCTGACGTTAAGTCCAGTCGTGTCCGACTCTAGGGGTTGGTGCTCATCTCCATTTCTAAGCCAAAGAGCCGGCGTTGTCCGTAGACACCTCCAAGGTCATGTGACCATTGGCATGACTGCATGGAACGCCGTTACCTTCCTGCCGGAGCCGTACCTATTGATCTACTCACATTGGCATGTTTTCGTACTGCTAAGTTGGCAGAAGCTGGAGCTAACAGCAGGAGCTCACTCCGCTCCCCGGATTTGAACCTGCGCAAGTTCAGCAGCTCAGCACTTTAACGCACTTCGCCACCAAACTCATACACACACATTAACTGACTGAAATAAATATAAGACAAGGAACATAAGCTACAACATGAAACCAAAATGGAGAGATTCGTCCACTCTTGAAAACCAAACTACAGTAGAGTCTCACTAATCCAAGCTAAACGGGCCGGCAGAAGCTTGGATAAGCTAATATCTTGGATAATAAGGAGGGATTAAGGAAAAGCCTATTGAACATCGAATTAGGTTATGATTTTACAAATTAAGCACCAAAAATCACATTATACAGCAAATTTGAAAGAAAAAGTAGTTCAATACGCAGTAATGTTATGTTGTAATTACTGTATTTACGAATTTAGCACCAAAATATCATGATATATTGAAAACATTGACTACAAAAATGGCTTGGATTATCCAGAGGCTTGAATAAGCGAGGCTTGGATAAGTGAGACTCTACTGTATATTGAATCAGTAGCATTCCAGGTGAGTTCCAGATACAGATCATACATGGGCATGATTTTGCACAGATATTTTACCTGATGTATCCATTGGTTTCTTTGGATTGATTTGCAATGACTTGGGGACTTTCTTTGATCGTGCACACAAACATGTCCATCAATGTCAACAGAGAAGAAGCATTGATCTCACCAAACAGTGATCTCCTACTTCCAAGCCTATATCTTCTCAATTCATTCCAGCCATGTCTCTTAACCCTGTTACTTGCCATACAGATTCCATGTTCCTTTTTTGCATTGGCTGGTGATATTCATCCAATCCTCTCAGCCCAAGCTCAGGTCCTCCAGATGTTTTGGATCTCTCCCTAATCACTCATCAAAGGCAGCTGGAGTTGAAGGCCAAAAATCCTCAGAGGACTAGAGTTTGGGAATGGCTGCTCTCGGCTTTATTTCCTTTTGTGCCAAGAACCCGGGACTTCCTACTATGAGTTTTGCCAGCATTTGGCTCAGCAATTTATCAGAATGTTCCAATGGCCAGCTTAGAAAATTATACTGTGTACAGAGTAGCAAATTGGATGGAGAAACAATGGAGTAAGGCAGCCACTGAGCTAATGTGAACAAAGGTGAGTTGTGAAAATATATCTCTCATTTGGGACAGAAGTTTGTGAATTAATTGGTATAGTAAGTAACTATTATTATTATTGTTATTATTATTATTTTATGACACAGCAAACAAGATAGATATGCTGGATTTCGTATCACAAAATCACAAGTCAAACACTTCCCAAGCGTTTAGGACTGTGTGATATTATTATTATTATTATTATTATTATTATTATTATTATTATTATTATTATTATTGTTGTATGACACAGATAGGCTGGATTTCGTATCACAAAATCACAAGTCAAACACTTCCCAAGCGTTTAGGACTGTGTGATATTATTATTATTATTATTATTATTATTATTATTATTATTATTATTATCATCATTATTATTATTTTATGACACAGCAAACAAGATAGACATGCTGGATTTTGTATCACAAAATCACAAGTCAAACACTTCCCAAGCATTTAGGACTGTGTGATATTATTATTATTATTATTATTATTTATTATTATTATTTTATTGTATAACACAGCAAAGAAGATAGATATGCTGGATTTCGTATCACAAAATCACAAGTCAAACACTTCCCAAGCGTTTAGGACTGTGTGATATTATTATTATTATTATTATTATTATCATTATTATTATTATTTTATGACACAGCAAACAAGATAGACATGCTGGATTTTGTATCACAAAATCACAAGTCAAACACTTCCCAAGCATTTAGGACTGTGTGATATTATTATTATTATTATTATTATTATTATTATTATTATTATTATTATTATTATTATTATTTTATTATGACACAGCAAACAAGATAGACATGCTGGATTTCGTATCACAAAATCACAAGTCGAACACTTCTCAAGTGTCTAGGACTGTGTGATATTATTGTTATTGTTGTTATTGTTATTATTTTATTGTATAACACAGCAAACAAGATAGATATGCTGGATTTCGTATCACATAATCACAAGTCGAACACTTCTCAAGTGTCTAGGACTGTGTGATGTATTTTCGGATGATGCGTGCAGATCCCAGCAGGGTGGCCTTTTGCAGTTGGCAGATCGTGATTTTGTCAATGTCTATTGTTTCCAAATGCCGGCTGAGATCTTTTGGCATGGCACCCAGTGTGCCCATCACCACCGGGACCACCTGCACTGGTTTCTGCCAGAGTCTTTGAAGTTCAACCTTGAGGTCCTGATAGCGGCTGAGTTTTTCCTGTTGTTTTTCGTCAATGCGACTGTCACCTGGGATGGCGACATCAATGATCCAAACCCTTTTTTCCCCCACAACTGTGATGTCTGGTGTGTTGTGTTCCAGAACTTTGTCAGTCTGGATTCGGAAGTCCCACAGTCTCTTTGCGTGCTCATTTTCCAATACTTTTGCAGGTTTGTGATCCCACCAGTTCTTTGCTGCTGGGAGGTGGTACTTGAGGCATAAGTTCCAATGAATCATTTGGGCCACATAGTTGTGCCTCTGTTTGTAGTCTGTCTGTGCAATTTCCTTACAGCAGCTGAAGATATGATTAATGGTTTCGTCGGTTTCCTTGCACAGTCTGTATTTTGGGTCATCAGCTGATTTTTCGATCTTGGCCTGAGTGGCCTTTGTCCTGATGTCTTGCTCCTGGGCTGCAAGGATCAGGCCTTCTGTCTCCTTCTTCAGGGTCCCATTTGTGAGCCATAGTCAGGTCTTCTCCTTATCAGCTTTTGTCAAGGAACATTCCATGCAATGTTTTGTTGTGCCAAATGTCAGCTCTAGTTTGTAGTGCGGTTTTCTTGTACTGGATTTTGTCTGCTGTGCTTTGAGGAGTTTCTGATTTTTGACTTCAATCAAAGCAGGTTCTTCACTTTGCTTTACATATATTATAATAATAATAATAATAATAATAATAATAATAATAATAATAATAATATGTTTATAGGACAGATAAACCACCTGGGGACGGGCATGAAGACACCTCAGGCCTCAATTTGCCCAGCCCTGTTATAAAGCATTTTATCCTGGGGCCACGCAGTTATAGGAGTATTATTCCACTTCAGCTACCATAGCTGTATCCTATGGAATAGTTTGGTGATCTCTTGGGCGGAGAATTCCACAAGCTTCTACTTAAAACTATTGGATTATTGGACTGTTAGGATCACAAAAATTTTATTTGCAGCCAATGAACAGTTGTTTGTATTAATGTTAGGGACTAGCCCGGAGGGGAAGTAAAGGAGAGAATTCCAAGAGAGCAATAAAACAAGCCTTTTATTATCACAGCTGATGATAAAGCAAAAACAGCCGTAGGTACCCACATTTTGTGGGTCCGTACCATACAAATGGCCGTCGCAAAGCATGTTGTAGCAAACAAAGAATATATATGTCTCGGCTTATCCAAAACTGACCAATGGCTGAGGATCTTCCTCACCTTCCAAACCTACTTGGCACAAGTGATACCAATGACCTAACTTGTTTACTCTGAGCTTTCTTTTCTCTCTGGAACTTCCTGGAGAAAGGCACCAGCTCACAGGAAGGGAGGGGCACAGGCCTTGTGTTGCACATACTACTTTGGTTCATACAAAGTGCTTATATTTTTTTTATTTATTTACAGTATTTATATTCCGCCCTTCTCACCCCGAAGGGGACTCAGGGCGGATTACAAGGAACACATATATGGCAAACATTCAATGCCAACAGACAAACAACATACATTAGACAGACTCAGAGGCATTTTTAAAACATTTTTCCAGCTTCACGATATATATATTATATTCTCTATATAAAGGCTATATGATATATGCAGAGGCAGAGCTACATAGGCAATAGTTTACTATTTTTCTGGCTTATGGTCCATACATTAACATAGGCAAACGATGCCAAAAAAATCGCATCTCTCAGTGAGAGAAAACCACATCTTCTCAAGGAAAGGCTACTAGGGGGAGGATGTCCAGCCATACTATGTCAGGCAGCATAGTACGGAAACTTCCACCACCCCTTGCCATTGGCTATGCTGGGAGTTGCAGTCTAGAAGGGCTAAAGATTAATCCCATCAGGCTCATTTCTGGCACCCCGAAAAATCAGCTCAATAATACATTCCAAGTTCAGCAGTACCTCACCTTCTCCACTGGGTGGCGTCAGGATTCAAGAATCTCCCATTGGTTGACAACATCTCTTTGCAGTTCCAACATATGGCCACAAGGTGGCACCATCTCCCCATGAAAATATTATGGGGTGGAGGAGTGAGCTGAATTTATCAGTTTTGCTGTATCTTCTCTCTGAAAACAGGAATGGTTTGCAACAGAAGGGAGTTGCATACATGCATACACACGCTTCCGTCCCCATCCAAGGTCTTGGCCATATGGTTTTGTTGCCTTCAAAACGAGTATCCTCATCCAACGTTGTAACAAATCACTTTGCCTACAGTGAGCAGCATCAACTCTAGGGCTCAATGTTTCCCCAGACTAGATGGGAGATGCTACACAAAATGCCCCTGTGTGTCTGTGTGTGTGTGTGCAGTGAGAGAGGGTGTTGTTGGAGGTGCAAGGTCTGGCGAAACTGGGCAACTGGGAGGGTCTTGCCCAGGATTCTTCTGGGAGAGGGGCTTTGGAGGGGGGAGGGCAGCTGGGCCCGGGGTTGGCCGCGCTCCCTTGACCCCGCCGTCCTGCCTGCCCTGTTCCAGGTAAAGGCCCCGAGACCCTTTTTGCCGGCCAGAAGCTCAACGACAATGAGTGGCACACGGTCCGCGTGGTGCGGCGGGGGAAGAACCTGCAGCTCTCGGTGGACAACGTCACCGTGGAAGGTAAGCCGAGGAGGAGGCCGACGTCACATGGGAGGAGGGAACAGACTCTCCCACCAGTGGTTCCCAAGAACTAAAATATGCTCTGCAGGCTCACTGTTACTACTAGCTCCTGCCTACAGCAACATGGAGGGAGGAATTAGTAAGTGATTCTGTACAAATTGTTAGGTTCTCTTCTTCCAGTTGTGCTGTGGGTAAGTCTTCCCCAGAAGAAAGCACCAAGACACACGCTGGGTAGATTCCTACAAGTTGTACAAAATACCAGAATCTTCTCTGTAGCCCATTTATATAGGGGCTCTCACATACCAGAGGGTATTTGAGGTTTTATGGCTGGCACGTTTATGGCTGGCATCTGTTCTTTGTCAGCGCTTGCTCTATGTCCAGAGATGTCAAAGATCTGAGATCATGACACTGGTAGATTCCAACAGGTTTTTATTGTACAGAATACCAGAATCCTCTCTGTAGCCCATTTATATAGGGGCTCTCACATACCAGAGGGTAATTGAGGTTTTATGGCTGGCCCGTTTATGGCTGGCATCTGTTCTTTGTCAGCGCTTGCTCTGTGTCCGGAGATGTCAAAGATCGGAGATCATGACACTGGTAGATTCCAACAGGTTTTATTGTACAGAATACCAGAATCTTCTCTGTAGCCCATTTATATAGGGGCTCTCACATACCAGAGGGTAATTGAGGTTTTATGGCTGGCCCGTTTATGGCTGGCATCTGTTCTTTGTCAGCGCTTGCTCTGTGTCCGGAGATGTCAAAGATCGGAGATCATGACACTGGTAGATTCCAACAGGTTTTATTGTACAGAATACCAGAATCTTCTCTGTAGCCCATCTATATAGGGGCTCTCACATACCAGAGGATAATTGAGGTTTTATGGCTCGCCCGTTTATGGCTGGCATCTGTTCTTTGTCAGTGCTTGCTCTGTGTCCAGAGATGTCAAAGATCGGAGATCATGACACTACACTGTTGCAACGGGATGACAGATTTCTCAAAACCCTCATAGTGCTGAGGCAACGGGGATGTCTGGAGCGGAGAGGCTGACTACCCACAAAAGGCACAGCAACAAGCCTCCTGACTGCTGCTTCTCCTCCTCCTCTCTCCCGCTGAGCAGAGCCATTCCATGTGGAACCTCAGCGGGAGAGAGGAGGAGGAGAAGCAGCAGTCAGGAGGCTTGTTGTGTCTTCGTTTGAGGCCTGTTGGGAACCACTACTCTATTCCTTCTCTGGGATCTCACCTCTCGCAGTTCTCAGGAGGCTTTCTTGGTGTGTTCTTGCAGTTCTCCTTTCCTGATACCAGGTGGCAGCAAGACATTTTGAAGAAAGTAAGGGACCTTATATTCATCTCCTCAGTGGCTTCATAAACCAGCAATACCCAGGTTTAGCCACTTGAGGGTGAATTGAGCAAAACATTCCGGATTAGGAGCTGAGTGTAAACAGCCAACGTGACATGCTTTTGGGGCTGTTGTTGACAAGTGGAGGAACTGCTTAGGATTCAGACCTCTTATAAATAATAAATAATAAACTTTATTCTTATACCCCGCCCCATCTCCCCGAAGGGACTCGGGGCGGCTCACACAGGGACAAGCCCGAACAACAACGTAACATAGCATTATATGTATAAAATTTAACAGCAATGTAAAACATTCCAACAATAAACAAAAACAACATAACAAGACAATTATTTATTATTATTATTATTATTTGCTACATTTATATGCCGCCCTTCTCACCCCGAAGGGGACTCATCATTAAAAACAAACAGCATATAAAATCTATTACAAACATTTAAATACAGTATAAAATATAAAACATATGCTTAAAATCCATTCATCCAATATCCTCGTACTTTTAGTCTATTTATTATTACATGTATTATTTTCTTGTATTTATTATTATTATTACATGTATTATTTTACTCTATTATTAAAAGGATACATAAGCACATTTACATTTAATCAGAGTTGGACAGCCTTATCTTAAATTTGAGCGTGATGTAAATACAGTAGAGTCTCACTTATCCAACATTCACTTATCCAACGTTCTGGATTATCCAACGCATTTTTGTAGTCAATGTTTTCACTGTATCATGATATTTTGGTGCGAAATTGGTAAATACAGTAATTACTATGTAGCATTACTGCGTATTGACCTACTTTTTCTGCCAGATTTGTTGTATAACATGACGTTTTGGTGCTTAATTTGTAAAATCATACCCTAACTTGATGTTTAATAGGCTTCTCCTTAATCTCTCCTTGTTATCCAACATATTCGCTTATCCAACGTTCTGCCGGCCCGTTTATGTTGGATAAGTGAGACTCTACTGTATTCAAAAACATGTAACCTACTGATGCCTCAATTAATGTAATTTTATTGGTATCTATTTTTATTTCTGAAAATTGCCACCCTCGGCTTATACTGGAGTCAATGTTTTCCCAGTTTTTTTGTGGTAAAATGAGGTGCCTCGGCTTATACTCGAGTATATACGGTAATTTTATTGGTATCTCGGCTTATACTGGAGTCAATGTTTTCCCAGGTGTTTTTGTGGTAAAATGAGGTGCCTCGGCTTATATTCGGGTTGGCTTATACTCGAGTATATACGGTAGTTCTTGCCACAACAGCCTTTCTTTGGGGCTCCCTTTCCCTATTTGGCTCAATTTTAACACTGCACCCCTCTTTCCCACCCCCCACCCCCCAATTCTCTTCCCAAGCAGGGCAGATGGCTGGGGCTCACACCCGCCTGGAGTTCCACAACATCGAGACGGGCATCATGACGGAGCGGCGCTTCATCTCGGTGGTGCCCTCCAACTTCATTGGCCACCTCAGCAGCCTGGTCTTCAACGGCCTGCCCTACATGGACCTCTGCAAGAACGGGGACATCAGCTACTGTGAGCTGAATGCCCGCTTTGGCCTGCGCAGCATCATCGCCGACCCGGTCACCTTCAAGAGCAAAGCCAGCTACTTGGCGCTGGCCACGCTGCAAGCCTACGCCTCCATGCACCTCTTCTTCCAGTTCAAGACCACAGCCACGGACGGGCTCATCCTCTTCAACAGCGGCAATGGGAACGACTTCATTGTGGTGGAGCTTGTCAAGGGGTGAGATTTGGGGCATAATTCCCTTCCCCTCCCTTTCTGCTACATTCCACCATAACTACCCACTTGGCCTTTGCACCTTTATTTATTTACAGTATTTATTTACAGTATTTATAGTCCACCCTTCTCATCCTGAAGGGTACTCGGAGTGGATCACAGAACACACATTCAGTAGAGTTCTGGTTAACCGACTTCCAGTTATCCGACCTACCGTATTATCCGAAGTGCCAGGCTGGCCCTTTGGAGGCACTCCATGCACATTGCTAGGCAGCAACATGCACGGAGCTTCCGTAAACTGGCTTGCCGGGATAATAGGGTCTCCCTATTATCCATCAGTTCTGGTTATCCGACATTCGGCCTGCCCACTTATGTCGAATAACTGGAACTCTACTGTATATTGCAAACATTCTGTGCCATTTATACACTGACAAGACAGACAATTATATGTACAGTAGGCAGCAACATGCACGGAGTTTCCATAAACCGGCCTGCCGGGATAATAGGGTCTCCCTATTATTCGTCAGTTCTGGTTATCCGACATTCAACCCATCCGTTTATGTCGAATAACCGGAACTCTACTGTATATGGCAAACATTCAGTGCCATTAATACACTGACAAGACAGACAATTGTACATAGGTATCAGAGCCGACCCTAGGTAACTTTCAAGTGTAGGCGAACAGAATTTTGGCGCCCCCCCAAACCAATCACTGAAAAATAAAAGCGTTGGATAAGCGAAAATGTTGGATAATAAGGAGGGATTAAGGAAAAGCCTATTAAACATCAAATTACATTAGGATTTTACAAATTAAGCACTAAAACATCATGTTTTACAACAAATCAACAGAAAAAGCAGTCTCGACTGCACCCCCATATGTTTTGCACCTGAAGCGACCACTTAATTCGCCTCATTGTTGGACTGGCTCTGATAGGTGTGTATATATATATATATATATATATATATATATATATATATATGGGGCCGGGCTGTGGCGCAGGTTGGTGAGCAGCCTGCTGCAATAAATCACTCTGACCATGAGGTCATGAGTTCGAGGCCAGCCCGTGGCAGGGTGAGCACCCATCAATTAAAAAAATAAAAAATAGCCCCTGCTCGTTGCTGACCTAGCAACCCGAAAGATAGTTGCATCTATCAAGTAGGAAATAAGTTACCACTTATAAAGTGGGGAGGCAAATTTAACTAATTTATGACATTGGAATGAGGAAATTGTTAATGTAGGATTTGTGTATAGATAGTCGTCAAAGTGGATGATGAAGCAGCTGCTCCCCCCCCCCCCCCGTGGCCAGAATTGAACATCCCCTCAGGAGAAGGTTAAATTGCCTCTGCGTCTGTCTCTGTCTCGGTTCTATGTGTATATGGGCATTGAATGCTTGCCCTATATGTATATAATGTGATCCGCCCTGAGTCCTCTTGGGGGTGAGAAGGGCAGAATATAAATACAGTAGAGTCTCACTTATCCAACACTCGCTTATCCAATGTTCTGGATTATCCAACGCATTTTTGTAGTCTGTTTTCAATACATCGTGATATTTTGGTGCTAAATTCATAAATACAGTAATTACTACATAGCATTACTGTGTATTGAACTACTTTTTTGCCGAATTCGTTGTATAACATGATGTTTAGGTGCTTAATTTGTAAAATCATAACCTAATTTGATGTTTAATAGGCTTTTCCTTAATGTCTCCTTATTATCCAACATTTTCGCTTATCCAACATTCTGCCGGCCCGTTTATGTTGGATAAGCGAGACTCTACTGTACTGTGTGTGTGTGTGTGTGTGTGTGTGTGTGTGTATATATATATATATATATATATATATATATATATATATAGTCTTTTGCCCACCTTCAGCATCTTGGAGCCTTGTGCTCAGTTCCAGCCAGCTAGGCTATTAATGGTCAGGAGCTTAATCCGACCGGACTTCGATCTCATGACCTCTCGGTCAGTAGTGATTTATTGCAGCTAGCTTCTAACCAGCTATGCTACAGCCCGGCCCATAAGTTCTGGAACTCTATAAGATCAAAATGGAGCGGACAAATGAGAGGACTGGTTTTTGTGATCCTCTGAGCCCGCAAAAAAAAAAAAACGACACCCCAAGCTTCCTTCTCATTTCCGGACCTCCCTTCAGGTACATCCACTACGTTTTCGACCTGGGCAACGGGCCGTCGCTGATGAAGGGGAATTCAGACAAGCCGGTCAATGACAACCAGTGGCACAACGTCATTGTGTCCCGCGACACCAACAACGTGCATACGCTCAAGATCGATTCCCGTACCGTAACACAGCACTCCAATGGCGCCCGCAACCTGGACCTCAAAGGTGAGCTTGGACACAGAGACACTTTCCAAAATGTAACTTTTCTAGGCTCACATGTGTACATGCAAACACACACTCACCTTTTGTGTTCATTCTGTATTATTTCACCTTTGGTTGCAACACGCTGTTATGGCACTAGGGGTCAGCAGTGCAATTTATGGCAGCGTTGTCAAAGGCTTTCATGGCTGGAATCAATGGGTTGCTGTGATTTTTCTGGGCTGTATGGCCGTCTTCCAGAAGCATTCTCTCCTGACAACCACCATGTCAGACTACACAGAAGAGCCATTGAAATCCACAAGCATGTGGACAATTTCATCCGTGAAAATGAACAACATCTACTAGTTTTAAAAAAAACTATAGAATCAGGAGAGTAAATAAAGAACACCACTCAGAAAACAGGGGAATTCCAGATAAGAAACAATCAGGGCCAGCTAACACCTCCCAACAAAGGATTCCCGCAGGCAGGAAGCAGCCAGGCTTTGAAGCTGCAAGGTTATTCAATGCTAATCAAGCTGGCAAATTGCAACATTCACACTTGCCTCAAGCAGACAAGTGTTCTATTTCCCACCCTGGCCATTATTCCACAGATATATACATTATTATTATTATTATTATTATTATTATTATTATTATTATTATTATTTCATTTCTGTCCCGTTTTTCTCCCTTGGGTGGGATTCAAAGCAGTGTACAACATATAAAATTCATACAAATACATTAGACAGCAATACATAATCAATTAAAACATTATATCCCGTTATAAAAACACAATTAAGGTATCAAACCCCACTTGACTAGTTTCCAATTATTTTATTTTATTTATTTGTTTACAACATTTTTACCCTGCCTTTCTCACCCGAGGGGACTCAAGGCGGCTTACAACACCCGTCAAGATTAAATGCCAAACAATCAATAAAATTAACAACACATTTAAAACCATTAACTGTAATCAGTAAAAATACATTATACAAATATTAAAAAGCATTAAAAACATATAAATTACTTAATTCCATTCTTCCAAGAACCTTGTACAGACCTCAGACCTCACAGCATCTGAGGATTGCCTGCCATAGGTGTGGGGGAAACGGCAGGAGAGAATGCTTCTGGAGCATGGCCAGACACCCCGGAAAACTCACAGCAACCCATTTATGGTAGTGTTCAACAATGTCCCACCAAATCTATACTAGTTGTCACTACAAGTATAAGTATCAGGACCAGTCTTAGTCTATGGGTGCTTCAAGCACTCCTTCTATAACAAGTTATTTTATTTTATTTGTGCTTTGTGTATAGCATTGTATGAGCCTCTATTTTGTATGAGCCTCATGGTTATATCTGTACCATTTGTGTTTGAATTTGTTTTTATTTGATTGTTATACTGTTATTGTTTTTGTTTTATATTTTAATTTGTTTACACCTTGTTTTTCTTTTGGGCTTGGCCCCATGTTAGCCGCCCCGAGTCCCTTTGGGGAGATGGTGGTGGGATACAAAAATAAAGTATTATTATTATTATTATTATTATTATTATTATTATTATTATTATTATTATTATTGTATGACACAGCAAACAAGATAGATATGCTGGATTTCGTATCACAAAATCACAAGTCGAACACTTCCCAAGTGTCTAGGACTGTATGATGTATTTTCAGATGATGCGTGCACATCCCAGTAGGGTGGCCTTTTGCAGTTGGCAGATCGTGATTTTGTCAATGTCTATTGTTTCCAAAAGCCGGCTGAGATCTTTTGGCACGGCACCCAGTGTGCCCATCACCACCAGGACCACCTGTACTGGTTTCTGCCAGAGTCTTTGAAGTTCAATCTTGAGGTCCTGATAACGGCTGAGTTTTTCCTGTTGTTTTTCGTCTATGCGACTGTCACCTGGGATGGCAACATCAATGATCCAAACCTTTTTCTTTTCCACAACTGTGATGTCTGGTGTGTTGTGTTCTAGAACTTTGTCAGTCTGGATTCAGAAGTCCCACAGTAACTTTGCATGCTCATTTTCCAATACTTTTGCAGGTTTGTGATCCCACCAGTTCTTTGCTGCTGGGAGGTGGTACTTGAGGCATAAGTTCCAATGAATCATTTGGGCCACAGAGTTGTGCCTCTGTTTGTAGTCAGTCTGTGCGATTTCCTTACAGCAGCTCAGGATATGATCCATGGTTTCGTCGGTTTCCTTGCACAGTCTGCATTTTGGATCATCAGCTGATTTTTTGATCTTGGCCTGAATTGCCTTTGTCCTGATGGCTTGCTCCTGGGCTGCAAGGATCAGGCCTTCTGTCTCCTTCTTCAGGGTCCCATTCGTGAGCCAGAGCCAGGTCTTCTCCTTGTCAGCTTTTCCTTCAGTTTTGTCAAGGAACTTTCCATGCAGTGTTTTGTTGTGCCAGCTGTCCGCTCTAGTTTGTAGTGCGGTTTTCTTGTACTGGTTTTTTGTCTGCTGTGTTTTGAGGAGTTTCTGATTTTTGACTTCAGTCAAATTATTATGATTATGATTATGATTATTATTTTCCCACCCCACAGGGGAGCTGTACATCGGAGGCCTGAGCAGAAACATGTTCAGCAACTTGCCCAAGCTGGTGGCCTCGCGGGACGGCTTCCAAGGCTGCCTGGCCTCCGTGGATCTCAATGGCCGACTCCCAGACCTCATCGCCGACGCCCTGCATCGGATCGGGCACGTTGAGAGGGGCTGTGATGGTAAGGGAGGAGGTCTTCAAGGGCGGCCCCATACACAATAATAAATAATAATAAATCTTTATTTATATCCCTCTTTCCTCCCTCACGAGACCCAAAGCGGCCCCTGACATTATGTCCAGTTATGCCTGACTCTGGGGGTTGGTGCTCATCCCCATTTCGAAGCTGAAGAGCCGGCATTGTCCGTAGACACCTCCTAGGTCATGTGGCCATGGGCATGACTGCATGGAGCGCAGTTACCTTCCCACTGGAGCAGTACTTATTGATCTACTCAAATTTGCATGTTTTCGAACTGCTAAGTTGGCAGAAGCAGGTGCTCACTCCGCTCCCCAGATTCGAACCTGCGACCTTTCAGTCCGCAGTTCAGCAGCTCAGTGCTTTAACACACTGCGCCACCGGGTGTTTAACACACTGAGCAAAGCGGCTTACAAGATATTAAAATCATGTAAACAACAATCCAAATACTTCACTAACAAATATAAATCATAAAATAAACAACAATAATATACATTCGCATTCTTGCGACATCATCACAACACTTTGTAGAAGAGTTACAGAATCCTAGAGCTGGACGAGGCCCCAAGGGTCATCTAGTCCAACCTCCTTCTGCCAGGCAGGAAAACCCAATCAAAGACTTCTGGACAGATGGCCATCCAGCCTCAAAGAAAGGAGACTGCATCTGACTCGAATGTAGCATTTCCTGGTACTGAACATCTCATCAGGATGTTTGTCCCAAGGGATGTCCACTCTTCTGTCCTACCATGATGGTCTCCTAGGTTGAACCTCCTCTTTCATCTCAATGGCTTCTCCTCCTCTCTCCTCCAGGTCCCAGCACCACCTGCACGGAGGACTCCTGCGCCAACCAGGGCGTCTGCCTTCAACAGTGGGACGGCTACACGTGCGATTGCACCATGACCTCGTATGGCGGCCCGGTGTGCAATGACCGTGAGTAGCAACCCGATTGGAATGGGGCGGGCGGGGTGAGCGGCACACATGGGACACAGCATATTCTAACATATTGGGCAGGGACAGCCATTCTAGTTTAGTGCTGCCAAAATACTATTTGCTTACACTTGAAAATTACCTATTCAAACCATACATCATATTTATCCATGACAGTCCCACCCCTCATCTATGGGGCAGAGAAGAAATGGCAAGGCTGGGAGTGTGTGGGATTGGCTCCAATAATACTTTGGAGAATCAGACTTCAACTTGAAATGGATTCACCTTTGATTTGGGGGAGGAGAACAGAAAAATACACAGAAAAATACACAGTGGGGAAGGCTTTTTGGTGCTGGATCTACCTGGGCACAATAAAGGGCAACACAAGGTGAAAATTGGGGCTTGGAATCCAAAGAGACGAAGGACATTCTTTGTGTGGGGCACAGACATCATCCAAGGATGTGAGGGTAAGTTTGTAGATTGTTGGATCAATTTATTATCCCGATACCTGTCATACGAACATAGGAAGCTGTCTTCTAATCCCCGCAATTCATTGGAGTTTCCCCTTCGGTAACCAGGTCTGACCTTGCTTGGTTTTCCCACGCTGATGAAATTGGATGTGTTCAAGGTGGTGCAATCTCATTTTGTACGTGTTCGTTCCTTACATTGCGCCGTTTCTTCGTTAGAGTATAATTTAAACATACGCAAAAGGAATAATGTTTGAAGGTGTAAGCATTTTCTATCTATCCGTTCGCGTTTCTATACGTATTTCACTCTGGAATAATCCTTTCTAATCACGTTTGGACTGTAGTGCGTTCGCCGCACAGTTTGGAGGGGCAAAATTCAAAAGATAATTACTTCCGATCCACACTTTTGTCCTGGAGACGCAGACCGGGTCAGCTTGCATTAGAATTCACAAGGAACGAATCCCTCCAGCGTTTGCAGACGGGTCACCTTGAAGGGAGGGGGGCTTGGCACCTCCTCTCTTACTATTTCCTTAAATGTAATCTGCTCGGTGTTTTGCTGGCTCCCCTTAAGGGAACTCGCAAGGGAGGAGAAGAAATTTGTTTTAATTAAAATTGCAATAATTTTGCTACACCTGGCACGGGCACGGCGCAGTGCCGATTCTCATAAACAAAACACAGAGCTGTGCCCCACCTCCTTGCGCCTTGGGAATCTTAATTTTGGACAAAACCGAAGCCACGTTATTACCTGAATGCCATTAATGAACAGGACTTTGGGGTAAACGGCAGCTAATGAGAAGCCTGGGAAGCTACGTGTAAACCTTCCTCTCCCATCCAAAACAGGAAAGGTTGAAAAATACAGTTGTCTTGGGTTTCTCTCATTTGCACATTTTCCCAGTTTATTCTTTTAAGTTGCAAAGCGCAAGGGCAGATGTCTTCACTGTGTGTAGTTGTGATCCCAGGTTGTGCCAGTCCGTTTTCGTATGATATTATTTCTAGCATCCACTCTTTGCTTGATATATAATTCAGAGCACGGCTTATCCAGAGTATAAGCCAACCCGAATATAAGCCGAGGCACCTAATTTTACCATAAAAAAACTGGGAAAACATCGACTCCAGTATAAGCCGAGAGAGGTAAATTTCAGAAATAAAATATTTACCGATAAAATTACATTAATCGAGGCATTGGTAGGTTAAATGTTTTTGAATACAGTAGAGTCTCACTTATCCAAGCCTCGCTTATTCAAGTTTCTCGATTATCCAAGCCATTTTTGTAGTCAATGTTTTCAATATATTGAAATTTTGAAATATTGAAATTTTGGTGCTAAATTCGTAAATACAGTAATTACAACATAACATTACTGCGTATTGAACTACTTTTTCTGTCAAATTTGTTGTATAACATGATGTTTTGATGCTTAATTTGTAAAATCATAGCCTAATTTGATGTTTAATAGGCTTTTCCTTAATCCCTCTTTATTATCCAAGATATTCGCTTATCCAAGCTCCTGCCGTTTATTTATGGTAATAAATGTACCATATATTCTCAAGTATAAGCTGACCCAAATATAAGCCAACCAGGACCCTCACCCAAGGGGGGCTTTTTCAGTCTTAAAAAAGGGGCTGAAAAACTAGGCTTACATTTGAGTATATACAGTAACTCCCATGTATGTTGTTGTGCTGCAATACTCCAGTGAGATTCCTTCCCAGGCCATCCTCAGAACTCAAGATGCTTATCTGTTTGTAAGTTGAAAATCCCACATCTGTATTTTAGATGAATTAGGAATCAGCTGGTTTCCCTGTAATAGGCAGTAAGACCACCTAAAGCAGAAGTAAATTCAGTATAACAGGAGTAAGTTACAAAGCCAGGGGAACAGATTAAATGCAGATGTCATTCCTGAGCAGCTGGCTGTAGGTCGGAATAGGTCCCATCATATATATAGCCGTTTACAACTGGTTCCCAGGTTTTACTCCAGTTTCCGTAACAGTTTTGGTGAATGTTGAATGTATATGTTGCTCTAATATACATACTGTGTTTATAACATACGGTTTTGAACCATCATTGTGTTTTGCATATCGCTTTATGAACTGTGCCGAGATAAGAAATGTGTCCAAGAAATACACAAACAACAGAAACAACCAAAAGTTCCAGGAATTATCTTAGTGCCTTACATTGGCATAGCATTTCTTTCGATCCAGGCCAACCAATATGATCAAATGCCTGGAAACCAAGCTTTATGAGGAGTTATTTAGAGAGCTGGGGATGTTTAGCTTGGAGAATTTAAAAAAAACTGAGCTGTGATGTGACAGGTATCTTTAACTATCTGATGGGATGTCATGTAGAAGATGGTGCAAGCTTGTTTTCCGGTGCTCCGGTGATTGGAACACGAACCAACAGATTCAAATCACAGGAAAAGTGATTCCACTTAAACATTAGTAAAGAAGGCCTTTACTATCTGATCTGCTTAAAAGTGGAACAGATAGCGTCCGAGGATGGGAGGTCTTTAAACACAGCATGGATGGACATCTTTCTGGAGGGCTTTTACTTGCACGGGGTTGGAATAGATGGACCTTGGATGTGCAAAAGGTTTTCCCCTTGGCAGGAAGCAGCCAGGCTTTGAAGCTGCAAGGCCACTCAATGCTAATCAAGCTGACCAATGGCAATATTCACACTTTCCTCCAACAGACAAGAGTTCTTTCTCCCACCCTGGACCTTCCACAGATATATAAACCCCAATAATAATAATAATAATAATAATAATAATAATAATAATAACAACAACAACTTTATTTTTATACCCCGCCCCATCTCCCCGAAGGGACTCGGGGCGGCTTACATGGGACCTTGCCCGATACAACAATATAATAACAATAACAAAACAATAACACAATTATCCCAACAATAAAAACATCCGCATCAATAAAACAGTCATTAAAATCAACATGCATCATAAAATGTTAAAAACAGGAGACTAATTCTTGCCTAGTTTCCAACAGACCTCACAACCTCTGAGGATGCCAGCCATATACCGTATATACTCGAGTATAAGCCGACCCGAATATAAGCCGAGGCACCTAGTTTTACCGCAAAAAAACTGGGATAACTTATTGACCCGAGTATAAGCCGAGGGTGGGAAATGAAGCAGCTACTGGTAAATTTCAAAATAAAAATAGATACCAATAAAATTACATTAATTGAGGCATCAGTAGGTTAAATAATGTATATATACGGATAAAGATATACAGGTACATGGATCTATCTATCTTCTATATATATAAAAGAGTGATGGCATCACGGCGACCCACAAAACAACAAAACTACAGGCCCCCCAACCTCGAAATTTGACAACACAACCCATCATCCACGCCTCTAGGTTGATACAACAAAAAGAAAAGAAAAATAAAGTCCTAATTAGAGAGAGAGGAATAATTGCTTTTATCCAATTGCTACCAGTTAGAAGGCTAAGCTCCTCCAACTTGGTCTCCTAGCAACCCAAAAAATAATAAAAAACACTAAAAAATTAATACAATAAAATACTATAATAACAGAAAATAACTAAAAATAATACAAGAAAATAATAAAATATAATAAATAAAAATATAACTTACAATAAAATTAATAAAAAAATTCAAATAACGTCAAATAAAAATTACACAACAATTTTTAATCAATACCACCACCACTTTGCCACAGCAACGCGTGGCCGGGCACAGCTAGTATGTATATAGGATTTGCAAAAACCTGCAAACATATGAGGGGAAAATTCATATATAAAATTAATGTATATAGATAGATCGATACAGATATATAAGTACAGTAGAGTCTCACTTATCCAACATAAACAGGCCGGCAGAACGTTGGATAAGCGAATATGTTGGATAATAAGGAGAGATTAAGGAGAAGCCTATTAAACATCAAATTAGATTATGATTTTACAAATTAAGCACCAAAACATCATGTTATACAACAAATTCGACAGAAAAAGTAGTCCAATACGCAGTAATGCTATGTAGTAATTACTGTATTTATGAATTTAGCACCAAAATATGTATTGAAAACATTGTCTACAAAAATGCGTTGGATAATCCATAACGCTGGATAGGTGAGTGTTGGATAAGTGAGACTCTACTGTACCAATAAAATTACATTAATCAAGGCATCAGTAGGTTAAATAATGTATATATATGGATACAGATATACAGGTACATGGATCTATATGTATATAGGATTTGCAAAGACCTGCAAACATGTGAGGGGAAAATTCATATATAAAATTAATGTATATAGATAGATCGATACAGATATATAAGTAAATAGGGATTGCAAATGCATGCAGGGGGTTAATGCCTATATATCTGTAGGAGAGTTTAACCAATATTTCAGGGGAAAATGCTTTTATAAGATGAATGGATATATATTTTTCTTCCTGACTTGCAAGGGCATCTTTCCCTTTTCGAAACATTTCCTTGGTTAAGAGCTAGGGAGGCTTTGGAAAAGAAAACACTGATAAGGGAGGGTAAGAGAGGAATCTATATATATATATATATATATAAAGGGGTAATGGAATCACGGCACCGGACAGAACAACTAAACTAAACGCCCCACAACCTTGAAAATTGACAGCACAACCCCTCATCCACGCCTCTACGTTCATACAACAAAAAGAAAAGAAAAATTAAATCCTAGCCACACCAACGCGTGGCCGGGCACAGCTAGTATATCATATATTGCAAGCAATGGCCTCCGTGTTCTGTTGCCCAGACTTGACCCCATTATAAGCTGAGGGAAGGCTTTTTCAGCTCAAAAAAGGGGGCTTATCTTCGAGGGTATGTGTGTGAAACGTCAGGAGAGAATGCTTCCGGAACATGGCCATATAGCCCGGAAAACTCACAGCAACCCAGAGCTAATGTTGGCTTGGTACCTGAGGTGAAACTGACTATGCTTTTTGTGCTCTCAATGCTCTCAATTTCAACCTGATATTGAAAAAAAAGGGAGTTGGGGAAAAGGAGAGCTCTTTAATGGCGGAGTGTAAATGTAAATAAGTGTGTTGTCGAAGGCTTTCATGGCCGGGATCACAGGGTTGTTGTATGTCTTTCGGGCTGTGTGGCCATGTTCCAGAAGTATTCTCTCCTGACGTTTCACCCACACCTATGGCAGGCATCCTCAGAGGTTTTGAAGTCTGTTGTCGAAGGCTTTCATTGTATGTTTTCCGGGCTGTGTGGCCATGTTCCAGAAGTATTCTCTCCTGACGTTTCGCCCACACCTATGGCAGGCATCCTCAGAGGTTGTGTGAGGTCTGTTGTCGAAGGCTTTCATTGTATATTTTTTGGGCTGTATGGCCATGTTCCAGAAGTATTCTCTCCTGATGTTCACCCACACCAATGGCAGGCATCCTCAGAGGTTGTGTTGTTAAAGTGTAAACCTCTGAAGATGCCTGCCATAGATGTGGGCGAAACGTCAGGAGAGAATACTTCTGGAACATGGACAAGAATTCAATGACTGCACGTCGCTTAAGTCGCATTGACCAAACGTCTACACAGGCATGCATTGCTGTGGCAAAGTGGTGGTGGTATTGGTTAAAAATTGTTGTGTAATTTTTATTTGACGTTATTTGCAATTTTTTATTAATTTTATTGTAAGTTATATTTTTATTTATTATATTTTATTATTTTATTGTATTATTTTTAGTTATTTTCTGTTATTATAGTATTTTATTGTATTAATTTTTTAGTGTTTTTTATTATTTTTAATTGGGTTGCTAGAAGACCAAGTTGGAGGAGCTTAGCCTTCTAACTGGCAGCAATTGGATAAAAGCAATTATTCCTCTCTCTCTAATTAGGACTTTATTTTTCTTTTCTTTTTGTTGTCTCAACCTAGAGGCGTGGATGATGGGTTGTGTCGTCAAATTTTGAGGTTGGGGGGCCTGTAGTTTTGTTGTTTTGTGGGTCGCCGTGATGCCATCACTCTTTTATATATATAGATTTTATATCAGTTTTAATCATATAATACTAATAATAATACCAGGGGTCCCCAAACTAAGGTCCGAGGACCAGATGCGGCCCTCCAAGGTTATATACCTGGCCCCCGCCCTCATTTATAATATATTTTATATCAGTTTTAATCATATAATACTAATAATATATTGTATGTACATACATCTGCTCTGAGTTCCCTTTGGGGTGAGAAGGGTGGGATATAAATGTAGTAAATGAATAAATAAATTTTAGACTTAGGCTCCCCCAGAGTCTGAAATGACTTGAGGACACACAACAACAACAACAATCCTAATTAACCTGACTATCTCATTGGCCAGAATCAGACCCACCCTTCCTATTGAAAGCCTGATAGGTTTATGTTGGTTAAATTTGTTTTCATTTTTAAATATTGTATTGTTCTTTCATTGTTATTGTTGTTGTTTTGCACTACAAATAAGATATGTGCAGTATTCATAGGAATTTGTTCGGTTTTTTTTCCCCCAAATGATAATTTGGCCCCTCAACAGTCTGAAGGATGGTGGACCGGCCCTTTGTTTTAAATGTTTGAGGACCCCTGGTGTAAGGCATCTCTGTGTGAGTCCAGCACAGAGGAGGAGAATGCAGAAGCCGAGCATTTGAAGGCGGGTTAGGAGGCAAATTCTGTGGGGAGCAGTGGGGAGCAGAGAAGCCGGGATGTGCTTGTTCAGCCGCAAGGTACGGAGATGAAAGGGGAGACCGTTTTGAAAAATTGAGCGCACCTCGGGGAGAATCGGAACGGTCTGTGGAAAGGCCGGCAAGGAGGACTGTGACGACAGGGTGGGCTGTTTTCCATCTCGCCGGAGCTCAAAGAGCGGCTGAGTGACAGCGGTGCCCAGGGAGGCCGTGAACCTTTTCTGTTCCTTGAACATTCTGGAGGAAGAGCACAGCGAAGGGACCTCGGGGAGCTGTGGGCTTGTCATCCAGACAAGCTAACACCACCCTTTCCAATTCCCTGGTTCTGGGGTCGGATTTAACCTGGCCACAGGTGGACAACTTCAGCGGGGGCCAAAGAGCTGGGAGACAGGGTTTACCTCTCCTCCAAAGAGAGAGCTGCATTCCCTATTGTTTTGATCTTAACTGTTCCTTTTGTTCCATTTTTAAGGAACAAGTGTGCCAAGGGAAGGGTGGATTGAGCCACTTGTTTTAGTGGGAACATCTTCCCCGGCATGGACTGGGAGTTTCAAGCTGGGTAGATGCAGGGAACACCATGGATGGGGCATACCAGGACTTCCTTCAACAAGATCTCCCATGAGCTTCTGGCAAGAACTTGGACTTCAGGAAGGCCTTCCTTTGACAAGATCCCCCATGAGCTTATGGCAAGGACCTGGACTTCAGGAAGTCCTTCCTTTGACAAGATCATCCATGACCTTCTGGCAAGAATCTGGATTTCAGGAAGGCCTTCCTTCAACAAGGTCCCCCACAAACTTCTGGCAAGGACCTAGATTTCAGGAAGGCCTTCCTTCAACAAGGTCCCCCATGACCTTCTGGCAAGGATTTGGACTTCAGGAAGGTCTTCCTTCAAGTCCTCCATGACCTTCTGGCAAGGATTTGAACTTCAGGAAGGTCTTCCTTCAAGTCCTCCATGACCTTCTGGCAAGGATTTGGACTTCAGGAAGATTTTCCTTCAAGTCCTCCATGACCTTCTGGCAAGGATTTGGACTTCAGGAAGGCCTTCCTTCAAGTCCTCCATGACCTTCTGGCAAGGATTTGGACTTCAGGAAGGCCTTCCTTCGACAAGGTCCTCCATGACCTTCTGGCAAGAACATGGACTTCAGGAAGGCCATCCTTCAACAAGGTCCTCCATGACCTTCTGGCAAGGATTTGGACTTCAGGAAGGTCTTCCTTCAAGTTCTCCATGACCTTCTGGCAAGGATTTGGACTTCAGGAAGGTCTTCCTTCAAGTCTTCCATGACCTTCTGGCAAGAACTTGGACTTCAGGAAGGCCTTCCTTCGACAAGGTCCCCCATCACCTTCTGGCAAGGATTTGGACTTCAGGAAGGCCTCGTATACCCTCCAATTTGGTTGGAACAGTCCCGGGATATATGCTTTCCATCTCAAGCTGGCTGCGGGAGTCTCAGAGCTATTGTCCAGATAAAAGCAAGCTTCGTTGGTACCTGTTCTCCTTGATGGTGTGAGGCTGGCACTATAACCCAAAGAACGGGCTGAGAATCCCTACGAACGCAACACGGCTTCCTCCCCTACAGCCCTCGCTTTTGAAGCCGCCCTCCGCTCCGATCTGGCTGCAGCTAATGGCTTTGAAGCACAAGCCCGGCGCATCAGGAAAGCTGCTGCGTGGTGTGCGCTCGATGCCCTCTCTTTACTTTGGGCCAGGACTCTTCGCAGCCTCTTTCATCAGAGGGCTATTAAGGATTTGACTAATGGGAAGGAAAAGGCCTCCCTGCCCTCCTCCATCCCTGGACACACGAGAAATCGAGGATGCATCTCTAATATAGACACAACACACACAAACATCAACCCCAGGCTGTTCTGGTCGTTCCAACCCCTTTTAAGGGAGCTTTGGAGAGTGATTTTCCTCCTTTTGCAAAATGCTGGATTGTATTCATGTGGCAAAAGGTCTCCTACGGTGAAAAATCATGTTGTTTTGACATGGCAAACAAAGGCTTTGAGGCAATGAGACAAAGAGAGTTCCGAGGTTGGAAAAGTCTAGTTTATTCTCAACTAGCTTGGGAACCCGGCAGTGCCCGGGTTATTTGATAAAGGCATGACTTGTCTGTGATGGTTAGGTATTCTCAGTTTGGAGTGGGTGAACTACAATTCCCAGAATCGTGAGCCAATCCCGTGAGCCTTGTCAGGGTATTGTGTATTGTGAAATGTTAAAATCAATCTGGGTTATTAGAAATGCCTTATGTGTTAGTTTTTCGGCAAGGCATTTCAGCAGTTTTGGAGTTAATGAGAGTCTGCTATGATTGACGTATTACAGGACCAATGGGGTCAAGTTTGTTTTGACCGGGACTTTCTTTCTTGTTCCTGTGGAATGCAGAGGAGTTTCCTCTTCAGAAGAGCAGTGTGTGTGTGTGCATGAGTCGCTTCGGCAAGAGCACTCATGGTGGAAGAACTGATTTACTCTGTTTGTATATAGTCATGTAAATAAAGGTTTATTGCCGTTGGATTTCCAACCGAACCCTCGTCTGCTGGAGTGTGTTTATCCAGTGCTGTTTTTCCACACGGGGAGACAGTCTGGAGAAGGAGGTGAATTTTTGGATTACACTCCGCTACCCATCATCCCCTGACAACCCTGCCAGTATTCAAAGTTGGCCATTTTGGGTCTGTGTCCCAAGTGTGGTCCAGATCTGTCGTTGGCTGGTCATCGCCTGGCTGCAGGGCTCTTTGGATGAGGGTAAACTACTACAAATCCCAGATTCCAGGAGCAATTGTCCCAAAACATCTGTCAGTATCCACAGCAGGCTATGTTGAGTCTGTGTGCCAAGTTTGATCCAGATCCGTTGTTGGCTGAGTTCAGTGCTCTTTGGATGCAGGTGAACTACAACTCCCAAAATCAAGGCCCATTCCCACAAACCCCTGCAGTATGTTCAGTTAGTCATGAGACTTCTCTGTGCAAAGTTTGGTCCCAGTCCATTGTCGGTTTGGGGGGGGGGGGGGGTCACTGTTTCTCTGGATGCAGGTGAACTATAACTCCCTTTCTCCCAAACTTGTCCAATATGCTCTTTTGGTTATGGGGCTTCTGTGTGCCAAGTTTGGTCCTGGTCCATCATCAGAAGGGTTCAGAGTGCTCATTCATTGCAGGTGAACTATAAATCCCGGTATCTACGACTCCCAAATGTCCAGGCTATCTGGTATTTTGACACATAACAGATGTATCTATGTTTTGAGGCCTCTTAGGTGAACTTTAGTATCTGCTAGAACAGAATGTATTTTCAACGGTTATATGCATACATCCTTCTGTGATTATATATTTTCTAATTCCTATATTCAATATATGTTTCCCAATACAAGTATTTTATTTATTTATTTATTTATTTATTTATTTACAGTATTTATATTCCGCCCTTCTCACCCCGAAGGGGACTCAGGGCGGATTACAATGAACACATATATGGCAAACATTCAATGCCAACAGACAAACAACATTCAGTTTTAGACAGACACAGAGGCATTTTTAACATCTTTCCAGCTTCACGATTCCGGCCACAGGGGGAGCTGTTGCTTCACCGTCCATTGGTGGCTGTTCTTCCTCTTCTTTTCCTCGTGAGCAGTTTTATGGTGTTGTAGATTAGTTAAATTAGCCTCCCGCATAAAGCGTACCTAAATTTTCCCTACTTGACAGATGCAACTGTCTTTCGGGGCTGCTAGGTCAACAGCAAGCCGGGGCTATTTTTTATTTATTTATTTATTTTATGGTCCGAGGCTTAACCCGACCCGGGCTTCGAACTCATGACCTCTTGGTCAGTAGTGATTTATAGCAGCTGGTTACTAGCCAGCTGCGCCACAGCCTGGCTTTTTTATCAGTTTAGTTCCTCTCCATTTGCTGGGTTTAGGGAAACCCATGAAAATGCTGAGATTCAAACAGCAAGTGAAAGAGATTCCACCTAAACATGAGGAAGAACATCTTGATAGCAAGAACTGTTTGACAGTGGAATATGCTGCCTGGGAGTCTTTCCCTGGAGATTTTAAAGTAGAGGTTGGATGGTCATCTGTTGGGGGGGCTTGGGTTGTGGCCTTTCCAACTCTGGGATTCTAGATCATTTCTAGAAGGGAGATGGAGAGGACGAGAACATGGCTATGAGCAGCCAGCTTTCAAACATCCCTTTCCGTTGCGGACAGGGTTGTTTCCACCACCATCCTTGGCCGTATTTCTCAGCCCACCATGTAAATCTAGCAGGTCTGGCTATTTACAGCCTTGCCTCCTGATTTACAGCCTTAGCAGGCCCTTGCCATGAGAGTAAGATGGAAAACTGGAGCCTGGCAAGAGACCGGAGCAGAAAGCAGGAAACGTGGGTACAAAGTATAGGAGAAGAGGGATAAGGACTACAAAGACTGTCCCGACTTCAGGTATAATGGGAGGGTCTTGTCTTAAGGTCTTCAAACTTACTCGCCCAATGACGCACAGGACTCACATCAACACAATCCCCATAAACACCTTGCATTCTCGGGTTCCATACCTTGTACTTTAACAACACAACCATCCAATGCTAAGGCTTCCCCGTCTGCGCAAGGTTCCATACTTCGCACTTTAACAACACAACTGTTCAATGCTAAGGCTTCACCGTCTGCGCAGGGTTCCATACTTTGTATTTTAACAACACAACCATTCAATAATAATAATAATAATAAACTTTATTTATACCCCGCCACCATCTCCCCAACGGGGACTCGGGGCGGCTTACATGGGGGCCATGCCCAGAACAATACAATATAAACAGCATATAAAAGAACAACACATCACAACACAGTGAACAATACAATAAATAATAATATCCATTACAATACAAATCAAGGAAACAATGAAAACAAGGGCGGACCACATGAACATTAAGTTAAAACTCGGGGTGAGAAAGACATAAGAATAAAAACCATAGTGAACATCGTCATAAGGAAGTGGTGTAGTCTAGAGGATAGATATTAGAGGGAGCAACAGAAAAGAAATATAACATAGTTACTCTCCAAAAGCACAACGGAAGAGCTTCTCCGTTTTTGCAGGGTTCCATACTTCGCACTTTAACAACACATCCATTAAATGCTAAGGCTTCCTGCCAAATGGAACTGGAGAGGAGAGTCTACTGAACAAGCCAGTATCTGCCGCAGACCAGGACTGCCATCGGTTGAGTTACGAAGGTGGAGGCATTACTTTTCATTCAACCCTCGTATATCACCAAGGGACTGAGTGTGAAATGGCGAAGAGTGCACCTGAGCACATGCTTGGAGCTGGGCAAGGCATTCTGTATTTTTCCAGCCGTGATGCTTTTAAGGAAATGGAGGTGGAGAGGAGAACCGTGGAACATTTAGGGGGGGGGGGCATAGAGTGACCCTGGAGAGCCCCCCCTGCTCCAGCCTGCCTCAGGGGTCTGCCTTAATAGAGCCTCGTTAAAGGATCCCTGGACCTCGTTAGCCATCCTTTGGCCTCATTAAAATGGATCAGACTGTCAGCCCCAATATCCAAACAGCTTCATCAACCCGGGGGGTGCAGAGGCTAATGGGGTTTGCGGGGGGCAGGACATGGGGAAAGGTGATACCATGGCCTCCTGCATTACATTACATTACACACTTCAGGTGCCTTGGGGTTTCGAAGGGAGCTCGTTCGGTCCAATGTATTAGTGGGGTGCCCCTTTCTCATGTGGAATTGAACACTCCACCTTAGCACAGCCTGGCTTGGAAATTCACTTCAATAGGGGAAAATGTGCATTACTACACTGAAATGCATAGGTACAGGTTGGGCATATAAACAGTCATAGAATCATAGAGTTGGAAGATGTTTGGAGGGTGCCAAGTAACACCGAGACCCACTCTTGATCCGCATGTTCGGTTTCCAGACGGAAAACAGTCTTGATCAGGGTTGGCTTGATGCACCTTCCTCCTGGCACATTTCTCCCTTAAGCCCTCCATTCATGCCTCTTCGAACTCCCCAGCACTGCTGGTCACAGCTGACCTCCAGTTGGTGCGCTCAAGGGCCAGGGCTTCCCAGTTCTCAGTGTCTATGCCACAGGTGTATTCAGAGGCGGTTCAACCGTGAGGTGAACCAGGCACTTGCCTGTGGCACCATTCTGTAGGGGGCGCAGTTGAGGCCTCCGGGGCCAGGCCCACACCTATGGCAGGCATCCCCAGAGGTTGTGAGGTCTGTTGGAAGCTAGGCAAGTGGGGTTTATATATCTGTGGAAAGTCCAGAGTGGGAGAAAGAGCTCCTGTCTGTTTGAGGCTAGTGTGAATGTTGCAATTGGCCAACATTTAATGGCCTTGCAGATTCAAAGCCTGGCTGCTTCCTCCCTGAGGGCATCCTTGGTTGGGAGGTGTTCGCTGGCCCTGATTGTTTCCTGTCTGGAATTCCCCCGTTTTCAGAGTATTGTTCTTTATTTAGGCTTTTCCTTAATCCCTCCTTATTATCCAACATTTTCGCTTATCCAACGCTTTTATTTTTCAGTGATTGGTTTTCAGGGGCGGGATTCTGTTCGCCTACGCTTGAAAATTACCTTGGGCCGGCCCCGAGTGTATTAAAGATGTATTGGGGGTGCATATAGTATTGCTTCAGGAGAGGCAACTGGTGGCCCTTGATATTCTTGTACTGCACTTCCCATCATCATCATCAATAATAATAATAATAATAATAACAACTTTATTTTTTATATTTTTTTTTTGCCTATTCGCCTATTGTGTATATTTTATTATTGATTTTTGTTGTTGTCCTTTGATGTTTCATATTTCATCACTGCTTGTATTTTGATTTTGCTGTAAGCCGCCCCGGGTCCCCTTCGGGGGAGATGGAGGCGGGATATAAATAAAAATTATTATTATTATTTATTTTTGTATCCCGCCTCAATCTTCCCAAAACGGAGCCCCCGGTGGCGCAGTGAGTTAAAGCCTTGTGACTTGAAGGTTGGGTTGCTGACCTGAAGGCTGCCAGGTTCAAATCCAACCTCAGGAGGGTGCGGATGAGCTCCCTCTCTCAGCTCCAGCTCCATGCAGGGACATGAGAGAAGCCTCCCACAAAGATAATAATAATAATAATAATAATAATAATAATAATAATAATAATAATAATAATTTTATTCTTACACCCCACCCCATATCTCCGAAGGGACTCGGGGCGGCTTATATGGGGCCAAGCCCGAATAGAACAATAAAAACAAGACAAGAAACCAATGAAACCAAGAATCAAACCATAAAAACAAGTCATAAAAACCACATACAAGATAAAATGTTAAAATCATGGATAAAGTTCAAAGAATCTAGGCCAAAGTGCTAAGAGTGCAAATAAATCATATCATCAAGGGAAGGAGGTTATTCAGCTGTAATTTATTTATTTATTTATTTACAGTATTTATATTCCGCCGTTCTCACCCCGAAGGGGACTCAGGGCGGATTACAATGAACACATATATGGCAAACATTCAATGCCAACAGACAAACAACATACATTAGACAGACTCGGAGGCATTTTTAACATTTTTCCAGCTTCACGATTCCGACCACAGGGGGAGCTGTTGCTTCACCATCCAGTAGTGGCTGTACTTCCTCATTCCTTTCCTCGTGTTTTGCTGGCAGTTTTATGGTGTTGTAAATTAGCCTCCCGCATAAAGCGTCCCTAAATTTCCCTAATTGACAGATGCATCTGTCTTTTGGGGCTGCATAGGTCAACAGCAAGCCGGGGCTATTAATGGTCGGAGGCTTAACCCGACCCGGGCTTCGAACTCATGACCTCTCGGTCAGTAGTGATTTATAGCAGCTGGTTACTAGCCAGCTGCGTATGAAGTGCTATTATAATGCTGGGGAAGGCGGTAAAAACATCAAAACATCCGGGCAATATCCTTGCAGACAGCCAATCCTCTCATGCCAGAAGCGACTTGCAGTTTCTCATGTGAAAAAAAAGGGGGGGGGGGCTTGGCGTGGCTAACATGGGGCCAAGTCCAGGCAATTACAATAAAACAAAATAAGATAGATACATGACACACATCATCAATAGCATCATCCATCACCATGTTCGGAGATCCAAAAGTGCCCTGTGCTTGATATAACAAAGTCAGGTTAAATCCTTGTAAGACGGGGAGAATTTCTTCCAAATTTTGCTCCAAATTGGGAGATGGATCTTGTTCGCGAAGGGCAGGAAGGGCTTGGCGGTGTGGGCAGCGGCAGGCATCAGTGGGGCAGAGGCAGGCCTCGGAGGGGAGCCCATTTGCAACCCCCGCTGCGGAAATTATGGGAGAAATGACACTGCTTTTTAAAAGCCGCAAATTAAAGTGTCTTGAGGCTGTTATTAAGGCCTCTGCCTGGCCTGGCAGACTCCGGCACGAAAGCAGGGGCACGGAGGGGAGGTGGGCGACAAAGAGGAAAAGCGGGAGAGGAGGCTGTTGCCGGCAATATTAAAACCTGACATAAAATTAAAATTACGCTGGCATAATGAAATTGTGTACGCGCGCCCAGAGATGGAAAATAAAGTGAAATAGTAAAGGTGTCACACTTAATTACACTCTCCTTCCCCTTGGTGCCCGGGAGCTGCCGGTGGCGGTGGGTGGCTGCTTTGCCAGAGCCCCCCTCCATCCAAAGAGCCCACCAAGCCGTCTCTCGAACCCGACTCTGCCCTGCCCTGCCTGCTGCTCTAAAGACCCCCGGTTGCAGCGACAGAAGGGAGGGAGGTTTGAAAGCTGTGCACAGATACAAATAGGCTCCTCTTCTCGGCATCCTGGCCTAGGAGGGAGAGAGCCAGGTGCGAGCGATGGCGGTAAAAAACGCATGAAGCATCGAATCCTCAACTTGGGCCACCCAGTCCAACCCCCTTCTGCCATGAAGGAAGACACCATCCAAACCCTCTCAACAGATGGAACCCTGTTGAAGTATGGAACCCTGCAGATGGGGAAGCCTTAGCATTGAACGGTTGTGTTGTTAAAATACAAAGTATGGAACCCTGCAGATGGGGAAGCCTTAGCATTGAACGGTTGTGTTGTTAAAATACAAAGTATGGAACCCTGCGCAGACGGAGAAGCCTTAGCATTGAACGGTTGTGTTGTTAAAATACAAAGTATGGAACCCTGCAGATGGGGAAGCCTTAGCATTGAACGCTTGTGTTGTTAAAATACAAAGTATGGAACCCTGCGCAGACGGAGAAGCCTCAGCATTGAATGGTTGTGTTGTTAAAGTGCGAAGTATGGAACCCTGTGCAGACGGGGAAGCCTTAGCATTGAAAGGTTGTGTTGTTAAAGCGCGAAGTATGGAACCCTGCGCAGATGGAGAAGCCTTAGCATTGAACGGTTGTGTTGTTAAAGTGTGAAGTATGGAAACCTGCGCAGACGGAGAAGCTTTAGCATTGAATGGTTGTGTTGTTAAAGTGCGAAGTATGGAGCCCTGCACACAGGAAAGCCTTAGCATTGAACAGTTGTGTTGTTAAAGCGCGAAGAATGGAACCCTGCGCAGACGGGAAAGCCTTAGCATTGAAAGGTGGTGTTGTTAAAGGGCGAAGAATGGAACCCTGTGCAGACGGGAAAGCCTTAGCATTGAACGGTTGTGTTGTTAAAGTGCGAAGTGTGGAACCCTGCACAGACGGGGAAGCCTTAGCATTGAACGGTTGTGTTGTTAAAGTGCGAAGTATGGAACAGAGTGATTTATTGCAGCTGGCTGCTAACCAGCCTGCGCCACAGCCGGCCCTAAGATTTATTTATTTATTTATTTATTTATTTACAGCATTTATATTCCGTCTTTCTCACCTCGAAGGGGACTCAGGGCAGATCACATTACACGTATAAGGCAAATATTCAATGCCTTAACATAGAATAATAATAATAATAATAATAATAATAATAATAATAATAATAATAATAATAATAATAATAATTTTATTCTTACACCCCACCCCATCTCCCCGAAGGGACTCGGGGCGGCTTACATGGGGCCAAGCCCGAATAGAACAATAAAAACAAGACAAGAAACCAATGAAACCAATAATCAAACCATAAAAACAAGTCATAAAAACCACATACAAGATAAAATGTGGCGCAGACGGGAGAGCAATGAGTCACTGACCTGGAGCTCATACGTTCGAGGCCCGCTCAGAGCTATGTTTGTTTGTCTTTGTCCTGTGTTAAAAAGGCATTGAATGTTTGCCTAATATGTGTAATGTGATCCGCCCTGAGTCCCCTTCGGGGTGAGACGGGCAGAATATAAATGATGTAAATAAAATAAAAATAAAATAAAATCTAGGCCAAAGTGCTAAGAGTGCAAATAAATCATATCATCAAGGGAAGGAGGTTATTCAGCTGTGATGGCTATAAAGAGCCATTATAATACTGGGGAAGGCGAAGACAAGACAAACACGGGGCTCAAAGCTGGCCTCGAACTCATGACCTCTTGGTCAGAGTAATTTATTGCAGCTGGCTGCTAACCAGCCTGCGCCACAGCCGGCCCTAAGATTTACAGAAATTATCATAGGAACATCTCAGCAAGCAAGAGTCCAAAAGTGGCAGGCTAAAACCCGGAACCCCAATCCATGGCTCAAACCCGGCTCCTTTGTTCAGAATCGTTAGCTGCCCCTGATTGATTCCTGTCTGGAATTGTTCTGTTTTCAGAGTGCTGCTGCTTATATTTCCTGTTAAAAAAACTTCAAAATCAGAACAGTAAATAAGGCAGTGGAAAGGTGGGGAAAGATGGCAGGATATCTCCAAAATTGTCTTCCTCTGACACCTTTGCCATTCAGATTATAATAATCTTTTCCAGATTATTAGACCGATGTGGCTCCAGAGCAGAGGGAGAAGAACCCGTTCCACAGACCAGCATGTCATTGCCATGCAAGACGTGCCCAGGAGGCTCTAGCTCCAGCACCCCCTCTTTCTTTCTTTCTTTCTTTCTTCTTCCCTCCAGTGGGCATATCAGCCAAGAAACCCCGGTGCTAAATTAAATTCTAATATCCCCTAATGGGCTCCTAATCTCCAGCCCTTCTGCTCCCTCCATCCCATCCCGTCCCTGCACCTGACATTTCTCTGCTCTGACACCGAGAGATAAGGGAAATGATGGAGCCCAGGCAGCGAGGCCTGGCAGGGATTCAGCCGGGAAGGGGGCCGTGGGGATGCCCAGACCTGCTCCAATCTCGTCTCCTGGTGTAGGGCCAGGTCTCACAATGTCACCCTCCACATGGCTTTATCTTTCCAAGCAGGCTGCACCCGGGGTCCCCTGGCTCACTTTTTAGGGCAAACACGGGCAGTGGTCTCCTACTGCGTTTGGAAAGGCAAATACTCATCCTGATAGTACCTTCAAAAAAGGCAAACGACTACCTTCCAAATTCTCCATTTGCTTTCTACAGGGATTAACATTTTAAAATTTTGGGTTGCTGTGAGTTTTGCTGGGCTGTTTGGCCATGTTCCAAAAGCATTCTCTCCTGACGTTTCACCCACATCTATAGGAGCCTCCGGTGGCCTAGGGGATAAAAGCCTTGTGACTTGAAGGTTGGGTTGCTGACCTGAAGGCTGCCAGGTTCGAATCCAACCTGGGGAGAGTGCGGATGAGCTCCCTCTGTCCGCTCCAGCTCCATGCGGGGACATGAGAGAAGCCTCCCACAAGGATGGTAAAAACATCAAAACATCCGGGCAATGTCCCCTGGGCAACGTCCTTGCACACAGCCAATTCTCTCACTCCAGAAGCAACTCCGGTTGCTCCTGACACGGAAAAAAAACCCCACATCTATGGCAGGCATCCTCAGAGGTTGTGAGGTCTGATGGAAACTAGGCAAGTGGGGTTTATATATCCGTGGAAGGTCCAGGGTGTGAGAAAGAACTTTTATCTGTTGGAGGCAAGTGTGAATGTTGCAACAGGCCACATTGAATGGCCCTTCAGCTTCAAAGCCTGGCTGCTTCCTGCCTGGTCCAGGCCCTTTTATAATTGGACATTGTTGCACCCCAAGGCAGTTATGAGCACTGGAAACCAGACAGAGATCAATAATCATATACAGTAGAGTCTCACTTATCCAAGCCTCACTTATCCAAGCCTCTGGATTATCCAATGCATGTTTTCAATACATCATGATATTTTGGTGCTAAATTCATAAATACAGTAATTACAACATAACATTACTGCGTATTGAACTACTTTTTCTGTCCAATTTGTTGTATAACATGATGTTTTGGTGCTGAATTTGTAAAATCATAACCTAATTTGATGTTTAATAGACTTTTCCTTAATCCCTCCTTATTATCCAACATATTCGCTTATCCAACGTTCTACCGGCTCATTTATGTTGGATAAGTGAGAATCTACTCTACCTTCGAGATTGTCCAGTACAGCGGTTTTGAACTGGTTTCAGCATTTGCTTTCTACACGGATTAACATTTGAAAATTTTGGGATGCTGTGAGTTTTGCTAAGCTGTGTGGGCATGTTCTGGAAGCATTCTCTCCTGATGTTTCGCCCACATCTATGGCAGGCATCCTCAGAGGTTGTGAGGTCTGTTGGAAACTAGAAATGTGGGATTTATATATCTGGTAGAATAATGACCAGGGTGGGAGAAAGCACTCTCGACTGTTAGAAGCAAGTGTGAATGTTGCCATTGGCCACCTTGATTAGTATTGAATAGCCTTGCAGCTTCAAAGCCTGGCTGCTTCCTTCCTGGCAGTCCTTGGAGCCTCTCAGGAGCTGAAAATGGGCCCTGAATCCACCACTGATGTAAGGAAAGTGCTTTCTGGCTTGGGAATTGTCCTTTTTTTAGCCTCTTGCTGCAGTCCAACATGCCCTTGGGGTACCGAAAAAACCTGCCTTTAGCGATACGCTGCAGCGGTTCTATGCAAGATCGCAACATTATACGAGGGTTGAATGAAAAGTAATGCCTCCACCTTCGTTACTTGGGTTTGGATGGGAATATTTTAATAAATCAAACACAGAAATAATCCTAAGAACATGCTCTTTAACTACCACTATTTGCTTTTCCGCAGCGGTTCTATGCAAGATCGCAACATTATACGAGGGTTGAATGCGATTTCCTGCTTCTTAGCGGGGGGTTGGACTAGATGGCCCTTGAGGTCTCTTCCAACTCTACTATTCTATGATTCTATGATTCTATAATGAAAAGTAATGCCTCCACCTTCGTTACTTGGGTTTGGATGGGAATATTTTAATAAATCAAATGCAGAAATAATCCTTAGAACGTGCTCTTTAACTACCACTATTCACTTTTCCACATCATCACCAGACAATTGGATACATTTCTGCCAACGATGAACAAGTTTCCCGAAGCTGTCACAGAAGAAGTCGACACTCAGTTTCTGCAACCGGCGTCTCACAGGATCCATCGTGCACAGATCTTCCGACAGCCAAGCAAAGCAATAATGTGACCCTTTCATTCTTGTGAAATGCCAATGATGCTTGAAATTTCTCTCCGAGTGATACAGCGATCACCCTGAATCATCTGTCAACCTTTTGCTTGTGAAACTTGGTGGTTGCGGTCACATTGACCGACTGTCTACACAGGGTTCCATACTTCGCACTTTAACAACACAACCGTTCAATGCTAAGGCTTCCCTCCCAATGGAACTGTAGAGGAGAGTCTACTGAACAAGCCAGGACCTGCCATCTGTTGATGAGTTATGAAGGCGGAGGCATTACTTTTCATTCAACCCTCGTACCAAAGTCTATACTGACTGTGGATTCTGGTATTTGTTGTTGTTGTTGTGTGCCTTTTAAGTCATTTCTGACTCATGTCAACCCTAAAGGCAGACGTATTACACCCCTAAAAAAACACCCCGATCTCTGTACGCAAGATACAACGCATTAGACATCCCAAGATCTAAGACGCGCCTGCTTGCAGTTCCTCCCCTCAAATATGGATGGGAAAGAATGTATCTTCTAACGGAGCCTTTTTATGATGTTTGTCCAATTCGCAGGCTGTGAGACTCGCATCAAAAGTACGCATGTATCGTTCTGTTTCCCCGCAATCTGGAGGAAAATGAGCGTCGGTTTCCTCTGCCTCTCCTCTTCTTCATCTTTTTTTGAAGGGCACGCAAGTAAATATGCGTGACTAGAAATTCATCAAACTGAAAAAATGCTACAGTCATGCTCAAGTCCTTGGGGGGAAAGCATGAAAAACTGTGTACGCTGGGGATTAGTTGGTACGAAGAGATGCACAAAATCCTATGCGGGAAGGGGAGCAGGGAGGTCTTGCAACTCTATATGGGACAAGAATCCTGTAGAATTGGAAGAGACACAGGGAAAATGGGGCTGTTTTCCACATTTTTATTGGCAGCAACATGAGGCATGGCATGCGCCAGCGCTTGGACCATGTAATATTCCTCCTCCGCTGTAGCGATATCAGTCATGTAATTCTAAAGGTAAAGGTAAAGGTTTCCCGTGACGTTAAGTCCAGTTGTGTTCGACTCTGGGGGTTGGTGCTCATCTCCATTTCAAAGCCGAAGAGCCGGTGTATTATTATTATTATTATTATTATTATTATTATTATTATTATTATTATTATTATTATGTAAAGGTAAAGGTTTTCCCCTGATGTTAAGTCCAGTCGTATCCGACTCCGTGGGTTGGTGCTCATCTCTATTTCTAAACCGAAGAGCCAGCGTTGTCCATAGACACCTCCAAGGTCATGTGACTGGCATGACTGCATGGAGCGCTGTTACCTTCCCACCAGAGCGGTACCTATTGATCTACTCACATTTGCATGCTAGGTTGGCAGAATCTGGGGCTAACAGCGGGTGCTCACTCCACTCCCCGGATTCGAACCTGCGACCTTTTGCTCCGCAAGTTGAGCAGCTCGGCGCTTTAACACACTGCGCCACCGGGGGCCCCTCCTGTAATTCTAGCAATAACTAAAAGTTGCAATTGCACTTTGAAACAATATGCATTAGCCCTTGATACACAGTACTCATAATGTAACTGTAATATTGTTTTCCAAGTTTAAAAAGGGGATAGGGTATCTATTCTTTCAACGGTGGTGTAAAAGAAAGACCATTCCCTCTCCTATACAATTTTATTTATTTTTCTTGGCAACTAAATGTAGCTGGGTTGTCAAAGGCTTTCATGGCCGGAATCACTGGCTTGGAGATGAGACAGAGGATGTTTTGGATTCCTATCTTCATTTCTTAGCAACAAGGGAAAGGGAAACGAGTGAAAGATCAATGGGGAGTTTTCCCGTGATTTCAGATTAGGTCTCAGGACAGAGGGAGTGAAAGCTAGATTAATTAGGCCTTCGGAGAGACTCTGTAAGAAGTATTGTTGAAGGCGTTCATGGCCAGAATCATTCGGTTGCTGTCAGTTTTCCAAGCTGTATGGTCATGTTCCAGAAGTGTTCTCTCCCAACGTTTCACCCACATCCATGGCAGGCATCCTCAGAGGTTGTGAGGTCTGTTGGAAACTAGGCAAGTGGGGTTTACATATCTGTGGAATAATGTCCAGGGTGCAAGAGAGAGCTCTTATCTGTTTGAGGCAAGTTGCAACTGGTTGCCTTGATTAGCATTGAAGAGCATTGCAGCTTCAAAGCCTGACTTCAACCAGAGAAGTCAACCTATACCTCTGAATATGCCAGAACTGTCTTGTCAAATATGCATAGGTCCTAAACAATACTGTGAATGAATGGTCATTTTGTCATCTAGTTTTTGTACAATGCTATTAAAATAGGTTGAAATTTGCACATGATGAACCAACCTGGACACAGCATATTATTTGAGAGCACAGAAATGCTGGACCACTCTGAACAACCACCATTTCAGACGACACAGAGAAGCCATTGAAATCCACTAGCATGTGGACAATTTCAACATAAAAACGAACAAAATCTGACCACCAGTATTAAAAAAAACTATAAAATCAGGACAGTAAATAAAGAACAACACTCAGAAAACAGGGGAATTGCAGACAGGAAACAATCAGGGCTAGTCTGTTCAGTGCCTTCCAAATTGCCTAGTCTTCTGTGTGCCCAGGAGGAAGTCTCTCATTCGGTATCATCCATGGATTGAGGTACTGGGTTTTAGCCTGCCACTTTTGGATTCTCGATTGCTGAAGCATTCCTGAAAGTCTCTCTATAGATCTTAGAATAGACGATGGGCTGGAGATGTCAATACCTTGTTCCTTTTGTTATTGGCTGCTTCTTCCCAGCGGATATCAGGTAGTGCAATACAAGCTAAACAGTGTAATTGCTCCAGTGGTGATGGGCATAGACATCCTGTTATAATGCTTCATGTCTCATTAAGAGCCACATCCGCTATTTTAACGTGGTGAGATGTATTCCATACTGGGCATGCGTAGTAGCAGAGTAGCAAAGTACAAGGCCAGATGTCTCAGTTGTCCCAGTCAGCTTTCGAACAATATTATTTCTAGCACCCACTTTTTCTTGATAGTCAAGCAGTGCTTCTTGTAAGTCAGAGCACGGTCCAGAGTGACTCCCAGGTGTGTTGTTGTGCTGCAATGCTCCAGTGGGATTCCTTCCCAGGTCATCCTCAGAGCTCGAGATGCTTGTCTATCCTTAAGATGAAAAGCACACATCTAGATTTTAGATGGATTTGGAATCAGCTGGTTTTCCCTGTAATAGGCAGTAAGAGCACCTAAAGCTTCAGAGAGCTTCTGTTCAACCATTTCAAAGCTCTCTGCTTGAGCGGTGATGGCACAATCATCAGCATAGATTAAACTCTCTGTCCCTTCTGACAGTGGCTGATCATTTCTGTAAATATTGAACATTGATGGAGCAAACACGCTCCCCTGAGGCAGGCCATTCTTCTGTTTCTCTGACCCCAGAACTCAACAAAAAAGCTCCTGTTTTGTAGCAGATTTCCTATGAAGCAGGTGAGGCGGTAATCTTTATGATATTATAATTTTTTCTCATCGAGGAGGCGATGATTTACAGTATCATATGCTGCTGACAGGTCTATGAAGACAGCTCCTGCAATCTGCTGTCTTTCAAAACCATCTTCTATGTGCTGAGTTAGGTTCAAAACTTGTGATGTGCAGCTTTTGCCTTTAACTGCAATGGCCATTGTGGTTAAAGGGGAAACATAACACTATAACTGCGTAATGTGGATAATATGCTCCGTATGACCCAACCCACTTTGCAACTTTCTATCTGCACTAAAACTTCCATATACACACACACAGATACCAGCAGGAGCCAATGCTGTCAGTGTCTCTGTTGCTGTATGTTTGATGTTTGGTCTGTTTGGAGCATGCTGGCATTTTCTCTTTCTCCGAGCCAGTCGGTTTCCTGTCAGTTACGTCTTTGGTTCTCACAGTTATAGAATCAGAGGATCTTCAAGTTGTAAGATTCCCCAAAGGTCATCTAGTCCAGCCCCCTGCCATGCAGGAAGGCACAAATGAAGCACTCCTGAAGGATTGCCATCCAACCTCTGCTTTAACACCTCCAAAGAAGGAGAGTTCATACCAGGGGTCCTCAAACTTTTTAAGTGGAGGGGCAGTTCACGGTCCCTCAGACTGTTGGGGGGCAGGACTAGGATGAAATAGTCCAAAATTAGGATTGTTGTTGTGTGTCTTCAAGTCGTTTCAGACTTAAAGTTTAGGACAGGGGCCAGGTCAAGGATCTTGGAGGGCTTTAGTTTGGGGATCCCTGATCTAGACGACCTCATAAGACCATAGGTAAGGAAAGAGACCTCCAAAGACCATCTATATAGTCTCATAAGACCATCGGTAAGGAAAGGGACCCTCAAAGGCCATCTAGATGATCTCTTCAGGCCATCAGAAGACCATAGGTAAGGAAAGGGGGCCCCAAAGGCCATCTAGATGATCTCCTAAAACCATAGGTAAGGAAAGGGACCCTCAAAGGCCATCTAGATGGTCTCATAGGACCATAGGTAAGGAAAGTGACCTCCAAAAGCGATCTAGATGGTTTCATAAGGCCATAGTTAAGAAAAGGGACCTCCAAAGACCATCTAGACAGTCTCATATGACCATAGGTATGGAAGGTGACCGCCAAAAGCCATCTAGATGGTCTCATAAGGCCGTAGCTAAGTAAAGAGACCTTCAAAGACCATCTAGACCATAGATAAACAAAGAGACCTTCAAAGACCATCTAGATGATCTCATAAGACAATAGGTAACCAAAGAGACCTCCAAAGACCATCTAGACAGTCTCATATGATTATAGGTATTGAAAGTGACCTCAAAAAGCCATCTAGATGGTCTCATAAGGCCGTAGCTAAGTAAAGAGTCCTTCAAAGACCATCTAGACGATCTCATAAGACCATAGGTAACCAAAGAGACCTCCAAAGACCATCTAGACAGTCTCATAGGACCATAGGTATGGAAGGTGACCTCCAAAAGCCACCTAGATGGTCTCATAAAGCTGTAGCTAAGTAAAGAGACCTTCAAAGACCATCTAGATGATCTCATAAGACCATAGGTAAGGAAAGGGACCCTCAAAGGCCATCTAGATGGTCTCATAGGACCATAAGTTTGGAAAGCGACCTCCAAAAGCCATCTAGATGGTCTCATAAGGCCGTAGCTAAGTAAGGAGACCTTCAAAGACCATCTAGACGATCTCATAAGACTATAGGTAACCAAAGAGACCTTCAAAGACCATCTAGACGATCTCATAAGACCATAGGTAACCTAAGAGACCTCCAAAGACCAGGTAGACTTAGGTCAACCCTAGTCTAAAGTTTAGGACAGGTCAATGGCCTTGGAGGGCTGCATCCAGTCCACGGGCCTTAGTTTGGGGACCCCTGGTTCATACAATCAAGAACTTCTCTTTTCTTGTCATTTGAATCCCTTGGTTTGTGTTGTATTCCGCAGAGCAGTAGGAAATGAATGTCTGAACCACCACATTCAAAAATAACAGGATCGTGGAAGTTGCACTCCAAAATATCCGGAAGGCCAAAGGTTCCCTCCTTTGGGACGCATTCCCAGGCCTCCGTGTCCACCTCCCGCGTGTGGCCTGAGTAGCGTTTGACCCCATTTCCTATTTCCGTGAATGGAGTGAGGTTAGTGGGTTGGTTGGTACAAGGCAGGGAGCCGGGAAGCGGGCTGACAACTTTTCAAGGCACCCGCTGCCGCCATGGCATTACGAGCGAACATCAGAGGATGGCAGGCGATCACATTTTATCTTTATGCCGGAGAAAGGCTTTGCTTGCCTATTTATATACATCAAGGTGCTGTGAGACGGAACAGAACAGGACAGGGATGTTGTTCTTCCTTTCCTTTGCTACAGCTAGCTCGTTGGCAACCCTATTCCGACCTCGGCTCGGCCCCTTTTGCTTTGTGTTTTCTTTTTAGACAAAGGAACCCATCCACGTTCCTTTCCACTGTTCTTGCCTTTCCTTCATATGTGTCAGCAATGCCCCAAAAGGTCTTTGAAACGTTTCTCTTCTCCTTTTACTGCTGTTTTTTCCCCAAACCTTCTTGACCCAGGCTTTGCCTCTCCTCTCCAACTCCTTGTCTTCTGATTCCTTGACTGCCATCTCCAGTCTACCCTGAACTCTTAATTTTACAAGGGTTGAATGAAAAGTAATGCCTCCACCTTCGTTACTTGGGTTTGGATGTGAATATTTTAATAAATCAAACGCATAAATAATCCTTAGAATGTGCTCTTTAACGAACACTATTCGCTTTTCCACATCATCACCAGACAATTGGATACATTTCTGTCAACGATGAACAAGTTTTCTGAAGCCGTCACAGAAGAAGTTGACACTCTGTTTCCGCAACCAGCATCTCACAGGACCCATCGTGCACAGATCTTCCGATAGCCAAGCAAAGCAATAATGTGACCCACACGTTCTTGTGAAATGCTGATGATGCTTGAAATTTCTCTCTGAGTGATACGACAATCGTCCTGAATCAATCTGTTAACCTTTTGCTTGTGAAACTCGGTGTTTGCTGTCACAGGACGTCCAACTCTTTGTTTATCACGCAAGTCAGATATCTGACCTCAACATCTTTAAACTTACTCGCCCAACGATGCACAGGAATCACATCAACACAATCACCATAAACAGCTTGCATTCTCTGATGAGTCTCCTTTGGGGTGACACCTTCTGCTGTCAAGAATTCAGTGATTGCATGTTGCTTAAGTCTGCACAGGGTTCCATACTTCGCACTTTAACAACACAACCGTTCAATGCTAAGGCTTCCCCGTCTGCGCAGAGTTCCATACTTCACACTTTAACAACACAACCATTCAATGCTAAGGCTTCCCCGTCTGCGCAGAGTTCCATACTTTGCACTTTAACAACACAACCGTTCAATGCTAAGGCTTCCCCGTCTGTGCAGGGTTCCATGCTTTGCACTTTAACAACACAACCGTTCAATGCTAAGGCTTCCCCGTCTGTGCAGGGTTCCATGCTTTGCACTTTAACAACACAACCGTTCAATGCTAAGGCTTCCCCGTCTGTGCAGGGTTCCATGCTTTGCACTTTAACAACACAACCGTTCAATGCTAAGGCTTCCCCGTCTGTGCAGGGTTCCATGCTTTGCACTTTAACAACACAACCGTTCAATGCTAAGGCTTCCCCGTCTGTGCAGGGTTCCATGCTTTGCACTTTAACAACACAACCGTTCAATGCTAAGGCTTCCCCGTCTGTGCAGGGTTCCATGCTTTGCACTTTAACAACACAACCGTTCAATGCTAAGGCTTCCCCGTCTGTGCAGGGTTCCATGCTTTGCACTTTAACAACACAACCGTTCAATGCTAAGGCTTCCCCGTCTGTGCAGGGTTCCATGCTTTGCACTTTAACAACACAACCGTTCAATGCTAAGACTTCCCTGTCTGCGCAGTGTTCCATACTTCGCACTTTAATAACACAAACATTTAATGCTAAGGCTTCCCGCCAAATGGAACTGTAGAGGAGAGTCTACTGAACAAGCCAGGACCTGCCGCAGACCAGTTGAAGAGTTACGAAGGTGGAGGCATTACTTTTCATTCAACCCTCGTACTTCCTGGAGAACGGATCCGCAACCCAAAGGAACGGAGGAGAGGAAAGAGGGGGAGGATATCTTTGTGTGACTCACGCTCCCGTGTGTCCGCTCCCTTCTGCAAACTCATACCGGCAGAGACACCTGCATTTGCCAAAGGAAACCCATTTCCTTGCATCGAAGCAGAGCTCGAATGGTTTTCTCTTTAAGATGAATGGAAGTAATGACATGCTGCAGACATCCGTAACTATTTTTATTTTATTTCTTAAATTTTCTCCTTAGATATTTCTGTATTGCCGCCCAGGCCGCAAGGGTTCCCAAAGCGATGAGCAAATAAAAGCAATTGAGGCCATGCGAAGGGAAAACATTTTAAAAGCACATTAAAATACTCTTAGAAACAGGCCTAAAATACCATTTGAAAACAGTTAGAGATATTTGAAACATTAAAGGCCGTGCGGAACAGCACTGTTTTGGCCGCCCGCCGGAAGCTCATGTGAGATGGAGCCAACCTAGTTTCTTTTGGCAAGGATTTCGATGTACACTGATAAGAGAAAGTCCCGTTATGGGGAAATGTTAACCTGATATTTTGGTTGGGGTGCACCATGGGACCTCTTCGGAAGATCTCAAATTTCACACAAGTTCATAAAAAAGGAATGAGAGACAGAGTTGTAGAAAGTGTTTGAGCATCAAGATTGCAACTCCAGAGACGGGTTCAAATCCCTATTCATTCCAATTGGGTGGCTTTGGACAAGTCACACTCTCTCAGCCTCGGAGGAAGGCAACAGCAATGCCACTCAATCAATCCAACACTTTATTTATACCCCACCTTTTCCCCAAGATCAGGATTCAAGGCATCTCCCAAAGCAACACAAATACAATCTTATATACCTAACAAACAACCCAGTTCTCCTCCCGATAACCTGGTCTAAACTGCAGGATTGAACTAAGGACCTTCTGAATTCAGACTAAGCTTTCTTCCTCCCCATCGGGCTCTACCCAGGCAGATACGTGGGTTGAATGAAAAGTAATGCCTCCACCTTCGTTTCTTGGGTTTGGATGGGAATATTTGAATAAATCAAACACAGAAATAATCCTTAGAGTGTGCTCTTTCACTACCACTATTCACTTTTTCACATCATCACCAGACAATTGGATACATTTCTGCCAACGATGAACAAGCTTTCTGAAGCCGTCACGGAAGAAGTCGACACTCTGTTTCCGCAACTGGCATCTCCAGATCCTCCAATAGCCAAGCAAAGCAATGATGTGACCCAACCTTCTTGTGAAATGCCGATTATGCTTGAAATTTCTCTCTGAGTGATACGACAATTGTCCTGAATCAATCTGTCAACCTTTTGCTTGTGAAATTGACTGGTTGCTGTCACAGGACGTCCAACTCTTTGTTTGTCATACAAGTCAGATGTTCCCACCTCAACATCTTTAAACTTACTCGCCCAACGACGCACAGGACACATCAACACAATCACCATAAACAGCTTGCATTCTCTGATGAATCTCCTTTGGGGTGACACCTTCTTCGGTCAAGAATTCAATGACTGCACGTTGCTTAAATCACATTGCGCAGGGTTCCATACTTGGCACTTTAACAACACAACCGTTCAATGCTAAGGCTTCCCCATCTGTGCAGGATTCCATACTTCGCACTTTAACAACACAACCGTTCAATGCTAAGGCTTCCCCGTCTGCGCAGGGTTCCATACTTTGCACTTTAACAACACAACCGTTTAATGCTAAGGCTTCCCCGTCTGCGCAGGGTTCCATACTTTGCACTTTAACAACACAACCGTTCAATGCTAAGGCTTCCCACCAAAAGTAACTGTAGAGGAGAGTCTACTGAACAAGCCAGTACCTGCTACAGACCAGGACCAAAGTGGAGGCATTACTTTTCATTCAACCCTCGTATTATAAAGTGGCCTTTTAGTATCCGCTGGGGTTTGGTTCCAGGCCACTATGGATACTTTAATTTGTGGGCGCTTAAGTCCCGTTCCAATGGCAAAACAAAATAGCATCTCTTATAGAAAACAGCAAAATACAAGGTATACTAAAAATAATATTTTCAAACCATGGATGATGGTCTGGGCTGTGGCGCAGGCTGGAGAGCAAGCCAGCTGTAACCAGCTGCAATGAATCACTCTGACCAGGAGGTCATGAGTTCGAGGCCCGCTCGGAGCCTGTGTTTGTCTTGTCTTTGTTCTATGTTAAAAGGCATTGAATGTTTGCCTATATGTGTAATGTCCCCTTCGGGGTGAGAAAGAAGGGTGGAATATAAATGCTGTAAATAAAATAATAATAAATAATAATGATGGAACCCATGGATGCAGAATCTGTGGGAATGGAGAGGCTGGATGTTTGTTTGTATCCCGTCTTTTCCACAGAATGTAGCTTGCACGCGCCGAAGCCCATGGGGACGCTAAGCATTTATCCCCGGCTCTAAGAAAATCTTCCAGGTTCAAAGATGGCACCTTGGAGCTTGCCCTCTGCCTCCTGGGTTTCCTTTGCCATAATTGGGTTGTGCCGGCCTTCCCGCCAACACAACCCCATTCCTGTTGCCTTCCCCCCTAATTTGCTTGTGTTTTTTCCCTCCTTTTAGCCGGTTTCCACTTTAGCTCCCTTCTCGCCCCCACAGAGACACCCACCCAGTCTGTCATTCCATCCGTCTCCCACCCGCTCGTATTTATAGCTCGCAAACAGGTTGCAATCCAAGCAATTGCCATCTCCTGAACGTTGCATATGTGTATGTTTTGCAAAGGAGGAGAGAATGATGGGGAGGGGAAAAAGAGCCTTACGCCCTGATCCTGATTCATCTCCAAACTGAGAACAGCCCAAGGGGCTTGATTTCGGCTCCTTACTTTGCAAAAAAAAAAAAAAAAAATTTAAGCAAAAGTGGGAAAAATTAGGGAACACAAAAGAGGGAAATGGATTGTTTTGGACACACAACACCTCCAATGTGTGGAGTCCAGTTGGGCATGCTCAGGAACACACTCAGTGCTTCCTTCATATCGAATCAGGACTTGGAAGGGGTCGGTCCAACCAACTGCCCTGCAATATCTGAAAATCAGGGTCAGCCAACACCTCCCAACAAAGGATTCCCACCAGGCAGGAAGCAGTCAGATTTTGAAGCTGCAAGGCTATTCAATCTGTCCAAATGCAACATGATGGGGGGGGGTGGAAGATTAATCTTCATTAATTCAGCAATTAATCTTCATTAATTGCTTCAATAACACGTTTCATGCGTATGTCTATGTTTGATGTTTTTATAGTTTTGATGGCTTAATCTACAGTTACGTTTTTGATTTAGATATGTGATATATTTTTATACCTATGAGAGGCATTGTATTTCGCCAGAGGTGGGAAAAGCAGTATAGAAATGCAGATAATAATAATAATAATAATAATAATAATAATAATAATAATAATAATAATAATAATACATCACACAGTCCTAGACACTTGGGAAGTGTTCGACTTGTGATTTTGTGATATGAAATCCAGCATATCTATCTTGTTTGCTGTGTCATAATAAAATAATAATAATAATACAGTAGAGTCTCACTTATCCAACATTTGCTTATCCAACGTTCTGGATTATCCAATGCATTTTTGTAGTCAATGTTTTCAATACATCGTGATATTTTGGTGCTAAATTCGTAAATACAGTAAGATAAGACTGTCCAACTCTGATTAAATCATTATTTTCATCTTCTTCAATGTAAATGTGCTTATGTATCCTTTTAATAATAATAGAGTGAAATAATAAATACAATAATAATAATAAATGCAGTAAAATAATAAATGTATTAATAATAATAAAAATAGAGTAAAATAAATGTAAAAGTAACAATAGAGTATAATAATAAATGCAATAATAATAATTAATAGAGTAAAATAATAAATGTAACAATACCAATAATAACAGAGAAAAATAATAAATATACCATATATACTTGAGTATAAGCTGACCTGAATATAAGCCCACCAGGACCCTCACCCAAGTATAAGCCGAGGAGGGTTTTTTTCAGTCCTAAAAAAGGACTGGAAAACTAGGCTTACACGGGAGTATATACAGTATGCTGTTGAAGACCAGAATCATCGGGTTGCTGTGAGTGTTCTGGGCTGTCTGGCCATGTTCCAGAAGCATTCTCTCCTGATGTTTTGCCCACATCCATGGCAGGCATCCTCAGAGGTTGTGAGGTCTGTTGGAAACTAGGCCAGTGGGGTTTATATATCTGTGGAAGGCCCAGGGTGGGAGAAAGAAGTCTTGTCTGTTTGAGGCAAGTGTGAATATTATTATTATTATTATTATTATTATTATTATTATTATTACAGTAGAGTCTTACTTATCCAACATAAACGGGCCGGCAGAATGTTGGATAAGCGAATATGTTGGATAATAAGGAGGGATTAAGGAAAAGCCTATTAAATATCAAATTAGGTTATGATTTTACAAATTAAGCACCAAAACATCATGTTAGACAACAAATTTGACAGAAAAAGTAGTTCAATACGCAGTAATGCTATGTAGTAATTACAGTATTTATGAGTTTAGCACCAAAATATCACGATATATTGAAAACATTGACTAGAAAAATGCGTTGGATAATCCAGAACGTTGGATAAGCGATGATAGCCGCCCCGAGTCCCCACGGGGAGATGGTGGCGGGGTATAAATAAAGTTTTATTATTATTATATTACAGTAGAGTCTCACTTATCCAAGCCTTGCTTATCCAAGCCTCTGGATAATCCAAGCCATTTTTGTAGTCAATGTTTCCAATATATCGTGATATTTTGGTGCTAAATTCGTAAATACAGTAATTACAACATAACATTACTGCGGATTGAACTACTTTTTCTGTCAAATTTGTTGTATAACATGAAGTTTTGATGCTTAATTTGTAAAATCATAACCTAATTTGATGTTTAATAGGCCTTTCCTTGATCAGTCCTTATAATCCAAGATATTCACTTATCCAAGCTTCTGCCGGCCCATTTATGTTGGATAAGTGAGACTCTATTGTAGTACAATATAGTTTTTTGGGTTTTTCGTGTCAGGAGCAACCGGAGTTGCTTCTGGAGTGAGAGAATTGGCTATCTGCAAGGACGTTGCCCAGGGGACGCCCAGATTTTTTTTGATGTTTTTACCATCCTTGTGGGAGGCTTCTCTCATGTCCCTGCATAGAGCTGGAGCTGAAAGGGGGAGCTCATCCACGCTCTCCCTGGGTGGGATTCGAACCTGGCAGCCTTCAGGTCAGCAACCCAACCTTCAAGTCACAAAGCTTTTATCCCCTAGGCCACCAGCATAGAGCAACACACACTTGGGTTGATGTATGTTTTCCGGGCTGTCTGGCCATGTTCTAGAAGCATTCTCTCCTGACGTTTCGCCCACATCTATGGCAGGCATCCTCAGAGGTTGTGAGGTATGGAGAAACTAAGCAAGGAAGGGTTATATATACAGTAGAGTCTCACTTATCCAACATAAGCGGGCTGGCAGAATATTGGATAAGCAAATATGTTGGATAATAAGGAGGGATTAAGGAAAAGCCTATTAAATATCAAATTAGGTTATGATTTTACAAATTAAGCACCAAAACATCATTTAGACAGAAAAAGTAGTTCAATATGCAGTAATGCTATGTAGTAATTACAGTATTTACGAGTTTAGCACCAAAATATCACGATGTATTGAAAACATTGACTAGAAAAATGCGTTGGATAATCCAGAACGTTGGATAAGCAAGGATAGCCGCCCCGAGTCCCCACGGGGAGATGGTGGCGGGGTATAAATAAAGTTTTATTATTATTGTTATTATTATATTAATTATACTAGCTGTGCCCGGCCACGCGTTGCTGTGGCAAAGTGGTGGTGGTATTGGTTAAAAATTGTTGTGTAATTTTTATTTGACGTTATTTGCAATTTTTTATTAATTTTATTGTAAGTTATATTTTTATTTATTATATTTTATTATTTTCTTGTATTATTTTTAATTATTTTCTGTTATTATAGTATTTTATTGTATTAATTTTTAGTGTTTTTTATTATTTTTTATTGGGTTGCTAGGAGACCAAGTTGGAGGAGCTTAGCCTTCTAACTGGCAGCAATTGGATAAAAGCAATTATTCCTCTCTCTCTAATTAGGACTTTATTTTTCTTTTCTTTTTGTTGTATCAACCTAGAGGCATGGATGATGGGTTGTGTCGTCAAATTTTAAGGTTGGGGGGCCTGTAGTTTTGTTGTTTTGTGGGTCGCTGTGATGCCATCATTCTTTTATATATATAGATTATATATTACTAGCTGTGCCCGGCCACGCGTTGCTGTGGCGAAGTCTGGTGGTATGGGAAATAAAGTATTGAGGAATTGGTGGTAGTTAAGGTAAAGGGTAAAGGTTTTACCTTACATTAAGTCCATTATAAATGGGCTATATAGCTGTGTGGAAGGGCCTTGAGTCTACACTGCCATATAATCCAGTTAAAATCAGATAATCTGTATTTTATAGGCAGTGTGGAAGAGGCCAAAGTGAGGCCTAACTCTACCTGTCCCCAGGGCTGGGTGGGTTGCTAGGAGACCAAGTGGGCAGAGCTTAGCCTTCTAACTTGCAGCAATAGGATAAAAACAATTATTCCTCTCCCTCTAATTAGGACTTTATTTTTCTTTTCTTTTTGTTGTATGAATGTAGAGGCATGGATGAGGGGTTGTGCTGCCAAGTTTAGTGTTTCTGGGATGTGTAGTTTTGTTGTTTTGTCCTAGGCCGAAATTTCATAACCATTTTATATATATACTAGCTGTACCCGGCCACGCGTTGCTGTGGTGAAGTGTGGTGATATGGGAAATCAGATAATCTGTATTTTATAGGTAGTGCGGAAGAGGCCTAAGTGAGGCCTAACTCTGCCCGTCCTCTGGGCTGACTGGGTTGCTAGAAGACCAAGTGGGTTGCTAGGAGACCAAGCCTTCTAACTGGCAGCAATTGGATAAAAACAATTATTCCTCTCCCTCTAATTAGGACTTTATTTTTCTTTTCTTTTTGTTGTATGAACGTAGAGGCATGGATGAAGGGTTGTGCTGCCAAGTTTAGTGTTTCTGGGATGTGTAGTTTTGTTGTTTTGTCCTAGGCCGAAATTTCATTACCCTTTTATATATTTATATAAGCGAGTGTTGGATAAGTGAGACTCTACTGTATCTGTGGAAAGTCCTGGGTGAGAGAAGAACTCCTATCAGCTGGAGGCCAGTGTGAATGTTGTAGTAATCACCTTGATTAGCATTGAATGGCTTCATCTCCTGGCTTCTTCCTGCCTGGGGGGCATCCGTTGTTCAGAGTCGTTAGCTGCCCCCTGATTGATTCCCACGTCTGGAACTCCTCTGTTTCCAGAGTGTTGCTTTCTTATTTACTGTTCTGGTTTTTGAGGGTTTTTTTTTAAATCCTGGTAGCTGGATTTTGTTGGACAACCCAATGTCTCTTCCTTATATTCAGCACCTTCCTCTTCAGGGCTCTGTCCATGGTGCTGGTTGCTTTCTTATTTACTGTTCTGGTTTTTGAGTTTTTTTAAAATCCTGGTAGTCGGATTTTGTTGGACAACCCAATGCCTTCCTCTTCAGCACCTTCCTCTTCAGGGCTCTGTCCATGGTGCTGGAATGTAAAAGAGGGAGGGGGGGAGAGAGGCGCATTTGTTTCCCTCCCTTTGAGGCGGGGAGGGGGGGGGGCTTGGGATTGGCCAGGGCTTGTCCCCGCCCCTTCCTCTTGTCCCTCCCCCTCCCTCCCTTCCTTCCCTCCGCTCTGCAGCAGAGACGCGCCGCGGAGCCCAGCCAGCTCGCCCCCCCTTTTTTCTCCCCTCCTTTCCTTCCTTCCTCCCTTTCCTCCTCCTCTTCTTCTTCCTCTTCGGATTTTTTTCTTCTTCTTCCGACGGAGACCAAACGGGGCGCACCTTGGAGACGACACCCGGAGGATTATTATTATTAGCAGATTATTTTTTTGAGAGGGGTGGGGGGGGTCCCTTTTTTCCCCTCCCTCCGTTCCTTGCCTTTCCTCCATCTTCGTTCCCCCGCCATGCCAGACCCATAACCCCCTTGCCGGTCGCCTTACCCCCCCCCCCATCTGCCTCCTCGATGGCTTCCAGGGAGGAGGGGGCCCCGCCGCCCCGCCCCTCCCTCCCAGCCTAGAGCCCCCTCCCCGCCTCTCTTTTTTGGTTCCCCCCCCCCTCCCCTTGGCCTCCGTGGGGTTGGGAGGAGGAGGAAGAGGAGGGGGCCATGGCTTGGCCGGGGCTCTGAAGGGAGGAGGAGGAGGAGGAGGAGGAGGAGGCGCCATGGCGGGGCCCGGGATGGGGAGGAGGAGGAGGGGCGGCGGGGGGAGCCGCTCGTCCTCCCCCCCTTCTTCTTCTTCTCCTTCTTCTTCTTCTTCTTCTTCTTCTTCTTCGTGGTCTTCTTCGTGGTCTCCTTCCTCCTCCTCCCCGGGGCTGGGGCTGGTGCTGGCGGCGGCGGCGGCGCTGGTGGCCCTGGGCCCGGCGGGGGCGGGGGCGGCGCGCGTCTCCTCCAGCCTCAGCACCACCCACCACGTGCACCACTTCCACAACAAGCACGGCACCGTCCCCATCGCCATCAACCGCACGCCCTTCCTCACCCGCGGCGGACACGGTAAGAGCCGGCTCCCGGGGGGGGGGGGGGGAGGGAGGGGGGGAGACCCATAGAGTCATGGGAAGGCTCCCCAGGGCCAGCCCCCCACCCGTCTCTTCTCCAGGAAGGCACCCTCCGAGCCCTCCCAAGTTCATCGAGGTGGAAAGGCCATCCCAGGGCCAGCCCTTCTGCAGGAAGACACCATCCAAGCCCTCTCAATAAATGGCCCTCCAGCCCCATAGAGTCATAGGAAGGCTCCCCAGGGCCAGCCCATCTGTTCTGCAGAAAAGCACCCTCTGAGCCCTCCCAATAAATGGCCCTCCAGCCCCATAGAGTCATAGGAAGGCTCCCCAGGTCCCACCAGGTCCAGCCCTCCACCCATCAGTTCTGCAGGAAGTCATCATCCAAGCCCTCCCCGCAAATGGCCCTCCAACTTCATAGTCATAGAACAATCCAAACTGCTCTCCAGGAAGGCACCCTCCAAGCCCTCCCAACAAATCTCCATCCAACTTCGCAGAGGTGGACAGGCCATCCCAGAGCCAGCTCCTCCAGTCCTTCTGCAGGAAGACACCATCCAAGCCCTCTCAATAAATGGCCCTCCAGCCCCATAGAGTCATAGGAAGGCTCCCCAAGGCAATCCAGTCCAGTCCCCAATCTGTTCTCCAGGAAGGCACCTTCCAAGCCCTCCCAACAAATGGCCCACCAGCCCAGTCAAGCCCCCATCTGTTCTGCAGGAAGTCATCATCCAAGCCCTCCCAGCAAATGGCCATCCAACTTCATAGTAGACTCATAGAGGTGCCATCACAGTCATAGAACAGCCCAGCCTGTTCTACAGGAAGGCACCTTCTGAGCCCTCCCAACAAATGGCCCTCCGGTCCCATAGAGTCATAGAAAGGCTCCCCAGGTCCCACTAGGTCCAGCCCCCCACCCGTCTGTTCTCCAGGAAGACACCCTCCAAGCCCTCCCAGCAAATGGCCCTCCAATTTCATAGTCCTAGAACAATCCAGCCTGCTCTACAGGAAGGCACCTTCTGGGCCATCGTAACAAATGGCCCTCCAGCCCCATAGAGTTATAGGAAGGCTCCCCAGGGCCAGCCCCCCACCCGTCTGTTCTCCAGAAAGGCCTCCTCCAAGCCCTCCCAACAAATGGCCCACCAGCCCAGTCAAGCCCCCATCTGTTCTGCAGGAAGTCATCATCCAAGCCCTCCCAACAAATGGCCATCCAACTTCATAGAGGTGGAAAGGCCATCCCAGAACCAGCCAGTCTAGTCCTTCTACAGGAAGACACCACCCAAGCCCGCTCAACAAATGGCCCTCCAGCCCCATAGAGTTATAGGAAGGCTCCCCAGGTCCAGTCCATCTGTTCTCCAGGAAGGCACCCTCTGAGCCCTCCCAACAAATGGCCACCCAACTTCATAGAGGTGGAAAGGCCATCCCAGAGCCAGCCAGTCCAGTCCTTCTGCAGGAAGACACCATCCAAGCCCTCCCAAACAATGGCCATCCAGCCTCATAGAGTCATAGAAAGGATCCCCAAGGCCATCCAGTCCAGCCCCCCACCCGTCTGTTCTCCAGGAAGGCACCCTCCAAGCCCTCCCAGCAAATGGCCCTCCAACTTCATATAGAACAATCCAGCCTGCTCTACAGGAAGGCACCGTGCAAGCCCTCCCAACAAATGGCCCTCCAGCCCCATAGAGTTATAGGAAGGCTCCCCCGGTCCAGCCCATCCATTCTGCAGAAAAGCACCCTCTGAGCCCTCCCAACAAATGGTCATCAAGCCTCGTAGAGTCGTAGAAAGGATCCCCAAGGCCATCCAGTCCAGCCCCCCACCCGTCTGTTCTCCAGGAAGGCACCCTCCGAGCCCTCCCAAGTTCAGAGAGGTGGAAAGGCCATCCCAGGGCCAGCCAGGCCAGTCCTTCTGCAGGAAGGCACCATTCAAGCCCTCCCAATAAATGGCCCTCCAACCCCATAGAATCATAGGAAGGCTCCCCAGGTCCCACCAGGTCCAGCCCTCCCAGCAAAAGGCCCTCCAACTTCATAGTCATAGAACAATCCAGCCTGCTCTACAGGAAGGCACCTTCTAAGCCCTCCCAACAAATGGCCCTCCAGTCCCATAGAGTCATAGAAAGGCTCCCCAGGTCCAGCCAGGGCCAGCCCCCCACCCATCTGTTCTGCAGGAAGGCACCATCCAAGCTATCCCAGCAAATGGCCATCCAACTTCACAGACACATAAGAGGTGCCATCACAGTCATAGAACAGCCCAGCCTGTTCTCCAGGATGGCACCCTCTGAGCCCTCCCAACAAATGGCCAACCAACTTCATCGAGGTGGACTGGAAAAGCCATCTCAGGGCCAGCCAGGCCAGTCCTTCTGCAGGAAGACACCATCCAAGCCCTCTCAATAAATGGCCCTCCAGCCCCATAGAGTCATAGGAAGGCTCCCCAAGGCCATCCAGTCCAGCCCCCCACCCGTCTGTTCTCCAGAAAGGCACCATCCAAGCCCTCCCAGCAAATGGCCCTCCAGCCTCGTAGAGTCAGAGAAAGGCTCCCCAGGGCCAGCCAGGCCAGTTCTTTCTGTAGGAAGGCACCATCCAAGCCCTCCCAACAAATGGCCATCCAACTTCATAGAGATGGAAAGACCATCCCAGGGCGAGCCAGGCCAGTCCTTGTCTGTTCTGCAGGATGGCACCCTCTGAGCCCTCCCAACAAATGGCCCACCAGCCCAGTCAAGCCCCCATCTGTTCTGCAGGAAGTCATCATCCAAGCCCTCCCAGCAAATGTCCCTCCAACTTCATAGTCCTAGAACAATCCAGCCTGCTCTACTGGAAGGCACCGTGCAAGCCCTCCCAACAAATGGCCCTCCAGCCCCATAGAGTTATAGAAAGGCTCCCCAGGTCCAGCCCCCCACCCGTCCAGGAAGGCACCTTCCAAGCCCTCCCAACAAATCTCCATCCAACTTCATAGAGGTGGAAAGGCCATCCCAGAGCCAGCCCCTCCAGTCCTTCTGCAGGAAGGCACCCTCCAAGCCCTCCCAGCAAATGGCCATCCAACTTTATGGACCCATAGACTATCCAGTCTATCCTATTCTACAGGAAGGCACCATCCAAACCCTCCCAACAAATGGCCCTCCAGCCCCATAGAGTCATAGAAAGCCTCCCCAGGTCCAGCCAGGGCCAGTCTCCCACCCGTCTGTTCTCCAGGAAGGCACTTTCCAAGCCCTCCCAACAAATGCCATCTAACTTCATAGATGTGGCATGGCCATCCCAGAGCCAGCCAGTCCAGTCCAGTTCTTCTGCAGGAAGACACCATCCAAGCCCTCTCATTAAATGGCCATCCAGCCCCGTAGAGTCATAGAAAGGATCCCCAGGGCCAGCCAGGCCAGTCCTTCTATAGGAAGGCACTGTCCAAGCCTCCCAATAAATGGCCAACTAACTTCATCGAGGTGGACTGGAAAGGTCATCTCAGGGCCAGCTAGACCAGTCCTTCTGCAGGAAGGCACTTTCCAAGCCCTCCCAACAAATGGCCACCCAACCATGGTTTCATCGAGGTGTAAAAACCATCCCATGGCCAGGCAGTCCACCCCCCATCTGTTCTGCAGGAAGGCCCCCTCTGAGCCCTCCCAACAGATGTCCCTCCATCCTCATGTTGTCATAGAAAGGATCCCCAGGACCATCTAGTCCAGCCCCCTTCCGTTCTGCAGGAAGGTACCTTCAAAGCCCTCCCAACAGATGGCCCTCCATCTTCATAGAGTCGCAGAATGGAAAGGACCTTCCAGGGCCATCCAGTCCAATCCCCTTCTATTGTGCTGGAAGCCCTCTTCACAGATGGCCATCCAACTTTGTAGAATTACAAAGGTGGAAGGGACCCCCCCCCCCAGTCCATCCACTTATGCAGGAAGACACCATCTAAGCCCTCAACAGATGTCCATCCAGCCTCATAGAATCATAGAGGTGAAAGAGACCCCCCCCCCATCCAATCTAACTCAGTTCTATGATGCAGGAAGACACAATCCAAACCCTCTCTACAGATGGCTATCCAGCCTCATGGAATCAGAGAATGGAAAGGACTCTCCAGGGCCATCCAGTGCAACTCCGTTCCTGCAGTGTTGTGCACATTTTCAGGAAGACACTTTGCCAACCCCTCCCAACAGATGGCCATCCAGCCTCATAGAATCCTAGAGTTGGAAGGGACCCTCAGGATCATCCTGTCCAACCCTACCCTTCTAGGCAAGAAGGCACCATCCAAGCCCTCCCAACAGATGGCCATCCAGCCTCTGCTTAAAAATGAGATTCCACTAGACCTCCCAGGCAGCCTATTCCACTGCTAGAGAGTTCAGAGAGTCAGAAAGTTTGTCAGAATATTGAGATGGGGTCTCTTTTCCTGCAATGTGAACTCATGGCTCCATTGTTTCTGGACTACAGAGCAGCAGAAAACAGGCTTCCAATTCTTCCCACCAACCCACTTGGTCCCAATAGGACCCACGCCCACTCACACTAAGTCCATTGGAGTCCGAGTCCAACCCACCCCCCAAGATGAGCATGGCTTTCTGAGTAGTTGAATGAGAAAGTGATTGTCGGGCAAGGAATAAGCAATGGCGGAAGATGGGAGTACAAAAGCAAGGCATTGTGTTTTCTCCAAAACCAAGCTGATGTCTATCTTTGGGGGAATCCAAGCTCCAAACAAGACTGGGGAAGAGAGACTTGTGTTGGGACAGAGTTGAAGCTACTTGGGGTCGGGCTGGATTTGAACCCATGATGGGCAGGCTCCTTGTTTTTGTCACAAAGGGCTCCACCGCCAAGCAGACCCAGGCTCAGACCCAACAAAGGGCCTTGTGTTGTCAAAGACTTTCATGGCTGGCACAGGGTTGTTGTGTGTTTTCCGGGCTGTGTGGCCATGTTCCAGATGAACCATGTTCATGATGAACCAACCTGGACACAGTATATTATTTGAGAGCACAGAAATGCTCGACCACTCTAACAACTATTATGTCAGACAACACAGAGAAGCCATTGAAATCCACAATTTGGACAATTTCAACAGAAAGGAGGAAACCATGAAAAATGAATAAAATCTAGCTCTCAATATTTAAAAACTCTCAAATCAGGACAGTAAATAAAGAGCCAAATTCAGAAAACAGAGAAATTCCAGACAGGAATCAATCAGGGGCAGCTAACGACTCTGAACAAAGAATTCCCCCCAGGCCATGATGCGAGGCTGGGGAGGGCATTTAATGCTAGCAATAGTGATTAATTACCACCCTGAGTCCCTTTGGGTGAGAAGGATGGGATAGAAATGATGGAAATTAATTGATTAATTTATGGAAATTAATTAATTAATTATTACAACATTCACACTGGCCTCCAACAGACAAGAGTTATTCCCTCCACCCAGGAACTTCCACAGATATATAAACCTTCCTTGCTTAGTTTCTCCATACACCTCACAACCTCTGAGGATGCCTGCCATAGATGTGGGCGAAACGTCAGGAGAGAATGCTTCTGGAACATGGCCATACGGCCCGGAAAACACACAACAACCCGCAGGGCCTTGTGATTGACAGTTTCTCCTTTTACCTGGGATGAAAAAGGTAGCCCTCTTGTCGCGCTCTCCTTGGCATTATGTAAGAGCTGGGCCTCCCCAGCACCTGGTCGCTTCTCTCACAACACAACGTGTGTGTGTGTGTGTGTGTGTGTTAAAATTACCTGGCTTCCCAATTCTTCTAACATGTACAACTGAACCATTTCTGGGTCCCATATCCCATTTCTTTCTCGATTCTAGCTCAGATGTGTCTTCATGCCCATATGTGGGGGGCATCAAACCAGTTGTGATCACAACACAAAGTGTGTGTGTGTGTGTGTGTGTGTGGAAATTACCTGGCTTCCATGTGTGTGTGTGTGGAAATTACCTGGCTTCCCAATTCCTCCTCTAACATGTACAACTGAACCAACCTCTCCGAAACCCATTTCTGGGTCCCATATCCCATTTGTTTCTCGATTCTAGCTCGGATGTGTCTGCATGCCCATATGTGGCGGGTATCACACCAGTTGTGACTCAAAAGAGTCTGCATGTTTTTGGGGTGCCTCTGCTCTCTGTAAGTGCCATCCGGTCGTTTGCGTTGAGCCATGATTCTCCCGGCAAATACGGTTGGAGGCTTTGCCTTGTTTTGCCCCTTTCTCGTGCATTGGGGCCGTCTTGTTTTGTGTGCCGTGCGCCAGCTGCAGAGATGCCGACGGGTCTCCATTTTGGCCCGCTTGCATCGAAAGGATGCGTTTCGTTCAGGAAAAGGGAGGAATTGGGGAGAGGGAGATCTGCTCCGGGTTGTGCCAGGGACCCTTGCGAGGCATCTTGGCAGCGAGTGGCTCTTTGTTCACGTGCCGCTCACCAATGCCGAGAAGCAGCGATGGCAGGGAGGAGGCGGCTTTTCCTTCTCCTCTCGGCAAAGGCCATGCCAACAGCAGTTCAGGGAAAGAGCTGAGCCCGAGAAGCTGGGAATTCATGTATTTTCTCCTTTCCTCTCTGCCGACCCTTTGACATGTTTTAGGCGGGGCGTGAGATGGCGTTTCCTTCCTGTCTCTTCCACCTGGCACGTCCCATTGTGCAAAGGAAGCTCTGGAGCACATGCTGGGATGTGGGCTTTTAAAGCCACCTTCCTACTAAAGCATTTTCCACCTACCGTATATACTCGAGTATAAGCCAACCCGAATATAAGCCAAGGCACCTAATTTTACCACAAAAAAACTGGGAAAACATTGACTCCAGTATAAGCCGAGATAACAATAAAATTACCGTATATACTCGAGTATAAGGGCTCAGGTTGTGGCGCAGGCTGGAGAGCAAGCCAGCTGAAACTAGCTGCAATGAATCACTCTGACCAGGAGGTCATGAGTTCGAGGCCCGCTCGGAGCCTATGCTTGTCTTGTCTTTGTTCTATGTTAAAAAGGCATTGAATGTTTGCCTATATGTGTAATGTGATCTGCCCTGAGTTCCCTTCGGGGTGAGAAGGGCGGAATAGAAATACTGTAAATAATAAATAAATAAATAAGCCGACCCAATATAAGCCGAGGCACCTAATTTTACCACAAAAAACTGGGGAAACATTGACTCCAGTATAAGCCAAGATACCAATAAAATTACCATATATATTTGAGTGTAAGCCGACCTGAATATAAGCCCACCAGGACCCTCACCCGAGTATAAGCCAAGGAGGGGTTTTTTTTTTCAGTCCTAAAAAAGGGCTGAAAATCTAGGGTTATACTCGTGTATATACGGTAAATGTTAGGAAGGACTTCCTGATGTGTTGTCAAAGGCTTTCACGGCCGGGATCACAAGGTTGTTGTGTGTTTTCTGGGCCTTATTCCAGAAGTATTCTCTCCTGACATTTCACCCACATCTATGGCAGGCATCCTCAGAGGTTGTGAGGTACAGAATCCTAGAGTTGGAAAGGGACCACAAAGGTTATCCATTCCAACTCCCTGCCAAGAAGGAAGATTGAGTCCCTGCCTCTCCTGAAATCCTAGTCTTCTGCACTTTATCACTAGCTAATGCGGTGCTGGTGGCTCAATGTGTTAAAGCGCTGAGCTGCTGAACTTGCAGATCAAAAGGTCCCAGGTTCAAATCCGGGAAGTGGAGTGAGCGCCTGCTGTAAGCTCCAGCTTCTGCCAACCTAGCAGTTCGAAAACATGCCAATGTGAGTAGATCAATAGGTACCGCTCCGGCGGGAAGATAACGGCGCTCCATGCAGTCATGCCAGTGGCCACATGACCTTGGAGGTGTCTACGGACAACGCTGGCTCTTCGGCTTAGAAATGGAGTTGAGCACCAACCCCCAGAGTCGGACACAACAAGGCTTAACGTCAGGGAAAAACCTTTACCTTTTTACTATTGCGATTAGCACTCCTAACACATTGCACAATTATAATTTTATTCCTCTCCTCCAAGACTGAAGCTTGAGGTGCCATTATGTCGCCTTTGTCCACTGGCTACATTTTTATTTTGTGATGTTGTGTTTTATAGTTTTGATACATTAATCTGTTGCAATTGGTTTGTATTTTATATTGTTGTATTTTATTGTATATTGTTGGGCCTGGTCCCCATGTAAACCGCCATGAGTCCCCTTAGGGAGATGGGACAGGATACAAGAATAAAGTTATTATTATTATTATCATCATCATCACCATCATTATTCTGACACAAAGACACAACAAATGAAATCCAGCATATATATCTTGTTTGCTGTGCCATACCGTGTTTTTGCGTCATATTATTATTATTATTATTACAGTAGAGTCTCACTTATCCAAGCTAAACGGGCCAGCAGAAGCTTGGATAAGCAAATATCTTGGATAATAAGGAGAAATTAAGGAAAAGCCTATTAAACATCAAATTAGGTTATGATTTTACAAATTAAGTACCAATACATCATTTTATACAACAAATTTGACAGAAAAGGTAGTTCAATACGCAGTAATGTTATATTGTAATTACTGTATTTGCGAATTTGGCACCAAAATATCACGATATATTGAAAACATTGACTACAAAAATGTCTTGGATAATGCAGAACCTTGGATAAGCGAGTCTTGGATAAGTGAGACTCTACTGTAGTTAAATATGCAGTAATATTATGTTGTAATTACTATATTTACAAATTTAGCACCAAAATATCATGATATATTGAAAACATTGACTACAAAAATGCCTTGGATAACCCAGAACCTTGGATAAGGGAGTCTTGAATAAGGGAGATTCTACTGTAGTTCAATACGCAGTAATGTTATGTAGTAATTACTGTATTTACGAATTTAACACCAAAATATCACGATATATTGAAAACATTGACTACAAAAATGCGTTGGATAATCCAGAACCTTGGATAAGCGAGTCTTGGATAAGTGAGACTCTGCTGGAGTTCATTACGTAGTAATGTTATGTTGTAATTACTGTATTTATGAATTTAGCACCAAAATATACCATAGAAAATACAGTAGAGTCTCACTTATCCAAGACTCGCTTATCCAAGGTTCTGGATTATCCAGTGCATGATGTTTTGGTGCTTAACTTGTAAAATCATAACCTAATTTGATGTTTAATAGGCTTTTCCTTAATCCCTCCTTATTATCCAAGATATTCGCTTATCCTAGCTTCTGCCGGCCTGTTTAGCTTGGATAAGTGAGACTCTACTGTATTTACACAAAGCTCAAATTTAAGATCAGACTGTCCAACTCTGATCAAATCATTATTCTCATCTTCTTCAATGTAAATGTGCTTATGTATCCTTTTAATAATAATACTAGAGTAAAATAATACATGTAATAATAATAATACTAAATACAGGAAAATAATACATGTAATAATAGAGTGCAATAAGAAATGCAATAATAATAATAAAATGAGTGAAATAATAAATGTATTAATAATAATAATACAAATAGAGTAAAATAAATGTAATAGTAGCAACAATAATAGAGAAAAATAATAAATGTAATAATACCAATAATAATAGAGAAAAATATAAATATCTATATATATAAATGAGTGATGGCATCACGGCGACCCACAAAACAACAAAACTACAGGCCCCCCAACCTCAAAATTTGACAACACAACCCATCATCCATGCCTCTAGGTTGATACAACAAAAAGAAAAGAAAAATAAAGTCCTACTTAGAGGGAGAGCAATAATTGTTTTTATCCAATTGCTGCCACTTAGAAGGCTAAGCTCCGCCCACTTGGTATCCTAGCAACCCACTCAGCCCAGTGTTAATAAAAGAATAAAAAATAAAATACATACAAATAATACAATAAAAATAATTTAAAACACTAAAAAATTAATACAATAAAATACTATAACAAAATAACTAAAAATAATACAACAAAATAATAAAATATAATAAATAAAAAAGATAAGTTACAATAAAATTAATTAAAAAAAATACAAATAATGTCAAATAAAAATTCCACAACAACTTTTAACCAATACCACCACCACTTTGCCACAGTAACGTGTGGCTGGGCACAGCTAGTACCATATATTATCGAGTATAAGCTGACCCAAATATAAGCCAACCAGGATCCTCACCTGAGTATAAGCCGAGGGGGGCTTTTTCAGTCTTAAAAAAGGATGAAAAACTAGGCTTATATATAGAGTATATACACTAAATCTACATTAATTTAAAGTGTATACACTAAATCTACATTAAGGAGTCTCTTTGTTCCAAACCTTTTGAGATTTGTGAACAGAAGTTGGATGGGCATCTGTTGGGAGGGTTCGGATTGTGTCTTCCTGCCTGGCAGAATAAGATCTGTTCCAACTCTAGGATGCTATGATGTGTTTTGTTTTGTATCATACCAAAGGGCACACAGGGCAAACAACACACATAGGAGGAACCAATCCAGAACAAGAATGTCTAGTTGTAAGTCACTGGACTGGGACTTTGTGAGATCAAGGTTCAAAACCCTGGCGAAGCAAAACACATCATTGTGCGATGTTGGATCTTTCATTCCCTCTATCTAACCACAATCTATCTTTTGCTGAGTTGTTGTTGTGAGGATGCCTTGGAAAAGAATGACAAGTTATAAATAATAACCTCTTGTTAAGATGTTTGTCTTTAAATGGGAAGTTTTTTTAATAAGATGCTCAGCGGCAGCTTTGAATGACAGATATATATTTTGGAAATGTGAATGGATTGTCCGAGTTGGGTTGTTGTGTGTTTGGCCATGTTCCAGAAGCATTCTCTCCTGACGTTTCGCCCACATCTATGGCAGGCATCCTTAGACGTTGTGAGGTCTGTCGGAAACTATTCCATATGTGTTTATGGAATAATGTTCAGGGCGGGAGAAGGAACTCTTGTGTGTTGGAGGCAAGTGGGAACGTTGCCGCTGGCCGCCTTGATTAGCACTGAATAGCCTTGCAGCTTCAAAGCCTGGCTGCTTCCTGCCTGGGGGAATCTTTTGTTGGGAGGTGTTAGCTGGCCCTGATATACTATTTGGAACTGGTGGAGTCTCCTTTCTCTTGAATAGGCTTTTCCTTAATTACATCATAACATTACTGCGTATTGAACTACTTTTTCTGCCAGATTTGTTGTAAAACATGATGTTTTGGTGCTTAATTTGTAAAATCATAACCTAATGTAATGTTTAATTTGCTTTTCCTTAATCCCTCCTTATTATCCAAGGTATTCGCTTATCCAAGGTTCTGCCAGCCCATTTAGCTTGGATAACTGAGACTCTACTGTATACCAAAGAAAAACTTACATAAAAGCAAAGAGATAGATATTTATCATTACCTATCCCAAAATCTCTCACTTTGGGAGGTTAAGCGATCTATTATTGGTTAATCCAGAACATATTTTAATATACAGTAGAGTCTCACTTATCCAACACTCGCTTATCCAACGTTCTGGATTCTCCAACACATTTTTGTAGTCAATGTTTTCAATACATCATGATATTTTGGTGCTAAATTCGTAAATACAGTAATTACTACATAGCATTACTGCGTATTGAACTACTTTTTCTGTTAAATTTGTTCTCTAACATGATGTTTTGGTGCTTATTTTGTAAAATCATAACCTAATTTGAGGTTTAATAGGCTTTTCCTTAATCCCTCCTTATTATCCAACATATTCGCTTATCCAACGTTCTGCCGGCCCGTTTATATTGGATAAGTGAGACTCTACTGTAGTTTTATTATAAAGACTGGGGGAATTAGGCTTTATTTGTCTTGTCAAAGGCTTTCATGGCTGGAATCACTAGGTTGCTGTGAGTTTTCCAGGCTGTATGGCCATGATCCGGAAGCATTCTCTCCTGACGTTTCGCCCACATCTGTGGCAGGCATCCTCAGAGGTTGTGAGATCAGTTGGAAGCTAGGCAAGTGGGGTTTATATATCTGTGGAATAATGTCCAGGGTGGGAAAAAAGAACTCTTGCTTGTTTGAAGCAAGTGTGAATGTCGCCATTGGCCAGCTTGGTTAGCCTTGAATAGCCTTGCAGCTTCACAGCCTGGCTGCTTCCTGACTGGGGAATTCTTTGTTGGCTAATTGCAACATTCACACTTGCCTCAAATAGGCAAGGGTGCTTTCTTTCTCTCACCCTGGACATTATTCCACAGATATATAATAAACCCCACTTGCCTGTTTTCTGAGAGACCTCACAACCTCTGAGGAGTCCTGCCATAGATGTGGGTGAAACGTCAGGAGAGAATGCTTCAGGCCTTTTAGAGGGCCAACGTTTCCTGGCTTGGTTGGACAGTTCGCAGGGTAATACCTGCTTGGATCCGTCTAATATCTATATCTATTTAAATTCTTCCACCTCGCTCTCTGAAGTTGTCAAGGCTAAGCCTTTCTAGAAACTGGACTAAGCTCCTTGACCTGGTCAAAGTGAGAGTAGGCTGCTGAACTTGTTGCACAACTTCTCTTTATTGTAATTCTATCCTTCCTTTCCTATAGGAAGCATAGAGCAATACACACTTGTGTGTTTTCCGGGCTATATGGCCATGTTCCAGAAGTATTCTCTCCTGATGTTTCACCCACATCTATGGCAGGCATCCTCAGAGGTTGTGAGGTCCAAAGATGTATATAAACCTCAGCCTCCTAAAATGTATGCAGACTCCCAGCCTCTTAGGTGGAGTTCAGGATGTTGCTTTTTACCTTTTGAAGTTTTCTGGGTCTGAGAAACTAGTCTTACTATGGTTATTCTTCTGTTCTGGAGCTGCCCAAGGTCTCCAAAGTCTTGTTTAAAAGACAATACTGAGCAAGGTATAATAGGTAATATTTATTATTTATTTTATTTACAAGGACTATCCAGAAAGTAGATTACGTTTTGGAATTAAAAATGAACTAAGCATAGGAGAAAACATATGCAGTTGAAAGCCACACCCAAATACCACTTCTCAACAGAGCCGCCATTCAAATCTAGGCACTTATTATAGTGATGAAGGAGCTTGGCAACTCCTTCCCCACAAAACTCTGCCGCTTGCGTCCTCAAAAAGTATAGGAGAAAACATTTACCATATGCAGTTGAAAGCCACACCCAAATACCACTTCTCAACATAGTCGCCATTCTAATCCAGGCACTTATCATAGCAATGAATGAGCTTGGCAACTCCTTCCCCACAAAACTCTGCCGCTTGTGCCCTCAAAAAGTATAGGAGAAAACATTTACCATATGCAGTTGAAAGCCACATCCAAATACCACTTCTCAACATAGTCGCCATTCAAATCTAGGCACTTATCATAGCAATGAATGAGCTTGGCAACTCCTTCCCCACAAAACTCTGCCGCTTGTGCCCTCAAAAAGTATAGGAGAAAACATTTACCATATGCAGTTGAAAGCCACACCCAAATACCACTTCTCAACATAGTCGCCATTCTAATCCAGGCACTTATCATAGCAATGAATGAGCTTGGCAACTCCTTCCCCACAAAACTCTGCCGCTTGTGCCCTCAAAAAGTATAGGAGAAAACATTTACCATATGCAGTTGAAAGCCACACCCAAATACCACTTCTCAACAGAGCCGCCATTCAAATCTAGGCACTTACCATGGCGATGAATGAACTTGGCAACTCCTTCCCCACAAAACTCTGCCGCTTGCGTCCTCAACCAGCTGGTCACCCCTGACCGCAGCTGCGCATCGTCGCTTATCCAAGCTTCTGCTGGCCCATTTAGCTTGGATAAGTGAGACTCTACTGTATTATTATTATTGAGGTTGGGTGGCCATCTGTCAGGGATGCCTTGCTTGTGTTTTTAGTGCAGAAAGACAGAAGAGGGTTGGACTAAATGGCTCGAGGGGTCTCTTCCAACCCTTATTATTGTTATTATTATTATTATTATTATTATTATTATTATTATTATTATTATTGAGGTTGGGTGGCCATCTGTCAGGGATGCTTTGCTTGTGCCTTTGGTGCACAAAGGCAGAAGGGGCTTGGACTCAATGGCCCAAGGGGTCTCTTCCAATCCTAATAATAATAATAATAATAATAATAATAATAATAATAATAATAATAATAATAATGTAGTTGGACTAAATGGCCCAAGCGGTCTCTTCCAACCCTCATAATAATAGTAATAATAATAATAATAATAATAATAATAATAATAATAATAATAATAATAATAATAATGGGGTTGGACTAAATGGCTCAAGGGGTCTCTTCCAACACTTATTATTATTATTATTATTATTATTATTATTATTATTATTATTATTATTATTATTATTAACAATGAGGCTGGGAGGCCATCTGTCAGGGATGCTTTGCTTGTGCTTTTGGTGCACAAAGGCAGAAGGGGCTTGGACTCAATGGCCCAAGCGGTCTCTTCCAACCCTCTTTATGATGATGATGATGATGATTATTATTATTATTATTATTATTGCTCAGTGGCCAACTATAGTCTGGCCCTCCAAAGGGGAGGGGTCATGAACTGGCCCCCTGTTTTAAAAGTTTGGGGACCCCTGTATTATATTATTAGTATAGCATAATATAACCAGACTTCCACGTGACCTCTAAGGCTGAAGTCCAAGTGCTGGTTGCAACTAGAGTAGACCCATAAATGATTGACATTTGTGTCGATTTATTCAAGCAGTTGCCTCACTGGACGTGCTCGAGGTGGGACCAGCAATTAGATTTCGGCCTAAGAATCAAATGCTGCATTTGCATCCATTTCACAGCATGATCAATACATGATCCGATCTCGATCGGCTTCCTGCTCGGGCACTTCTTGTTTTACAGATGGGTAAAACTGAGGCGGAGAGATGCGTTGGCGAATTTCTAATCTGCTCCTCGTTGCGCCCGAGGGCTGCCACAATTTGAGGACAACGCATTCCTGCAGATATGGATTAAGCAAGGATCGAGAATATTTCTTTTGAAGAAAAAATTGTGGGAAACTCAGACAGACATTCGCTTAAGAATATGGGGCAACAAGCTGTTTTAGATCATTCTTTTTCTATCCCCTTTGTAGCTACTTCTCTTTTATGTCCTATTTACTGCCAATTCAGGTTATTTGTCTCTCTTTACACCAACATTTTCCATTCGAACTGGCAGCTGCTTGGGAGGATCCAAAGAAAATGCTGCATGAAATACCACTGAGCTCTGGATTTACGTAAAATATATGTTTCCGGATGTTGTAGAGCCAAAGAAATCATTCCATTAAACAGGGACAAACGAAGTATGATACAACAGGTTAGATGCCACAGGACCATCACACTCAGTATTATCTACAGTATATGGGCTGGGCTTTAATAATAATAATAATAATAATAATAATAATAATAATAATAATAATAAAACCTAACTTGATGTTTAATGGGCTTTTCCTTAATCCCTCCTTATTATCCAAGATATTCGTTTATCCAAGGTTCTACTGGCCTATTTAGCTTGAATAAGTGAGACTCTACTGTATTATTATTATTATTATTAATATTATTATTACTATTATTATTTATTACATACAGGAAGTATGATACAACAGGTTAGATGCCACAGGACCATCACAGTATTGTCTACAGTATATGGGCTGGGCTTTAATAATAATAATAATAATAATAATAATAATAATAATAATAATAATAATAAAACCTAATTTGATGTTTAATGGGCTTTTCCTTAATCCCTCCTTATTATCCAAGATATTCGTTTATCCAAGGTTCTGCTGGCCTGTTTAGCTTGAATAAGTGAGACTCTACTGTATTATTATTATTAGTAGTAGTAGTATTATTATTACTATTATTATTTATTTTTTATGAAATCCAGCATGTCTATCTTGTTTGCTGTGTCATAATAAATAATAATAATAATACAGTAGAGTCTCACTTATCCAAGCTAAACGGGCCGGCAGAAGCTTGGATAAGCGAATATCTTGGATAATAAGGAGGCATTAAGGAAAAGCCTATTAAACATCAAATTAGGTTATGATTTTACAAATGAAGCACCAAAACATCATGTTATACAACAAATTTGGCAGAAAAAGTAGTTCAATACGCAATAATATTATGTTGTAATTACTGTATTTACGAATTTAGCACCAAAATATCACGATATATTGAAAACATTGACTACAAAAATGGCTTGGATTATCCAGAGGCTTGGATAAGCGAGGCTTGGATTAGTGAGATTCTACTGTAATAATAATAATAGTAATTACAACATAATATCACTGTGTATTGAACTGCTTTTTCTGTTGATTTGTTGTAAAACATGATGTTATTATTATTATTATTATTATTATTATTATTATTATTAATTTATTTATTTATTTTATGAAATCCAGCATGTCTATCTTGTTTGCTTTGTCATACAATAAAATAATAATAATAGTAATAGTAATAATAATAATAATAATAATAATAATAATAATAATAATAATAATACAGTAGAGTCTCACTTATCCAAGCTAAACGGGCCGGCAGAAGCTTGGATAAGCGAATATCTTGGATAATAAAGAGGGATTAAGGGAAAGCCTATTAAACATCAAATTAGGTTATGATTTTACAAATTAAGCACCAAAACATCTTGTTATACAACAAATTTGACAGAAAAAATAGTTCAATATGCAGTAAAGTTATGTTGTAATTACTGTATTTATTAATTTAGCACCAAAATATCATACAGTAGAGTCTCACTTATCCAACATAAATGGGCTGGCAGAACGTTGGAAAAGCGAATATCTTGGATAATAAGGAGGGATTAAGGAAAAGCCTATTAAACATCAAATTACATTATGATTTTACAAATTAAGCACCAAAACATCATGTTTTACAACAAATCAACAGAAAGAGCAGTTCAATGCACAGCAATGTTATGTAGTAATTACTGTATTTACAAATTTAGCACTAAAACATCACAATGTATTGAAAAGATTCACTACAAAAAGGCAGACTGCGTTGGATAATCCAGAACGTTGGATAAGCAAATGTTAGATAAGTGAGACTCTACTGTATATTGCAAACATTGACTACAAAAAGGCAGACTGCGTTGGATAATCCAGAAGTTTGGATAAGCGAGGCTTGGATAAGTGAGACTCTACTGTAGTAATAATAATAATACTTGGGAAGTGTTCGACTTGTTCAATTTTGTGATATGAAATCCAGTATGTCTGTCTTGTTTGCTGTGTCATAATAAAATAATAATAATAATAATAATAATAATAATAATAATAATAATAATAATAATGCACGCATCATCTGAAAATACATCACACGGTCCTAGACACTTGGGAAGTGTTCGACTTGTGATTTTGTGATACGAAATCCAGCATGTCTGTCTTGTTTGCTGTGTCATAATAAAATAATAATAATATTTATTTATTTATTTACAGCATTTATATTCCGCCCTTCTCACCCCAAAGGGGACTCAGGGCGGATCACATTACACATATAGGCAAACATTCAATGCCTTTTTAACATAGAACAAAGACAAACAAACATAGGCTCCGAGCGGGTCTCGAACTCATGACCTCCTGGTCAGAGTGATTCATTGCAGTTAATTGGCTTGCTCTCCTGCCTGCGCCACAGCCCGGACCCTATTATTATTATTACAGTCCTAGACACTTGGGAAGTGTTCGACTTGTGATTTTGTGATATGAAATCCAGCATATCTATCTTGTTTGCTGTGTCATAATAAATAATAATAATAATAATAATAATAATAATAATAATAATAATAATAATAAAGAGAGTTGGAAGATACCCCTTGGGCCATTTAGTCCAACCCGCCAGGAAAGCTTAGTGCCGTCAAATCAAGAATCCAACTTCATTTAGAGAAAGCAATCTGTTTCAGTCCTGGATCCTGACAAACAGAATGGGAGCCCAGAGCTCTTGCATTCTAATAAGACTTGGCCAAGGTTGCCAAATCATGAATGCAAAGCACATGTGTTGCGGAAATTCCATCAAGCTAACAATATTTGATAAATGCTTTGACTATAAGCTGTCACTGGGCCATGTATAGACTCCTTTAAGTTAAATAAATAACCATTCCCCGGTCCTTGCTAAGTAAGCCATTCCATACTCATCACAGGGAATGAGCTATAGACCTTGTAACCTTCACAGCCAGCTTGTCCTTTGGAAGGAAATCTCCCGGAACCACAATGCACAACGGGAAGGGAGGCACAAACACGTTGGTTTCCCCGTCGTAGGCTTTCCTGTTTATTGAGCATCCATTGCCGGGTCTTTTATTGTATTGGTTGCATTTTTGATCATTTTAATAGAACTGTAAAACCGTTCCGAATGAACGTTTTAGTATGATTGCTTAATTGGCTTTCAGGTTTAGTTATTATCTATGATTTTAATTGCTCGTATTGTGAGATGCCGTAGGTCCCGGAAAGGTGCGGTGTAAATTAAAAGCAACACACAGATGTGCAGGGAAACGGCACCAGAGCCCGACGGAGCACGTCATGGATTTGTTCTCCATGCCCATTTTTCAGACCAGGAAAACTCAAGGGCCTTAAACAAGCTAAGATGTTAAGCCAAGTCTCCTCTAAAGTGCGCCAGAATATTTTTCAAGAGTGCTACCGAGAAATGTCTTTGGAGACGTTGTGATTGTCGTTGGCTGAGCTATTGAATTTGGAATCAGGCTGTAGGCTAGCCTTGCTTTGCTGGTTCCTCTTTGGAGATGAGATCAGGTTTGGAGACCAAAACTTATAAGGAGCAGCTTAGGAACCTGGAGCAAAGAAAGCTCCGGAGACTAGGACACAATTCATTCATTTACTGTATATTAGACATGTCCAAAAAATCGTTTTGAATCGTATATCGGAATTATTTCGGATTGTTCTCGCTTTTTGATACGCATTCCGAGACATTGTCTCACAGCGCAACCAGCAATGTAATTCGAACCATTGTTGGCCCATTCTCTAATTGTCTCTTAATGTTTCGTTAATTTCCCCCCACCAAAATTTTTTTTAATATATTTTAAAAAATATTTAAAAAAATTGTTTCTGCAACCTACCTAGAATGGGAGCTTAGGGCAGCCTAACATGGCTACCACTCCCAGGCCAATCAGAAGCTTCCACGATGGACACAAAGGTGGGGGCTAGGTTTGATGAGGATAGCTCAAGAAATGAGGGCGGGAGAACCCTGTAAAAGTCCCCCCCCCCCCCGGGTTCCTTTTTTTTTTTTTTTTGCGATTGCGCATGCGTGTCCGCCATTTTAGAAACATTTAGAATCATTACGAATTTTTGGAAATATTCGAAATTTTTGGGTGAAAAAATCGGAAATACTTTCTATATCGAAGCGCCAGCGCCCCCTACTTTAGAAACGAGAATTGAAACATTTTTTTCATCGATCGGACATGCCTACTATATATACACGAGTATAAGCCTAGTTTTTCAGCCCTTTTTTTAAGACTGAAAAAGCCCCCCTCGGCTTATACTCGGGTCAGGGTCCTGGTTGGCTTATATTTGGGTCAGCTTGTACTCGGGAATATATGGTACATTTATTATTTTTCTCTATCATTATTGGTATTTTTATATTTATTATTTTTCTCTATTATTGTTGCTACTATAATAATAATAATAATAATAATAATAATAATAATAATAATAATAATAATAATAATAAATAAAACTTTATTTATACCCCACCACCATCTCCCCGTGGCAGAGGCCCAAACAACATAAGGACAAAATATAAGCAACATAATACAATCACAATATAAAACAGATAAAACAGTAATACAATATATCAATTAAAACAATACAGGATAAAAAATTACATTAAAAACACATAAAAGGTAAGACCGTAATAAATACAGGATAGATTATTAAAAACCCTTTGGGGCTGATTAATTAATGACTTTAATGAATCCCATAATTCCCATCAGAGTCATCTTGAAACTCATCCTGAACCTGAATCCCATCACCTTGAAACTGCATCCCAGAATCCTCATCAGAGTCACACAAAGGCTGAGTCACAACAGCAAGTCACAAGGCTTTAACCCACTATGCCACCGGGAGTACAGTTATCATGGATAGAAAAAGTTGCCAGTCTCTCATCCGGTATCAAACATAGATTGAGGTTTCGGGTTTTAGCCTGCCACTTTTGGACTCTCGCTTGCTGAGGTGTTCCTGCGAGTATCTCTGTGGATCTTAGGAAGCTATTTCTTGATTTTAGGCATTGGCATGCTGGTTGATATCCGAACAGGAGATGTCACTGCCTTGGTCTTTTCATTGCTGGCTGCTACTTCAGGTGGTGCAATACTGGCTAAAGAGTATAATTTCTCTAGCGGTGTTGGGTGTAGACATCCTGTGATAATGTGACATGTCTCATTAAGAGCCACGTCCACTGTTTTAACGTGGTGAGATGTATCCCACACTGGGCATTCGTATTCAGTAGCAAAGCGCAACGGCAGATGTCTTCACCGTGTCTGGTTGTGATCCCCAGGTTGTTCCAGTCAGCTTTGGTATGATATTATTTCTAGAACCCACTTTTTGCTTCTTATAAGTCAGAGCACGGTCCAGGATAACTACCAGGTATTTTGTTGTGCTGGGATTCCTTCCCAGGTCATCCTCAGAGCTCGAGATACTTGTCTGTTCTTAAGGTGAAAAGTACAAGCATTTTAGATGGATTAGGAATCAACTAGTTTTCCCTGTAATAGGCAGTAAGACCACCTAAAGCTTCAGAGAGCTTCTGTTCAACCATTTCAAAGCTCCCTGTCTGAGCGGTGATGACACAATCGTCAGCATAGATGAAACTCTCTGTCTCTTCTGGCACAATAAAACCATGGATTCAAATGCTAGAAAAAGAGCTTCTACCTAAACCAGGGGTCCTCAAACTTTTTAAGTGGAGGGCAAGTTCACGGTAACTCAGACTGTTGGAGGGCCGGACTAGGATGAAATAGTCCAAAATTAGGATTGTTGTTGTTGTTGTGTGTCTTCAAGTCGTTTCAGACTTAGGTCAACCCTAAGTCTAAAGTTTAGGACAGAGGCCAGGTGAATCACCTTGGAGGGCTTTAGTTTGGGGATCCCTGATCTAGATGACCTCATAAGACCATACGTAAGCAAAGAGACCCCCAAAGACCATCTAGATGGTCTCATAAGACCATCGGTAAGGAAAGGCACCCTCAAGGGCCATCTAGATGATCTCTTCAGGCCATCAGAAGACCACAGATAAGGAAAGGGACCCTCAAAGACCATCTAGATGGTTTCATAAGAACATAGGTAAGGAAAGGGACCCCCAAAGGCCATCTAGATGGTCTCATAGGACCATAAGTAAGGAAAGTGACCTCCAAAAGCCATCTAGATGGTCTCATAGGACCATAAGTAAGGAAAGTGACCTCCAAAAGCCATCTAGATGGTCTCATAAGGCCGTAGCTAAATAAAGAGACCTTCAAAGACCATCTAGATGATCTCATAAGACCATAGGTAACCAAAGAGACCTCCAAAGACCATCTAGACCAGGGGTCCCCAAACTAAGGCCCGGGGGCCGGATGTGGCCCTCCGAGGTCATTTACCTGGCCCCCGCCCTCAGTTTTATAATATAATATATTGTATATACATATAATATTGATAATAATATTATAATGTAATACAATATAACACTAATAATAATACCATATAATAATATTAATTATATATTCTATATTACATATAATATTACTAATAATATTACAGTATAGTTCAATGAAGTAATATATAATGCTAATATTGTGTTATGCTAATAATATAATATATTGTATGTACATATAATTTGTAAGCCACTCTGAGTCCCCTTTGGGGTGAGAAGGGTGTGATACAAATGTAGTAAATAAATGCAGTAAATAAATAAATAATAAATAAATACATTTTAGACTTAGGCTCGCCCAAAGTTTGAAATGACTTGAAGGCACACAACAACAACAACAACAACAACAAGCCTAATTAACTTGACTATCTCATTGGCCAGAAGCAGGAGTACACTTCCCATTGAAATCCTGATAAATGTATGTTGGTTAAAATTATTTTTATTTTTAAATATTGTATTGTTCTTTCATTGTTGTTGTTTTTGCACTACAAATAAGACATGTACAGTGTGCATCGGAATTTGTATTTTTTTTTTCAAATGATAATCCAGCCCCTCAACAGTTTGAAGGATTGTGGACCGGCCCTCGGCTTAAAAAGTTTGAGGACCCCTGATCTAGACAGTCTCATAGGATCATAGATATGGAAGGTGACCTCCAAAAGCCATCTAGATGGTTTCATAAGGCCATAGCTAAGTAAGAGACCTTCAAAGACCATCTAAATGATCTCATAAGACCATAGGTAACCAAAGAGACCTTCAAAGACCATCTAGACAGCCTCATAGGACCATAGGTATGGAAGGTGACCTCCAAAAGCCATCTAGATGGTTTCATAAGGCCATAGCTAAGTAAAGAGACCTTCAAAGACCATCTAAATGATCTCATAAGACCATAGGTAACCAAAGAGACCTTCAAAGACCATCTAGACAGCCTCATAGGACCATAGGTATGGAAGGTGACCTCCAAAAGCCATCTAGATGGTCTCATAAGGCCGTAGCTAAGTAAAGAGACCTTCAAAGACCATCTAAATGATCTCATAAGACCATAGGTAACCAAAGAGACCTTCAAAGACCATCTAGACAGCCTCATAGGACCATAGGTATGGAAGGTGACCTCCAAAAGCCATCTAGATGGTCTCATAAGGCCGTAGCTAAGTAAAGAGACCTTCAAAGACCATCTAGACCAGGGGTCCCCAAACTAAGGCCCGGGGGCCAGATGCGGCCCTCCGAGGTCATGTACCTGGCCCCCGCCCTCAGTTTTATAATATAATATATGGTATATACATATAATATTGATAATATTATTATAATGTAATAATAATAATAATAATAATAATAATAATAATAATAATAATAATAATTTTATTCTTATATCCCGCCCCATCTCCCCGGAGTGACTCGGGGCGGCTTACATGGGGCCATGCCCAGACACGACAACACAAATCAGATAAAACATTAAACCGAGCAGTAAAACTTCAACATGATTAAAAACATGATTAATACAATATAACACTAATAATAATACCATATAATAATATTAATTATATATTCTATATTACATATAATATTACTAATAATATTACAGTATAGTGGTATAGTTCAATATAGTAATATAGAGATGCTAATATTGTGCTATGCTAATCTATATATATAAAAGAGTGATGGCATCACGGCGACCCACAAAACAACAAAACTACAGGCCCCCCAACCTCGAAATTTGACAACACAATCCATCATCCACGCCTCTAGGTTGATACAACAAAAAGAAAAGAAAAATAAAGTCCTAATTAGAGAGAGAGAGGAATAATTGCTTTTAGCCAATTGCTGCCAGTTAGAAGGCTAAGCTCCTCCAACTTGGTCTCCTAGCAACCCAATAAAAAAATAATAAAAACACTAAAAAATAATTAAAAACGCTAAAAAATTAATACAATAAAATACTATAATAACAGAAAATCACTAAAAATAATACAAGAAAACAATAAAATATAATAAATAAAAAGATAACTTACAATAAAATTAATTAAAAATACAAATAACGTCAAATTAAAATTACAGAACCATTTTTAACCAATACCACCACCACTTTGCCACAGCAACGCGTGGCCGGGCACAGCTAGTAATATAATATATTGTATGTACATATAATTTTGTAAGCCACTCTGAGTCCCCTTTGGGGTGAGAATGGTGTGATACAAATGTAGTAAATAAATGCAGTAAATAAATAAATAATAAATAAATACATTTTAGACTTAGGCTCGCCCAAATCTGAAATGACTTGAAGGCACACAACAACAACAACAACAACAACAACAACAACCCTAATTAACTTGACTATCTCATTGGCCAGAAGCAGAAGCACACTTCCCATTGAAATCCTGATAGGTTTATGTTGGGTTAAAATTGTTTTTATTTTTAAATATTGTATCGTTCTTTAATTGTTGTTGTTGTTTTTGCACTACCAATAAGACATGTGCAGTGTGCATCGGAATTTGTTTGTATTTTTTTTTTCAAATGATAATCCGGCCCCTCAACAGTCTGAAGGATTGTGGACCGGCCCTCGGATTAAAAAGTTTGAGGACCCCTGATCTAGACGATCTCATAAGACCATAGGTAGCCAAAGAGACTTCAAAGACCATCTAGACAATCTCATAAGACCATAGGTAACCAAAGAGACCTCCAAAGACCAGAGAGACTTAGGTCAACCCTAAGTCTAAAGTTTAGGACAGGGGCCAGGTCAATGACCTTGGAGGGGGCCTTAGTTTGGGGACCCCTGACCTAAACGTTAGGAAGAACATCTTGACAGAAAGAGGAATGAATGTGCTGCCTTGGAGTCTGATGGAATTTCCTTCTCTGGGTGTTTTTACGCAGAGGATGATTGGCCATCTGTGAGGAGTCCTTTGAGTTGGGTTGGACTTGATGGCTTGGGGGATTTATAGTTTTGTAATGAACTTTCAGATCTTTGCTAAGGGGGCTTTGCCGGCCCCTCCTTCTTCCAAGAAGAAAAACCTGGAGATGAAACCAGGCCACCTTGAGAAGTCCTGCGTCAGAGAATTGCGCCAGAGCTCCCGGGGAGAGACTCCCAAGCTCTCTCTACGTTCCACATCCCATTGGATGTAGCTGTGATAAAGTGGTATCGAACTTACCGTATATACTCGAGTATAAGCTGAGTTTTTCAGCCCTTTTTTAGGACTGAAAAAGCCCCCCTTGGCTAATACTCAGGTGAGGGTCCTGGCTGGCTTATATTCGAGTCAGCTTATACTCAAGTATATATAGTACATTTATTATGTTTCTCTATTATTATTGGTATTATTACATTCATTATTTTACTCTATTTATAATTACAGTAGTGTCTCACTTATCCAATACTCGCTTATCCAACATTCTGGATTATCCAACGCATTTTTGTAGTCAATGTTTTCAATACATTGTGATATTTTGGTGCTAAATTCGTAAATACAGTAATTACAACATAGCATTACTGCGTATTGAACTACTTTTTCTGTCAAATTTGTTGTATGACATGATGTTTTGGTGCTTAATTTGTAAAATCATAACCTAATTTGATGTTTAATAGTCTTTTCCTCAATCTCTCCTTATTATCCAACATATTCGCTTATCCAATGTTCTGCCGGCCCATTTACATTGGATAAGCAAAACTCTATTATTACATTTATTATTTTACTCTATTTATTATCATTATTAAATTTGTTTTTACTCTATTAATATTGTTACTATTACATTTATTTTACTATATTATTATTATTATTATTATTATTATTAATACATTTATTATTTCACTCCGATACAATTATTGTTACATTTATTATTTTTAATCTATTTATTTTTACATTTATTATTTTACTGTATTTGTTATCATTATTACATTTATTATTTTACTCTATTAATATTGTAACTATTACATTTACAGTAGAGTCTCACTTATCCTAGCTAAACGGGCCGGCAGAAGCTTGGATAAGCGAATGTCTTGGATAATAAGGAGGGATTAAGGAAAAGCCTATTAAACATCAAATTAGGTTATGATTTTACAAATTAAGCACCAAAACATCATGTCATACAACAAATTTGACAGAAAAAGTAGTTTAATACACAGTAATGTTATGTTGTAATTACTGTATTTACGAATTTAGTATCAAAATATCACGATGTATTGAAAACATTGACTACAAAAATGGCGTGGATAATCCAGAAGCTTGGATAAGTGAGGCTTGGATAAGTGAGACTCTACTGTATTTTACTCTATTATTATTATTAATAATAATAATAGCAACAATAATAATAATACATTTATTATTTCACTCAGATACAATTATTGTTACAGTTATTATTTTAATCTATATATTTTACACTTATTATTTTACTATATTTATTAGTATTATTACATGTATTTTTACTCTATTATTATTAAAAGGATACATAAGCACATTGACATTGAAGAAGACGAAAATAATGAGAATTGGACAGTTTTATCTTAAATATTCAAAAACGTTTAACCTACTGATGCCTCAATTAATGTAATTTTATTAGTATCTATTTTTATTTCTGAAATGTCCCACTCTTGGTTTATACTTGAGTCAATGTTTCCCCAGTTTTTTTGTGGTAAAATTAGGTACCTCGGCTTATATTCGGGTCAGCTTATACTCGAGTATATACGGTATATAACAACAGAGTATGGACGGCATCAGACCTCTGAGTCCATGGTTTCCTTTGTGAGGGCAAGTGTCCAGAATGCGCCTGCGCGAGGGAGGGAGACCAAAGTGAAATACCAGGAGAGATGTTCTTTTTGCACCGAAACACTCAGCGACACATTCCCTGCCAGCCGATGAATCATCCCGAGCTTTTGATTATTCATGAGATGCCAAATGCCCCCCAAATGGGGAGAACGAGGATTTGAAACTAGGCCAGTCTGACAACCTTTTGCTTCTCCGGGTTTTGTCGCCTGTCCGTCCATCCTCTGTCCCCTCCTTCGGCGGTTTGTTTTACTCTCCTTCCTCGAGACCCAAAGGGTAAAAGATCCAGAAAGCGAGCCCTGCGGAGATTGGTCGAGGCAGCTGGGGCTGTTTAGCCGCGAGGAGCGAGGAGCGAAAGGTGACATGTTAGCCATCTTTAAATATCTCCCAGGCTGTCGCAAGGGAGGCAGAGCAAGCTTGTTTTCTGCTGCTCCGGAGGATAGGGGGAAAAAAGGATGAGTCTCCAGCAATGAAGATTGTGGGGAAAGGATTATGACTAAACGTTGGGAATAACCTCCTGTTTGACAGAGCAAGAGGCAACCTCAAAGCAAGGTGGAGTCTCCTTTATTTGAGGTTTTGAGACAGAGCTTGTCTGAGATTGCTCAGTTGTGGATTCTGAAAGGGAGTTAAAATACAGGACTTTTGGGAAAATTCAGAATATTTTTAGGGTTGGAAAATACCCCAAAGATCATCTTTATCTGTCTCCAGCCTCTCGTCTTGCAGGAACACTCAACTAAGCCATGAGACAGAGGATGTTTTGGATTCCTATGTTCATTCCTTAGCAATGAGAAAGGGAAACAGGTGAAAGGTCAAGGGGGAGTTTTCCCGTGATTTCAGATTAGGTCTCAGGACAGAGGGAGTGAAAACTAGATTAATTAGACCTTCAGGGAGACTCCGTTAGAAGCATTGTTGAAGGCTTTCATGGTCGGAATCATTGGGTTGCTGTGAGTTTTTCAGGCTGTATGGCCATGTTCCAGAAGCCGGTGAAAGGTCAATGGGGAGTTTTCCCATGATTTCAGATTAGGTCTCAGGACAGAGGGAGTGAAAACTAGATTAATTAGGACTTCGGAGAGACTCCGTGAAAAGTATTGTTGAAGGCTTTCATGGCCAGAATCATTGGGTTGCTGTGAGTCTTTCTGGCTGTATGGCCATGTTCCAGAAGCATTCTCTCCTGACATTTCACCCACATCTATGGCAGGCATCCTTAGAGGTTGTGAGGTATATGGAGAATATCTATATATATAAAAGGGTAATGAAATTTCAGCCTAGGACAAAACAACAAAACTGCACATCCCAGAAACACTAAACTTGGCAGCACAACCCCTCATCCATGCCTCTACGTTCATACAACAAAAAGAAAAGAAAAATAAAGTCCTAATTAGAGGGAGAAGAAGAATTGTTTTTATCCAATTGCTGCCAATTAGAAGGCTAAGCTCCACCCACTTGGTCTCCTAGCAACCCACTCAGCCCAGGGGACAGGCAGAGTTAGGCCTCACTTAGGCCTCTTCCACACTGCCTATAAAATACAGATTATTTTATTAACTGGATTATATGGCAGTGTAGACTCAAGGCCCTTCCACACAGCTATATAACCCATTTATAATGGACTTAATGTCAGGGGAAAAGCTTTACCCTTTACCTTAACTACCACCAATTTCTCAATATTTTATTTCCCATACCACCATACTTCGCCACAGCAACGCGTGGCCGGGCACAGCTAGTACTGTATATACTTGAGTATAAGCCGACCCGAATATAAACCGAGGCACCTAATTTTACCACCAAAAAACTGGGAAAACATTGACTCCAGTATAAGCCGAGATACCAATAAAATTGCATTAATTGAGGCATCAGTAGTTATTTCAACTACTGATGCCTCAATTAATGCAATTTTATTGGTATCTCGGCTTATACTTTTTTGAATCTTTACATCAAACTGTAATTTAAGACATGACTGTTCAACTCTGATTAAATCATTATTTTCATCTTCTTCAATGTCAATGTGCTTATGTATCCTTGTAATAATAATAGAGTGAAATAATAAATGTAATAATAATAATAATAAATGCAGTAAAATTATAAATGTAATAATAAATAGAGTAAAATAATAAATGTATTAATAATAATAAAATAGAGTAAAATAAATTTACTACTCAGATCTACTCAGAGGAGGTGGGTGCACACAGTTTGCTGTTTGGACTTCAGAGACTTTAGTATTTGCCTATGGACTTCAGTGAGTACAGCTACACTGTGACCATTGGTTGGAGCATTAATAAATTGGGGTTGTTATGTGTCTTCCGGGCTGTATGGCCATGTTCCAGAAGTATTCTCTCCTGATGTTTCGCCCACATCTATGGCAGGCATCCTCTGCCTCCACCTTCGTAATTCCTCAAGAGATGGCAGTCCTGGTCTGTGGCAGGTCCTGGCTTGTTCAGTAGACTCTTCTCTACAGTTAGTTCCATTTGGCGGGAAGCCTTAGCATTGAACGGTTGTGTTGTTAAAGTGCGAAGTATGGAACCCTGCGCAGACGGTTGGTCAATATGACTTAAGCAACGTTCAGTCATTGAATTCTTGACCGCAGAAGGTGTCACCTCAAAGGAGATTCATCAGAGAATGCAAGCTGTTCATGGGGATTGTGTTGTGTGAGTAGTATGCGTCGTTGGGCAAGTAAGTTGAAAGATGTTGAGGTGGGAACATCTGACTTGCGTGACAAACAAAGAGTTGGACGTCCTGTGACAGCAACCACCAAATTTCACAAGCAAAAGGTGGACAGATTGATTCAGGACGATTGTCGTATCCTAAAGAGAGAAATTTCAAGCATCATCGGCATTTCACAAGAACGTGTGGGTCACATTATTTCTTTGCTTGACTATCAGAATGGGTCATGTGAGACGTCGGTTGCGGAAACCGAGTGTCGACTTCTTCCGTGACGGCTTCAGAAAACTTGTTCATCGTTGGCAGAAATGTATCCAATTGTCTGATCGTGATGTGGAAAAGTGAATGGTGGTAGTTCAAGAGCACATTCTAAGGATTATTTCTGCGTTGGATTTATTAAAATATTCCCATCCAAACCCAAGTAACGAAGGTGGAGACATTACTTCTTTGGAGGCTTTTAAACAGAGGCTGGATGGCCATCTGTTGGGGGTGCTTTGAATGCGATTTCCTGCTTCTTGGCAGGGGGTTGGACTGGATGGCCCATGAGGTCTCTTCCAACTCTACTATTCTATGATTCTGTGATTCTATGACTTTTCATTCAACCCTCGTATGTATATAGGAGCCTCCGGTGGCCTAGGGGATAAAAGCCTCGTGACTTGAAGGTTGGGTTGCTGACCTGAAAGCTGCCAGGTTCGAATCCCACCCAGGAAGAGCGCGGATGAGCTCCCTCTATCAGCTCCAGCTCCATGCGGGGACATGAGAGAAGCCTCCCCACAAGGATGGTAAAACATCCGGGCATCCCCTGGGCAACGTCCTTGCAGACGGCCAATTCTCTCACTCCAGAAGCAACTCCGGTTGCTCCTGACACGAAAAACAAAATTAGTATTTAAAATGAATCACTGGAGCGCAAAGACCTTGACAGACAGCCATGTGTTCACTTAGCACCTAAATGAAAACCGTGTTGGTGCCAATTGAGCTTCCCAAGGGAGGGCACTTCACAATTGCATGCTCTTGACCACGCTGTCACAACGATGCCAAAAGTCAAAGAGCATCTCGAGGGAGCGGAGAGGACAATGCCCTTCCGTCAACACCAAGCAGCGTGGTTTGAACGCGCAGGATTTCCAGCCCGAGCCTTCAAGAGTTAAGCGCTCAAAAGCCCTGGGCCTGGACCAATCTTGTCAGTTTGGATCTCTTTGATTGTGGAAAAAAAGAAACCTCAGGTTCTTTCCATCATCTTGTGCAAATTTTCATCCGTTCCGAGGGTAAAAATACATCCTCACCCATCCTTCAGGCCGCGGAATGGGAGTTTAAGGTACCCTGTTTCCCTTAAAATAAGACATCCCCAGAAAATAAGACCAAGTAGAGGTTTTGCTGAATTGCTAAATATAAGGCCTCCCCTGAAAGTAAGACCTAGCAAAGATTTTGTTTGGAAGCTGAACAGAACACCAGAGCATGCAGGATTGGTAAATGTACATACCATAGATTGTTGTACATGGAAATAATGGTAGTAGCAAGAAATTCTTGATAAAATTCACAGTTTGTTTGGTTATGTTGGTTTGTGATGACGACTACTGTACAGTAGGCATGTCCGATCAATGAAAAAAATGTTTCAATTCTCGTTTCTAAAGTAGGGGGCGCTGGCGCTTCGATATAGAAAGTATTTCCGATTTTTTCGCCCCAAAATTTCAGATATTTCCGAAAATTCGTAATGATTCTAAATGTTTCTAAAATGCGCAATCGCTACACACCGGGCTTGTATGGCAATCTTCCATGTGGACGCAGAGGACGTTAGCCCCCACCATTGCGTCCATTGTGGAAGCTTCTGATTGGCCGGGGAGCGGCAGCCAAGTTAGGCTGCGCTAAGCTCCCATTCAAGGTAGGTTGCAGAAACAAAAATTTTTTTAAAAATATTTTTAAAAATATATTTAAAAAATTTGGGGGGGGGGAATTAACGAAACATTAAGAGACAATTAGAGAATGGACCAACAATGGTTCAGATTACATTGCTGGTTGTGCTGTGAGACAATGTCTCGGAATGCTTATCAAAAAGCGAGAACAATCCGAAATAATTCCGATATACGATTCAAAACGATTTTTTGGACATGTCTACTGTACAGTCTATATATATATATATAAAAGGGTAATGAAATTTCAGCCTAGGACAAAACAACAAAACTACACATCCCAGAAACACTAAACTTGGCAGCACAACCCCTCATCCATGCCTCTACGTTCATACAATAAACAGCTCCAGCTACTCCAGAAAACGGCCAGGCTTTGGGACTGCAAGGCTATTCACTGCTATTCCACCTGGCCAACAAAGGATTCTCATAAACCACAGCAACGCGTGGCCGGGCAAAGCTAGTATATAATAAACTAGCTGTGCCCGGCCACGTGTTGCTGTGGTGTTGTCTGGTGGTGTTGGTGAGAAATTGTTGAGGTAGTGGTGGTACTGAATGTCTGTTGTATGGTTATCTTTATGTTTAGTATGCACACTGAAGTGGATTATATGGCAGTGTGGAGTCAAGATAATCCAGTGCAAAGCAGATAATATAAGATTATAAATGGGTTCTATAGCTGTGTGGAAGGGCCTTGAGTCTACACTGCCATATAATCCAGTTAAAATCTGCTCGGGCTGTGGCGCAGGCTGGAGAGCAGCTGCAATGAATCACTGCAATGAATCACTCTGACCAGGAGGTCATGAGTTCGAGGCCCGCTCGGAGCCTATGTTTGTCTTGTCTTTGTTCAATGTTAAAAGGCATTGAATGTTTGCCTATATGTGTAATGTGATCCGCCCTGAGTCCCCTTCGGGGTGAGAAGGGCGGAATATAAATACTGTAAATAAATAAATAAATAATAATCTGTGGAAGAGGCCTAAGTGAGGCCTAACTGTGCCTGTCCCCTGGGCTGAGTAGGTTGCTAGGAGACCAAGTGGGCGGAGTTTAGCCTTCAAACCGGCAGCAATTGGATAAAAACTATTATTCCTCTCCCTGTAATTAGGACTTTATTTTTCTTTTCTTTTTTTTTGTTGTATCAACCTAGAGCCGTGAATGATGGGTTGTGTTGTCAAATTTTGAGGTTGGGGGGCCTGTAGTTTTGTTGTTTTGTCCGCCGCCCTGATGCCATCACTCTTTTATATATATAGATGTTCATTTTTTTTGTTCAAAAATAAATGTGAATTCTTCTTCATGGAGAAATAAGACATCCCCTGAAAATAAGACCTAGCGCATCTTTGGGAGCAAAAATTAATATAAGACACTGTCTTATTTTTGGGGAAACATGGTAGCACACAACCCACAGTCTGGGTTCATGCTTCAAGATGGGACCCTGTGTGGTCCGTCTTTGTTCTTCCGTCTTCTTATTTTCTCGGATGGCATTAGCCCAGCTAATTTATTACTCCAGCGAGCTGTTTTATATGCTAATCGTGGTGGCTCGGGTTTGGGCCCCACGTTTTTATTGTGCCGCGGCGGCGCTATTTATGGCACGTCCCGCTCCGGGTTATGGCGGGCCTGAGAGTTACGATGCTCACTCACGCAGATGGCTCTATTAATTAATGATGGCTCCCCACAGCGACAGCCTTGGCCCTTGAGCAGCGAGGGGTTAATGTCTGGGGTTAAGGATGCCACTCCAGGCTGGCACTAATGAGGGATGGGCCACTGGCGGGCAAAGGAGCAGAAGCACATCCAGCCCAAGCCTTACCTGGGTTGTAAAAGTGTTGCACTCCAGGCCTGGAAACACCTAGGACCACTGCACCACACAAGAGTCCAGGAATATCAGCAAGCAGTTTATTGTAAAAAAAAAAACATATAAAAGCATATAAAAATCAGAAAGAAAAAATGTCAGAGTATTTCAGTGCAGCAGTAGTTGGATGGAATCAATGCAGCGCAGAACGAAGAGACACTCAGAGACGTTGGTAAAACTATTTACAAAGTTTTACTAAATAAACACAAACAGACGACAGATGAACACGGGACTTGACTTGAACTCTAGGCAGACAGAACTCAACTCCTAGGCAGACAGATCTCGACTGGAACTAGGGAGTATCCAGACACAAGTGTTTGTGTATTACTGATTGTGTCGACACAATCAGTAATACACAAACACTTGTGTCTGGATACTCCCTAGTTCCAGCCACTCATCAAGGTCATCATAGCTTCTTGGCAATTAACACTTTCCACACTATAGTACATTCTGGATGATGCAATCAGTTGCAATACAAGTATGACACAAATTGCATTTAAACACTATCAATACACAAATCCCACATTTACAGAAAATATATAATCCAAGGGGGCCCCTTGTGGTGGCGCAGTGTGTTAAAGCGCTGAGCTGCTGAACTTGCAGACCGAAAGGTCCCAGGTTCAAATCCCGGGAGCAAAATGAGCACCCGCTGTTAGCCCCAGTTCCTGCCAACCTAGCAGTTCGAAAACATGCAAATGTGAGTAGATCAATAGGTACTGCTCTGGCGGGAAGGCGCTCCATGCAGTCATGCCGGCCACATGACCTTGGAGGTGTCTACAGACAACGCTAGCTCTTTGGCTTAGAAATGGAGATGAGCTCCAACCCCCAGAGTCGGTCACGACTGGACTTAATGTCAGGGGAAAAGGTTTACCCTTTACCTTAACTACCACCAATTCCTCAATACTTTATTTCCCATACCACCAGACTTTGCCACAGCAACGCGTGGCCGGGCACAGCTAGTCTATATATATAAAAGGGTAATGAAATTTTGGCCTAGGACAAAACAACAAAACTACACATCCCAAAAACACTAAACTTGGCAGCACAACGCCTCATCCATGCCTCTACGTTCATACAACAAAAAGAAAAGAAAAATAAAGTCCTAATTAGAGGGAGAGGAATAATTTTTTTTATCCAATTGCTGCCAGTTAGAAGGCTAAGCTCCGCCCACTTGCTCTCCTAGCAACCCATGCAGCCCAGGGGACAGGCAGAGTTAGGCCTCACTTAGGCCTCTTCCACACTGCCTATAAAATACAGATTATCTGATTTTAACTGGATTATATGGCAATGTAGACTCAAGGCCCTTCCACACAGCTATATAACCCATTTATACTCTTATATTATCTGCTTTGAACTGGATTATCTTGACTCCACACTGCCATATAATCCACTTCAGTGTGCATTTTATACAGCTGTGTAGAAGGAGCCTCATATAATCCAGTTCTAAGCAGATAATATAAGATTATAAATATGTAGTAGAGTCTCACTCATCCAACATAGGCTGGCAGAACATTGGATAAGTGAATATGTTGGATAATAAGAAGGGATTCAGGAAAAGCCCATTAAACATCAAATTAGGTAATCATTATACAAATTAAGCACCAAACCTCATGTCATACAACAAATTTGACAGAAAAAGTAGTTCCATGCACAGTAATGCTATGTAGTAATTACTGTATTTACAAATTTGCCACCCAAATATCAAAATGAATTTAAAACACTGACTACAAAAACTTTGACTACTAAAAGGCAGACTGCGTTGGATAATCCAGAACATTGGATAAGAGAATGTTGGATAAGTGAGATTTTACTCTACAGGGGAAAACCTTTACCCTTTACCGTAACTACCACCAATTCCTCAATACTTTATTTCCCATACCACCAGACTTTGCCACAGCAACGTGTGGCCGGGCACAGCTAGTAACTAATAAAACTTGAACAGGAGTACATTAACAAGAACATAGAAAACTTCCAGGATATATTACATCCAGAATCAAAGCTTGACTTGAACCAGGAACAAGGGAACTCAGGCGTAGCTTCTCACTCTAATACAGTGTTGCCTGAACAGATCTGAACTTGTTGTTTAATAGATACCCATGAAAGCATTCTGTTTCCTGTGAATTTTTCCCACAACTTTTACGTGTAATCTCTCTGAATGACGCAATCTATTTTCAGCTCTGATTTGTAAACAAATACTATTGTTGATCTCTGTGGCTGCAGGTGTGTTCCCAGGGGAACCCTCCTTATCACTCAGCTCTTCGCTTGATTCCTTATCTGCTGTTGCTGCTTCAGCACTTTCCGAGGCAGTTTTTTCACACAGAGAATTATCATTTCTCAGACTTGAGGGGCCATCACTTTGGGCCACAGGAAAGCTCGCAATCCTCTCTAAATCATCAGTTAAACCATCGGCCTGTGGTGGAATCTGGAGGCTTTTAAGCAGAGGTTGGGTGGCCATCTGTCGGGAGGGTTTTGATTGTATTTTCCTTCTTGGCAGAATGGGGTTGATGGTCCCCATTCTGCCAAGAAGGAAAATACAATCAAAACCCATGGTGGCCAAGGAAACCAAAATGCAAGCAGAATCATACGAATATAAGAGTCAAAATAGACCCCTAAGGACCATCTATTTTGACTCTTAAATTTGTATGATTCTGCTTGCATTTTGGTTACCTTGGCCACCATGTTTTCAGCCATAGCTGAACTTGGCAACTAGTTATAAAAGTGTGATTTTGTGTGTTCTTGGTCCCACTGCATCATGCCATTTGGCTCACTTACCTAAGAAATCCAAAGCTATTTAACTCTGCTTGTGGAGTGATGAGGAGGGTTTTCTTCTTTTATTTATCGCAAGTACACTCTGCTCTACAGCTGGAAGGGCTCTTAGAGAGGCTTAGTTATCCATTTAAAAATAAGACGGCAACCCCTGCCTTCCAGCAAGTGATCTAGAAAGGCATGTCACAAAAGGAAATGAGATGGGAGGGAAGAGGAAAACAAAATGTTCCACACACAGGTTCTTAATGTTCTAAGATCTTCAATCTACTGGAATAGCTGCCGAATGATGTCTGGGGATGATGGTGGGGGTGATGGCATTTATATCTTGTTTTTCCTCCAGTAAGATCTAAGTATACATGGTTGGCAGAGACAATTGGATACATTTCTGCCAACGATGAACAAGTTTTCTGAAGCCGTCACAGAAGAAGTTGACACTCAGTTTCCACAACCAGCGTCTCACAGTCCCCATCGTGCACAGATCAAGTTTAAAGATGTTGAGGTGGGAACATCTGACTTGTGTGACAAACAAAAAGTTGGACGTCCCGTGACAGCAACCACCGAGTTTCACAAGCAAAAGGTGGACAGATTGATTCAGGATGATTGTCATATCACTCAGAGAGCAATTTCAAGCAAAATTGGCATTTCACAAGAAAGTGTGGGTCACATTATTGCTTTGCTTGGCTATCGGACGATCTGTGCACGACGGGTCCTGTGAGATGGCGGTTGTGGAAACAGAGTGTCGACTTTTTCTGTGACGGCTTCAGAAAACTTGTTCATCGTTGGCAGAAATGTATCCAACTGTCTGGTGATGATGTGGGAAAGTGAACAGTGGTAGTTAAAGAGCACATTCTAAGGATTATTTCTGCATTTGATTTATTAAAATATTTCCATCCAAACCCATGTAACAAAGGTGGAGGCATTGCTTTTCATTCAACCCTCGTATTTGTCAAACCAGTCCTGACAGTAAGAGCTATTTGACTGTGGAATATGCTGCCTTAGAGGCCAGTGGAGTCTCCTTCTCTGAAGGTTTTTAACCAGAGACTGGATATTGTGTTGTCGAAGGCTTTCATGGCCAGGATCACAGGGTTGTTGTTAGTTTCCGGGCTGTATGGCCATGTTCCAGAAGTACTGTGTATACTTGAGTATAAGCCTAGTTTTTCAGCCCTTTTTTTACGACGGAAAAAGTGCCCCTCGGCTTATACTCGGGTGAGGGTCCTGGTTGGCTTATATTTGAGTCAGCTTATACTCGAGAATATATGGTACATTTATTATTTTTCTCTATTATTGTTGCTACTATTACATTTATTTTACTCTGTTATTATTTTATTATGACACAGCAAACAAGATCGATATGCTGGATTTCGTATCACAAAATCACAAGTCGAACACTTCCCAAGTGTCTAGGACTGAGTGATGTATTTTCGGATGATGCGTGGAGATCCCAGTAGGGTGGCCTTTTGCAGTTGGCAGATCGTGATTTAGTCAATGTCTATTGTTTCCAAATGCCGGCTGAGATCTTTTGGCACGGCACCCAATGTGCCGATCACCACCAGGACCACCTGCACTGGTTTCTGCCAGAGTCTTTGAAGTTCAGTCTTGAGGTCCTGAGAGCGGCTGAGTTTTTCCTGTTGTTTTTCGTCAATGCGACTGTCCCCTGGGATGGCAACATCAATGATCCAAACCTTTTTATTTTCCACAACTGTGATGTCTGGTGTGTTGTGTTCCAGAACTTTGTCACTCTGGATTCGGAAGTCCCACAGTATCTATTATTATTATTATTATTATTATTATTATTATTATTATTATTAATACAGTATTATTATTATTATTATTATTATTATTATTGCATTTATTATTCTACTCTATTTATTATTACATGTATTATTTTCCTGTATTTATAATTATTACATGTATTATTTTACTCTATTATTATTAAAAGGATACATAAGCACATTTACATTGAAGAAGATGAGAATCTATGGCAGGCATCCTTAGAGGCTGTGAGGTATGGAGAAACTCAGCAAGGAAGGTTTATATATATCTGTGGAGAGTCCAGGGCGAGAGAAGAACTCTTGTCAGTTGGAGGCCAGTGTGAATGTTGTAGTTATTCACCTTAATTAACATTCAATAGCTTCATCTCCTGGCTTCTTCCTGCCTGGGGGCATCCTTTGTTCGGAGTCGTTAGCTGCCCCTGGTTCCCATAGTTCTGGAACATGGCCATACATCCCGGAAAACATACAACAACCCTGTGATCCCAGTCATGAAAGTCTTCACCAACAAGATGAGAATAGTTGGACAGTCTTATCTTAAATTATGTAAATATTCAAAAGCATCTAACCTACTAATGCCTCAATTAATGTAATTTTATTGGTACAGTAGAGTCTCACTTATCCAACATAAACGGGCGAGCAGAACGTTGGATAAGTGAATATGTTGGATAATAAGGAGTGATTAAGGAAAAGCCTTAATTAGGTTATGATTTTACAAATGAAGCACCAAAACATCATGTTATACTACAGATTTGACAGAAAAAGTAGTTCAATACGCAGTAATGCTACGTAGTAATTACTGTATTTACGAATTTAGCACCAAAATATCACGAAGTATTGAAAACATTGACTACAAAAATGTGTTGGATAATCCAGAACATTGGATAACTGAGACTCTACTGTATCTACAGTAGAGTCTCACTTATCCAACACTCGCTTATCCAACGTTCTGGATTATCCAACGCATTTTTGTAGTCAAAGTTTTCAATATATTGTGATATTTTGGTGCTAAATTCATAAATACAGTAATTACTACATAGCATTACTGCATATTGAACTACTTTTTCTGCCAAATATGTGGTCTAACATGATGTTTTGGTGCTTCATTTGTAAAATCATAACCTAATTTGATGTTTAATAGGCTTTTCCTTAATGCCTCCTTATTATCCAAGATATTCGCTTATCCAAGCTTCTGCCGGCCCGTTTATATTGGATAAGTGAGAATCTACTGTACATAGCATTACTGCATATTGAACTACTTTTTCTGCCAAATATGTTGTCTAACATGATGTTTTGGTGCTTCATTTGTAAAATCATAACCTAATTTGATGTTTAATAGGCTTTTCCTTAATGCCTCCTCATTATCCAACATATTCGCTTATCCAACATTCTGCCAGCCTGTTTATGTTGGATAAGTGAAACTCTACTGTATTTTTATTTCTGAAATTTACCATCCTCGGCTAATACTGGAGTCAATGTTTCACCAGGTTTTTTGTGGTAAAATTAGGTGCCTCGGCTTATATTTGGGTCGGCTTATACTCGAGTATATACGATATTCTCTCCTGATGTTTCGCCCACATCTATGGCAGGCATCCTTAGAGGTTGTGAGACTGGATATCTGCTGGGAGGGCTTTGGTGGTGTCTTTCCGCCTGGCAGAATGGGGTTGCACTCGATGGCCCTTTGGGTCTCTTGCAATGCTATGATGTTATTATTTTAAGTGAGGCCTCGTAATGAGTCGACGGTGCCCTGCTGTGGGGCAAAGGCGATGTCTTGAGCCGCTGAGCCGAGGGAGGCTTGGAGTGGGAGCAAGCAGGGGTTGTCCGTTTCGATTTGGCCTTGGCACAGATGAAGGAGAAGTGGTCATGTTTCCTGCTGCCAACCTCGATTTCCCAGCGGTGGGTGATATCCAAAGCACGGGATTTGGAAAGGGAGGGCCTTGCCTTGGGCGGCAGTGCGGGGAGCCAGAACCTCTGTAGCATGAAGGTGTGGAGCGGAATGACACCGTATGCATTTCCCGTAGGCTGGGGCTCACAGGAAGGAAAGAAGTCGAGAAAGAGGGGCCTTCTTTCCCAACGTAAGGCCCCGGAGGAGATAGTGCGTGGCGTTGGTTAGGGAGGGCGTTCATCTTGGAAGAAGCCAACCTGAAAAAGCCCCGACGCACAAGATAGACATTTATTAGGAGGCCGTGTCTGGCTTTACGCAGCGGAAATGCAATTTGGTGTAAAGAGCCCAGATGAAGGAATCCCTGAGGGAAAAGCAATTGTGTGTGCGCCCTCGTTCGTTCGCTCGCTCGTTCGCTTGCTCGCTCGCTCGCGCAGACATGCGTACATGCTTGGCTTGTGATCCACCCACAAAGCGAATCCGATGGGGGGAAATCAGCGGTGGTTTTTATTTCTCCTTTTAAGAACGGAAATGTAGCCGTTCTCTTAAGAGCCGCACGGGGCTACCTGGGAATGCTTGCACATGCTCAGAGGCACTCACTTATTCTGGAATTAGGGATCCATTTTGGCTGGAGAGACCTGTAACTCCTTCCTCCCTTTGCAAAGAGTTGTTACCTTGAAATCGTTTTCTCCTGAATCCAGGGATGCTATTGATGGAGGATGCACTCATATATTCCCAGAGGCACTCTTGGCTCGTTTGTGAGTCCTTGCAAGGCTGGTGGGGGAAAATGAAGAGCATGGATATTAACTAGAAGGGGTGTAGGATTGTGTGAGTATGTGTGTTGATGGATTATTTCTGTGTTTGATTTATCAAAATTAAAATAGGAGCCTCCGATGGCCTAGGGGATAAAAGCCTTGTGACTTGAAGGTTGAGTTGCTGACCTGAAAGCTGCCAGGTTCGAATCCCACCCAAAGAGAGCGCAGATGAGCTCCCTCTATCAGCTCCAGCTCCATGAGAGAAGCCTCCCACAAGGATGGTAAAAACATCAAAACATCCGGGCAGTGTCCCCTGGGCAACGTCCTTGCAGATGGCCAATTCGCTCACTCCAGAAGCAACTCCGGTTGCTCCTGACATGAAAGAAAAAAATTATTAAAATATTCCCATCCAAACTCAAATAACGAAGGTGGAAGCATTACTTTTCATTCAACCCTCGTAGTGTCCCTACTTCGGGGATTTTCACTTTCCTGGAATGTAACCCCCACAATAAGTGAGGGAACACTGTACTCCATTCCTGTGTTGAATGACAGAGAAAAAGAAGCTGTGTTTGCCGGTGGCTTTATGTGTGAAAGAGAACGAGAAATGGGCTCTTGTTTAAACCATGCACATCCCTGAGATGCCGTCATAGAATCATAGGGTTGGAAGAGACCACAAGGGCCATCTAGTCCCCTCCATTTGGACCATTATTAGCTGTTTTGGTGGACGAATGAATCCAGTGAGAAGTGAAAACACGCAACGGATAGATGTGCTTGCTTGTTCCCGAACGGTCTCCCCCATGGGGAGATGCCACCCACCCGCCATCCTGTTTTGTGTCCAACCATCCTCCCCGGCGCAAGAGGAGTTAATGAACTTCTTCCGTGCCTCCTCCCCGTTGGGTCTGATGGTGGTTCGGGCGAGGGAGGGAGGGCTTTGGGTCTGCGTTGCCGTGGAAACAGCCAGAGATTCGGGAGTGCTGCAGAGATGGGAGCTTGGGGGCTCATTAACGCCTACCAAGCCCGCCTCCTCCCTCCCCCCCTCCCAGCATAATCCTTGAATCCTTAGAGAGAGGAGAGGAAGAGGAAGCCATTCCCTGCTGGATATGGTCACAGAAAATTGGAGGGGGTGAGAAGACGAGAGTGCCAATGCACCAGAGCCGGCCCAAGGTAATTTTCAAGTGTAGGTGAACAGAATTTTGGCACCCCCCTCCCAAACCAATCACTGAAAAATAAAAGCGTTGGATAAGCAAAAATGTTGGATAATAAAGAGGGATTAAGGAAAAGCCTAAATAAAGAACAACACTCTGAAAACAGGGGAAATCCAGACAGGAAACAATCAGGGCCAGCTAACACCTCCCAACCAAGGATGTCCCCAGGGAGGAAGCAGCCAGGCTTTGAATCTGCAAGGCCATTAAATGCTAATCAAGCTGGCCAATTGCAAAATTCACACTAGCCTCAAACAGACAAGAGCTCTTTCTCCCACCCTGGACTTTCCACAGATATATAATCCCCACTTACCTAGCTTCCAACAGATCTCACAACCTCTGAGGATGCCTGCCATAGGTGTAGGCCTGGCCCCGGAGGCGGCCACAGGCCCCGAAGGCGAGCGGGCCGAGGCCAAAGCCGAGAGGAGGCGGGGGTCGCAAACATGCACACATTCGCGTGCACCCAGGAGCGCCTCAACTGCGCCCCCCTAGAGAATGGTGCCACAGGCAAGTGCCTGGTTCGCCTCACGGTTGAACCGCCTCTGGCACACATACCCATCTCCACAGCTAGGATCCCTCCACCCCATTTCTCTCCCTTTGCCCCATCCTTTTACATCAACTGCTTCAGGCCTTGAGATACACATTTCCCTCCCGCATTTTGTCCTGTGCTCATTAAGGATGAAACCGAAAGGGCATGCTTCTAGACCTTTGCATCATGGAAGAAAAAAAAAAAGAGAGAGGAAGACGGCCAAAGGGATCGTCAACGTGGCCTTTTCTTCCCATGCTCTTTGCCTTCGCTCCCGCCCACCACGTTGACCCAACCTTGAGGAGTCCAAAGTTCCCGCTTCTTCTTTGCCACTACTCATTTTCTTCATCTCAGTGGAAAAAAACAGGAGAGCAAGGATTATGTTTTCCTGCAGAACGAGGTTGTTCTGGATGGCCTTTGGGGTCTCTTCCAGCTCTAGGATTCTATGTGTTGCACCTCAGCACTGGTTCACCTTGCTCTTAACACATACTCCACCACAGCAGACTTGGTTTTTTTCAGTTTATTGATATAAGCTAGCAAAATCTTAATAAAAAGCGGTAAAGAAAGCAGTAATCCAATTGCAAAGGCAGTCTGCAGAATATAGTTCAAAGTCTCTGTAGAAAATAGTTCAAAGTCTCTAATATAGCAAATCAGTCCTGAAAAACAAGGTAGCGTGAATTCCAAAATACAATCCAAACACAGAATCTAGACAGGAACAAAAGCAACTCTACTATTCTATGATTCTATAATCTTTTTCCATGAGCAGAGACAAGGCAGGAATTAAGCTTCCAAAATCAACGTCGTTTCGTCTGAAATCTTTCCCTGTTTCTCCCTATTTAACCATGCTTACAAGCTAAGAAAGCATTCCTCTGACCTTGGGTTCCCACATGTTTACTAGTTATTCTCACAGAATGCGTGGGACGAACTCTTAACCTTAACCTTGTGACTCTTATCTAAGGGAGACTCCTCTGACTCGCTGCCCGAGCCACCTGGACTTTGTTGATGTTCTAAATCTTGTGAAAGATCACCCTTATCACTAACTTCAGCGGCCCTGCTAGCCTGTGGCCTTTCTTGTTCAGCCTGCATTTCTGACAATTCAGAGCCTTCAACATTTCCTTGGTTAACCTGCATAAACCCAAATCCCCCTTCATCATCAGACTGAACCACAACACTATGATTCAATGCAGTGCCACAGCACACATATACAAATGTGAATCCCGATTCCGCCAGCCCCGTGTTTGTCTCCTGAGCGAAGCATGCAGCCACAGGTTTCCAGATGGCACCCTTCCTCCTCCTCCTCCTCCTCGTGCGGGCACCCATCTCTTCCAGCTCACTCATGTGCACAAGCGAACACCTGCTCTGCTTTGTGGTGTAAATGTGGAGGGAGGCCTCCCCCCTCCTGCCTGCTGCCATTCCCACCTGGGAGGCTGTCTCTTGGGAAGGCCAGATCTGCCAAGAGTTTCAGCCAAGAACGGCTGCAACGGCCACCATGGCGGAAGGAGTTAAGCTAGGATTTAGCTGCCCAGTCAGGGGCTGTTGGACGCAAAATGTTTAGAAATGAACCAAGATCTGAACACTTTCAGTGGCTAGGTTGTCGAGCGGGAGCTGTTATCTCCTTTGCCTCAGGCAGCACAGTATCTTAAGACAAGCTTGGTTCATGGAAAAGATCCTCAGCCATGATAGACAAAGGGCTTATTCCATTAACTGCATTTGGACAGGTGAGGCCAAAGCAAAAGTGGCCAACCATCAAAGTCCTGGGATCCCCGTTGCCTTCCTCAGTCGACCTCATCCGGCCAATCAACAGATAAAACAATACGACAACAGCATATATAATTAAAACAATAACAGTAAAATAACATTCATAAAATACATCAGCGAGCATGGCTATACAGCCCAGAAAACTCACAACAACCCAGCCTTAGATATAATCCCTAGCATCTCCTCATAGGGCTGAGAGAGTGAGCCTGAAACCCTGGAGAGCCTCAGCCAGACAGTGCAGACAATACAGATCTGGATGTATCGTGAGCTTGTCCAGAGCCTTATTCCAAGCAGAACCGGCCCGAGGTAATTCTAAGTAGTAGGCGAACCTAATTCTGGCGCCCCTCCCCAAATTTTGGCACCCACCCATCCCCCACAAACCAGAGGTTGCGACGGAGGTGGCTGCGGAGGCCATTTTGGGCGATGGGACTCGTGTGCATGTGCAAGGCTTCGATTGCTCACCCGGCACGTAAGGCGGACGGGCGGCTTGCGGTCTTACGTGACGGGCGAGCAATCGAAGCCTTGCGCATGCGCACAGGAGTTCCATCGGCCATTTTGGGCGATGGGACTCATGCGCAAGGCTTTGATCGCTCACCTGGCACGTAAGGCAGATGGGTGGCTTGTGTGCCTTATGTGCCGGGCAAGCAATCGAAGTCTTGTGCATGCGCAGAGGAGTCCCATCGGCCATTTTGGGCGATGGGACTCATGTGCAAGGCTTCGATCGCTCGCTCGACACGTAAGGCGGACAGACGGCTTGCGTGCCTTACGTGCCAAGTGAGTGATCAAAGTCTTGCGCATTCGCACAGGAGTCTCATCGGCCATTTTGGGCGATGGAACTCATGCGCATGCGCAAGGTTTTGATCGCTCACCCGGCACGTAAGGCGGACAGGAGGCTTGCATGCCTTACGTGCTGGGCGAGCAGTCAAAGCCTTGCGCATGCGCATAGGAGTCCCATCGGCCATTTTGGGAGATGGTACTCCTGTGCGCATGCGCAAGGCTTCTGAAACACAAAAAAGCATGGGGATGGCGGAGGGTGACAGCGGCGTCACAGTGGCACCATGGTTACCTCGAGTGCACCCCCTGTTGGAGTGTGCCAGCGGCGACCGCTTAATTCGCCTCGCCGTTGGCCCGCCTCTGATTCCAAGACAGTCCAGCCTAGGAATGTTTCCCTGGCACCATGTACCAGCCTGTCTGGCATTGGACCCAGCAAGAAGGGTTCGCCATCTGTGTTTCTCTGTGTATGAGAAGGAAAGAGGATGGCAGAGATGCCAGGGACTGGATGCCCCTTCCTTCCTTCCTTCCATTTCCCTTTTTCCCCTTCCCAGCGTTCTTGGGGACCGGCTTTTGTGTGGGCGAGCCCTTTTGGCATCCTCTTTGGAGATGGGAGAGAGGCAGGGTCAGGCACCCTTCAGACGTAAAGCTCCTTAGCAGAATCCGGCAGATTAAGAGATCAGCGGGGCCTCCTTGGCGGATTCTCCCCTTCTAAGCCCCTTCCCTTGGTTTTAGTTTTGAAGACGCAGGCAGGGACCGCAATTCCATCAATATGCAGCTTGGTCAGACGCAGAGGGCTGGGAGGCTGAGGTGGCCTACTTCCTTCCCCCCTCCACCCTGGCACTAAAAGCCGTGCATGCTGAGTTGTCAGAAATGTCAGACCCCTGGATCTGGACTCCAAGGAGCTGAAAGTGTGTGACTGAGGGATCCTATGGAAGGACCTCGCTGCCATGGGGAGTATTGGGTTTGCGGAGATGAATGGCATCAAAGCGGCCTCTTGTTCCAGTAAACGCCCCGCTGCTCCGGGATGGTTAACTCAGCTTCTAGGAAGGGAGTGTTCTGTCCATCAGTTGCTGTGGGCTGCCGCCGGCCGCGTCCCACAAAGGGCTTTCATGAGAGCACTTTGGGAAACAGCTTCCCTTCACAAAGGAACAGAGGACCGCTCTTCCTCTGCTTCTCTGTGTCTTAACCACTCGAGTCTTTAATGCAGGAAGTTTTGCGGATGCCCAGGACTGGGCAAGCTGTTCTTGCTCCTCTTCCGTTCGAGGCTAGACAGTAATGATCTTGCGTTTTTTTCTTGAAAATGGCTGAGTTGGTCTCCATGGAGTTGGTCTCGTATGGTATGGCCATGTTCCAGAAGTTTTCTTAAGTTTTTTAAAGGAAAGGAGGGTGAGGGCCATTTTTATGTCATTGGGAAGGGAGTTGCGAATATATAGGGAGATAGAGTTGGGTGTCATCTGTGTAAATTTGACACCGAACTCCAAAACTCTGAATGAGTGTCCCCAAGAGATGGTCCAGAAGGATCCCATGGTTGATGGTATCAAAGGCCTCTGAGATATCCAGGAGAACCAACAGGAACACACTCCCCTTGTCAAGCTCTCTTCGTAGAGACGGTCCAGAAGGATACCATGGTTGAAGGTATCAAAAGTCTCTGAGATGTCCAGGAGAACCTACTTCCCTTGTCAAGCTCTCTTCGTAGAGACGGTCCAGAAGGATACCATGGTTGAAGATATCAAAAGTCTCTGAAATGTCCAGGAGAACCAACAGGAACACACTCCCCTTGTCAAGCTCTCTTCGTAGAGACGGTCCAGAAGAATCCCATGGTTGATGGTATCAAAGGCCTCTGAGAGGTCCAGGAGAACCAACAAGAACACACTCCCCTTGTCAAGCTCTCCGTAGATCATCCACCAGGGCAACCAATGCTGTTCCAGTTCTGTAACCATGCCTGAAACCAGATTGAGATGAAAACCCATCAGAGTCCCATTCTCAGCCTCAGAGGCAATGTTTCCTGAACAATTCTTTCCAAGAAGCCCCAGTTTAAGGTCACCGCAGCTCAGAAATGACTCAAGAACAGAAAGTCATTACTTTCTCAACATCATTCCTGCAAATCCCCTCTAGAACTCATCTTTGGCTTCGTAGTTGTCCTCCAATTGTTCCCCTGGTTGAGATCTTCCCTCCCGGCAAGTATCTGGCACAATTGTGAGGAGGCCCCACTTGCTGCTCGGTCCCTTTCTGGCTCAAATAGCCACTGCTGGGAGAGTCACGCTCCACCAGGCATGTAATTCCTTGTTAATTTCCTTCTCGGAGGAAGCAACAAGTGCGTTTGGCCATGTTCTTCACTTTGCGAGAGTTCCGTTTTTGAAGACGACTAACAAATCGGTACTTATTTCCTGCAAAATATGCATATTGCTTTCTCAAATCCAGGAAATGACTGGTGTAGTGTTAGTATAAAATAGAGCGGTAACCAATGTGTTACTTTTAAAAAATGGCTGATGGTGGAGGGAAAATGAATATATTGGGGGGTTTTTGTCCGAATTTTGTCCGACTTATTCAAGTCTTGACCATTGGTTCTTCCTAATGTTTAGGTGGAATTTCTTTTCCTACCATTTGAATCCATGGCTCCATTGTGTCCTGGTTCCTAGACTGTGGAATATGCTGCTTTGGAGTTCATTAGGGTCTCGTTCTCTAGGGGGTTTTAAGCAGAAGCTGGGTAGCCATCTGTCGAGAGGGCTTTGATTGGGTGCTCATTCCTTTTCTCCTCTCCCTAAGATTCTGCTTTTATGTAAATGTGTGTGAGTGTGCGACTGTCCTCCTGAGGCAGTTGTCTGACTATCTGTTGCAAACTTCAAGCCCAGACTATAATATTTCCTCCGCCCCTCTGTGTGCTCTACCTCTTGTAACTTTCTGTACATACTCGAGTATAAACTGACCCGAATATAAGCCGAGGTGCCTAATTTTACCGCAAAAAACTGGGATAACTTATTGACTCGAGTATAAGCCGAGGGTGGGAAATGCAGCAGTTACGGGTAAATTTCAAAATAAAAATAGATACCAATAAAATTTCATTAATTTCATTTCCCCTACAATATTTGCAAGCCATATATATATATATATATATATATATATATATATATATATATATATATATCTAGACATGTCTATATATATTTGTTCATTTCCCCTCTGTAATATTTCCAAGCCCTATATATAGGTAGGTAAGAATATATTCATATCTATCCAGACATCTCTCTTTATATAGATACTAGCTGTGCCCGGCCACGCGTTGCTGTGGCGTTGTCTGGTGGTGTTGGTGAGAACTTGTTGAGGTAGTGGTGGTATTGAATGTCTGTTGTATGGTTGTCTTTATGTTTAGTATGCATTTGGTTGTTTGTGTACTGTGAAAGTGGTGAGGATAGAGGGGGTCTATGTCCCTGTGTAGTATTGTATAGTATTTATACGTTGTCCATGTGTTGTGAATGCTTGGATTGTGTCCTGCTGCATAGTAGAAAGGGTTGGGCTGGATGGCCCTTAGGGGTCTCTCCAAACTCTTGTGCCTGTCCCCTGGGCTGAGTAGGTTGCTAGGAGACCAAGTGGGTGGAACTTAGCCTTGTAACTGGCAGCAATTGAATAAAAACAGTTATTCCTCTCCTTCTAATTAGGACTTTATTTTTCTTTTCTTTTTGTTGTATCAACCTAGAGCCGTGGATGATGGGTTGTATTGTCAAATTTCGAGGTTGGGGGGGCCTGTAGTTTTGTTGTTTTGTCCGCTGCCCTGATGCCATCACTCTTTTATATATATAGATTTGCAGTGACTTGCAAACATATGAGGGTAAATTCATATATAAAAATAATGTATATGTATGGCTACAGATACACAGGTACATGGATCTAGATGTATAAAGGATTTGCAAAGACCTGCAAACATATGAGGGGGAAATTCATATATAAAATTAATGTATATATATACATTAATGTATATAGATACATATATAAAGGTACATAGAGATTGCAAAAGCTTGCAAGGGGTTAATGCCTATAGGAGTGTTTAACAAATATTTCAGGGGAAAATGCTTTCATAAGATTAATGAATATATATTTTTCTTCTTCTTGACTTGCAAGGGTGTATTTCTCTTTTCAAAACATTCCCTTGATTAAGAGCGAGGGAGGCTTTGCAAATGAAAACACACTGATAAGGGAGGAGAAGAGAGAAATAGATCACATATTGCAAGCAACAGCCTTATAAGCCGGGGGGAGGCTTTTTCAGCTCATAAATAAGGGTTGAAAAACTCTGCTTATCTTCGATACATGGTACAGTAGAGTCTCACTTATCCAACACTCGCTTATCCAACATTCTGGATTATCCAACACATTTTTGTAGTCAATGTTTTCAATACATCGTGATATTTTGGTGCTAAATTCATAAATACAGTAATAACTACGTAGGATTACTGCGTATTAAACTACTTTTTCTGTCAAATTTGTTGTTAAACATGATGTTTTGGTGCTTAATTTGTAAAATCATAACCTAATTTGATGTGTAATAGGCTTTTCCTTAATCCCTCCTTATTATCCGACATATTCGCTTATCCAACGTTCTGCCGGCCCGTTTATGTTGGATAAGTGAGATTCTACTTTAATTACAACATTCACACTGGCCTCCAACAGACAAGAGTTCTTCCCCCCACCCAGGAACTTCCACAGATATATAATCCTTCCTTACTTAGTTTCTCCATACCTCACAACCTCTGAGGATGCCTGCCATAGATGTGGGCGAAACATCAGGAGAGAATGCTTCTGGAACATAGCCCTGCGGCCCGGAAAACATACAACCCTATTCTTTTACCATCTTTCAAAAATCTGAATATTCAGGTGGAATCTCTTTTCCTGCAATTCGAATCACACACTTCTTTGGAGAAACAAACAAGTAATGTAAAAAAAAAAAAAAGAAATCTGTTAAAGGGCCGGCCTCCATTCCACGGCGCACCGCTTGATATAAAGATCCTGTAAAGCAGAACAGATTTGGGCAATAAAACCCACACCGCAAGCCTGGTCTTGAATTTATAAGCAGGCAATTAAATCTTCCACGTCAGGGACGAACAGAAGGAAGATCAGGATCCACCAGTCGGTCTGCGGGTAATTTGCAGGGTTTCTAACTCGCTTTGAAATGAGAAGAGCGGCAACTCCAAAGCCTTTCCCGACCCACAGCTGAGCATTGGCTGCAGATGGGCCTTTTTTGGTGCCCTTGACCTGCAAAATTGGCCCTGGCCAAGGCTCTCTCCATCTAGGGTGCCAAGAAGGTTGGCAGCAGCTTCCTTCTCTGTCCTTCCACACTTCAGGATAGAGAGTAGATGTTGTTGCATGTATTCTGGGCTGTCTGGCCATGTTCCAGAAGCATTCTCTCCTGACGTTTCGCCCACATCTATGGCAGGCATCCTCAGAGGTTGTGAGGTCCTAGTCCTCGTGTTTCTTGATATAGGACTATTTAAAATGAGGGCAAAAGAAGGGAACGTATATAAATAAAATCAGGCTGTTAGGCTGTTCAAGACTGGTACATTCTGCTTTTACCAGCAGCTGATTTCCAGGATCTTGGACAAAGATGGATCTTTCCCATTACATGCTCCCTGATCCTGCAAACTGGAAATGCCAGGGAGTGCGTTGAGGACTTTCAAATTGCAGAGCAGGTGCTCTGCCTCTGAGAAATAGACGTTTTATTTCAACTTCTGAAATGGAATTATTCGTAAGGCAGAAAAACAATGGGTGTCTTACATGCCTATTGACTGTAGTGTTGGGACACCAAAGATATAATAATGATAATAATAATATGTAAAGCAAAGTGAAGAACCTGCTTTGATTGAAGTCAAAAATCAGAAACTTCTCAAAGCACAGCAGACAAAAAATCAGTACAAGAAAACCGCACTACAAACTAGAGCTGAGAGCTGGCACAACAAAACATTGCATGGAAAGTTCCTTGACAAAATTGAAGGAAAAGCTGATAAGGAGAAGACCTGGCTCTGGCTCACGAATGGGACCCTGAAGAAGGAGACAGAAGGCCTGATCCTTGCAGCCCAGGAGCAAGACATCAGGACAAAGGCAATTCAGGCCAAGATCGAAAAATCAGCTGATGACCCAAAATGCAGACTGTGCAAGGAAGCTGACGAAACCATGGATCATATCCTCAGCTGCTGTAAGAAAATTGCACAGACAGATTACAAACAGAGGCACAAATATGTGGCCCAAATGATTCATTGGAACTTATGCCTCAAGTCCCACCTCCCAGCAGCAAAGAACTGGTGGGATCACAAACCTGCAAAAGTCTTGGAAAATGAGCACGCAAAGATACTGTGGGACTTCCGAATCCAGACTGACAAAGTTCTGGAACACAACACACCAGACATCACAGTTATGGAAAAGAAAAAGGTTTGGATCATTGATGTCGCCATCCCAGGTGACAGTCGCATTGACGAAAAACAACAGGAAAAACTCAGCAGCTTTCAGGACCTCAAGATTGAACTTCAAAGACTCTGGCAGAAACCAGTGCAGGTGGTCCCGGTGGTGATGGGCACACTGGGTGCCGTGCCAAAAGATCTCAGCCAACATTTGGAAACAATTGACATTGACAAAGTTATGATCTGCCAACTGCAAAAGGCCACCCAACTGGGATTTGTGCGCATCATCCGAAAATACATCACACAGTCCTAGACACTTGGGAAGTGTTCGACTTGTGGTTTTGTGAAACGAAATCCAGCATATCTATCTTATTTGCTTTGTCATACAACGTCGTTGTGTCAATAATAATAATAAAGTGAAATACCTGCTTTGATTGAAGTCAAAAATCAGAAACTCCTCAAAGCACAGCAGACAAAAAAACATTACAAGAAAACCACACTACAAACTAGAGCTGACAATAATAATAAATAGTCCTAGACACTTGGGAAGTGTCCAATGTGCGATCCAATACAACAGCCAGCAGAGTATCTGCTGTGGACTCATCTTGTTGCGTTTCTAATAATAATAATAATAATAATAATAATAATAATAATAATAATAATAGTGGTTGTTGTTGTTATGTATATATACCCTTCTTGGTGTTATTGAAGGAGAGGGCAATAGATCAGCATAGCAAATGATTTAAGGAAGTTGACTTTTTTAAAAAAATGCTTGACACCCACTGACTCCGACCAGACTTATACTTCTTACCAGATTCAGGAAGAAAACATGGGGGAAAGGAGGGAGATACGTGAGCATATGCATTTGCTAATTATTTATGTATTGCTAATTAGAACCTCCTCGCAATCCCGGAATGCAAGATGTAATCAAAATCTGCCATTCAAAAAAGCCTCGTGCCTTCATTAACTTTTTTTGGACACCTCTTCAGTGCACTGCGAACAGCTGGCGAAATGCTGTTTTGTTTTGTTTTAATGATGGTTATATATGTTTGAGTACTGTCTTTATATATGAAATATTCTTTTCAGGATGTGCAGCATATTGTTTAAGGAAAGTTAGCAATTAAAAAAAGAAAGGAAGAGAACCCAATGCTGCTTTTCTAGCACTGAGGAAATGCCGGCGGCGGCAGCTGGTACCTTCGTGGAAATCCGCCAGGGAATCCAACCCAAAATTTGGTCTGAATTTGAGCAAAACTTTGTAAGAAGGTGGCCTTCTCTACCACACTCTATAAGCTTGGCACATTGGGGAGGTCCTTTTAATTTTGAGCTAAAATTTGGAGTAAATGTAGTTCCTTTCCCCAAACCCTGGAGTGTTTACGATGTCCGTCCAAGTCTTGAAATAACTTTGTGGTTCATATAAAGAAAACATCTTAAACCCAGTGCAACATAGTGGCGAAAGGCCTGCAACTGGAACTTAAAACTCCAGGTTAGCGTCCTTCACGGAGCCCCTGGTGGCGCAGCATGTTAAAGCGCTGAGCTGCTAAACTTGTGGACCGAAAGGTCGCAGGTTCGAATCCAGGGAGCGGAGTGAGCACCCACTGTTAGCCCCAGCTTCTGCCAACCTAGAGTTCGAAAACGTGCAAATGTGAGTAGATCAATAAGTACCGCTCCGTTGCGAAGGTAACAGCACTCCATGCTGTCATGCTGGCCACATGACCTTGGAGGTGTCTACGAACAATGCTGGCTCTTTGGCTTAGAAATGGAGATGAACACCAACACCCAGAGTTGGACACGACTGGACCTAATGTCAGGGGATATCCTTTACCTTTACCTATACCTATACCTATTAGACATGTCCAAAAAATCGTTTTGAATCTTATATCGGAATTATTTCGGATTGTTCTCACTTTTTGATACGCATTCCGAGACATTGTCTCACAGCGCAACCAGCAATGTAATTTGAACCATTATTGGCCCATTCTCTAATTGTCTCTTAATGTTTCGTTAATTTTTTTCCCCCCCAAATATTTACATTTTTTTTTGTTTCTGCAACTTACCTTGAATGGGATCTTAGCGCAGCCTAACATGGCTGCCGCTCCCCAGCCAATCAGAAGCTTCCACAATGGACGCAAAGGTGGGGGCTAACGTCGTCTGCGTCCACATGGAAGATTGCCATACAAGCCAGTGTGTAGCGATTGCGCATGTGCGTCCGCCATTTTAGAAACATTTAGAATCATTATGAATTTTTGGAAATATCCGAAATTTTTGGGTGAAAAAATCGGAAATACTTTCTATATCGAAGCACTGGCGCCCCCTACTTTAGAAACGAGAATTGAAACACTTTTCATCGATCGGACAAGCCTAATACCTATATGTACATATATATAGGCTTTTCCCATCTTTAGCATCTTGGAGGTTTATGCTCAGTTCCGGCCAGCGGGCAGAGGTGCTGTTGCCCCATCTCCTCATTTGTAAACTTCCTCCTTGATCAAATTGCTGACATTTTTCTGGCATTTCCTTTTGGGTGCCTTAAAATACGTCCCTGCTTTAAAGCAGTACTTATTTATCTACTCACATTTTTGCTTTCGAACTGCTAGGTAGGCGGAATAATAATAATAATAATAATCTGTTGTTTGGTTCAGACTCTGGTAGAACCGTCTTTGGTCTGATTGAAACAGTTGATTTTGTCTGTACTGGATGATTCTGGTTTCATATCTTTCAATTTTTCTGGCTGTTGCTATAATTTGTTCTTTCACGATTTCCAAAGTTTCTTCAATTTTTCTGGTATTCAGCCAGTACTTTCGGATCAGGTATTGCTTGATTTTGTCTTTCTTCAGTTTCCTCTCTTTCATATTTTTCAGGTTACTTGCATCTGATCTAAGTTTCTTGATTTTCAACTCTAGCCTGACCTTCCACTTTGGTTTTCCAGTCGATTTTCTTTGGGGCTGCCTTGGTTGTAGGAGCCCAAGCTCTTCTATTACTATTACTGCTGCACTGTAGGCATACTGGTTTGTTTGTTCAATTGATGTTATCTGGACAGTGGAGAGTACTGTATTCACATCTTTCATGAGAGGCGCCAGGTGTCTCTTGGGCACTGTTTTTAGAGTTGGGAGCCGCTGTCTTATTGCATTTGCTGCAGCATGAGCCATGATCTTATCCTTGAGCTCTTGTTGTCTTGCTGTCAAGTTTCCTGGTGGTTCAACAGGTGTTTCAAGTGCTGGTTCATCAAATTCTTGCAAAAGCGCCACACTTTCTTCTGGTTCTATTAGCTTTTCCTTCAATTTTGTCAAGGAACTTTCCATGCAATGTTTTGTTGTGCCAGCTGTCAGCTCTAGTTTGTAGTGCGGTTTTCTTGTACTGGTTTTTTTGTCTGCTGTGCTTTGAGGAGATTCTGATTTTTGACTTCAATCAAAGCAGGTTCTTCACTTTGCTTTCCATCTTCTGCCAGGGCATGTTCTTCTTCTTTGACTGCTTGTTTTACTTGTAAGAGTCCTCTGCCACCTGATCTTCCAGGCAGAAATAGCCAGTCAACATCACTGCGAGGGTGATTATTATTATTATTTTATTGTATGACACAGCAAACAAGATAGATATGCTGGATTTCATTTCACAAAATCACAAGTCGAACACTTTCCAAGTGTCTAGGACTGTGTGATGTATTTTCGGATGATGCGTGCAGATCCCAGTAGGGTGGCCTTTTGCAGTTGGCAGATCGTGATTTTGTCAATGCATATTGTTTCCAAATGCCGGCTGAGATCTTTTGGCACAGAACCCAGTGTGCCCATCATCACCGGGACCACCTGCACTGGTTTCTGCCAGAGTCTTTGAAGTTCAATCTTGAGGTCCTGAGAGCAGCTGAGTTTTTCCTGTTGTTTTTCGTCAATGCGACTGTCACCTGGGATGGCAACATCAAAGATCCAATGATCTTTTCCACAACGGTGATGTCTGGTGTGTTGTGTTCCAGAACTTTGTCAGTCTGGATTCGGAAGTCCCACAGTATCTTTGCGTGCTCATTTTCCAAGACTTTTGCAGGTTTGTGATCCCACCAGTTCTTTGCTGCTGGCAGGTGGTACTTGAGGCATAAGTTCCAATGAATCATTTGGGCCACATGGTTGTGCCTCTGTTTGTAGTCTGTCTGTCCAATTTATTATTATTATTATTATTTTATTATTATTATTATTATTATTATTTTATTATTATTATTATGACACAACAAACAAGATAGGTATGCTGGATTTCGTATCAGAAAATCACAAGTCGAACAGTTCCCAAGTGTCTAGGACTGTGTGATGTATTTTCGGATGATGTGTGCAAATCCCAGTAGGGTGGCCTTTTACAGTTGGCAGATCGTAATTTTGTCAATGTCTATTGTTTCTTCTTATTATTATTATTATTATTATTCTCACTAGGCTTAACCCACAGCTGCTTGGATCTCACTATCCAGTGCTGCTCTAAATTTCTCGATAACAACATCCGCCTTCAGTACAGTTCTGGGAGGAAGGAGAAGGCAAAACCAAGCCTTGCTTTCTTACCTCTTCCTGGCTGTCAGGAGAAAAAGGCATGCAGGAGAAAATAGAGAAATCTCTGCCTTTAATCTCCGATAGTTATGCTAATGATGGAATTTCTATTAAGTTTCTAATGATCTTTGTCAGTTTCCTTGGTTTAAAAATAAACCCCCATTAGGCCCCATTATTCATGCCATAACAGTGCCATTCATGGCGTGCCTGTGCCGGTATCAATATTTATTTTATAAAAGCAAGGAGCTAATGGGATGAGAATGGCGTTCCCGGCGTTGCTCAATACAAACTTGCACACCTGGACGGGGGCGAGTGCGAAGGAGGAGGAAGGAGGGAGCGATGGGATCCAGCCTGAATCTTCTCTGCGGATCTGGCCTTGCCGCAGCGGAAATGGGAGAGTCCCTTGGGGAGAGAGAGGCTCAGCCCTGGAAAGAGTCTTCAGTTAAAAACAAGGCTGGGACATTTTGGCAGCCCAGTCGCTAGGTCTAGGGCACCAGATGCCCTCCATGTCTGTGGTGCGGTGGATCCACTCCGGGTTTTAATCTGTGCCGTGAAAGTAGTGCTGATAACTCCTTAAGATAAGCATTCGTATTCGCCTAAATTTATTTATTTTTATTTACAGTATTTATATTCTGCCCTGAGTTGAGAAGGGCGGAATATAAATACTGTGAATAAGAATAAATAAATTTGCCAACTGCTGGACACATGACCCTTGGAGGTGTCTACGGACAACGCCGGCTCTTCGGCTTAGAAATGGAGATGAGCACCAACCCCCAGAGTGTGAGTAGATCAATAGGTACTGCTCTGGTAGGAAGGTAATGGTGCTCCATGCAGTGGCCACATGACCTTGGAGGTGTCTACGGACGACGCCGGCTCTTCGGCTTAGAAATGGAGATGAGCACCAACCCCCAGAGTGTGAGTAGATCAATAGGTACTGCTCTGGTAGGAAGGTAATGGTGCTCCATGCAGTGGCCACATGACCTTGGAGGTGTCTACGGACAACGCCGGCTCTTTGGCTTAGAAATGGAGATGAGCACCAACCCCCAGAGTGTGAGTAGATCAATAGGTACTGCTCTGGTAGGAAGGTAATGGTGCTCCATGCAGTGGCCACATGACCTTGGAGGTGTCTACGGACGACGCCGGCTCTTCGGCTTAGAAATGGAGATGAGCACCAACCCCCAGAGTGTGAGTAGATCAATAGGTACTGCTCCGGTAGGAAGGTAATGGTGCTCCATGCAGTCATGACCTTGGAGGTGTCTACGGACAATGGCTTATTCTCGAGTATATACAGTAATTTTCTTAAATTTCTTACATTTTGGCATTCTCATGGGGAGGGGGGCAGAGTTGCACCCCCGAGTATATAAATAATGCACACTTGTTTCTGTACAACACGTCTGGCGCTGGGAAATTTCACTTAAGGGCTGCTTTTTCCCTCCAAACGTGTTTACATGAGTCACAGATGACAAAGGCAATGACTTCAAGCCCGCAACAACCTAGTTTTGCGCCCCCGCCCCAGTGATGTCTATATTACATCATTGTTGCACTTGTGGTGCTGTTTTAAGCATCATGGCTCCTTTCTGCAGAGTCCTAGGATTTGTAGTTTAGTGGTGCAGCGAGTTAAACCACCGAGTTGCTGAATTTGCTGACCGAAAGGTGAGCGGTTCGAATCCAGGGAGTGGGGTGAGCTCCCACTGTTAGCCCCAGCTTCTGCCAACCTAGCAGTTCGAAAACATGCAAATATGAGTAGAGCAATAGGTATAGCTCCGGCGGGAAGTTAGGGGCGCTCCATGCGGGTTCAAATCCGGGGAGATGGGTGAGCTCCTGCTGTTAGCCCCAGCTTCTGCCAGCCTAGCAGTTCGAAAACATGCAAATATGAGTAGAGCAATAGGTACAGCTCCGGCAGGAAGGTAACGGTGCTCCATGCAGGTTCAAATCTGGGGAGCGGGGTGAGCTCCTGCTGTTAGCCCCAACTTCTGCCAACCTAGCAGTTCGAAAACATGTAAATATGAGTAGAGCAATAAGTACAGCTCCGGCGGGAAGGTAACGGCGCTCCATGCAGGTTCAAATCCCGGGAGCGGGGTGAGCTCCTGCTGTTAGCCCCAACTTCTGCCAACCTAACACTTCAAAAACATGCAAATACGAGTAGACCAATAAGTACAGCTCCAGCAGGAAGGTAACGGCACTCCATGCAGATTCAAATCCGGGGAGGGGGGTGAGCTCCTTCTGTTTGCCCCAGCTTCTACAAACCTAGCAGTTCGAAAACATGGAAATATGAGTAGAGCAATAGGTACAGCTCCGGCACTCCATGCAGTCATGCCAGTGGCCACATGACCTTGGAGGTGTCTACGGACAACGCCGGCTCTTTGGCTTAGAAATGGAGATGAGCACCAACCCCCAGAGTCAGACACAACTGGACTTAACATCAGGGAAAAACCTTTACCTTTACCTATTTATGTTATTATTTCAGTATTATACTATTATTATATTATATACATATTATAATATATATAACGCCACTCCATGCAGTCATGCCTATGGCCACATGACCTTGGAGGTGTCTACGGACAATGCCGGCTCTTTGGCTTAGAAATGGATATGAGCACCAACCCACAGAGTCGGACACAACTAGACTTAATGTCAACCTTGACCTATGTGCTTGCATGTCTTTATAAGGTGCCTGTAATGTTGTATATGCTTCCAGGGAATGTACTAGAGCTCACTCCTGAGATCCTGAGTCTTTTACTAAACATCTGCCCTTCCTGATGTAGGTGGACTGCAACTGCCATAATCCCTAACCAGCATGGAATGAAAAGGCGTGCATTGTAATAGCATTTGGGAGGATCTGCAAGCTGGCAGATGAGCCTGAGATGAGAGAGTTGTTTATGTTTGGCTCTCGGTTCCCAAGGCCTTTGGCCTGATTCTGCAGAGCGCCATACATGGTCATGCTCTGAGAAGGAGAAGCGCCGTTTATACAAACACATGCAGATGTTTCCATCTGAAATAGGAGTGAGCCAAAGAGAGAACAGAGCCAGTATGACATTTTCAGACACTGGGAGGCCTGGGTTCGAATCGCCCCTCGGCCAATGAACTGGCTCAAGTTACCAGCAATTGGACTGTCTCACCAAATTTTGGGGAAATTTTGTCACGGTTTTTGTGTTATGTCGTGAAATGTTTAATTCATTGTTGCTATGTAAGTGTGTGTATTCGCTCCGGTAAGCATTCCAGTAGTTAAGTGGTTAAATGCACAGAGCCCTGATTTATGGCTAGAAGGGCAAAGCGTCAATACTTCCGTTTGTGCTACATAGCAGGAAGATGTGTCATAGACTGTGGAATGTGGGTTGTGGCTTCGGTTCACTGATAAGAGACACAAAGAGACTCCATGATTCGCTCTTGCCGAAGCAAGATGTGTCCGAGCAGCTCTGGCTGTTTACTTTGTAAATACAGTAGAGTCTCACTTATCCAAGCTAAACGGGCCGGCATAAGCTTGGATAAGCGAATATCTTGGATAATAAGGAGGGATTAAGGAAAAGCCTATTAAACATCAAATTAGGTTATGATTTTACAAATTAAACGCCAAAACATCATACTTCAAAACAAATTTGACAGAAAAAGTAGTTCAATACGCAGTAATGTTATGTTGTAATTACTGTATTTACGAATTTAGCACCAAAATATCATGATATATTGAAAACATTGACTACAAAAATGGCTTGGATAATCCAGAAGCTTGGATAATCGAGGCTTGGATAAGTGAAACTCTACTGTACTTGTAAAATAAAGATATAGCCGCTGGGATCAGCAGATAAGATTGGCTATGCTGTCGTGCTTGTTGGTGCCGCTTGGTAGTTACTAAGTGGTCTAAATGTTTATTATTATTATTATTATTATTATTATTATTATTATTATTATTATAATATCCCGCCCCATCTCCGTGAGGGGATTTGGGGCGGCTTACATGGGGCCAGGCCTAGGCAACAAACAATATTAAACTCAACAGTAGAAAACAAATCAAAAACAGATAAAATCACATATACCAATAAACAATAAACATACTTTGGTAAAAAACCTGGATTGGCTCCTAAAAGTGGAGTGGGTCAGAAAAGTGCAAATAGTGTATGATGCAAATTAGAATAAAGATATATAAAATAAAGATATATAGCCGCTGGGATCAGCAGATAAGATCGGCTATGCTGTCGTGTTTGTTGGTGCTGCCTGGTAGTTACTAAGTGTCAGAGGCGGTCCAAAAATGAGGCAAATTAGGCAGTCGCTGTGGCGCAAAACATACGGGGGCGCAGTCGAGACTGCTTTTTCTGTTGATTTGTTGTAAAACATAATGTTTTGGTGCTTAGTTTGTAAAATCTTAATGTAATTTGATGTTTAATAGGCTTTCCCTTAATCCCGCCTTATTATCCAACATTTTCGCTTATCCAACGCTTTTATTTTTCAGTACTTGGTTTCGGGGGGTGCGCCAAAATTCTGTTCACCTACACTTGAAAATTACCTAGGGCCGGCTCTGCTAACGGTTGAGGAGGAGAGGTGAGACCTGCCTCATTCATCATTCAGGACACCGGTTTTCCTTTCAAATTCACCTTGACTGGGGGGAGTTGTAGTTGTAGTTCACCTCCAACCAGAGAGCACTGTGAATCCATCTGTTCCCAATAATGAAATAAGATCTGCGGGGACATCATAATGCTTCTGATGAAGATGTTGAGAGAACTGTGAGACGCCGGTTGCGGAAACAGAGTGTCGACTTCTTCCGTGACGGCTTCGGAAAACATGTTGAGCCTTGTCAGAAATGTATCCAATTGTCTGGTGATTGTGTGGGAAAGCGAATAGTGGTAGTTAAAGAGGATTATTTCTGCATTTGATTTATTAAAATACTAGCTGTGCCCAGCCACACGTTGCTGTGACGTTGTCTGGTGGTGTTGGTGAGAAATTGTTGAGGTAGTGGTGGTATTGAACGTCTGTTGTATGGTTGTCTTTATGTTTAGTATGCACACTGAAGTGGATTATATGGCAGTGTGGACTCAAGATAATCCAGTTCAAAGCAGATAATTTAAGACTCTAAATGGGTTATATAGCTGTGTGGAAGGGCCTTGAGTCTACACTGCCATATAATCCAGTGAAAATTAGATAATCTGTGGAAGAGGCCTAAGTGAGGCCTAACTCTGCCTGTCGCCTGGGTGAGTGGGTTGCTAGGAGACCAAGTGGGCAGAGCTTAGCCTTCTAACTGGCAGCAATTGGATAAAAAACAATTATTCCTCTCCCTGTAATTAGGACTTTATTTTTCTTTTCTTTTTGTTGTATCAACCTAGAGGCGTGGATGATGGGTTGTGTTGTCAAATTTCGAGGTTGGGGGGGCTGTAGTTTTGTTGTTTGTCGGTCGCCGTGATGCCATCACTCTTTTATATATATAGATAGATTCTCATCCAAACCCAAGTAACGAAGGCCCTCGTATGTACTGAGAAGCAACAAGAGTGGCACCGTCTCCGCAATGGAAGGTTGACCTCCCTCCATCTCCTTGCTGGCAGAGCAACGTGTTCTCTCGTCCTCCTCGACACACATCCCTTCCTTCCCTCTCTCCCAAGCCTTTTTCCCAGGCCTTAATGGGGCGATGAATTATGCATGGCTGCCCCTTCCTCCAGCTCCGTCTCTGGGGAAGGCAGAGAATGAGGGAGGGGGGAAGCTTCACATCTTGATGCTGACCTACATTTTGATTTGTCTCTCTTTCTCCCCACCCTTGGATCGCTTGCAATTTTCAGGGTGGGTTTCGGAAAAGGAAAGGAGATCCAAGGGTGGGGGCTTGCTTGGCCTTTTGCGGCCACCCACCGCCATCCTTTTCCTCTTCTTTGCATCGCAATGGCTGCAAAAGCTCCCGGCGGGGTTGCGGTTTGCATGGGGCGAGGCCGGAGCTGCTTCTTGCTTCGGGGCTCCTTTAATTCAGAAGAAAAATCCATGCGCCGAAAGATCCAGGCATGGATTCCACCACTGCAGCAAGCAAGGAGACTTGCTGGCTCATAGCATCCATAGCCATCTCTCTCCCTAGAGTTGGTCCTGATAAATATACCGTATATACTCAAATACAAGCCGAGTTTTTCAGCCCTTTTTTTAGGACTGAAAAAGCTCCCCTTGGCTTATACTCGGGTTGGCTTATATTCAGGTCAGCTTATACTCAAGTATATATGGTCTCAGAGAAGACTCAGAGCGGCTTACAAATACAATATAATATTAGCATAGCACAATATAAGCATTACATTACTATATTGTACTATATCATTATATGGTAATATGATTAGTAATATTACATATAATATATAATTAATAGTATTATATTGTATATTACTTTTCTCTATTATTATTGGTATTGTTACATTTATTATTTTACTCTATTATTATTGGTATTGTTACATTTATTATTTTACTCTATTATTTATTATTATTACATTTATTATTGTACTCTATTATTGTTACTGTTACATTTATTTTATTCTGTTTTTATTATGATTAATACATATATTATTTCACTCTGATATTATTGTTATTACATTTATTTTATTTTATTTTTAACATGATTAATACATACTGTATATACTTGAATATAAGCCTAGTTTTTCAGCCCTTTTTTTAAGACTGAAAAAGCCCCCCTCGGCTTATACTCGGGTGAGGGTCCTGGTTGGCTTATATTTGGGTCAGCTTATACTCAAGAATGGTACATTTATTATTTTACTCTATTTATTATTATTACATTTATTATTTTACTCTATTATTATTGGTATTATTACATTTATTATTTTACTCTATTTATTATTGCATGTATTATTTTCCTGTATTTATTTATTATTATTATTACATGTATTATTTTACTCTATTATTATTAAAAGGATACATAAGCACATTTACATTGTAGAAGATGAAAACAATGATTTAATCAGAGTTGGACAGTCTTGTCTTAAATTTGAGCTTGATGTAAACATTCAAAAACATTTAACCTACGGATGCCTCAATTAATGTAATTTTATAGGTAACTATTTTTATTTCTGAAATTTACCACTCTCAGCTTATACTTGAGTCAATGTTTTCCCAGTTTTTTTGTGGTAAAATTAGTTGCCGCGGCTTATATTCAGGTCGGCTTATACTCGAGTATATACGGTATATTATTTCACTCTGATATTATTATTATTAGATTTATTATTGTACTCTATTATTATTGTTACTGTTACATTTATTTTACTCTATTTTTATTACGATTAATACATATATTATTTCACTCTGATATTATTGTTATTACATTTATTATTGTACTCTATTTATTATTACATTTATTATTTTACTCTATTATTATTATTATTATTATTATTATTAAAAGGACACATAATCAAAATGCCGGAGATGAGAATAATGATTTAATCAGAGTTGGGCAGTCTTATCTTAAATTAATTTTATGTAAATATTCAAAAACATGTAGCCTACGGATGCCTCGATTAATGTAATTTTATTGGTATCTATTTTTATTTTTGAAATTTACCGCTCTCGGCTTATACTTGCGTCAATGTTTCCCCGGGTTTTAATTGCAGTTTATAAATCAGAAATATTTTTAATGGAAGCACAGTTGGGGGGAATTGTTAAAATGACAATCACCAAAAAGGTGACTTTAAAAAAATAAAGCCATATGAGCACTGTAGGCATAAGAAGGCATTTTAGTGCTAATTGGGAGATCAATAAAAATAAATGGGGTGCTAAATGGCACCAACAGTAAGGTAATCGCAGAGGTGTGGGCAGGTAACAGGGACCGGTCTTAGGTTTGAACAATTTTTTTTGTTTCCAAATAGAAAAACCATCCTTAATCCAAGACTCAAAAAAAAATTGACTGCTTTGAACCACAACTCCTCCAATCCCTGCATCGTTGCAATTCCAAAGACGTATATTTTCATTCTCGATGCTGTCAGGGATGTGACCCTTTGAATCTGGGTGATCGAGTTGAAAAAAAAATAAAACTTTCGTTTCAGGCAGCTTTTAATTGGGATGATTGCAGTTGCTATATTTCAGTGTTTTTAAATTGCTGGCACTGAATATTTAATTGCTGGCTTTTGAACTATTGGTTTTTAAGCTGGGTTTAGATTGCCGGTTATTGATTCTGACATTGCTGTGGAGCTCTCTTTGCTTCTCTGAGTGTTTTGAAAGGTCTGTATCGTCCTTTCCACAAACTGGCAGCATCCAGATGGCCTGGACTATTCCTATTCTTTTCTCTGGCACACAGCAAACAGAGGAACTAGATTTTCTGCTTTTCCTCCACCACAGACATCCCAGTGTTTCTGACTCTCTCTCCATTGGTGTGGAATTTGCATGTATAGTTCACCTACAATCAATGAGTACTCTGAACTCCACCAAAGATGGAATTGGACCAAACTTGGCATGACCAGCAAAAAATATTTATTATTTATTTATTTACAGCATTTATATTCCGCCCTTCTTTCTCACCCCGAAGGGGACTCAGGGCGGATCACATTACACATATAGGCAAACATTCAATGACTTTTAACATAGAACAAAGACAAGACAAACATAGGCTCCGAGCGGGCCTCGAACTCATGACCTCCTGGTCAGAGTGATTCATTGCAGCTGGTTGCAGCTGGCTTGCTCTCCCGCATGCGCCACAGCCCGGGCCCACTGAAGGGCTTTGGGGAAAATTTATTACGGTTTTTGTGATATGTAGTGAAATGTTTGATTCATTGTTGCTATGTAAGTGTGTGTATTCGTTCCGGTAAGCATTCCAGTAGTTAAGTGGTTAAATGCACAGAGCCCTGATTTATGGCTAGAAGGACAAAGCATCAATACAGTAGAATCTCGCTTATCCAACATAAATGGGCCGGCAGAGTGTTGGATTATCGAAAATGTTGGATAATCAGGAGGGATTAAGGAAAAGCCTATTAAACCTCAAATTATGTTATGATTTTACAAATTAAGCACCAAAACATAAGGCTTTACAACAAATTGACAGAAAAAGCAGTTCAATACATGGTAACGTTATGTAGTAATTACTGTATTTACAAATTTAGCACCGAAACATCGCACTGTATTGAAAACATTGACTACAAAAACACTGACTATTAAAGGGCAGACTTCATTGGATAATCCAGAACGTTGGATAAGCGAAGTTTGGATAAGCGAGATTCTACTGTACTTCCGTTTGTGCTACATAGCAGGAAGATATGTCATAGACTGTGGAATGTGGGTTGTGGCTTCAGTTCACTGATAAGAGACACAAAAAGACTCCATGATTCGCTCTTGCCGAAGCAAGATGTGTCCAAGCAGCTCTGGCTGTTTACTTTGTAAATACTTGTAAAATAAAGATATATAGCCGCTGCGATCAGCAGATAAGATCGGCTATGCTTTCATGTTTTTTGGTGCCGCTTGGTAGTTACTAAGTGGTCTAAAGGATTATTATTATTATTATTATTATTATTATTATTATTATTATATCCCGCCCCATCTCCCCGAGGGGACTCAGGGCAGCTTACATGGGGCCAGGGCCAGGCAACAAACAATATTAAACTCAACAGTAGAAAACAAATCAAAAACAGATAAAATCACATATACCAATAAACAATAAACATACTTTGGTAAAAAACCTGGATTGGCTCCTAAAAGTGGAGTGGGCCATAAAAGTGCACATAGTGTATGATGCAAATTAGAATAAAGATATATAAAATAAAGATATATAGCCGCTGGGATCAGCAGATAAGATTGGCTATGCTGTCGTGTTTGTTGGTGCTGCCTGGTAGTTACTAAGTGGCAGAGGCGCTCCAACAATGAGGCGAATTAGGCAGTCGCTGTCCCGCAAAACATACGGGGGCACAGTCGAGACTGCTTTTTCTGTTGATTTGTTGTAAAACATGATGTTTTGGTGCTTAGTTTGTAAAATCTTACTGTAATTTGATGTTTAATAGGCTTTCCCTTAATCCCTCCTTATTATCCAACATTTTCGCTTATCCAACGCTTTTATTTTTCAGTGATTGGTTTGGGGGGGGGGGGGTGCGCCAAAATTCTGTTCGTCTACACTTGAAAATTACCTAGGGCTGGCTCTGCTAAGTGGTCTAATGGTTGAGGAGGAGAGGTGAGACCTGCCTCATTCATCATTTAGGATGCCCATTTTCCTGTCAAAATTCACCTTGATTTGGGGGAGTTGTAGTTGTAGTTCACCTCCAACCAGAGAGCACTGTGAATCCATTTGTTCCCAATAATGAAAGAAGATCTGCGGGGACATCATTATGCTTCTGATGAAGATGTTGAGAAAACTGTGAGACGCTGGTGGCGGAAACAGAGTGTCGACTTCTTCCGTGACGGCTTCAGAAAACTTGTTCGTCGTTGGCAGAAATGTATCCAATTGACTGGTTTCCTTTTGAATGGAACTATTTGGCGGAAAGGAGGAGAGGAGTGGAGATGGGCTTTCCCTTCAAGTGCCCACTGACATCTCCATCTCAGCCAGTGAGTTCTCCTCCGAAGCCTCCAAGATGTTCTTGACAGTTTCCAAGCTAATCAACACCTCTGACGGAGATGGATGGGTGAGAACAGATGGCTTTGGAGGCGATTTCTCCCCACCAACAAGCACCCTTTTCCCGGCTCTGTCTCTATCACTTCTTGAAACTATTTGCTCAAAAGGCATTCCAACCATCACCTCTCTGCACCAGCCCTGGAATGCAAGAAAACAACGAGGAAAAGGAGCCATGAGAAGGCAGAATCCCGTTCTAGACTTTCCCGTTGAATCCCAGCTTATTGATTGATCTATTTATTGGATGCTTTTTGGAAGCCACCCACTAGCCAGAGCTCTGCTAAAAAAGCGCAGAAGGCTTTAAAATACAACAATGATCCCCTAATACAATGACTAAAGGAGACAGATCTAGAACGGAGATACAGTTTGGCGGCGAAGGATAAAAATATTTCGGTGTAGAAAACAAAGGAAAACATGCACCAAATCTTGGAAGCAATAAGGCAGGTCTGAAAATGTCCAGGAGAGCGAAAAGCGAGCCAGAGATGGTTGCCCGATGAGAAGGGCAAGTTTTAGTCCAAAATATTAATAGACTAGCTTAGGTACCCATCATTGCCTGGGTTATTTGAACAAGTCATTTTTTTTTCTTTTACAAAATGCATAAGGTTGTGGGTGAACTACAACTCACACCATGCCAGGTTAACCCCCTGAAACTCCATCAGTAGTTAAAGGTTGTTATGTTGGGCAAGTTTGCTGTAGATCAGGGGTCCTCAAACATTTTAAGTGGAGGTCCGATTCACAGTCCCTCAGACTGTTGGGAAGCCGGACTATGAAATTGTCCAAAATTAGGATTGTTGTTTTTGTGTGCCTTCAAGTCATTTCAGACTTAGGTCAACCCTAAAGTTTAGGACAGAGGCCAGGTCAATGACCTTGGAGAGCCATAGTTTGGGGACCCCTGATCTAGACAATCTCATAAAACCATAGGTAAGCAAAGAGACCTCCAAAGACCATCTAGATGGTCTCATAAGACCATAGGTAAGCAAAGAGACCTCCAAAGACCACGTAGATGATCTCATAAGACCATCGATAAGGAAAGGCACCCTCAAAGGCCATCTAGATGATCTCATCAGGCCATCAGAAGACCATAGATAAGGAAAGGGGCCCTCAAAGACTATCTAGATGGTTTCATAAGACCATAGGTAAGGAAAGGGGCCCCCAAAGGACAACTAAACAATCTCATAAAACCATAGGTATGGTAAGAGATCCTCAAAATCCATCTAGATGGTCTCATAGGACCATAGGTATGGAAAGTGACCTCCAAAAGCCATCTAGATGGTCTCATAAGGCCGTAGCTAAGCAAAGAGACCTCCAAAGACCATGTAGATGATCTCATAAGACCATAGATAAGGAAAGGCACCCTCAAAGGCCATCTAGATGATCTCATCAGGCCATCAGAAGACTCCCAGAAATGAAAGTCTGCCCACCCACTCACAACTCCTCCAGTATATTCAGTTGGTCATGGTGGTTGTGTGTGCCAAGTTTGATCCAGGTCCATCATAAGTGGGGTTCACAATTTCTCTGGATATGGGTGAACTACAACTCCCAGAAATGAAAGTCAGCCCACCCACTCCCAATTCTTCCAGTATATTCAGTTGGTCATGGTGGTTCTGTGTGCAAAGTTTGATCCAGGTCCATCATAAGTGGGGTTCACAATTTCTCTGGATATGGGTGAACTACAACTCCCAGAAATGAAGGTCAGCCCACCTACTCCCAATTCCTCCAGTATATTCAGTTGTTCATGGTGGTTCTGTGTGCCAAGTTTGATCCAGGCGCATCGTAAGTGGGGTTCACAATTTCTCTGGTTGTGGGTGAACTACAACTCCCAGAAATGAAGGTCAGCCCACCCACTCCCAACTCCTCCAGTATATTCAGTTGGTCATGGTGGTTCTGTGTGCCAAGTTTGATCCAGGTCCATCATAAGTGGGGTGCAGATCACAATTTCTCTGGTTGTAGGTGAACTACAACTCCCAGAAATCAAGATCTATCCCTCCCAGACCCCTCTAGTAGTCAAATTTGGGCGTGAATGCATTGTTGTTTGAGTTCACGGTGCTCTCTGGATGAGTTCACGGTGCTCTCTGGAAATCAAGGCAAATTCCTCCCAAAGCCTTCCATTATTTTTTGCTGGTCATGAGGGTTCTGGTGGGGTTCAGAATACTCTTTGATTGCAGGTGAACTTTAAATCCCAGTAAAAACAACTCCCAAATGTCAAGGGCAATTCAATAGGTCAGGAAACTCGTGCCCAAAGGCAAAACCGTTCCCCGCGCTCTCTGTTTCTTTGCCGTCGATTTGATTTGCATTATCGCAGTTTGGATAATCAAGGGGCCTTAGGCTGGAGCTTGTTGTTTTATTTATCGTATTTACCATGTTTACCTTATTTATTTATAGCTTTCCTGCACACCGCTTGCAGGGCCCGTATTCCCAAAGTGATCTATAACAAAAAGAGATGGCATCATTAAAGCCCCATCTTGAAAAACCAAAACAGCCTCAAAGAACATAGGAGAGAAAAACATAGTTTGAGAGGGACGAAGCCATAAGAAGATGGCTCAGAGCATTGCTGGTCCATATACCGTATATACTCAAGTATAAGCCGACCCGAATATAAGTCGAGGCACCTAATTTTACCATAAAAAACCGGGAAAACATTGACTCCAGTATAAGCCGAGGGTGGTAAATTTCAAAAATAAAAATAGATACCAATAAAATAACATTAATTGAGGCATCAATAGGTTAAATGTTTTTGAATATTACATTAAGCTCAAATTTAAGATGAGACTGTCCAACTCTGGTCAAATCATTATTCTCATCTTCTTCAATGTCAATGCCCTTATGTATCCTTTTAATAATAATAGAGTAAAATAATACATGTAATAATAATAATAATAATAATAATAAATACAGGAAAATAATACAAGTAATAATAAATAGAGTAAAATAATAAATGCAATAATAATAAGATCAGAGTGAAATAATACATGTATTAATAATAATAAAAATAGAGTATTTTTATTTATTTATTTATTTACAGCATTTATATTCCACCCTTCTCACCCCAAAGGGGACTCAGGGCGGATCACATTACACATATAGGCAAACATTCAATGCCTTTTTAACATAGAACAAAGACAAACAAACATAGGCTCCAAGCGGGCCTCGAACTCATGATCTCCTGGTCAGAGTGATTCATTGCAGCTGCTCTCCAGCCTGCGCCACAGCCCGAGACCAGAGTAAAATAAATGTAATAGTAGCAACAATAATAGAGAAAAATAATACATGTAATAATACCAATAATTATAGTGAAAATTAATAAATGTACCATATATACTGGAGTATAACCTGACCCAAATATAAGCCAACCAGGACCCTCACCCGGTTATAAGCCGAGGGGGGCTTTTTCAGTCTTAAAAAAAGGGCTGAAAAACTCGGCTTATACTCGAGTATATACAGAAAATGTGCTCTATGTATCCTAGAGTGAAATAATAATAATAATAATAATAATAATAATAATAATAATAATAATAATAAATAATGCAATAAAATAATAAATGTAATAACAATAATAGTACCAGAGTGAAATAATAAATGTATTAATAATACAGTAGAGTCTCACTTATCCAACATAAACGGGCCGGCAGAACGTTGGATAAGTAAAAATGTTAGATAACAAGGAGGGATTAGGGAAAAGCCTATTAAACATCAAACTATGTTGTAATTTTACAAATTAAGCACCAAAACATCACGTTTTACAACAAATAGAAAAAACAGTTCGATACAGCAGAGTCTTGCTTATCCAACATTTGCTCATCCAACGTTCTGTATTATCCAAAGCAGTCTGCCTTTTAGTAGTCAATGTTTTTGTAGTCAATGTTTTCAATACATTGCAATGTTTTGATGCTAAATTCATAAATACAATAATTACTACATAGCATTACTGCGCATTGAACTACTTTTTTGGTCAAATTTGTTGTGAAACATGATGTTTTGGTGCTTAATTTGTAAAATCATAATGTAATTTGACATTTAATAGGCTTTTCCTTAATCCCTCCTTATTATCCAACATATTCACTTATCCAATGTACATGGTAACATTATGTAGTAATTACTGTATTTACAAATTTAACACCAAAAGATCACAATGTATTGAAAACTTTGACTACAAAAACATTGACTGCTAAAAGGCAGACTGTGTTGGATAATACAGAACATTGGATAAGCGAAGGTTGCATAAGCGAGACTCTACTGTAATAATAAAAATAGGGCAAAATAAATGTAAAAGTAACAACAATAATAGACTAAAATAAAAAAATGTAATAATAACAATCAATAGAGTAAAATAATAAATGTAATAATACCAATAGTAATAGAGAAAAATAATAAATGTATCATATATACTCCAATATAAGCCAACCTGAATCTAAGCCCACCAGGACCCTCACCTGTGTATAAGCCGAGTCATAAAAAGGGCTGAAAAACTCAGCTTATACTTGAGTCTATACGGTAGTCTGCTCAAGCTTTAATAATGTAGCCTTGGAACTGTAATTGTAACTCGGTGCCTGTTTTCCCCCTGAACTCTCCTATTGTTGGTGTTAAGGAGACTCGGTTGGGGTAGCTGATGAGAGTTTGCGTCCAAGGAGCCTCGGGGCGTGCCGAAAAAACGCAGATGCCGAATGATGGATGGCTGAGCCGGCGGCGGAGGGCTGGGTGGCCGGGAGACGGATGAGCCTGTCCTCACCCTTATCCCTCTCCGTCCATCATTCCTTCCTCTCCGCCTCCCACCCAATCTCTCTTTTGCAGCAGAGAGGGGCCGAACCTGGCCGGGCCCAGGTAGAGATTGATGGCCGGGGAGGAGGGAGCGGCGGCACTTGGGCACGGAAGGATAGGGACCAGAGGAGAAGGCCGTTTGGGAGAGATAACCGTAGTCGTGTAGTGGATTGCGTCCTAGAGCTGGAAGAGACTCCAAGGACCATGCCATGCAGGATGACACAATCAAAGCCCTCCCGACAGATCGCTATCCAAGACTCTGTTTAAAGCCCTCCAGAGAAGGAGACATTCTATCTGGAAAGTTGGTGGATTCATAGAATCCTAGAGACTCCAGCCCCCTTCTGCCAGGCACGAATAATGATTTTTTTTAGTTCTAAAATCGAAAACCGATTTCCCAAGAAATTGCTCAAGTACGGTATATGATAAACATTAGCAAAAGAGTTTGCATGGCACCTTAAAAGACGAGCACACCAATGTGAACCAGCAACCGTTTTTTCAGAAGTATGATGTTAACCTCAGTTCACAAATAGGTTTCCTATTGTTTCGTTTTTTTCTTTTTTATGGTGACAAATCATGGATCATCTGTACACATTTAAAATGAATGAATTAATGAATGAATTATCTATATATATAAAAGAGTGATGGCATCACGGCGACCTACAAAACAACAAAACTACAGCCCCCCCACCTCGAAATTTGACAACACAACCCATCATCCATGCCTCTAGGTTGATACAACAAAAAGAAAAGAAAAATAAAGTCCTAATTAGAGAGAGAGGAATAATTGCTTTTATCCAATGGCTGCCAGTTAGAAGGCTAAGCTCCTCCAACTTGGTCTCCTAGCAACCCAATAAATAATAATAAAAAACACTAAAATTAATACAATAAAATACTATAATAACAGAAAATAACTAAAAATAATACAAGAAAATAATAAAATATAATAAATAAAAATATATCTTACAATAAAATTAATAAAAAATTGCAAATAACGTCAAATAAAAATTACACAACAATTTTTAACCAATACCACCACCACTTTGCCACAGCAACGTGTGGCCGGGCACAGCTAGTATAATAATAATAGTATCTGTGCCCGGCCACGCGTTGCTGTGGCAAATTGTGGAGGTATTGGAAATAAAGTATTCAGGAATTGGCGATAGTTAGTACAGTAGAGTCTCACTTATCCAACATAAACCGGCCGGCAGAACGTTGGATAAGCGAATATGTTGAATAATAAGGAGAGATTAAGGAGATACCTATTAAACATCAAATTAGGTTATGATTTTACAAATTAAGCACCAAAACATCATGTTATACAAGAAATTTGACAGAAAAAGTAGTTCAATACGCAGTAATGCTATGTAGTATTTACTGTATTTACGAATGTAGCATCAAAATATTATGATGTATTGAAAACATTGACTACAAAAATGCGTTGGATAATCCAGAACGTTGGATAAGCAAATGTTGGATAAGTGAGACTCTACTGTAATGGCCTTTCAGTTTCAAAGCCTGGCTGCTTCCTCCCTGGGGGAATCTTTTGTTGAGAAGGTGTTATGACTTGGATTTTTGGTTTTGTTGTCGGAACCTAGCTGCAAGGACCGTGGGTTGTGTTGCCAAGTTTCGTGGTCCTGGGTGGTTTAGTTTCGTTGTTTAGCTTTAGGTAAAAATGCCATAAGCTTTTTATATATATAGATAATAATATGGAGCCTTGGCATTCTGGGTTATATATTTATTTATTTGCTACATTTATATGCCACCCTTCTCACCCCAAAGGGGACTCAGAGCGGCTTACAAATTAAATTTCCATACAATATTATATTATTAGCATAGTGCAATACTGGCAATAAATTACTATATTGTACTATATCAATTTATTGTAATATTATTAGTAATATTACATGTAAAATATAAAATATAATATATAGGTGTGTGGAAGGGCCTTGAGTCTACACTGTCATATAATCCAGTTCAAAACAGATAATCTGTATTTTATAGGCAGTGTGGAAGAGGCCTGAGTGAAGAGGCCCTGGGAGCCATTAAATGGCTGAGTGGGTTGCTAGGAGACGAAGTGGGCGGAGCCTACCCTTCTAATTGGCAGCAAAAGGAAAAAACAGTTCTTCCTCTTCCTCTAATTTGGACTTTATTTTCCTAAGTTTTTTTTATTGAAAGACATATTTTGGATGACTATGTCTTTTGTGGCCAAATTTGGTATGTTTGGGTTCAGTGGTTTTGTTGTTTACTCCATAGTAAAATGCACATTACATTTACAGATAGATTCTTCTTCTTCTTCTTCTTATTATTATTATTATTATTTTCGTCGTCATCATCTAACCGTTTTGTCTCTTTCTCTTTTTCTCTCCGCAGCTGGCACCACGTACATTTTCGGGAAAGGCGGGGCGCTGATCACGTACACGTGGCCCCCCAATGACCGACCGAGCACGCGGGCCGACCGCCTGGCCGTGGGCTTCAGCACGCATCAGAAGAACGCCATTCTGGTGCGGGTGGACAGCGCTTCCGGACTCGGCGACTACTTGCAGCTGCACATAGTAAGGACAAAGGGGAAAGCGAGAGAAGTGGGAGTGGGAGCTGGTGGTGCTTCTCAACCCGGAGCAGGTCTTTTGTAGAGCAAATGGATCTTAACTCCCCATTCAAGATCAAGCCTGACTAAAAAAAATATTTTCCATCTCGGTATTACATGGTTATATTGCATCTTATATGGATGTTCATTAGACATGTCCAAAAATCGTTTTGAATCGTATATCGGAATTATTTTGGATTGTTCTCGCTTTTTGATACGCATTCCGAGACATTGTCTCACAGCGCAACCAGCAATGTAATTCGAACCATTGTTGGCCCATTCTCTAATTGTCTCTTAATGTTTCGTTAATTCCCCCCCCCATTTTTTAAAAAATATATATTTTAAAAAATATTTTTTAAAAATAATTTGTTTCCTCAACCTACCTTGAATGGGAGCTTAGCGCCCGCCTAACATGGCTACCGCTCCCCAGCCAATCAGAAGCTTCCATGATTGACGCAAAGGTGGGGGCTAACGTCCTCTGCGTCCACATGGAAGATTGCCATACAAGCCCAGTGTGTAGCGATTGCGCATGCGCATGCGCCATTTTAGAAACATTTAGAATCATTACGAATTTTCGGAAATATCCGAAATTTTTGGGTGAAAAAATCGGAAATACTTTCTATATCGAAGCGCCAGCACCCCCTACTTTAGAAACGAGAATTGAAACATTTTTTTCATCGATCGGACATGCCTAATGTTCACTCCAAGGTCTGGAAAGTTGCGCAAATTCATCTTCCGTCTTGACACTTGGAAGGGAGTCTTAATCTGCGTCTCGTGGCACGTTTTATTTAGCCAAGGCTTTTACCGACTCCGGTTCACTCAATCCATCCAATGAAGTGAATTGCAAGTCCTTGAAAGCTTGGGTCACATAAAAGCCCAAGCACACAAACCCACTTTATATCCATACCTGTTGGGGAACATTTACATTTGCCGTCGGTCCTCGACTTGTGCGGATTTAACTTTCATGAGTCTTATTTGTGAGTTTAGCATCAATAATTAAATGGGGATGTTTTGGGAGATTTGTGGCCGCTGAGGAAAATTGCAGCCGACGCGCGTAGACTAGAAAATGTAAAGAATAGGGGGGGAAATATAGTTCAGTATGCCATAAATGCATAAAATATATGTACAGTGCTTTAATATGCGGGTTAAATACGACAACAGTATTAAGAGTTAAGGTTACGGGGACGGGGGGAGAGATTTTAGGAGCGCACTCTCACCTTTCTTCAAATCCCAGGAAGATGTATGTTGTGCTGTCAAAAGTTTTCATGGCCGGAATCACTGAGATGCTGTGAGTTTTCATGTTCCAGAAACATGGCCTAATGGTTTTGTTGTTAACCCGGTCCTAATTATACACATTACATTTTTATATATATACATAATCATAGAGTTGGAAGGACTACAACTCCCACATTCCTACTGACTTTGTGTTGTCGAAGGCTTTCATGGCCAGAATCACTGGGTTGCTGTGCATTTTCCGGGCTGTATGACCATGTTCCAGAAGCCGGTGAAAGGTCAATGGGGAGTTTTCCCGTGATATCAGATTAGGTCTCAGGACAGAGGGAGTGAAAACTAGATTAATTAGGCCTTTGGAGAGACTCTGTGAGAAGTATTGTTGAAGGCTTTCATGGCTGGAATCATTTTCTGGGCTGTCTGACCATGTTCCAGAAGCATTCTCTTCTGACGTTTCACCCACATCTATGGCAGGCATCCTCAGAGGTTGTGAGGTCTGCTGAAAACAAGGCAATTGAGGTTTATATATGATGCCCAGGGTGGGAGAAAGAACTCTTCTCTGCTTGAGGCAAGTGTGAATGTTGCATTTGGCCAGCTTGATTAGCATTGAATAGCCTTGCAGCTTCAAAGCCTGGCTGTTTCCTGTCTAGAGGAATCCTTTGTTGGGATTTGTTAGCTGGCCCTGATTGTTTCATACCTGGAATTCCCCTGTTTTCTGAGTGTTCTTCTGCTGATTGTTTCTTGTCACCATGTCAGACTACACAGAGAAGACATTGAAATCCACTATGCCATAGGTATGGGAGAAACATCAGGAAAGAATGCTTCTGGAGCATCGCCATACAGCCTGGAAAATTCACACCAACCCAACATGTACGCTACTTGTGTTGCTGCAAGGAACTCCGCACATGCTCAGATATGCTGCTTTCCTCTGTCGCTGTTTTGTTGTGCTCCCTGGCAATGCAAAGAAGCGAGAGGTAGGGCTGATTATGTACTTTTAGCAAAGAGTCTTGGTGATGAATTAACACTTAACACTCTGTACACGCTCAGAGGCTACCTGAGGTCCATGGCTTGGCTGAAAAGAAGAAGGAAATGAGGGAGGGTAGAAAGAAAGAAAGAGAAAGAGAAAGAGAGAGAGAGAGAGAGAGAAAGAAAGGAAGAAAGAGAAAGAGAGAGAGAGAGAGAGAAAGAAAGAAAGAAAGAAAAAGAGAGAGAGAAAGAAAGAGAAAGAGAGAGAGAAAGAAAAAGAGAGAAAGAGAAAGAAAGAAAAAGAGAGAGAGAAAGAAAGAGAAAGAAAGAGAGAGAGAAAGAAAAAGAGAGAGAGAGAGAGAAAGAAAGAAAGAAAGAAAGAAAGAAAGAAAGAAAGAAAGAAAGAGAAAGAAAGAGAGAGAGAGAAAGGAAGGAAGGAAGGAAGGAAGGAAGGAAGGAAGGGAAAGAGAGAGAGAGAGAGAAAGAAAGAAAGAGAAAGAGAGAGAAAGAAAGAAAGAAAGAAAGAAAGAAAGAAAGAAAGAAAGAGAAAGAGAGAAAGAAAGAAAGAGAAAGAAAGAGAAAGAAAGAAAGAAAGAAAGAAAGAGAAAGAAAGAGAAAGAGAGAGAGAGAAAGAGAGAAAGAAAGAAAGGAAGGAAGAGAGAGAAAGAAAGAGAAAGAGAGAGAGAAAGAAAGAAAGAGAGAAAGAGAGAGAGAGAAAGAGAAAGAAAGAAAGAAAGAAAGAAAGAGAGAGAGAGAGAGAGAGAGAGAGAGAGAGAGAAAGAAAGAGAGAGAAAGAAAGAGAGAGGAAGGAAGGAAGGAAGGAAGGAAGGAAGGAAGGAAGGAAGGAAGGAAGGAAGGAAGGAAGGAAGGAAGGAAGGAAGGGAAAGACAGAGAGAGAAAGAGAGAAAGAAAGAAAGAGAGAGAGAGAAAGAGAGAAAGAAAGAAAGAAAGAAAGAAAAAGAGAGAGAGAAAGAAAGGAAGGAAGGAAGGAAGAGAGAGAGAGAGAGAGGGAGGGAAGGAGGGAAGAAACAAAGAGGGAGAGAGGAGAAGAAGAAAGGGATGATGCAAAGCAAAGCAAGAAAAAAGCCCTACCTAATGGAGTTTCCAATGTGGGCAGATGGAGGTTTCATGTCAGGGAAGCAGTGAACCTGTTCAAGGTTTTAACCCAGCTTGAAACAAAGGCCAGACCTTGTCCTCCAAACAGGTTTATCGTGCTGGGTCTCCTCTTTAAAATTTGGACTGGAACTCATCAAAGGTTCAGGCAGGGTTGGACTCCAGTTCCCATTCTCCCCAGGCTGCCTGGGCCGTGTTGGCGGGGGGGCAGACCAAGCCGGGCCCCCGTTTCTGCTCCCTGATTAATTCCAAGCAGGCTGCGGGCGGGCGGTCCATCTCTGTGCCATGCCTATTAATATTGATGCCTTAATGGCTGTGCGTGATCTTGGGCAAAGCGGGAGGGGAGGGAGAAGGAGAGGAGAAAATCTCGTTACTTAATGAAATACTCATTGCCTGGAGGGGGGAAAGGGACACAGAAGGCGAATGCCGCTCTCCCGGGCACAAAGGCGGGTGTCGCTCTGGGCCTTGGCACCCCAGATGGACGGGCGCGGAGTCATCCCTCGCTCAGCCGACACGGCCTCCTTCCTCCTTTCCTGTCTCTCGTTCTGTTGTTGGATGCAAACCAAGGCTCTGCTGCATAGGAAAGATATACAGCAGCATCACACCATCCATTGATGCAGACCAGGGGTCCCCAAACATTTTAAACAGGGGGGCAGTTCTGACCGTTGGAGGGCCGGACTATAGGTTAAAAAAAATACTACGAACAAATTCCTATGCACACTGCACTATATCTTATTTTGAAGTAAAGAAACAAAATGGAAACAAATATAGCCTCGATGTTAATAATAATAATAATAATAATAATCTATATATATAAAAGAGTGATGGCATCAGGGCAGCGAACAAAACAACAAAACTACAGGCCCCCCAACCTTGAAATTTGACAACACAACCCATCATTCACGGCTCTAGGATGATACAACAAAAAGGAAAAGAAAAATAAAGTCCTAATTACAGGGAGAGGAATAATAGTTTTTATCCAATTGCTGCCAGTTTGAAGGCTAAGCTCCGCCCACTTGGTCTCCTAGCAACCTACTCAGCCCAGGGGACAGGCACAGTTAGGCCTCACTTAGGCCTCTTCCACAGATTATCAGATTTCAACTGGATTATATGGCAATGGAGACTCAAGGCCCTTCCACACAGCTATATAACCCATTTAGAATCTTATATTATCTGCTTTGAACTGCATTATCTTGACTCCACACTGCCATTTAATCCACTTCAGTGTGCATACAAAACATAATGACAACCATACAACAGACATTCAATACCACCACTACCTCAACAATTTCTCACCAACACCACCAGACAAGGCCACAGCAACGCGTGGCCGGGCACAGCTATTGTTAATAATAATAATAATAATCATCATCATCATCATCATCCGAAAATACATCACACAGTCCTAGACACTTGGGAAGTGTTCGACTTGTGATTTTGTGATATGAAATCCAGCATATCTATCTTGTTTGCTGTGTCATAATAAAATAATAATAATAATAATAACAATAATAATAATCCAGTCTCTGACCAACACTGTCCGAATTTTTAGCACTGATATCAACATGGAGTTTGGTTTGGACAAATGTTCAACAGTGGCATTGAAGAAGGGAAAAATCATTGAAAATGATGGCATATATATGCCTAATGGCCAAACAATAAAGTGTCACCAGCCAGAGGCCTATAAATATCTGGGCATATTAGTCAACATTGCTAATAGTCAACACGGATTTACCAAAAACAAGTCATGCCAGACTAATCTGATCTCTTTTTTCGATAGAGTTACGAGTTGGGTCGATACAGGGAATGCTGTGGATGTAGCGTACCTGGATTTCAGTAAGGCCTTCGACAAAGTCCCCCACGACCTTCTGGCAAACAAACTAGTAAAATGTGGGCTAGACAAAACTACGGTTAGGTGGATCTGTAATTGGCTAAGCGAACGAACCCAAAGGGTGCTCACCAATGCGTCGTCTTCATCATGGAAAGAAGTGACAAGTGGAGTGCCGCAGGGCTCCGTCCTGGGCCCGGTTCTGTTCAACATCTTTATTAACGACTTAGACGAAGGGTTAGAAGGCACGATCATCAAGTTTGCAGATGACACCAAACTGGGAGGGATAGCTAACACTCCAGAAGACAGGAGCAGAATTCAAAACGATCTTGACAGACTAGAGAGATGGGCCAAAACTAACAAAATGAAGTTCAACAGGGACAAATGCAAGATACTTCACTTCGGCAGAAAAAATGGAAATCAAAGATACAGAATGGGGGACGCCTGGCTTGACAGCAGTGTGTGCGAAAAAGATCTTGGAGTCCTCGTGGGGAACAAGTTAAACATGAGCCTACAATGTGATGCGGCAGCTAAAAAAGCCAATGGGATTTTGGCCTGCATCAATAGGGGAATAACGTCTAGATCCAGGGAAGTTATGCTCCCCCTCTATTCTGCCTTGGTCAGACCACACCTGGAATACTGTGTCCAGTTTTGGGCACCGCAGATGAAGGGAGATGCTGACAAGCTGGAAAGCGTCCAGAGGAGGGCAACTAAAATGATTAAGGGTCTGGAGAACAAGCCCTATGAGGAGAGGCTTAAAGAGCTGGGCATGTTTAGCCTGCAGAAGAGAAGGCTGAGAGGAGACATGATAGCCATGTACAAATATGTGAGGGGAAGTCATAGGGAGGCGGGAGCAAGCTTGTTTTCTGCTGCCCTGCAGACTAGGACACAATGGAACAATGGCTTCAAACTACAGGAAAGGAGATTCCACCTGAACATCAGGAAGAACTTCCTCACTGTGAGAAGGGCTGTTCGGCAGTGGAACTCTCTCCCCCGGGCCGTGGTGGAGGCTCCTTCTTTGGAGGCTTTTAAGCAGAGGCTGGATGGCCATCTGTCGGGGGTGCTTTGAATGCGATTTCCTGCTTCTTAGCGGGGGGTTGGACTAGATGGCCCTTGAGGTCTCTTCCAACTCTACTATTCTATGATTCTATGATTCTATGATTCTATTACAGCTGGACAACATCAAGCATGAACATGTGAAGACTGTGGTCAGCAAAGAATACACACAAAGGGTCAGAAAAATGCTCCAAAGCAAGCTCAATGGAGGCAACACCATCAAGGCCATAAACACCTGGGCCATACCTGTCATAAGATATACTGCTGGCATCATAAACTGGACACAGGTGGAACTGGACAATTTGGACAGAAAAACAAAAAAACTCATGACCATTCATCATTCACTGCACCCTCGCAGTGATGTTGACCGGCTATATCTGCCTAGAAGATCAGGGGGCAGAGGACTCTTACAAGTCAAACAAGCGGTCAAAGAAGAAGAACATGCCCTGGCAGAAGATGGAAAGCAAAGGGAAGAACCCGCTTTGATTGAAGTCAAAAATCAGAAACTCCTCAAAGCACAGCAGACAAAAAACCAGTACAAGAAAACCACACTACAAACTAGAGCTGACAGCTGGCACAACATAACATTGCATGGAAAGTTCCTTGACAAAATTGAAGGAAAAGCTGATAAGGAGAAGACCTGGCTCTGGCTCACGAATGGGACCCTGAAGAAGGAGACAGAAGGCCTGATCCTTGCAGCCCAGGAGGAAGCCATCAGAACAAATGCAATCAAGGCCAAGATCGAAAAATCAGCTGATGACCCAAAATGCAGACTGTGCAAGGAAGCTGACGAAACCATGGATCATACCCTCAGCTGCTGTAAGAAAATCGCACAGACAGACTACAAACAGAGGCACAACTATGTGGCCCAAATGATTCATTGGAACTTATGCCTCAAGTACCACCTGCCAGCAGCAAAGAACTGGTGGGACCACAAACCTGCAAAAGTATTGGAAAACGAGCACGCAAAGATACTGTGGGACTTCCGAATCCAGACTGACAAAGTTTTGGAACACAACACACCAGACATCACAGTTGTGGAAAAGAAAAGGGTTTGGATCATTGATGTCGCCATCCCAGGTGACAGTCGCATTGACGAAAAACAACAGGAAAAACTCAGCCGCTCTCAGGACCTCAGGATTGAACTTCAAAGACTCTGGCAGAAACCAGTGCAGGTGGTCCCGGTGGTGATCAAAAATGCCTTCGATAATCCAGAAAGTTGGATAGGCGAGTCTTGGATAAATGGGACTCTACTGTATGTACATATAATTTGTAAGCCGCTCTGAGTCCACTTCGGGGTGAGAAGGGTGGGATATAAATGTAGCAATTAAATAATAAATAATAATAATGCAAGTTCAGGTCCCTGTTCCTACTGTGGCAAAGCAAACCCGCACAACTGCGCCTTCCCATCTCATTCTGAACAGCAATAGACATAAGTGGAGTCCTCTTGTCTGCAATACTGGAGCCAGCAATAACCATTGTGTCTGGTAGCCATTGAGAGCCTCAGTCTCCATGAATTTCCCTAATCCTCCTTTTTAGCCGTCCAAGTTGGCAACCATCGCTGCATCTTCTGGCAGCCACTCCCTCCACTGTGTGAAGATGTCCTTCTGTTCATCCATAGCACTCAGCCATGACAGTTAAAGTGGTATCCAAGTGCATTAATTCTACAGTGTCGATCAGTGGTTCCCAGACTTATTTGACCTGTCGCCCCCTTTCCAGAAAAAATATGACTCAGCACCCCCTGGAAAGGGGGCGTGGCTTAGAGGGATGGGCGTGGCTCCTGCTCAAGAGGGCGGGGCTGAGCCTCTCCCCTAGTCCAAGATGCAGGGCTCAGAGGGAGGTGAGCGGGGCCACAACAGGGCGGCCAGGACTGGGATAGGCGGAGTTACGAGCTCTGAGATAGGGCTGAGCTTCTATCCCTGTCCTGCGGTGCCTGCCAGGACACAGGGGGCGGGGCCTCTTCCAAGTGCCTGACGGGGCTGAACCTCTATACCCCGCCCCCGTGTTCTAATAAGTGCCTTAAGGGAGGTATACAGAGGCTCTTGGGAAGAGCCCCTGCCCCTAGCCCCACTCTTTAGTCCTAAAAAGCCTCTCAGGAGAAGTATAGAGGCTCAGCCCTGTCTCAGGCTCTTGGAAGGAGGCCCCGCCCCCTTCCCTAGCCCCACCCTTTATTTATTTATTTATTTACAGTATTTATATTCCATCCTTCTCACCCCAAAGGGGACTCAGGGCGGATTACAATGAACACATGTATGGCAAACATTCAATGCCAACAGACAAACAACATATATAGACAGACACAAAGGCATTTAACATTTTTTTTCCAGCTTCACGATTCCGGCCACAGGGGGAGCTGTTGCTTCACTGTCCACTAGTGGCTGTACTTCCTCATTCCTTTCCTCGTGTTTTGCTGGCAGTTTTATGATGTTGTAAATTAGTTAAATTAGCCTCCCGCATAAAGCGTACCTAAATTTCCCTACTTGACAGATGCAACTGTCTTTCGGGGCTGCATAGGTCAACAGCAAGCTGGGGCTATTAATGGTCGGGGGTTTAACCCAACCGGGGCTTCGAACTCATGACCTCTCGGTCAGTAGTGATTTATTGCAGCTGATTACTAGCCAGCTGCGCCACAGCCCGGCCCTTAGTCCTAAAAGGCCTCTCAGGAGAGGTATAGAGGCACAGCCCTGTCTCGGGCTCTTGGAAGGAGACCCCGCCCCCTTCCCTAGCCCCGCCCTTTAGTCCTAAAAGGCCTCTCAGGAGAGGTATAGAGGCTCAGCCCTGTCTCGGACTCTCGGAAGGAGGCCCCGCCCCCTTCCCTAGCCCCGCCCTTTAGTCCTAAAAGGCCTCTCAGGAGAGGTATAGAGGCTCAGCTCTGTCTCGGGCTCTTGGAAGGAGGCCCCACCCCCACTCCTAGCCCCGCCCTTTAGTCCTAAAAGGCCTCTCAGGAGAAGTATAGAGGCTCAGCCCTGTCTCAGGCTCTTGGAAGGAGGCCCCACCCCCACTCCTAGCCCCACCCTTTAGTCCTAAAAGGCCTCTCAGGAGAAGTATAGAGGCTCAGCCCTGTCTCAGGCTCTTGGAAGGAGGCCCCGCCCCCACTCCTAGCCCCACCCTTTAGTCCTAAAAGGCCTCTCAGGAGAAGTATAGAGGCTCAGCCCTGTCTCGGGCTCTTGGAAGGAGGCCGCGCCCCCACTCCTAGCCCCACCCTTTAGTCCTAAAAGGCCTCTCAGGAGAAGTATAGAGGCTCAGTCCTGTCTCAGGCTCTTGGAAGGAGGCCCCGCCCCCACTCCTAGCCCCACCCTTTAGTCCTAAAAGGTCTCTCAGGAGAGATATAGAGGCTCAGCCCTGTCTCAGGCTCTTGGAAGGAGGCCCCGCCCCCTTCCCTAGCCCCGCCCTTTAGTCCTAAAAGGCCTCTCAGGAGAAGTATAGAGGCTCAGCCCTGTCTCGGGCTCTTGGAAGGAGGCCCCGCCCCCACTCCTAGCCCCACCCTTTAGTCCTAAAAGGCCTCTCACGAGAAGTATAGAGGCTCAGCCCTGTCTCGGGCTCTTGGAAGAAGGCCCCGCCCCCACTCCTAGCCCCACCCTTTAGTCCTAAAAGGCCTCTCAGGAGAAGTATAGAGGCTCAGCCCTGTCTCGGGCTCTTGGAAGGAGGCCCCGCCCCCACTCCTAGCCCCACCCTTTAGTCCTAAAAGGCCTCTCAGGAGAAGTATAGAGGCTCAGCCCTGTCTCAGGCTTTTGGAAGGAGGCCCCGCCCCCTTCCCTAGCCCCGCCCTTTAGTCCTAAAAGACCTCTCAGGAGAAGTATAGAGGCTCAGCCCTGTCTCGGGCTCTTGGAAGGAGCCCCGCCCCCTTCCCTAGCCCCGCCCTTTAGTCCTAAAAGACCTCTCAGGAGAAGTATAGAGGCTCAGCCCTGTCTCAGGCTCTTGGAAGGAGGCCCCGCCCCCTTCCCTAGCCCCGCCCTTTAGTCCTAAAAGACCTCTCAGGAGAAGTATAGAGGCTCAGCCCTGTCTCAGGCTCTTGGAAGGAGGCCCCGCCCCCTTCCCTAGCCACGCCCTTTAGTCCTAAAAGACCTCTCAGGAGAAGTATAGAGGCTCAGCCCTGTCTCGGACTCTCGGAAGGAGGTCCCGCCCCCTTCCCTAGCCCCGCCCTTTAGTCCTAAAAGGTCTCTCAGGAGAGATATAGAGGCTCAGCCCTGTCTCAGGCTCTTGGAAGGAGGCCCCGCCCCCACTCCTAGCCCCACCCTTTAGTCCTAAAAGGCCTCTCAGGAGAAGTATAGAGGCTCAGCCCTGTCTCAGGCTCTTGGAAGGAGGCCCCGCCCCCACTCCTAGCCCCACCCTTTAGTCCTAAAAGGCCTCTCAGGAGAAGTATAGAGGCTCAGTCCTGTCTCAGGCTCTTGGAAGGAGGCCCCGCCCCCACTCCTAGCCCCACCCTTTAGTCCTAAAAGGTCTCTCAGGAGAAGTATAGAGGCACAGCCCTGTCTCGGGCTCTTGGAAGGAGGCCCCGCCCCCACTCCTAGCCCCACCCTTTAGTCCTAAGAGGCCTCTCAGGAGAAGTATAGAGGCTCAGCCCTGTCTCAGGCTCTTGGAAGGACGCCCCGCCCCCACTCCTAGCCCCACCCTTTAGTCCTAAAAGGTCTCTCAGGAGAGATATAGAGGCTCAGCCCTGTCTCAGGCTCTTGGAAGGAGGCCCCGCCCCCTTCCCTAGCCCCGCCCTTTAGTCCTAAAAGGCCTCTCAGGAGAAGTATAGAGGCTCAGCCCTGTCTCGGGCTCTTGGAAGGAGGCCCCGCCCCCACTCCTAGCCCCACCCTTTAGTCCTAAAAGGCCTCTCACGAGAAGTATAGAGGCTCAGCCCTGTCTCAGGCTCTTGGAAGGAGGCCCCGCCCCCACTCCTAGCCCCGCCCTTTAGTCCTAAAAGACCTCTCAGGAGAAGTATAGAGGCTCAGCCCTGTCTCAGGCTCTTGGAAGGAGGCCCCGCCCCCACTCCTAGCCCCACCCTTTAGTCCTAAAAGGCCTCTCACGAGAAGTATAGAGGCTCAGCCCTGTCTCAGGCTCTTGGAAGGAGGCCCCGCCCCCACTCCTAGCCCCGCCCTTTAGTCCTAAAAGACCTCTCAGGAGAAGTATAGAGGCTCAGCCCTGTCTCGGGCTCTTGGAAGGAGGCCCCGCCCCCACTCCTAGCCCCACCCTTTAGTCCTAAAAGACCTCTCAGGAGAAGTATAGAGGCTCAGCCCTGTCTCAGGCTCTTGGAAGGAGGCCCCGCCCCCACTCCTAGCCCCGCCCTTTAGTCCTAAAAGACCTCTCAGGAGAAGTATAGAGGCTCAGCCCTGTCTCAGGCTCTTGGAAGGAGGCCCCGCCCCCACTCCTAGCCCCACCCTTTAGTCCTAAAAGGCCTCTCAGGAGAAGTATAGAGGCTCAGCCCTGTCTCGGGCTCTTGGAAGGAGGCCCCGCCCCCACTCCTAGCCCCACCCTTTAGTCCTAAAAGGCCTCTCAGGAGAAGTATAGAGGCTCAGTCCTGTCTCAGGCTCTTGGAAGGAGGCCCCGCCCCCACTCCTAGCCCCACCCTTTAGTCCTAAAAGGTCTCTCAGGAGAGATATAGAGGCTCAGCCCTGTCTCAGGCTCTTGGAAGGAGGCCCCGCCCCCACCCTTAGCCCCGCCCTTTAGTCCTAAAAGGCCTCTCAGGAGAGATATAGAGGCTCAGCCCTGTCTCGGGCTCTTGGAAGGAGGCCCCGCCCCCACTCCTAGCCCCACCCTTTAGTCCTAAAAGGCCTCTCAGGAGAAGTATAGAGGCTCAGCCCTGTCTCGGCTCTTGTAAGGAGGCCTCGCCCCCTTTCCCAGCCCCGCCCTTTAGTCCTAAAAGACCTCTCAGAAGAAGTATAGAGGCTCAGCCCTGTCTCAGGCTCTTGGAAGAAGGCCCCGCCCCCACTCTTAGCCCCACCCTTTAGTCCTAAAAGGCCTCTCAGGAGAAGTATAGAGGCTCAGCCCTGTCTCCGGCTCTTGGAAGGAGGCCACGCACACATTCACAGCCCGGAAATGCCCAGGTCGCCCTGCCCTGCTGCCAGTCAGCCGCACTCACTGCCTCTCCGCTAAAGGTTGTGCCAGGGAAGCTCTGGCAGCCTCCATTGTGCAAGTGTCAGGGCTGAAACACTTCTCCAAGGCTTTGCAGACACCGGCCGAGAGGGACTTTGTCTGCTTTGGCAGCCGTGAGGACGGGAGGGAGAGACATGTTCATTTCTGAGAGAAGTCCAAGTACAATGTCTTCTAGGTTTAAGAACTGGAAGAATTCACCCTCCAACTGGCACCCGGGGGGAAGTCAGGTTAATCTGGCTGCCAAGGCTGCCCAAAGTTTGGGGAAATATTACCGTATATACTCGAGTATGAGCTGACCCGAATATAAGCCGAGGCACCTAATTTTACCACAAAAAACTGGGAAAACATTGACTCCAGTATAAGCCAAGATACCAATAAAATTACATTACCATATATACTCGAGTATAAGCCGACCCGAATATAAGCCGAGGCAACTAATTCTACCACCAAAAAAACCCTGGGAAAACATTGACTCCAGTATAAGCCGAGATACCAATAAAATTACATTACTGTATATACTCGAATATAAGCCGACCCAAATATAAGCCTAGGCACCTAATTTTACCACAAAAAACTGGGAAAACGTTGACTCCAGTATAAGCCAAGATACCAATAAAATAACATTACCGTATATACTCGAGTATAAGCCGACCCGAATATATGCCGAGGCACCTAATTCTACCACCAAAAAAACCCTGGGAAAACATTGACTCCAGTATAAGCCAAGATACCAATAAAATTACATTACCGTATATACTCGAGTATAAGCCGACCCGAATATATGCCGAGGCACCTAATTCTACCACCAAAAAAAACCTGGGAAAACATTGACTCCAGTATAAGCCAAGATACCAATAAAATTACATTACCGTATATACTCGAGTATAAGCCGACCCGAATATAAGCCGAGGCAACTAATTCTACCACCAAAAAAACCCTGGGAAAACATTGACTCCAGTATAAGCCAAGATACCAATAAAATTACATTACCGTATATACTCAAGTATAAGCCATAAGCCAAGATACCAATAAAATTACATTACTGTATATACTCGAGTATAAGCCGACCCGAATATAAGCCGAGGCACCTAATTCTACCACCAAAAAAACCCTGGGAAAACATTGACTCCAGTATAAGCCAAGATACCAATAAAATTACATTAATTGAGGCATCAGTAGTTTCAATGTTTTTGAATCTTTACATCAAACTATAATTTAAGACATGAGTGTCCAACTCTGATTAAATCATTATTTTCCTCTTCTGCAATGTAAATGTGCTTATGTATCCTTTTAATAATAGAGTAAAATAATACATGTAATAATAATAATAATAATAATAGAGTAAAATAATACATGTAATAATAAATAGAGTAGAATAATAAATGCAATAATAATAATAAGATCAGAGTGAAATAATAATGTATTAATAATAGAGTAAAATAAATGTAATAGTAGCAACAATAATAGAGTGCAATAATACATGTAATAATAATAATAAATGCAGTAAAATAATAAATGTAATAATAAATAGAGTAGAATAATAAATGCAATAATAATAATAAGATCAGAGTGAAATAATAATGTATTAATAATAGAGTAAAATAAATATAATAGTAGCAACAATAATAGAGTGCAATAATACATGTAATAATAATAATAAATGCAGTAAAATAATAAATGTAATAATAAATAGAGTAGAATAATAAATGCAATAATAATAATAAGATCAGAGTGAAATAATAATGTATTAATAATAGAGTAAAATAAATGTAATAGTAGCAACAATAATAGAGTGCAATAATACATGTAATAATAATAATAAATGCAGTAAAATAATAAATGTAATAATAAATAGAGTAGAATAATAAATGCAATAATAATAATAAGATCAGAGTGAAATAATAATGTATTAATAATAGAGTAAAATAAATGTAATAGTAGCAACAATAATAGAGTGCAATAATACATGTAATAATAATAATAAATGCAGTAAAATAATAAATGTAATAATAAATAGAGTAGAATAATAAATGCAATAATAATAATAAGATCAGAGTGAAATAATAATGTATTAATAATAGAGTAAAATAAATGTAATAGTAGCAACAATAATAGAGTGCAATAATACATGTAATAATAATAATAAATGCAGTAAAATAATAAATGTAATAATAGAGTAGAATAAAAAATGCAATAATAATAATAAGATCAGAGTGAAATAATAATGTATTAATAATAGAGTAAAATAAATGTAATAGTAGCAACAATAATAGAGTGCAATAATACATGTAATAATAATAATAAATGCAGTAAAATAATAAATGTAATAATAAATAGAGTAAAATTATAATAAAAATAGAGTAAAATCAATGTAAAAGTAACAACAATAATAGAGTAAAATAATAAATGTGATGATAATAATTAATAGATTAAAATAATAAATGTAACAATACCAATAATAATAGAGAGAGAAAATATACCATACATACTTGAGTATAAGCCAAACTCAATATAAGCCCACCAGGACTTTCACCTGAGTATAATCTGAGGAGGTTTTTTTTTTGACTGCTCTCCTGTTTGGTGCAAAGTGTTGGCAGACAAAGGGGAGAAGATGAAGCCATGCCAGGGAAAGCTTCAAGGATTCCAACTGCAAAATGGGAAATTTCAGCTCCTCATTAGGAAGAGCTGTTCCAGAGCGGAACCGACGGCTTCTTTCCTTGGCGGTTTTAAAAGCCAAGGCCAGATGGCCATCTGTCAGCAATGCTTTAGCGGTGGTGGTGTTGAGCTTGCATCAGCATCTAGCTTGAGTCCATAAATCGAGCTATAGATGATGCAGGATGGATCAGTAAGAAAGGCTGCCTCCATATCCTCCTCTTCTCAAGGTCTTAGTTGTGCATCTCCTGGCTGGGAAATATGAGGGTTGAATGAAAAGTAATGCCTCCACCTTCGTAACTCCTCCACAGATGGCAGTCCTGGTATGCAGCAGGTACAGTAGAGTCTCACTTATCCAACATAAACGGGCCGGCAAAATGTTGGATAAGCAAATATGTTGGATAATAAGGAGGCATTAAGGAAAAGCCTATTAAACATCAAATTAGGTTATGATTTTACAAATTAAGCACCAAAACATCATGTTATCTATATCTATATCTATATCTATATCTACAGTAGAGTCTCACTTATCCAACATAAACGGGCTGGCAGAATGTTGGATAAGTGAATATGTTGGATAATAAGGAGGCATTAAGGAAAAGCCTATTAAACATCAAATTAGGTTATGATTTTACAAATTAAGCACCAAAACATCATGTTATCTATATCTATATCTATATCTACAGTAGAGTCTCACTTATCCAACATAAACGGGCCGGCAGAATGTTGGATAAGCGAATATGTTGGATAATAAGGAGGCATTAAGGAAAAGCCTATTAAACATCAAATTAGGTTATGATTTTACAAGTTAAGCACCAAAACATCATGTTATCTATATCTATATCTATATCTACAGTAGAGTCTCACTTATCCAACATAAACGGGCCGGCAGAATGTTGGATAAGCGAATATGTTGGATAATAAGGAGGCATTAAGGACAAGCCTATTAAACATCAAATTACGTTATGATTTTACAAGTTAAGCACCAAAACATCATGTTATACAACAAATTGGACAGAAAAAGTAGTTCAATACACAGTAATGCTATGTAGTAATTACTGTATTTACAAATTTAGCACCAAAATATCACGATATATTGAAAACATTGACTACAAAAATGCGTTGGATAATCCAGAACGTTGGATAAACGAGTGTTGGATAAGTGAGACTCTACTGTATATATATAAAAGAGTGATGGCATCAGGGCAGCGGACAAAACAACAAAACTACAGGCCCCCCAACCTCGAAATTTGACAACACAACCCATCATCCACGCCTCTAGGTTGATACAACAAAAAGAAAAGAAAAATAAAGTCCTAATTAGAGAGAGAGGAATAATTGCTTTTATCCAATTGCTGCCAGTTAGAAGGCTAAGCTCCTCCAACTTGGTCTCCTAGCAACCCAATAAAAATAATAAAAAACACGAAAAAATAATAAAAAAAACACTAAAAATTAATACAATAAAATACTATAATAACAGAAAATAACTAAAAATAATACAAGAAAATAATAAAATATAATAAATAAAAATATAACTTACAATAAAATTAATTTAAAAAATGCAAATAACGTCAAATAAAAATTACACAACAATTTTTAACCAATACCACCACCACTTTGCCACAGCAACGCGTGGCCGGGCACAGCTAGTATATAATAAAAGTGAAATCGGAGTATGTATCAGCGTTTTGATTGGCCTGGCGGAATATGTGCTCGCGATTTGATTGGCCGCCACTATCCCAGGCCACTGAGACCAACAGGAATGACGGATCTGCACCAAACTTGGCACACTTCATCCCCATGATGCACTTTATGACCTGCTGCCATTTGGGGGAGGATGGACCATGGATGATGGGATTTGCAGTACTTTCAAACACTTTAACTCCCACAGACTACTGCAATGCCCACCAATGATAGAAATGGACCAAACTTGGCACACAGAACTCCTGTGGACCCCTTTACGTCCTGATGTATATTGGGGCAGGATGGACCAAGGATGATGGAATTTGCAGTACCTTCCCTCACTTCTTGAGACCACAACAACTGCCACAAATCACAGAACTGAACCAAACCAGGCACACATATCCCAAATGACACACTTCACATGCTGCAGCAGTTTGACGGAGGGTGGACCAAGGATTATGGGATTTGCAGTACATTCATCCAATTCACCTCCCACAAACCACTGTGATGCCCATGAATGACAAAACTGTATCAAACTTGACACGCAGGTGCAGGGTAGCCCACTTTACATCCTGGTGAGGTTTGAAAGAGCTTGGACCTTGGATGATGGGACTTGCAGTATGTTCACTCACTTCCTGGGACTACTGTGACCCCCACCAATGACTGATCAAGACCAAACTTGGCACATAGAGCCACCATGGCCCACTCTACATCTTGGTGAGATTTGAAAGAGCTTGGACCTTGGATGATGGGACTTGTAGTATATTCATTCACTTCCCGAGACCACTGTCACCCCATCAATGTCTCATCAAGACCAAACTTCAAACAAACAACACCCATGACTCACTCTACACCCAGGTGCAGTTTGGAGGACGATGGGACTTCCAATACCTTCACTCTCTTCCTGAGAGCACCGCGACCCGCACAAATGACTGATCAAGACCAAACATGGTACATGGAGCCCTCATGACCTATTCTACATACTGGCTCTGTTTGGAGGGGGATGGACACTGGACGATGGGACTTGCATATGGGAGTTGGAGCTCACCCGCACCCACTGAACCCAGCTGACATTGGATATAGGCTACACTTGGAACACAGGCAAACAATGCCTTTCTCAAATGACCCGGGCATCGCCGGGTTTCCAAGCTAGTACAACAAATTTGGCAGAAAAAGCAATACGCAGTAATGCTATGTAGTAATTACTGTATTTATGAATTTAGCACCAAAATATCATGATATATTGAAAACATTGACTACAAAAATGTGTTGGATAATCCAGAACGTTGGATAAGTGAATGTTGGATAAATGAGACTCTACTGTACTGGCTCATTCAGTAGATTCTCCTCTACAGTTCCATTTCGCAGGAATTCTTAGCATTGAACGGTTGTGTTGTTAAAGTGCAAAGTATGGAACCCTGCGCAGACGGGGAAGCCTTAACATTGAACGGTTGTGTTGTTAAAGAGCGAAGTAAAGAACCCTGTGCAGACGGAGAAGCCTTAACATTGAACGGTTGTGTTGTTAAAGAGCAAAGTAAGGAACCCTGCACAGACGGGGAAGCCTTAGCATTGAACGGTTGTGTTGTTAAAGTGTGAAGTATGGAACCCTGTGCAGATGGAAAAGCCTTAGCATTGAACGGTTGTGTTGTTAAAGTGCGAAGTAAGGAACCCTGCGCAGATGGGGAAGCCTTAGCATTGGACAGTTGTGTTGTTAAAGTGCGAAGTATGGAACCCTGTGCAGATGGAAAAGCCTTAGCATTGAACGGTTGTGTTGTTAAAGTGCGAAGTATGCAACCCTGTGCAGACGTTTGGTCAATGCGACTTAAGCGACGTGCAGTCATTGAATTCTTGTCCATGTTCCAGAAGTATTCTCTCCTGACGTTTCGCCCACATGTATGGCAGGCATCTTCAGAGGTTTACACTTTAACAACACAACCTCTGAGGATGCCTGCCATAGGTGTGGGGGAAACGTCAGGAGAGAATACTTCTGGAACATGGCCACACAGCCCGGAAAACATACAATGAAAGCCTTCGACAACAGACCTCAAAACCTCTGAGGATGCCTGCCATAGATGTGGGTGAAATGTCAGGAGAGAATACTTCTGGAACATGGCCACACAGCCCGGAAAACATACAATGAAAGCCTTCGACAACAGACCTCAAAACCTCTGAGGATGCCTGCCATAGATGTGGGTGAAATGTCAGGAGAGAATACTTCTGGAACATGGCCACACAGCCCGGAAAACATACAATGAAAGCCTTCGACAACAGACCTCAAAACCTCTGAGGATGCCTGCCATAGGTGTGGGTGAAACGTCAGGAGAGAATACTTCTGGATCATGGCCACACAGCCCGAAAGACATACAACAATCCTGTGATCCTGGCCATGAAAGCCTTCGACAACAAAGCTCTAGCTTCCACAGCCGGGGAAAACAAGTCGGCTCCATCTTCTCCATGACGTCCCTTCTGATATCCAAAGATGGCAATCATGTCGCTCTCGGTCTTCTCAACAACAACAACCCCTCCTTCGGTTGTTCCTCGTAAGGCTTGGCTTCCAATCTCGGAATAATTTCTGCGATGGGTTCATCTTAGGGTCTCTCTAAATCACGTGAAGGCACGCAACAACAAAGGGACAGTCCCGGGTCACCAACAATGATCTGCAACACCAGAAGCCCCATTTGTAGAAGCCACAGATTGGAACCTGTACACCGAGGAAACCTTGAGCTGCTTGAAACAGACACGGCCATTGCGGCACCAGCGGGTTCCGCTGTCGGCCCGCGTTAGCCTGCCAGGGCCGTGACGAAGAAGGGGACGCGAGGCGAAGGCGCTGGCGTGGTGCGGAGGCAGCCGCGGGGCTCATCTTGACACGCGGGGCGTTCCCGCAACCAGCCGGCCTGGTCTCCTGCCACGCGGGATTAGCGGTGTCACCTCGGTGGGTGCCACGGGCAGCGGGAAACACAAGGGTGCCCTTGTTAGAGCGCTCGAGACATGGAGAGCTACGCTTCTGCCAGCAAAAGTGCGTCGTCTTCATCATGGAAAGAAGACACGAGTGGAGTGCCACAAGCAGGGCTCCGTCCTGGGCCCGGTTCTGTTCAACATCTTTATTAACGACTTAGACGAAGGGTTAGAAGGCACGATCCTCAAGTTTGCAGACGACACAAAACTGGGAGGGATAGCTAACACTCCAGAAGACAGGAGCAGAATTCAAAACGATCTTGACAGACTAGAGAGATGGGCCAAAACTAACAAAATGAAGTTCAACAGGGACAAATGCAAGATACTTCACTTCGGCAGAAAAAATGGAAATCAAAGATACAGAATGGGGGACGATGCCTGGCTTGACAGCAGTGTGTGCGAAAAAGACCTTGGAGTCCTCGTGGGGAACAAGTTAAACATGAGCCAACAATGTGATGCGGCTGCTAAAAAAGCCAATGGGATTCTGTCCTGCATCAATAGGGGAATAGCGTCTAGATCCAGGGAAGTTATGCTCCCCATGCTCTATTCTGCCTTGGTCAGACCACACCTGGAATCACACTGCGTCCAATTTTGGGCACCACAGTTGAAGGGAGATGTTGACAAGCTGGAAAGCGTCCAGAAGAGGGCGACTAAAATGATTAAGGGTCTGGAGAACAAGCCCTATGAGGAGCGGCTTAAAGAGCTGGGCATGTTTAGCCTGCAGAAGAGAAGGCTGAGAGGAGACATGATAGCCATGTACAAATACGTGAAGGGAAGTCATAGGGAGGAGGGAGGGAGCTTGTTTTCTGCGGCCCTGCAGACTAGGACGCGGAACAATGGCTCCAAACTACAGGGAAGGAGATTCTACCTGAACATCAGGAAGAACTTCCTCACTGTGAGAAGGGCTGTTCGGCAGTGGAACTCTCTCCCCGGGGCTGTGGTGGAGGCTCCTTCTTTGGAGGCTTTTAAGCAGAGGCTGGATGGCCATCTGTCGGGGGTGCTTTGAATGAGATTTCCTGCTTCTTAGCAGGGGGTTGGACTAGATGGCCCATGTGGTCTCTTCCAACTCTACTATTCTATGATTCTATGATTCTAAAGTGTGCCGCCGGCGTTGATGGTATTTTTATTCATCCACCGTGTCAGAAGTGAATCGAGGGTGCCGTTATCATGTATTTTAAGAAAACACAAAGTTAAAAACTTGACTTTATACTGGATTTCCTTTGACCACTTGGAGTGGCTCTGGTGTTGCTGTGAGAATGTCCTCCGTTGTCGGAGATGCTTTGAATGCAATTTCCTGCTTCTTGGACTGGATGGCCCATGAGGTATCTTCCAACTCTACTCTTCTATGATTTGATGTGCATGTGGCAGGGATCACATTGTAGTCCATGGTCTACAGCAGGGGTCTCCAAACTTTTTAAACAGGGGGCCAGTTCACGATCCTTCGGACTGTTGGCAGGCCAGACTATAGTTGGCCACTGAGCAATAATAATTAATAATAGTAATAGTAATAATAATAATAATAATAATAATAATAATAATAATAAAGAGGGTTGGAAGAGACCCTTTGGGCCATTGAGTACAATCCCCTTCTGCCTTTGTGCAGTGAAAGCACAAGCAAAGCATCCCTGACAGATGGCCACCCAGACTCAATGTTAATAATAATAATAACAATAATAATAATAATAATAATAATAATAATAATAATAATAATAATAATAAAATGTGCTGTGCCAAAAGATCTCAGCCGGCATTTGGAAACAATAGACATTGACAAAATTACGATCTGCCAACTACAGAAGGCCACCCTACTGGGATCTGCGCGCATCATCCGAAAATACATCACATAGTCCTAGACACTTGGGAAGTGTTCGACTTGTGATTTTGTGAAACGAAATCCAGCAGATCTATCTTGTTTGCTGTATCATACTTATAATTAAAAAGCAGGTTGAAAGAGACCCTTAGTCCAACCCCCTTCTGCCTCTGCACACCAAAAGCACAAGCAAAGCATCCCTGACAGATGGCCACCCAGTCTCAATGTTAATAATAATAATAATAATAATGATAATAATAATAATAATAATAATAATAATAATAATAATAATAGGGTTGTAAGAGAAGAAGAGACCCCTTGGATCATTTAGCCCAACCCCCTTCTGCCCTTGTGCCATGGGGGCCGGATAAATGGCTTCGATGGGCCGCATCTGGCCCCCCAGGCCTTAGTTTGGGGACCCCTGGTCTACAGTTTGCTCTTCTTCACACTCGCATGTTGTGGACTCCACTTTGTAGTCCCATTTCCTAAATTGGCTCTGCATCTTGTACAAGAGTACAGTCTGTTCAGCCTTCCAAGTCACCCCGTCTTCTGTGTGCCCAGGCGGGATTTTCTTATCTGGTATCAGCCATGGATTGAGGTTCCGGGTTTTAGCCTGCCACTTTTGGACTCTTGCTTGCTGAGGTGTTCCTGCGATAATTTCTATAAATCTTGGGAAGCTGTATATTGATTTAAGGTGTTGGTATGCTGGCTGATATCCGGTGCCCCCAGCGGTGCAGCATGTTAAAGCATTCAGCTGTTGAACTTTAATAATAATAATAATAATAATAATAATAATACAGTAGAGTCTCACTTATCCAACATAAACGGGCTGGCATTAGCTTGGATAAGCGAATATCTTGGATAATAAGGAGAGATTAAGGAAAAGCCTATTAAACATCAAATTAGGTTATGATTTTAAAAATTAAGCACCAAAACATCATGTTATACAACAAATTTGACAGACAAAGTAGTTCAATACGCAGTAATGTTATGTTGTAATTACTACATTTACGAATTTAGCACCAAAATATCACGATGTATTGAAAACATTGACTACAAAAATGGCTTGGATAATCCAGAACCTCAGATAATCAAGTCTTGGATAAGTGAGACTCTGTAGTAGTAGTAGTAATAATAATAATAATAATAATAAGAAGAAGAAGAAGAAGAAGAAGTTTATTTATATCCCGCCTCCATCTCCCCCGAAGGGGACTCAGGGCGGCTTACAGATACAGTAGAGTCTCACTTATCCAACGTAAACGGGCCGGCAGAATGTTGGATAAGCAAATATGTTGCATAATAAGGAGAGATTAAGAAAAAGCCTATTAAACATCAAAATAGGTTATGATTTTAGAAATTAATCACCAAAACATCATGTTAGGCAACAAATTTGACAGAAAAAGTAGTTCAATACGCAGTAACGCTATGTAGTAATTATTGTATTTACGAATTTAGCACCAAAATATCACGATGTATTGAAAACATTGACTACAAAAATGGGTTGGATAATCCAGAACGTTGGATAAGCAAGTGTTGGATAAGTGAGACTCTACTGTACCAGATAAAAACAATAACAATATACAATATACAATACATCAATAAACAAAAAGCATAAACAAATTATAAAATTTTAAACATTAACCTATAGAAATAAAAAAATACTTAATAAAACATGGAATTAAAAACAGCGAAGTATGATAATAGACTAAGTAAAATGCACATTATAAAAGTTGTAAACTCAAGATAACAGAATAAAGTGCTGCAAATTTGTTGGAGATCAATTTGGGATGGGAGAGGCCTTGAGTTCACCTTGCGGATTGAAAGGTCACAGGTTCAAATCCGGGGAGCGGAGTGAGCACCCGCTGTTAGCCACAGCTTCTGCCAACCTAGCAGTTCGAAAACATGCAAATGTGAGTAGATCAATAGGTACCGCTCCGGCAGGAAGGTAACGGTGCTACATGCAGTCATGCCAGTTGCTGCATGACCTTGGAGGTGTCTACGGACAACGCCGGCTCTTGGGCTTAGAAATGGAGATGAGCACCAACCCTCAGAGTCGGACACGATTAGACTTAATGTTGGGAAAAACCTTTACTAACTGATCCTGGCTGATATCCGAACAGAGAGGGTTTAATACCTCGTAAAACTACAACTCCCATAGCATTGAGCCATGACAATTCAAGTGGTGCCAAACCGCATTGGTTCCTCAATTATTTCAGTCATTTTCCTTATCCCTATGCATACATAAAAGACGAAGTTGAGTCACCGCTTCAGCGATACGGGACCTTGTGTTGTTCCCAGCCTATTTGGAGATGCCGGCGGTTGATTCCGATCCTTCCGACAAGCGAAAGCCGTTCTGGACCACTGGGCGTCTCTTTCCGGCCCTCTCTGCTGAGCCAAGGGCTTTTTCAAGGCTGGGATGCCATCGCAAGCTGACCGCACTTTAATTAGCAAAGAGGAGGCCAAGGCTTGGGCATGCTGGGTATTAATAGCCCTGCAGTCACTTTGGGTTGTGTCATTTGTGCTGATCTAATCTCCCTAACCAGGAGCAGGGTGTGCGCCTTGTGCATGCAGATCCACAGACCTGCAATACCTTCTGCCTGAACTGTCAGGAGTTTTGCAAGAACTCACCATCTCGGCCCCCCTCCAAGCTGTTTTAGGCCCTTTTATAGAAATTAGAGACAAACAAGAAGTGGTAGCTTCCTGCCCACACAACCATTTCTGCCCAGGAGTAAGCCAAGCCACAGATATAAGATGCTTGTTGCACATAAGACGGGGAAGCCTTAGCATTGAACGGTTGTGTTGTTAAAATGCGAAGTATAGAACCCTGCGCAGACGGGGAAGCCTTAGCATTGAACGGTTGTGTTGTTAAAGAGCGAAGTATAGAACCCTGCGCAGACGGGGAAGCCTTAGCATTGAACGGTTGTGTTGTTAAAGAGCGAAGTATAAAACCCTGCACAGACGCGGAAGCCTTAGCATTGAACGGTTGTGTTGTTAAAGTATGAAGTGTGGAACCCTGTGCAGACAGGGAAGCCTTAGCATTGAACGGTTGTGTTGTTAAAGTATGAAGTATGGAACCCTGCACAGACAGGGAAACCTTAGCATTGAACGGTTGTGTTGTTAAAGTATGAAGTATGGAACCCTGCGCAGACGGAGAAGCCTTAGCATTGAACGGTTGTGTTGTTAAAGTATGAAGTATGGAACCCTGCACAGACAGGGAAACCTTAGCATTGAACGGTTGTGTTGTTAAAGTATGAAGTATGGAACCCTGCACAGACAGGGAAGCCTTAGCATTGAATGGTTGTGTTGTTAAGGTGCAAAGTATGAAACCCTGCACAGACACGGAAGCCTTAGCATTGAACGGTTGTGTTGTTAAAGTATGAAGTGTGGAACCCTGTGCAGACAGGGAAGCCTTAGCATTGAACGGTTGTGTTGTTAAAGTGCAAAGTATGAAACCCTGCACAGACGCGGAAGCCTTAGCATTGAACAGTTGTGTTGTTAAAGTATGAAGTATGGAACCCTGCGCAGACGGAGAAGCCTTAGCATTGAACGGTTGTGTTGTTAAAGTATGAAGTATGGAACCCTGCACAGACAGGGAAACCTTAGCATTGAACGGTTGTGTTGTTAAAGTATGAAGTATGGAACCCTGCGCAGACAGGGAAGCCTTAGCATTGAATGGTTGTGTTGTTAAGGTGCAAAGTATGAAACCCTGCACAGATACGGAAGCCTTAGCATTGAACGGTTGTGTTGTTAAAGTACGAAGTATGAAACCCTGCGCAGACAGAGAAGCCTTAGCATTGAACTGTTGTGTTGTTAAAGTACGAGGTATGGAACCCTGTGCAGACGGGGAAGCCTTAGCATTGAACGGTTGTGTTGTTAAAGTGCGAAGTATGGAACCCTGCACAGACTGTCAATCAATGTAACGTAAGAAATGTGAATTCTTGACAGCAGAAGGTGTCACCCCAAAGGAGATTCATCAGAGAATGCAAACTGTTTATGGTGATTGTGTGGATGTGAGTCCTGTTGGGCAAGTTAGTTACTCATTGGGCGAGTAAGTTTAAAGATGTTGAGGTGGGAACATCTGACTTGTGTGACAAACAAAGTGTTGGACATCCTGTGACAACAACCACCAAGTTTCACAAGCAAAAGTTTGACAGATTGATTCAGGATGATTGTCGTATCACTCAGAGAGAAAGTTCAAGCATAATGGGCATTTCACAAGAACATGTGGGTCACATAATTGCTTTGCTTGTCTATCGGAAGATCTGTGCACGATGGGGACTGTGAGACGCCGGTTGCGGAAACAGAGTGTCGACTTCTTCCGTGACGCCTTCAGAAAACGTGTTCATCGTTGGCAGAAATGTATCCAATTGTCTGGTGATGATGTGGAAAAGTGAATAGTGGTGGTTAAAGAGCACGTTCTAAGGATTATTTTGTGTTTGATTTATTAAAATATTCCCATCCAAACCCAAATGATGAAGATGGAGGCATTACTTTCCATTCAACCCTCGTACATTCACTTTTATTATGTGTACTAGCTGTGCCCGGCCACGTGTTGCTGTGGTTTGGACTTAATTTTTATTTTCTTTTTGTTGTATGAACGTAGAGGCGTGGATGAGAGGTTGTGCTGTCAATTTTTGAGGTTGTGGGGCGTTTAGTTTAGTTGTTTTGTCCGGTGCCGTGATTCCATTACCCTTTTATATATATACAGTAGAGTCTCACTTATCCAACATAAACGGGCTGGCAGAATGTTGGATAAGCGAATATGTTGGATAATGAGGAGAGATTAAGGAAAAGCCTATTAAACATCAAATTAGGTTATGATTTTACAAATTAAGCACCAAAACATCATGTTATACAAAAAAATTGACAGAAAAAGTAGTTCAATACACAGTAATGCTATGAAGTAATTACTGTATTTACAAATTTAGCACCAAAATATCACGATGTATTGCAAACATTGACTACAAAAATGCGTTGGATAATCCAGAACATTGGATAAGCGAGTGTTGGATAAGTGAGTCTCTACTGTAGATATATCTGGATTAGGGGACTTCAAACCACAACAGTAGGATTCAGGAGCTTCTTCTGGCCTTCCTACCTGAAAGTCTGGATGGAAATGGTACTAACAAATAATAACAACAACATAGCGATTAAATTAACCCATAGGTTTCGCTCAGAATCAATTATTGCTCAGTGTGTTGTTGGACATAATAGGGATCACAAATCCAGGTCCCGGGCATGGTGCCCTCTCAGCAAAAGAAACCCAGGGTTTGCACAAGGCTTAGCTTTTTTTAAGGAGGAAAAAAAAGAAAGTAATCAGAGCGAAACGGCGAACACATTCACTCCTAGAACAAAGGAGGGAAAATATTCCAATAGAAAGACACTGCTCCCCGTCCCGCACCTCCGTTCCGGCAACAAAAGGGAGAATGTCACTCAGTTGCCAGTTATTAATTCCTAATGTCACAATTACTTCATTACGTGGCAGGTGGAAGAATGAATAGCTGGAGGTTCGCAAAGGCAAACAATCATCTGAGTCAAAATTAATTTACTAAGGAGAGCAATTCCTTTTTGTTCCCTCCCCGGTGGAAGCGTCAATTTGTTCTTATTCTTAAAAAAAAAAAAAAAGAACGTAAATCCCATTACAAAGTTTGCAGTGGGATCAGAATCGAGCGACTCACCTTCCAGCGCATCTGACAACTTCTAAGTTCAACTACTGAACAAGCCATGATCCCAGGTCCCAGCACAGCCTAAGAATTGCTTTTCAATGTAAGGAAAATAGGAACTGATAGAAGAGGCAGTTCCTTGGAACTTTTCTCAGTGAGGCTAAGCAAACATAACAGTAAGCCATGGTTACCTTGATCATGGCTAAGTGTTACCTTGGAATAACTCCATTGGCTTTAAGACATGGGTTGTGGCGCAGCTGGTTAGTAGCCAGCTGCAATAAATCACTACTGACCGAGTTCGAAACCAGTCCGGGTCGGATTGAGTGCCCGACCATTACATAGTCTAGCTCGTTGTTGACCTAAGCAACCCGAAAGACAGTTGCATCTGTTAAGTAGGAAAATTTAGGGACTGCTTATGCGGGGAGGTTACCGTATATACTCAAGTATAAGCCGACCCGAATATAAGCCGAGGCACCTAATTTTACCACAAAAAACTGGGGGAAAAATTGACTCCAGTATAAGCCGAGATACCAATAAAATTACATTAATTGAGGCATCAGTGAGAATATTTCACTCTATTATTATTAAAAGGATACTTAAACACATTTACATTGAAATAATGATTTAATCAAGAGTTGAACAGGCTTATCTTAAATTACAGTTTGATGTAAAGATATCATATATTTCAACTGTCAGATGACCACTAATGGCTGCTCGTACTATAGAATCCACAATCAGCACGTAGACACTGCGAACATAAAACTTAAAGCTGAGCCAACAATACAGATATTCAAAACATTGCCGCTTACCAGATGAAGGGTTAACTGAAACTGGAGTAAACCTGGGAACCAGTAGTAAATGGCTTATGTAAACAGCTTGTAAACAACTTACTTCGGCTCACAGCCAGCTACTCTAAAATAACATCTATTTGACCATTTATTGTCAACAAACTGAAGCTACAGCCTACTGACTGCATTTACATCTAGAGGAGTCCTATAGAACTGCTCCAAGACTACAGAGACTTTGATTTGTTTTGACTCCAAGCCAAGTTTGAGCCAATTGATTTGCACACTGATATATTGAGTTTTACAGCATATTACGTGCATTTGGAGAGACTGGATGTACACATACTGTGTCGCTAACAAACTTTAGTTGGAGTCTTGTTGAGATATGTCTGATATATGTTTTATATTGAAAACTGCTCTGTGTGGCATTTAAATCTGGATGATTGCAGTCTATAAATCTTATTATTTGTATTATTGTTAACATTATTATGTATATGATGCTCTAATATACATATTGTGTTCTATGGTTTGAACCTTTATCGTGGAGCACATTTTTCAGAAGATGGCAATATTGCCAGTTTCTTTTCAATGGTTGGGTATTGGAATAGGACATTGAGAGAGCGGTGTTCAAATCCTGGCTCAGCCATGGAAACCCACTGGGTGACCTCGGGCGAGTCACTCTTCCAAAGGAAGGCCATGGTAAACCTCTCCGGGTGAACGTTGCCAAGATAACCCCATGACAGGGTCACCATAAGTCAGAGTCAACTTGATGGCACTCAACCAGAACAACATGTCGTTCCTCTCCTTGGATGATGGCCATGCTGTCTATACGAGAGCAACGGAGGTCTCGTTGCAGACAGATGGCACAGCATCCCAAAAGAGGTGATTGCCAACATATCTTTGGGATGAATTAGTAGTCGAAAACTTTGGACTGAGCAGAGGTTACCAATGTGAGGTGACTTCTAGGACACACCATTCACCTCTGATGAATCTCCTTTGGAGTGACACCTTCTGCTCTCAAGAATTCAGTGACTGCACATTCTTAAGTCGCATTGACCAACTGTCTGCGCAGGGTTCCATACTTCGCACTTTAACAACACAACCGTCCAATGCTAAGGCTTCCGCGTCTGCACAGGGTTCCATACTTCGCACTTTAACAACACAACCGTTCAATGCTAAGGCTTCCCTGTCTGCTCAGGGTTCCATACTTCGTACTTTAACAACACAACCATTCAATGCTAAGGCTTCCCCGTCTGTGCAGGGTTCCATACTTGGCTCTTTAACAACACAACCGTTCAATGCTAAGGCTTCCCTGTCTGCTCAGGGTTCCATACTTCGTACTTTAACAACACAACCATTCAATGCTAAGGCTTCCCCGTCTGTGCAGGGTTCCATACTTGGCTCTTTAACAACACAACCGTTCAATGCTAAGGCTTCCCTGTCTGCTCAGGGTTCCATACTTCGTACTTTAACAACACAACTGTCCAATGCTAAGGCTTCCCCGTCTGTGCAGGGTTCCATACTTGGCTCTTTAACAACACAACCGTTCAATGCTAAGGCTTCCCCGTCTGCGCAGGGTTCCATACTTCACGCTTTAACAACATAACCGTTCAATGCTCAGGTATCTTAACTCTCCGGAATCCTGTGCCTGAAATCAAGCTGAGCTTAAAAGGAGGGAAAGACCGAGTCCTTTTTCCTTCCTGCAAAGGCACCTGATCCGTGACCAATCTGTGCGCTCACCGTGGCCGGCAAACAGCTTAGCGCCCTTCCTCTGCTCCCGGAGCGAGGAGAAGCTGGTGGTGGCAGCCAAGCAGAGGAGAAAACCTTTTCTGCCAAGCTCTTCCCATCCACGGAGCATGCCTGACCCGCCACGCAGGGCTGGCTGGCAGCAGAACGAGACACAGAGCTGCTGATGGCGCGGATGGGTTGCTCGGGGAGGGACAATGTAAACCATCTCCACTTGGTAGGGTTTAATCTCTGGGAGGATGAAACGCAGAATAGGGTTTTTTCCTCTCTATGGATTTGCCTGAAAATCTGCCTTTGCCGACGACAATAATCATCTATATATAAAAAATGTACTGTGCATAATTAGGACCGAGTTAACAATAAAACCACTTGGCCAAATCACATCGGATTTGGCCACAATATGCATTACTTACCAGGAAGTGACCTCGCAGCTTCGAAGCCTGGCTGCTTCATACCTAGGGGACTCCATTGTTGGCCAACTTGAATACCATTGAATAGCCTTGCAGCTTCGAAGCCTGGCTGCTTCATACCTAGGGGACTCCATTGTTGGCCAGCCTGAATAGCATTGAATAGCCCTGCAGCTTCGAAGCCTGGCTGCTTCATACCTAGGGGACTCCATCATTGGCCAACTTGAATACCATTGAATAGCCTTGCAGCTTCAAAGCCTGGCTGCTTCATACCTAGGAGACTCCATTGTTGGCCAACTTGAATACCATTGAATAGCCTTGCAGCTTCAAAGCCTGGCTGCTTCATACCTAGGGGACTCCATTGTTGGCCAACTTGAATACCATTGAATAGCCTTGCAGCTTCAAAGCCTGGCTGCTTCATACCTAGGAGACTCCATTGTTGGCCAACTTGAATACCATTGAATAGCCTTGCAGCTTCAAAGCCTGGCTGCTTCATACCTAGGAGACTCTATTGTTGGCCAACCTGAATAGCATTGAATAGCCCTCCAGCTTCGAAGCCTGGCTGCTTCATACCTAGGGGATGCCATTGTTGGCCAACTTGAATACCATTGAATAGCCTTGCAGCTTCGAAGCCTGGCTGCTTCATACCTAGGGGACGCCATTGTTGGCCAACTTGAATAGCATTGAATACTCTTGCAGCTTCGAAGCCTGGCTGCTTCATACCTAGGGGACACCATTGTTGGCCAACTTGAGTACATTTTGACATAACATTTTAACATTACATGAATCAGACCAATATGTTGTAGCAGTGAGTTCCGCAGGTTAACCATACACTATGGTGAGGAGGTGAATGAGGCTAAGCTGCACAAAATATTCTTCTCATCCCATTTAGTCCGTCGGTGCCGAACTGTCTCCATCCAATCCATTTCAGATTCTGAGATGCAATCATGTTCCCTTTGGTCTCCATTGTTTGGTTGGGGTTGTTGTATGTCTTTCGGGCTGTGTGGCCATGTTCCAGAAGCATTCTCTCCTGACGTTTCACCCACATCTATGGCAGGCATCCTCAGAGCAATTATGCACATTACATTTATATATATATATACACACACATACATAAGAGTTGGAAGGACCATCTGGACTACAACTCCCACGATACTACTGACTTTGTGTTGTCGAAGACTTTCATGGCCGGAATCACTGGGTTGTGAGTTTTCCGGGCTGTATGACCATGTTCCAGAAGCCAGTGAAAGGTGGGGAGTTTTCCCGTGATTTTAGATTAGGTCTCAGGACAGAGGGAGTGAAAGCTAGATTAATTAGGCCTTCGGAGAGGCTCTGTGAGAAGTATTGTTGAAGGCTTTCAAGGCCGGAATCATTGGGTTGCTGTGAGTCTTTCGGGCTGTCTGGCCATGTTCCAGAAGCATTCTCTCCTGTCGTTTCGCCTACATCTATGGCAGGCATCCTCAGAGGTTGTGAGGCATGGATAAACTAGGAAAGGAAGGAAAAATATATATATCTGTGGAGAGTCCAGGGTGTGACAAGAGTCCATTGTTTGGTTGGGGTTGCTGTATGTCTTTCAGGCTGTGTGGCCATGTTCCAGAAGCATTCTCTCCTGACGTTTTGCCCACATCTATGGCAGGCATCCTCAGAGGTTGTGAGGCATGGATAAAACTAGGAAAGGAAGGAAAAAAATATATATCTGTGGAGAGTCCAGGGTGTGACAAGAGTCCATTGTTTGGTTGGGGTTGCTGTATGTCTTTCGGGCTGTGTGGCCATGTTCCAGAAGCATTCTCTCCTGACGTTTTGCCCACATCTATGGCAGGCATCCTCAGAGGTTGTGAGGCATGGATAAAACTAGGAAAGGAAGGAAATATATATATATCTGTGGAGAGTCCAGGGTGTGACAAGAGTCCATTGTTTGGTTGTGGGTTGAAATAGAGGCTGGGTTTTCTTCCTATCCCACTTTGTTTACATTGTTTTTATTATTATTATCCGAAAACAGGTTCTCTCGCATTGGCTCACGATAAACGGCATTGCATCTTGCACTTGCAGCATTCCTAATATTGCTGCATCATCTCCGGTTCGCATCATAGGATAGAGTTAAAGGCGTATTGCATTCAATATTTATTTGCATGGGGACGGATGTGGAAATGTTGGGATCTCCGCCATGGGAAACTGGATTTAATTTCTTCCTTTTTAGGTTCCAGCATCCCACCTTCCGAGGAGGAATGCGTCAAATAAATCGCATTTTATTTTATTTTATTTTTGTCCTCAGGGCTGCAGCAGGGAAGGGAAAGAGTTAAACTTTTCTTTCCGCCTGATAATTATCATGCGCTCCACACACCGCTAATGTTTTGCTTTAAGAGGGAAAAAAAAACCCACATGTTAAATGCAACGACGTGTTTGTCACATCTCCTTTGGCCTTGATACTTTTGTCACTTCTGGCAGCCGCAAAAAATTAAGTGGAACAAACGCCAACAACGCAGAAGCGGGCTAAAATTGTGTTTGCATTTCCTCCCACGCAAACCCGGTCCATAGGTAGCAGATTAGTGGCTGAAATGCAACCCGGGAGATCGCTGGCACTCGCCCGCTGCTGTCCCTCAACTCAGTGGTCTTCCCGCTGGGGCGTCCACACTGTAGAATTAATGCAGTTTGACACCACTTTAACTGCCACGACCCAATGCTGTGGGGTCAGGGAAGAGTGATGAGTCACTGGCAGTATTTGGCAAAGAAAGTTCAACGTTTTATTTGAGAATATATACACACACATTTTATTTGAGAATATATACCGTATATACTCGAGTATAAGCCGACCCGAATATAAGCCAAGGCACCTAATTTTACCACCAAAAAAACTGGGAAAACATTGACTCCAGTATAAGTTGAGGGTGGTAATTTTCAGAAATAAAAATACATTCCAATTACTATATATACTCAAGTATAAGCCGACCAGAATATAAGCCAAGGCACCTCATTTTACCACAAATAAAATGGGAAAACATTGACTCCAGTATAAGCCGAGATACCAATAAAATTACCGTATATACTCAAGTATAAGCCGACCGGAATATAAGCCGAGGCACCTAATTTTACCACCAAAAAACCTGAGAAAACATTGACTCCAGTAGAAGGCGAGATACCAATAAAATTACCGTATATATTCGAGTATAAGCCGACCGGAATATAAGCCAAGGCACCTAATTTTACCACCAAAAACCTGAGAAAACATTGACTCCAGTAGAAGGCGAGATACCAATAAAATTACCGTATATATTCGAGTATAAGCCGACCGGAATATAAGCCAAGGCACCTAATTTTACCACCAAAAAACTGAGAAAACATTGACTCCAGTATAAACCAAGGGTGCTAATTTTCAGAAATAAAAATACACTCCAATTACCATATATACTCGAGTATAAGCCGACCCGAATATAAGCCAAGGCACCTAATTTTACCACCAAAAACCTGAGAAAACATTGACTCCAGTAGAAGGCGAGATACCAATAAAATTACTGTATATACTCGAGTATAAGCCGACCGGAATATAAGCCAAGGCACCTAATTTTACCACCAAAAAAACTGAGAAAACATTGACTCCAGTATAAGCTGAGGGTGGTAAATTTCAGAAATAAAAATACATTCTAATTACCATATATACTCGAGTATAAGCCGACCGGAATATAAGCCAAGGCACCTAATTTTACCACCAAAAAAACTGAGAAAACATTGACTCCAGTATAAGCCGAGGGTGCTAATTTTCAGAAATAAAAATACACTCCAATTACCATATATACTCGAGTATAAGCCGACCCGAATATAAGCCAAGGCACCTAATTTTACCACCAAAAAAACTGAGAAAACATTGACTCCAGTATAAGCCGAGGGTGCTAATTTTCAGAAATAAAAATACACTCCAATTACCATATATACTCGAGTATAAGCCGACCCGAATATAAGCCAAGGCACCTAATTTTACCACCAAAAAAACTGAGAAAACATTGACTCCAGTATAAGCCGAGGGTGGTAAATTTCAGAAATAAAAATACATTCTAATTACCATATATACTCGAGTATAAGCCGACCGGAATATAAGCCGAGGCATCTAATTTTACCACAAAAAAAACCTGAGAAAAAATTGACTCCAGTATAAGCCGAGGGTGGTAAATTTCAGAAATAAAAATACATTCCAATTACCATATATACTCGAGTATAAGCCGACCCAAATATAAGCCGAGGCACCTAATTTTACCACCAAAAAAACTGAGAAAACACTGACTCCAGTATATAAGCCGAGGGTGGGAAATTTCAGGAATAAAAATAGATACCAATAAAATTACATTAATTGAGGCATCAGTAGGTTAAATGTTTTTGAATATTTACATAAAGCTCAAATTTAAGATAAGATTCTCTGACTCTGATCCAATCATTGTTATCATCTTCTTCAATGTAAATCTGCTTCTGTATCCTTTTAATAATAATAGAGTGAAATAATACATGTAGTAATAATAATAATAATAATAATAATAATAATAATAATAATTACAGGAAAATAATACATGTAATAATAAATAGAGTAAAATAATAAATGCAATAATAATAAGAAGATCAGAGTGAAATAATAAATGTATTACTAATAATAAAAAATGTAGTAAAATAAATGTAATAGTAGCAACAAAAATAGAGAAAAATAATAAGTGTAATAATACCAATAATAATAGAGAAAAATAATAAATGTACCATATATTCTTGAGTATAAGCTTACCTAAATATAAGCCAACCAGGACCCTCACCCGAGTATAAGCCGAGGGGGGCTTTTTCAGTCTTTAAAAAAGGGCTGAAAAACTAGGCTTATACTCAAGTATATACAGTATACTGAAGTTGTGGACCAAAAGGTCGCAGGTTCAAACCCGGGGAGCAGAATGAGCGCCCGCTGCCAGCCCCAGCTTATATATCTATGGAATAATGTCCAGGGTGGGCGGCAAGTGTGAATGCTGCAGTTAGTATCGAATAGCCTTGAAGCTTCAAAGCCTGGCTGCTTCCTGCCTGGGGGGATCCTTTGTTGGGAGGTATTAGCTGGCCCTGATGGTTTCCAGCAAAGCAGTGATTCCGGCCATGAAAGCCTTCGACAACACATTCTTTTGGAGGTTTCGAAGCAGAGGCCAGATGGACATCTGTCAGGAGGGCTTTGATTGTGTGTTCTGACATGGCAGAAGGGACTTGGGACTGAGGTCTCTTCAACTGCACGTCTTGAAAGTGGGAAGTCCATTTTAACTCAGGGTTGTTGTATGTTTTCCGGGCTGTATGGCCATGTTCTAGAAGCATTCTCTCCTGATGTTTCGCCCACATCTATGGCAGGCATCCTCAGAGGTTGAGAGGTCTGACCCCCAACCCCTGAAATAATAATAATAATAATAATAATAATAATAATAATAATAATAATAATAATAAAGGTTATTAATTCCAACATGCACACTAGCCTCCAACAGACAAGAGTTCTTTCTGGGTTGTTGTGAGTCTTCTGGGCTGTATGGCCATGTTCTAGAAGTATTATCTCCTGACGTTTCGCCCACATCTATGGCAGGCATCCTCAGAGGTTGAGAGGTTTTAACCTTTAACATTGCCATGGATGATATAAGGAGTCCTCAGTGGCGCAGCGTGTCAAAGCACTGAGCTGCTGAACTTGCAGACCGAAAAGTCAGTGGTTCAAATCCGGGGAGCGGAGTGAGCGCCTGCTGTTAGCCCCAGCTTGTGCCAACCTAGCAGTTTGAAAACATGCAAATGTGAGTAGATGAATAGGTACAGCTCCGGTGGGAAGGTAACGGCACTCCATGCAGTCATGCCAAGGGCCACATGACCACAGACTGAAAGGCCGGTGGTTCGAATCCGGGGAGCAGAGTGAGCTCCCACTGTTAGCCCCAGCTTCTGCCAACCTAGCAGTTCGAAAACATGCAAATGTGAGTAGATCAATAGGTACGGCTCCGGCGGGAAGGTAACGGCGCTCCATGCAGTGATGCCAGTGGCCATATCACCTTGGAGGAGTCTATGGACAACGCCGGCTCTTTGACTTAGAAATGGATGAGCACCAACCCCCAGAGTCGGACACGACTGGACTTAACATCAGGGGAAACCTTTACCTTTAATATCATGACACCCAATCAAGATGCTTCAGAGGCATGTGCAGAGTGCCTTCTTCCTGCCACAGAGCTGCCTGGATCCAGAGAGTGATGCTCTTGGCTTGGAAAGGCTGTTGATCCAAGCTTTGTCCTGCTTTGTTTGTTTGTCTCTGGCGAGTTAGCTTTCCTTTTGCAGAAATCGGGGCCAGCCGAAAGAGAGGCTGCTGTCAAACACGCCTTTGCGTTTGATGAGCACCCTTTTGGAAAATACAGATGGTGCTGGTGGGCTGAGGCTCCTAATGAGGATTTCAGTGGGTGGGGAAGGAGGAATTTATATATATTTCTTCTATCCTGCAGAAGATCGCTTTCTAAAATTCCCCCCGTTGTGCCTATTAGAGCATATTCTGAGTTTCTCCCCAAAGCAAAGAGGAGCTGGTTGGAGGCCTGTGATCATTAAAGATACAAAAAGAAAGAGTTAAGGTGCTCCTTGCCTCTCCTCCAATGCTTGGCAGCAACTGCCATTTGCATTTGATAGCATTGCGTATTAATTACCAAGACACCTCTTGTTTATACTAATGGTTTGCTCCAAGAAGTCTGGAATGCTGCATCAACCTTTTTCCTTGTTATTGTTTACTAACTTTGAAAACAAGATGAATAAAGGGTTAACTCCACCCGGGGCTATTGAAAGATAGCTTAAAACATACATTACAAAGGAAGATTTTGCTGATTGCAAACATCTCTCTGGAGTCTTTGAAAGTCCTTTGTCTCTGGTGTGCAAGCTAGCTATAGCCCAAGAGCTGTCTCAGTCTTCTTTCTTTATGAATCCTAAGCTGGTCAAAAGGCTTCTGTTGTCTCTGGGACTGAAAGCCAGTCAAGAGGCTTCTGTTGTCTCTGGGGCTGAAAGCTAGTCAAAAGGCTTCTGTTGTCTCTGGGGCTGAAAGCTAGTCAAAAGGCTTCTGTTGTCTCTGGGACTGAAAGCTGTTCACAATGCTTCTGTTGTTTCTGGGACTGAAAGCTAGTCAAAAGGCTTCTGTTGTCTCTGGGACTGAAAGCTTATCAAAGGGCTTCTGTTGTCTCTGGGACTGAAAGCTGGTCAAAAGGCTTCTGTTGTCTCTGGGACTGAAAGCTGGTCAAAGGGCTTCTGTTGTCTCTGGGACTGAAAGCTGGTCAAAAGGCTTCTGTTGTCTCTGGGACTGAAAGCTGGTCAAAAGGCTTCTGTTGTCTCTGGGACTGAAAGCTGGTCAAAAGGCTTCTGTTGTCTCTGGGACTTTTTTCATTTCAGGAGCAACTTGAGTTGCTTCTGATGTGAGAGAATTGGCGATCTGCAAGGACATTGCCCAGGGACGCCCAGCTGTTTTGATGTTTTACCATCCTTGTGGGAGGCTTCTCTCATGTCCCCACATGGAGCTGGAGCTGATAGAGGGAGCTCATCCGCACTCTCCCTGTATACTTATAATCTTATATAATCTTTATAATCTTATCTGCTTAGAACTGGATTATATGAGGCCCCTTCTTCACAGCTGGATAAAATGCACACTGAAGTGGATTATATGGTAGTGTGGAGTCAAGATAATCCAGTGCAAAGCAGATAATATAAGATTATAAATGGGTAATATAGCTGTGTGGACGAGCCTTGAGTCTACACTGCCATATAATCCAGTTAAAATCTGATAATCTGTATTTTATAGGCAGTGTGGAAGAGGCCTAAGTGAGGCCTAACTCTGCCTTTCCCCTGGGCTGAGTGGGTTGCTAGGAGACCAAGTGGGCGGAGCTTAGCCTTCTAACTGGCAGCAATTGGATAAAAACAATTATTCCTCTCCCTCTAATTAGGACTTTATTTTTCTTTTATTTTTGTTGTATGAACGTAGAGGCATGGATGAGAGGTTGTGCTGTCAATTTTCGAGGTTGTGGGGTGTTTAGTTTTGTTGTTTTGTCCTAGGCCGAAATTTCATTACCCTTTTATATATCTAGATAATCATTCTATTATTATTCTATTATTATTGTAGTATATTATTATATTATTACTATTATATTATTATATTATTATTCATGACTACATTGAAACTACAATAGAGAGAAGTCAGTGTGGAAATTGCAAGAGGTACCATAGATTGTTGTACATGGAAATAATGGTAGTAAATAGTTTTTGATTTATTAAATACAGTTATATATTACAATATATATATATAAAAGAGTGATGGCATCACGGCGACCCCCAACCTCGAAATTTGACAACACAACCCATCATCCACGCCTCTAGGTTGATACAACAAAAAGCAAAGAAAAATAAAGTCCTAATTAGAGGGAGAGAAATAATTGTTTTTATCCAATTGCTGCCACTTAGAAGGCTAAGCTCCACCCACTTGGTCTCCTAGCAACCCACTCAGCCCAGTGTTAATAAAAGAATAAAAAATAAACTAAATACAAATAATACAATAAAAATAATAAAAAACACTAAAAAATTAATACAATAAAATACTATAATAAAATAACTAAAAATAATACAACAAAATAATAAAATATAATAAATAAAAAAGATAAGTTACAATAAAATTAATTTAAAAAATACAAATAACGTCAAATAAAAATTCCACAACAACTTTTAACCAATACCACCACCACTTTGCCACAGCAACGCGTGGCCGGGCACAGCAAGTTATATATATTTTTGTTATTTAAACACAATATATATAGTGAAATTATGGGTTTTTTTCTCAAAGTGACACACCACCCAAGTCATGCTAGGTTTTTTGGTGAATTTTGACACACCAAGCGCAAAAGGTTGCCCATCATTGTCCTAGCTCTTCCCATCGCCTCGCCATCTTTATCCCCGCTGCTGCCGCATCTTCCTATTGCTTTCTAATCGCTCTTCATCTGTCTAATCTCAATGTATTCCTGATCTCGCTTATCTAGCCTCCATCTGTTTAACATCGATCTTTTTATCCTCTCTATCTGCAATCTCTCCTGCCTGTCGACTTTCCGTCCAGCTGACCGGCCTTTTCTCTATTCATCTGTGTTCATTTCTCTTTCAACCTGTCGGGCTCAAGGCGGCCTCGGAGTTGCACGGTTTCGAGTGGGGCGATGCCCCCGAGATGCCTTCCCCGTCCCAAAATCTCCGTTCTCCTAACTCCTTCCTCCCCAAAATAAGAAAATTAGCACATAAAAAAAGAAAAGAAGAACCGCCTTGCCTAGTCAAGTGGCAAATGTAATTCAATTGTTACCCGGGACAGGCAGTAACAAAGATGACTTTGACAGTCGTAATTATGTTCCACTTTAAAAAACGAACCCGCGGCTCTCCCGGCATTTGGAGAGGCCTCGGCGCCCGAAAGGCAGATAAAGGCTGCGCGAGGAACGTAATTGGTTTCTCTTCTGGCGCTGACCTGTTCGCCACCGCCGGGCTCGGATTTTGAGACGCGGAACGGAGGGGGGGGTGTTGCGTGGAAGGAACAGCTCTCCCGCCTTCCGCGAAGAGAAAGGCCAGGCTGTGGCGCAGGCTGGTTAGCAGCCAGCTGCAACAAATCACTCTGACCAAGAGGTCATGAGTTTGAGCCTGAGCCTGAGTCTGTCTCTGCCTCTGTTCTGTGTTATGGCATTGAATGTTTGCCTTATATGTGCAATGTAGTCTGCCCTGAGTCCCCTTCGGGGTGAGAAAGAAGGGCGAAATATAAATACAGTAGAGTCTCACTTATCCTACACTCACTTATCCAACATTCTGGATTATCCAACGCATTTTTGGAGTCAATGTTTTCAATTTATCGTGATATTTTGGTGCTAAATTCATAAATACAGTAATTACTACATAGCATTACCACGCATTGAACTACTTTTTCTGCCAAATTTGTTGTATAACCTGATGTTTTGGTGCTTCATTTGTAAAATCATAACCTAATTTGATGTTTAATAGGCTTTTCCTTAATCTCTCCTTATTATCCAAGATATTTGCTTATCCGAGCTTCTGCCAGCCCATTTAGCTTGGATAAGTGAGACTCTATTATTATTGGTATTATTACATTTATTATTTTTCTCTATTATTGTTGCTACTATTACATTTATTTTACTCTATTTTTTATTATTATTAATACATTTATTATTTCACTCTGATCTTATTATTATTCTTGCATTTATTATTTTGCTCTATTTATTATTACATGTATTATTTTCCTATATTTATTATTATTATTATTATTATTATTATTATTATTATTAATGGAGCCTCCGGTGGCGCAGTGTGTTAAAGTGCTGAGCTGCTGAACTTGCAGACCGAAAGGTCCCAGGTTCAAATCTGGGGAGCGGAGTGAGCACCCACTGTTAGCTCCAGCTTCTGCCAACCTAGGAGTTCGAAAACATGACAATGTGAGTAGATCAATAGGTACTGCTCTGGCAGGAAGGTAATGGCGCTTCATGCAGTCATGCCGGCCACATGACCTAGGAGATGTCTACGGACAACACTGGCTCTTCGGCTTAGAAATGGAGATGAGCACCAACCCCCAGAGTCTGTCACGACTGGACTTAACGTCAGGGGAAATCTTTACCTTTTTACTTTATTACATGTATTATTTCACTCCATTATTATTAAAAGAATACATAAGCACATTGACATTGAAGAAGATGAGAATAATGATTGGATCAGAGTTGGACAGTCTTATCTTAAATCTGAGATTGATGTAAATATTCAAAAACATTTAACCAACCGGTGCCTCAATTAATGTAATTTTATTAGTATCTGTTTTTATTTCTGAAATTTACCACCCTCGGCTTATACTGGAGTCAATGTTTTCCCAGTTTTTTGTGGTAAAATTAGGTGCCTTAACTTATATTCGGGTCGGCTTATATGGTAATTAAAATCCCCTTCCCCTTGTTAGTGAGTCTGTACAATAGGTTTATGGGAAATAAGTGATGGGCTGCAGGATTTTGTTGGACTACATCTTCCATGAGCTTGAACCAGGATAGCCAGTGGCAAGGAAGGATGGGAGGTGCAACTCAACATGATCTGGAAAGACATAGGTTGGTGCGGGGCAATAATTGGTCCCCGTTAGATCCCTGGGTTTTTTTTGTCACGGTGCTTTGTTTGTGGACGAGAGGCATGCTGTGCTTTAAACCTTGGGTGTGTTTTCTCCTTGGCAAAAAGTGTAATTAACGCCCCACTAATAAGCTGTGTGCCTCGTGTGCAAATTTAGGCTCATTAGCCTCTAATTTACTCTTTTCCATTTATTCCCGGCAGGGGAGGGGAGGGGGTCACCGAGATGCTGGCATTTAATTTCTAAAGTGTTTCTAAAGTATAGTTAATGAAAAATTCATTACTATAACGAAAGTAATGAAATTTCGTTACTATCTTGTTATAGTAGGTAAAGGTTTCCCCTGACGTTATGTGCAGTCGTGTCCGACTCTGGATGTTGGTGCTCATCTCCATTTCTAAGCTGAAGAGCTGGTGTATTTATTATTATTATTATTATTATTATTATTATTATTATTATTATTATTATTATTATTATTTAGTAAAGGTAAAGGTTTTTCCCGATGTTAAGTTCAGTCGTGTCCGACTCTGGATGTTGGTGCTCATCTCCATTTCTAAGCTGAAGAACTGGTGTATTTATTACTATTATTATTATTATTATTATTATTATTAAGTAAAGGTAAAGGTTTTCCCCGATGTTAAGTTCAGTCGTGTCCGACTCTGGATGTTGGTGCTCATCTCCATTTCTAAGCTGAAGAACTGGTGTATTTATTACTATTATTATTATTATTATTATTATTATTAAGTAAAGGTAAAGGTTTTCCCCGATGTTAAGTTCAGTCGTGTCCGACTCTGGATGTTGGTGCTCATCTCCATTTCTAAGCTGAAGAACTGGTGTATTTATTACTATTATTATTATTATTATTATTATTATTAAGTAAAGGTAAAGGTTTTCCCCGATGTTAAGTTCAGTCGTGTCCGACTCTGGATGTTGGTGCTCATCTCCATTTCTAAGCTGAAGAACTGGTGTATTTATTACTATTATTATTATTATTATTATTATTATTAAGTAAAGGTAAAGGTTTTCCCCGATGTTAAGTTCAGTCGTGTCCGACTCTGGATGTTGGTGCTCATCTCCATTTCTAAGCTGAAGAGCTGGTGTATTTATTATTATTATTATTATTATTATTATTATTATTTAGTAAAGGTAAAGGTTTTCCCCGATGTTAAGTTCAGTCGTGTCCGACTCTGGATGTTGGTGCTCATCTCCATTTCTAAGCTGAAGAGCTGGTGTATTTATTATTATTATTATTATTATTATTATTATTATTATTATTATTATTATTATTTAGTAAAGGTAAAGGTTTTCCCCTGATGTTAAGTTCAGTCGTGTCCAACTCTGGATGTTGGTGCTCATCTCCATTTCTAAGCCGAAGAGCCGGCGTTGTCCGTAGACACCTCCTAGGTCATGTGGCTTGCATGACTGCATGGAGCGCCGTTACCTTCCCGCCGTAGCAGTACCTATTGATCTACTCACATTTGCATGTTTTTGAACTGCTAGGTTGGCAGAAGCTGGAGCTAACAGTGGGCACTCACCCCGCTCCCCAGATTTGAACCTGGGACCTTTCGGTCTGCAAGTTCAACAGCTCAGTGGTTTAATCTGCGGCACCACCAGGGCTCCCTTTATTATAGTAATTGCATATAATTACTGGAGCCTCAGGTGGCTCAGTGTGTTAAAGCGCTGAGCTGCTGAAATTGCAGACCAAAAGATCCCAGGTTCAAATCCCGGGAGCAGAGTGATTATTATTTGAAACACAACAAGATGAGTCCACAGCAGACACTCTGCTGGCTGTTGTATTGGATCACAGGTCAGACACTTCCCAAGTGTCTAGGACTGTGTGATGTATCAGCGAATAATGCGTGCATATCCCAGCAAGGTGGCCTTCTGCAGTTGGCAGATGGTAGTTTTGTCAGCGCCCATTGTGTTTAAGTGCAGGCCAAGGCCTTTAGGCACTGCACCCAGTGTGCCAATCACCACTGGGACCACTTTGACTGGCTTGTGCCAGAGTCTTTGCAATTCGATCTTTAAATCCTCATATCGTGTCAGCTTTTCTAGTTGTTTCTCTTCAATCCTGCTGTCACCTGGGATTGCAACATCGACAATCCATACTTTTTTTTTAACACGATTGTGAGGTCAGGAGTATTGTGCTCCAAAACTCTGTCGGAATTTTATTATTATTATTATTTTATTATGACACAGCAAACAAGATAGATATGCTGGATTTCGTATCACAAAATCACAAGTCGAACACTTCCCAAGTGTCTAGGACTGTGTGATATATTAATATTATTATTATTATTTTATGATGACACAGCAAACAAGGTAGATATGCTGGATTTCGTATCACAAAATCACAAGTCAAACACTTCCCAAGTGTCTAGGACTCTGTGATGTATTAATATTATTATTATTATTATTATTATTTTATTATGACACAGCAAGCAAGATAGATATGCTGGATTTCGTTTCACAAAATCACAAGTTGAACACTTCCCAAGTGTCTAGGACTGTGTGATGTATTATTATTATTATTATTATTATTATTATTATTATTATTATTATTATTATTTTATTATGGCACAGCAAACAAGATAGATATGCTGGATTTCGTATCACAAAACCACAAGTCAAACACTTCCCAAGTGTCTAGGACTGTGTGATGTATTTTCGGATGATGCGTGCAGATCCCAGCAGGGTGGCCTTTTGCAGTTGGCAGATCGTGATTTTGTCAATGTCTGTTATTTCCAAATGACGGCTGAGATCTTTTGGCACGGCACCCAGTGTGCCCATCACCACCAGGACCACCTGCCTATTATTATTATTATTATTATTATTATTATTATTATTATTATTATTATTATTTTATGTCACAGCAAACAAGATAGATATGCTGGGTTTCGTATCACGAAATCACAAGTGGAACACTTCCCAAGTGTCTAGGACTGTGTGATGTATTTTCGGATGATGCTTGCAGATCCCAGTCGAGTGGCCTTGTGCAGTTGGCAGATCGTAATTTTGTCAATGTCTATTGTTTCCAAATGCCGGCTGAGATCTTTTGGCACGGCACCCAGTGTGCCCATCACCACCGGGACCACATGCACTGGTTTCTGCCAGAGTCTTTGAAGTTCAATCTTGAGGTCCTGATAGCGGCTGAGTTTTTCCTGTTATGATGATGATGATGATGTTTGGGATAGAAACACGACCAGACTTCCAGGCAGCATATTCCCCTGCTGAACAGCTCTTCCTAATAGTTCGGTGGAATCTCTTTTGCAACTTGAACCCATTGCTCCATTGGGTTCTAGTCTCTTGAGCAGCATTCCTTCCAATATTTAAACGTGGCTCTCGTGCCTCTCTCCAAGGTCCTGATCTGCAACTCCTTGGACTGAGGGGATTGCAATGGACTCTAGGGTGCCCTCCCCCCCATACATCTCTATTACCGGCCCGGCCCCGGGGTGAGCGATGAGGTGTTGATGCAGGTTGACAGGTGGATGGAGTGGCGCTGAGATTGATCTCGCCTGGTTGCTAGGGAACAGGGGACGGCGGGCAAAGCTGTCAAAAGAGATGGAGCGGCTGCAGAGGCCGGCACCGGCTCACAACCCTCCCTCCCCTTGCAGCCAATTGCTTGCGAGGGAGCCTGAGATGGACTCAGACCACAGTCGGGGCCAGCTCATCTATAAACAGCCTTACCTCTGGTTTTGCAAGAAAGTCTTCCATATCCCGGCTTCTCTTGCCCGTCTTCAGGTCCTGGCAGTCCACACTCATCCCGGCTCTGGGCCATGACCAGGGATCAATCTCCAACTTTTGTACCGAAAGGGTTACAAATCAATTTTTCGTATAATGTCGAGGCAACTGGGACGTTGGGAGGGGAGAGGCTGACTACCCAGGAAAGATGTGACAACAAGCCTCCTGACTGCTGCTTCTCCTCCTCCTCCTTCTCCCAACAAGCCTCCTGACTGCTGCTTCTCCTCCTCCTCCTCCTTCTCCCAACAAGCCTCCTGACTGCTGCTTCTCCTCCTCCTTCTCCCAACAAGCCACCTGACTGCTGCTTCTCCTCCTCCTCCTTCTCCCAACAAGCCTCCTGACTGCTGCTTCTCCTCCTCCTCCTTCTCCCAACAAGCCTCCTGACTGCTGCTTCTCCTCCTCCTCCTTCTCCCAACAAGCCTCCTGACTGCTGCTTCTCCTCCTCCTCCTTCTCCCAACAAGCCTCCTGACTGCTGCTTCTCCTCCTCCTTCTCCCAACAAGCCACCTGACTGCTGCTTCTCCTCCTCCTCCTTCTCCCAACAAGCCTCCTGACTGCTGCTTCTCCTCCTCCTCCTTCTCCCAACAAGCCTCCTGACTGCTGCTTCTCCTCCTCCTCCTTCTCCCAACAAGCCTCCTGACTGCTGCTTCTCCTCTTCCTCCTTCTCCCAACAAGCCTCTTGACTGCTGCTTCTCCTCCTCCTCCTTCTCCCAACAAGCCTCCTGACTGCTGCTTCTCCTCCTCCTCCTTCTCCCAACAAGCCTCCTGACTGCTGCTTCTCCTCCTCCTCCTTCTCCCAACAAGCCTCCTGACTGCTGCTTCTCCTCCTCCTCCTTCTCCCAACAAGCCTCCTGACTGCTGCTTCTCCTCCTCCTCCTTCTCCCAACAAGCCTCCTGACTGCTGCTTCTCCTCCTCCTCCTTCTCCCAACAAGCCTCCTGACTGCTGCTTCTCCTCCTCCTCCTTCTCCCAACAAGCCTCCTGACTGCTGCTTCTCCTCCTCCTCCTTCTCCCAACAAGCCACCTGACTGCTGCTTCTTCTCCTCCTTCCCCCAACAAGCCTCCTGACTGCTGCTTCTCCTCCCCCCAACAAGCCTCCTGACTACCCCTTTCCTCTCTTCTCTACTCTGCTGGGTTGGCTGCATGCAAACTACAACTCCCCGGATGCCACAGCATTGACCAACAGCATCTCAAGTATCAAACTGCATTTATTCTACAGCAGTAGTTCCCAGAATCCCAAACTGTGGTCCGTGGACCACCACTAGTCTCTAAGAACTAAAATATGGTCCACAGCCTCATGGTTACTACACCGTTGCTCTTGGAAAACTCTCTCATAGTGTCAAGGCAACTGTGATGTCAGGAGAGGAGGCTGACTGGCCACGAAAGATGTGACAACAAGCCTCCTGACTGCTGCTTCTCCTCCTCCTCCTTCCCCCATGTGGCCCCTGGAAGCTGGGGTGCCTTGGTGTCTTCGTTTTTAGGCCTGTTCCTGGGTTATTTGGGGTTACATATTATTGTAAATTATATTGTATATATGTATATATGCATGTGTGTGTATACACACACACACACACACACACATATATATATACATATATGCATATATACCGTATATACTCGAGTATAAGCCGACCCAAATATAAGCCGAGGCACCTAATTTTACCACAAAAAAACTGGGAAAACATTGACTCCAGTATAAGCCGAGGGTGGTAAATTTCAGAAATAAAAATAGATACCAATAAAATTACATTCATTGAGGCATCAGTAGATTAAATGTTTTTGAATATTTACATAAAGCTGTAATTTAAGACTGTCCAACTCTGATCAAATCATTATTCTCATCTTTTTTCAATGTAAATGCGCTTATGGATCCTTTTAATAATAATAGAGTGAAATAATACATGTAATAATAATAATAAATACAGGAAAATAATACATGTAGTAATAAATAGAGTAAAATAATATAATAATAATATCAGAGTGAAATAATAAATGTAATAATAATAATAATAATAATAGAGTAAAATAAATGTAATAGTAGCAACAATAATAGAGAAAAATAATAAATGTAATAATACCAATAATAATAGAGAAAAATAATAAATGTAATAATATCAATAATAATAGAGAAAAATAATAAATGTACCATATATTCTCGTATAAGCTGACCCAAATATAAGCCAACCAGGACCCTCACCCGAGTATAAGCCGAGGGGGGCTTTTTCAGTCTTAAAAAAAGGGCTGAAAAACTAGGCTTATACTCGAGTATATACAGTACATATATATACATACACATACATATATACATACACACACACATATATATATATATATATATACACACACACACACACTAGCTGTGCCCGGCCACGCGTTGCTGTGGCGAAGTCTGGTGGTATGGGAAAAAAAGTATTGAGGAATTGGTGGTAGTTAAGGTCAAGGGTCCCCTGGGCTGAGTGGGTTGCTAGGAGACCAAGTGGGCGGAGCTTAGCCTTCTAACTGGCAGCAATTGGATAAAAACAATTATTCCTCTCCCTCTAATTAGGACTTTGTTTTTATTTTATTTTTGTTGTATCAACCTAGAGGCGTGGATGAGGGGTGGTGCTGTCAATTTTCGAGGTTGTGGGGTGTTTACTTTTGTTGTTTTGTCCGCTGCTGTGATGCCATCACTCTTTTATATATATATATATATATATACACACACACACACACACACACACACACACACACACACATATATACATATATATATAATTAGCATAGCATGTAAGCAAACTGCTGCAGCTTCCTCTGCCTTGCGTGATCTCTGTCATTGAAACCTTTAGCCATTTGACCACGCTTGGCTCCTACTATTTCACTCTAAATTGTAAACAATTACTCTTTTGTGGTGAAAATGATGGCCTTGTGTGTATTATGGGCTCCGTTATAGAGACAGGGAACATGGCTGGCGGGAATCCAAAGGAGCAGAGCTTTTGGGGATGCCTCGAGGAATAGCATTGCCTCTTTTCGCGATCCCTTACGAAAAAGGCTGCCAACCAGACCAGAGGCCATTGGAGCAGCCGAGGATGCGAAGGTTATTTCTGAGCAAGAATTCCAGCCCCAAACAGCCTGCCTTCATTATTGTTTTTGGGAACGGCACCATTTGCTAGTCTGGAGGTGGACAAGCAAGACACAAAAAGTTGTTTCTCAACCAGACCATCTATATATATAAAAGGGTAATGACATTTCGGCCTAGGACAAAACAACAAAACTACACATCCCAGAAACACTAAACTTGGCAGCACAACCCCTCATCCATGCCTCTACGTTCATACAACAAAAAGAAAAGAAAAATAAAGTCCTAATTAGAGGGAGAGGAAGAATTGTTTTTTTCCACTTGCTGCCAGTTAGAAGGCTAAGCTCCGCCCACTTGGTCTCCTAGCAACCCACTCAGCCCAGGGGATAGGCAGAGTTAGGCCTCACTTAGGCCTCTTCCACACTGCCTATAAAATACAGATTATCAGATTTTAACTGGATTATATGGCAGTGTAGACTCGAGGCCCTTCCACACAGCTATATAACCCATTTATAAACTTATATTATCTGTTTTGAACTGGATTATTTTGACTCCACACTGCCATATAATCCACTTCAGTGTGAATTTTATACAGCTGTGAAGAAGGGGCCTCATATAATCAAGTTCTAAGCAGATAATATAAGGTTATAAATATACAGTAGTCTCACTTATCCAACATAAACAGGCCAGTAGAACGTTGGATAAGTGAATATGTTGGATAATAAGAAGAGATTCGGGAAAAGCCAATTAAACATCAAATTAGGTAATCATTATAGAAATTAAGCACCAAAACATCATGTTATACAACAAATTTGACAGAAAAAGTAGTTCCATGCCCAGTAATACTACCCTGTTTCCCCTAAAATAAGACATCCCCAGAAAATAAGACCTAGTAGAGGTTTTGCTGAATTGCTAAATATAAGGCCTCCTCCGAAAGTAAGACCTAGCAAAGTTTTTGTTTGGAAGCAGGCCCACCAAACAGAACACCAGAAATGTACATACCATAGAGTGTTGTACATGGAAATATTTGTAGTAACAAGAAATTCTTGATAGGATTCAGTTTGTCTGATTATGCTAGTTTATGACGACAACTACTGTACAGTATATAATAAATGTTCATTTTTTTTGTTCAACAATAAATGTGAATTCTTCTTCATGGAAAAATAAGACATCCCCTGAAAATAAGACCTAGCACATCTTCGGGAGCAAAAATTAATATAAGACACTGTCTTATTTTGGGGAAAACACGGTATGTAGTAATTACTGTATTACAAATTTAGCACCAAAATATCACAATGAATTTAAAACACTGACTACAAAACATTTACTACTAAAAGGCAGACTGCGTTGGATAATCCAGAACATTGGATAAGTGAATGTTGGATAAGTGAGATTCTACTGTAGTATATACCACCATACTTCGCCACAGCAGCGCGTGGCCGGGCACAGCTAGTTTTGTTATATAGGTTTATTTACTTATTTATTTGCAGTATTTATATTCCGCCCTTCCCACCCCGAAGGGGACTCAGGGCGGATAACAGTGTACACATACATGGCAAACATTCAATGCCATTTATTATATTCTTTTAGTGTTTATTGAAAAACCGTGAAACAGAGAATCCGAGAAAAGCGAACCGCGAAGTAGTGAGGAAACACAGTATTTCCTTTATGGTGCCATTAAAATACCTCCCCGCTTATCTACTTACCGTTGTTTACAATCCGCTAGGTAGGCAGTGAGCTGGGCTGAAGGTCAGGCACTCACCCCGACCCGGCCTTCAATCCGCTAACCCAGGGGTCCCCAAACTTTTTAAGCAGAGGGCCGGTCCACAATCCTTCAGACTGTTGAGGGGCTGAATTATCATTTGAAAAAAAATACAAACAAATTCCTAGCATACTGCACATGTCTTATTTGTAGTGCAACAACAACAACAACAACAACAAAAGAACAATACCATATTTAAAAATGAAAACAATTTTAACCAACATAAACCTATTAGGATTTCAATGGAAAGTGTGGGCCTGCTGCTGGCCAATGAGATAGTCAAGTTAATTAGGATTGTTGTTGTTGTTGTGTGCCTTCAAGTCATGTCAGACTTTGGCCGAACCTAAGTCTAAAATTAATTTTTTTATTTACTGCATTTATTTACTACATTTATATCCCACCCTTCTCACCCCGAAGGGGACTCAGAGCAGCTGTATGTACATACAATATATTATATTATTAGCATAACACAATATTAGCATTATATATTACTATATTGAACTATACCACTATACTATTATATAATATGTAATATATAACATATAATTATTATTATATGGTATTACTATTAGTTTTATATTGTATAACATAAGATTATTATCAATATTATATGTATATACAATATATTATATTATTAAAACTGATATAAAAATATTATATTATAAAACTGAGGGTGAGGGCCAGGTAAATGACCTTGGAGGGCCGCATCCGGCCCCCGGGCCTTAGTTTGGGGACCCCTGCGCTAACCTGTCAATTGGAAGGATTTATTGCAGCTGGTGGTTAATGTGATGGACTAAAGCCCGGCCCTTGGGTACTCTTTACCCAGAAATATGCTCCAAAATCCAAGCATGGCTTGCTTTCTGGCTGCGCAAATCCCATTTTTCCGCCAAGGCTGTCGTGCTGTCGGCCTCTTCTGGTGTTTTCACGACCAACGGAATGAACGTTCAATCAAACTGCAGGGGAACGTAGTTGCTCATGGGCAGCTCTAGCCGTCTCGATACAATCTCAACGTCCAAGGGACTTGTAAATGGGTTTTGGGTCCAAACCCGCTAAATGCTTCTTTCCCGACTCCATTAAAAATAAAACAAAATCCAGTCGGACCTCCCGTTGTGCCTTTAACAAAGATTTCAGATGGAATCAGCAGGTGAGGCTCCACTTGCTAATCAATGCATGATCAAACACGCTCGTTGTTTTGAACACAAAACCCGTGAGCCGCAATCCTGCGAAAGCAGCCATTTTGGTGCCTTGGCAGCCATCTTGGAGTAGACAGGCGTGCTTTTTCTCTCTCTCGCTGGCCTTACATGCTCCATTAAACCCTTGGCGATGGGGCCACTCGGCCGTGGTTGTGCGCTCACCCGAGCCCAGGAGTTATTGTGCCAGCGAGCCGTCATGGCCCGCCTGCCAAGGCGCTCTCCTTCTGCTCTCGTAAATCCATCCCTGCTTCTTGTCCTCCAGCGCCTCTTTCTTCCTCGCTCCCGTTTTAATTCCCAGCCTCCGTGAGTGACATAAATCTCGCCCTAAGTGTGCCACTCGCAGCCCAGCGATAGCTCCGTGGCTGTCACCTCGTGCCGAGCGACAGGGGCATCCCACACATTGCAGCCACCTTGCCAGCCATTTTCGGGATCTGTCATCGCTTTGTCCCTTTGCCTTCAGTGTGCCATTGAATGGCATGACATTTGCACTGACCCATGAAGCCTTCTTTTTTTGATCCTGGTTCCCGTGAATCTAGGCTCCTTTGTTAACCACAGAGGGAGCTTTCCAGTGGGAACATACGAGGGTTGAATGAAAAGTAACACCTCCACCTTCGTGACTTGGGTTTGGATGGGAATATTTTAATAAATCAAATGCAGAAATAATCCTTTAATTTGTTGTCGAAGACAGAGAAATCAGCCATAGCAGAGCACTTGATGAACCAGCCTGGACACAGGATATTATTTGAGAACACAGAAATGCTGGACCATTCCAACAACGATCATGTCAGACGACACAGAGAAGCCATTGAAATCCACAAGCAGGTGGACAACTTCAACAGAAAGGAAGAAACCATGAAAATGAACAAAATCTGGCTACCAGTATTAAAAAACACTAAAATCAAAACAGTAGATGGGAACCAACACTCTGAGGGCAGAAGACAGCTAATGACTGAACAAAGGATGCCCCCAGGCAAGAGACAAAACCTTTCCAATGCTAATTAGGGTGATTAACTGAAACATTAATGCTGGCTTCCCAGTGACAAAGGACTCTTGCCACATCCTGGAGTCTCCACAGATATATATTATTTCCTTTCCTTACTTAGTTTATCCATACCTCACAACCTCTGAGGATGCCTGCCGTAGATGTGGGCGAAACGTCAGGACAGAATACTTCTGGAACATGGCCACACAGCCCGAAAAACATACAACAACCCCAATCCTTTAATTATCACTATTCACTTTTAAACATAGTCATCAGACAATTGGATACATTTCTGCCAACGATGAACAAGTTTTCTGAAGCCGTCATGGAAGAAGTCGACACTCGGTTTCCGCATCCAGCGTCTCACAGGACCCATTGTGCACAGATCTTCCGATAGCCAAGCAAAACAATAATGTGACCCACACGTTCTTGTGAAATGCCAATGATGCTTGAAATTTCTCTCCGAGGGATACGACGATCGTCCTGAATCAATCTGTCCACCTTTTACTTGTGAAACTCAGTGGTTGTTGTCACAGGACGTCCAACTCTTTGTTTGTCACGCAAGTCAGATCTTCCCACCTCAACATCTTTAAACTTACTCACCCAACGACGCACAGGACACACATCAACACAATCCCCATAAAAAGCTTGCATTTGATTAATCTCCTTTGGGGTGACACCTTCTGCTGTCAAGAATTCAATGACTGCTCGTTGCTTAAGTCACATTGACCGAACGTCTGCGCAGGGTTCCTTACTTCGCACTTTAACAACACAACCGTTCAATGCTAAATCTTCCCGGTCTGTGCAGGGTTCCTTACTTCGCATTTTAACAACACAACCGTTCAATGCTAAATCTTCCCGGTCTGTGCAGGGTTCCTTACTTCGCACTTTAACAACACAACCGTTCAATGCTAAATCTTCCCGGTCTGTGCAGGGTTCCATACTTGGCACTTTAACAACACAACCGTTCAATGCTAAGGCTTCTCCGTCTGTGCAGGGTTCCATACTTGGCACTTTAACAACACAACCGTTCAATGCTAAGGCTTTCCCGTCTGCGCAGCGTTCCATACTTGGCACTTTAACAACACAACCGTCCGATGCTAAGGCTTCCCAGTCTGTGCAGGGTTCCATACTTGGCACTTTAACAACACAACCGTTCAATGCTAAGGCTTCCCAGTCTGTGCAGGGTTCCATACTTTGCACTTTAACAACACAACCGTTCAATGCTAAGGCTTCCCTGTCTGCGCAGGGTTCCATACTTGGCACTTTAACAACACAACCGTTCAATGCTAAGGCTTCTCCGTCTGTGCAGGGTTCCATACTTCACACTTTAACAACACAACCATTCAATGCTAAAATGGAATTGTATAGGAGAGTCTACTCAACAAGCCAGGACCTGCCGCATACGAGGACTGCCATCTGTTGAGGAGTTACGAAGGTGGAGGCATTACTTTTCATTCAACCCTCGTAGTTGGCACGAGCAACAGGCAAGAGAAAGTGGTGCAGACTTGTACAGTTATTTCTGACAGAGGTGCATTTAGCTCATTGGAATTTACGACCTTCGGGCGAGAGGCGGCTTCATTGTTCAGCCAAGGGTCAGGAGCAGGTTGCGTGAGGTGCTGGCATTACTTCTCGCTGGTGCCAAGAGCTGCAACCGTTTGTCACTCAAGGTTTTGACTGCCAAGGCTTGTCACCTTCGGCGGGTCTGACCCCGGAGCAAGCAAGCAAGCGTTAGGGGAGATGGATTATATGCCTGGCTCTTGACAGAGACCAAGGCAAAGTGTAGCTCCAATCGCATCAGTGCCCATTCCATAGCATCCAAACATTTTTTTCCTAAAAGCACCCAAAATTAGCCATAGGAACTTGGTAGCCTTTCGAGGACTGCTCATTTGAGGCACCAAAACAGCAATATTGATTTCTAGTCGAAAGTTTTCATGGCCGGAATCACTCGGTTGCTGTGAGTTTTCCGGGCTGCCTGGCCATGTTCGAGAAGTATTCTTTCCTGACATTTTGCCCACAACTATGGCAGGCATCCTCAGAGGTTGTGAGATCTGTTGGAAACTAGGCAAGTAGATCTATATGCTGGATTTTGTATCACAAAATCACAAGTCGAACACTTCCCAAGTGTCTAGAATTGTGTGATGTATTTATTATTGTTGTTGTTGTTGTTGTTGTTGTTAACACAAAGACATAGTCTGATACAGCAAACAAGATCTAGGTTTTCATGGCCGGAATCACTGGGTAGCTGTGAGTTTTCCGGGCTGTCTGGCCATGTTGCAGAAGCATTCTCTCCTGACATTTCGCCCACATCTCTGAGGTTGTGAGGTCTGTTGGAAACTAGGCAAGTAGATCTATATGCTGGATTTCATATCACAAAATCACAAGTCGAACAGTTCCCAAGTGTCTAGGACTGTGTGATGTATTTATTATTGTTGTTATTGTTGTTGTTATTAACACAAAGACATAGTATGACACAGCAAATGAGATCTATATGCTGGATTTCGTATCACAAAATCACAAGTCGAACACTTCCCAAGTGTTTAGGACTGTGTGATGTTATTATTATTATTATTATTATTATTATTATTATTATTATTATTATTATTGAGACAATAATATTGAGTCCCCTTCGGGATGAGAAGGGCAGGATATAAATAAAATAAATAATATAAAATAAATAAAGGCACAGTATGACACAGCAAACTAGATCTATATGCTGGATTTCGTATCACAAAATCACAAGTCGAACACTTCCCAAGTGTCTAGAACTGTGTGATGTATTTATTGTTGTTGTTGTTGTTGTTGTTGTTGTTGTTATTGACACAAAAATATTGAGTTCCCTTCAGGGTGAGAAGGGCGGTATATAAATGCCGATAATAAATAAAATAAATAATATACAATAAATAAAGACATAATATGACACAACATACGAGATCTATATGCTGGATTTCGTATCACAGAATCACAAGTTGAACACTTCCCAAGTGTTTAGGATTGTGTGATGTATTATTATTATTATTATTATTATTGACACAAAGACATAATATGACACAGCAAACGAGATCTAAATGCTGGATTTTGTATCACAAAATCACAAGTCGAACACTTCCCAAGTGTCTAGGACTGTGTGATGTATTATTATTATTATTATTATTACTATTTTTATTACTATATTGACACAAAGACATAATATGACACAGCAAACGAGATCTAAATGCTGGATTTTGTATCACAAAATCACAAGTCGAACACTTCCCAAGTGTCTAGGACTGTGTGATGTATTATTATTATTATTATTATTATTATTATTATTATTATTACTATTTTTATTATTATATTGACACAAAGACATAATATGACACAGCAAACGAGATCTGAATGCTGGATTTCGTATCACAAAATCACAAGTCGAACACTTCCCAAGTATTATGATTGTGTGATGTATTATTATTATTATCATTATTATTAGAAACACAACAAGATGAGTCCACAGATGATGATGATGATGATAATGATTATTATTATTATTATTATTATTATTATTATTATAGTAATGCTGCTGCTGATGATGATGATGTATTTATTTATTTATTTATTTATTTATTACAATATTTATATCCCGCCCTTCTCACCCAACAGGGGATTCAGGGCGGCTTACAATAAAACGCATATATAAAAATTATACAGTGCCATATAAATCAGTTAAAAAATTATTAACTTACATCAGTATTCATAAAACACATTATAAAATACAGGTAGGCGTGTTCAGTTAAAAAAAAAACAGGCTGATGTAGTCTCCTTCTGTGGAGGTTTTTAAGCCCAGGCTGGATGGCCATCTGTCGGGAGGGCTTGGTAGAAGTGGGTTAGACTGGATGGCCCTTGAGAGCCCCTCCCAACTCTAGGATCCGATGCTTCTCTTGCCGTTGCCTCTCCAGTCTGTGGGGGGCCGGGGAGGGCATTGATCAAGTGCCCACGCCCCTGCGCTCCGATAATCGGGCTTTAATGCAATAATTACATGCATGGCTCTAATAAGCAGCGTGAGCAGGCACCGCCAGCCAGCCGCTCCCACCGCGTGGTATTAATCACTGCTTAGCATAATAAGCCCTTAATGACTCCGCTGCCACCACCGTCCCCTTCCACCCGGCCTTCCTCCCAGCAGTGGCTCCACCACGCTGCAGCGCTATCCTCGCCTTTGCAGGGATTTGCCGTCAGAGGGATTCCGTCCTCGATGCCCGAGAGTTGAAATGAAACGGATGGTTTCCTGACCATCATCACACTGTTAAATCTACCAGTGTTGCTCGGTATTCTTTCCGTTGATTTGCCATCACACTGGAGAGATTTGGCCCCGTCCACCATTCCAATAATAATAATAATAATAATAATAATAATAATAATAATAATAATAATAAACATCTAAGAATTCTCACAAAATTTCGCATCTGATGTACATGGATGACCTGAAGCTGTATGGGAAAACGGAAACTGAAATCCAGTCTCTGACTAACACTGTCCGAATTTTTAGCACTGATATCAGCATGGAGTTTGGCTTGGACAAATGTTCGACAGTGGCATTGAAGAAGGGAAAAATCATTGAAAGTAAGGGCATTAATATGCCTAATAGCCAAACAATAAAGTGTCACCAGCCAGAGGCCTATAAATATCTGGGCATATTACAGCTGGACAACATCAAGCATGAACATGTGAAGACTGTGGTCAGTAAAGAATACACACAAAGGGTCAGAAAAATTCTCAAAAGCAAGCTCAATGGAGGCAACACCATCAAGGCCATAAACACCTGGGCCATACCTCTCATAAGATATACTGCTGGCATCATAAACTGGATACAGATGGAACTGGACAATTTGGACAGAAAAACAAGAAAACTCATGACCATTCATCACTCACTGCACCCTCGCAGTGATGTTGACCGGCTATATCTGCCTAGAAGATCAGGGGGCAGAGGACTCTTACAAGTCAAACAAGCAGCCAAAGAAGAAGAACATGCCCTGGCAGAATATGGAAAGCAAAGTGAAGAACCTGCTTTGATTGAAGTCAAAAATCAGAAACTCCTCAAAGCACAGCAGACAAAAAACCAGTACAAGAAAACCGCACTACAAACTAGAGCTGACAGCAGGCACAACAAAACCTTGCATGGAAAGTTCCTTGACAAAATTGAAGGAAAAGCTGACAAGGAGAAGACCTGGCTCTGGCTCACGAATGGGACCCTGAAGAAGGAGACAGAAGGCCTGATCCTTGCAGCCCAGGAGCAAGCCATCAGAACAAAGGCAATCAAGGCCAAGATCGAAAAATCAGCTGATGACCCAAAATGCAGACTGTGCAAGGAAGCTGATGAAACCATGGATCATATCCTCAGCTGCTGTAAGAAAATTGCACAGACAGACTACAAACAGAGGCACAACTATGTGGCCCAAATGATTCATTGGAACTTATGCCTCAAGTCCCACCTCCCAGCAGCAAAGAACTGGTGGGATCACAAACCTGCAAAAGTATTGGAAAATGAGCACGCAAAGATACTGTGGGACTTCCGAATCCAGACTGACAAAGTTCTGGAACACAACACACCAGACATCACAGTTGTGGAAAAGAAAAAGGTTTGGATCATTGATGTCGCCATCCCAGGTGACAGTCGCATTGACGAAAAACAACAGGAAAAACTCAGCCGCTATCAGGACCTCAAGATTGAACTTCAAAGACTCTGGCAGAAACCAGTGCAGTCCCGGTGGTGATGGGCACATTGGGTGTCGTGCCAAAAGATCTCAGCCGGCATTTGGAAACAACAGACATTGACAAAATTACGATCTGCCAACTGCAAAAGGCCACCCTACTGGGATCTGCACGCATCATCCGAAAATACATCACACAGTCCTAGACACTTGGGAAGTGTTCGACTTGTGATTTTGTGATACGAAATCCAGCATATCTATCTTGTTTGCTGTGTCATACAATAAAATAATAATAATATTATTATTATAACATTTCCCCCTTCCTTTGGTGCATTTGGGATCCTTTCCCAAACTCTTCTTTGTGCGTCAAACAATGTGCTGGTGTGTCATCCACCTGAAGCTCTGGCACGTTTGTGCATATAAAAAAGGTATCTATACATGCACACATCTGGTTTTCCCAATTATTAGTCATATGCAAATGGGTGCTAATGAATTCATCATGAAAACACCTTGGTTGAATCAACTTCATGGGGTTTTTTTTGGGTTTCTGCGGGGGATTTGCTACTGCAGAGAGTCTGGGACTCTCGAGAGACTGGCAAAACAGTCAGTAAGATTGCTGTGAGTTTTGCAGACTGTATGGCCATGCTCCGGAAGCATTCTCTCCTGACGTTTCACCCACATCTATGGCAGGCATCCGGAGAGGTCTAGGCAAGTGGAAGCTAGGCAAGTGGGGTTTATATACCTGTGGAATGATGTCCAGGGTGGGAAAAAGAACTCTTGTCTGTTTGAGGCAAGTGTGAATGTTGCAACTGGACACCTTGATTAGCACTGAAAAGCCTTGCAGCTTCAAAGCCTGGCTGCGTCCTGTCTGGGGGAAATGAAGAAAAATCTGGCTACCAGTATTAAAAAAAACTCTAAAAGCAGGACAGTAAGTAAAGAGCAACATTCAAAAATCAGGGGGAAAACAGGGGTCTAAAAATAAAATAAAATAATAATAATAATAATAATAATAATAATAATAATAATAACAACAACAACAACAACAACAACATGGGAATTCGCGACAAGAAACAATCAGGGCCAGCTAACAGCCCATAACAAAGGACTGGGCCAAATCCCACCAAATTTGGCCACAAAACTAATCAGTTTCTAAGGAGTGACCATCAAAAGAAAAAGAAAACAGAGACATGGCCAGAAAAAATCCCGAAAAATTTAAAAAAAACCATTCCCCTAGAGTGTAAATAATAATAATAATAATAATAATAATAATAATAATAATAATAATAATAATAATAATAATCTTCAAATAATAATATTATTGGACTTCAAAGACTGGCAGAAACCAGTGCAGGTGGTCCCGGTGGTGACTGGCACACTGGGTGCCGTGCCAAAAGATCTCAGCCGGCATTGGGAAACAATAGACATTGACAAAATCACGACCTGCCAACTGCAAAAGGCCACCCTGTTGGGATCTGCACGCATCATCCGAAAATACATCACACAGTCCTAGACACTTGGGAAGTGTTCGACTTGTGATTTTGTGATACGAAATCCAGCATGTCTATCTTGTTTGCTGTGTCATACAATATGGCAGATCGTAATTTTGTCAATGTCTATTGTCTCCAAATGCCGGCTGAGATCTTTTGGCACGGCACCCAATTTGCCCATCATCACCGGGACCACCGGTACTGGTTTCTGCCAGAGTCTTTGAAGTTCAATCTTGAGGTCCTGATAGCGGCTGAGTTTTTCCTGTTGTTTTTCGTCAATGCGACTGTCACCTGGGATGGCAACATCAATGATCCAAACCTTTTTCTTTTCCACAACTGTGCTGTCTGGTGTGTTGTGTTCCAGAACTTTGTCAGTCTGAATTTGGAAGTCCCACAGTCATACAATACAATATTATTATAGTCATACATCATTATTATTATTATTATTATTATTATTATTATTATTATTATTATTAAACTTTATTTATTCCCGCTCCATCTCCCGAAGGACTCGAGTCAGCTTACACTGGGACAAGCCCAAAACAGTATTACAGCCTTCCAAGCAGCAAGGCTATTCTATTGTATTCCAGCTCACCAAACAAGTATTCCCATAAGAAGAAACCGGACAGGCTTTGAGGCTGTAAGGCTATTCACTGCTATTCCACCTGGCCAACAAAGGATTCTCATAGGCCACAGCAATGCGTGGCCGGGCACAGCTAGTATTATTCTAAGTCATGCATACCATGATAGAGGACTCGGCTGCTGTTCTGCACATGCTGTTGTCTTCGGTCTGTATCTCTTCTACCTTTTGTCTTTCAAGAAAGTGGTTCCGGGTAGTAGTTGTAGGTACCTCCAGGAAGGGGGATGTGGGTCCCAAACCCTACAAGGAAGGAGGCGGGCGCTTCGAGTGCTTGGCCTTTCCGCCAAGAGAAAACCGGCTCTTACTTAAGGTGACAGCTCCCTTGAATTGTGACCCTCTGCGCTGTGCGCTCCCATAACTCATCGGGAGCTCTTTATAACCACATAAGCACCCTTTGCTTGGAAAGAACGGCCCATGAGTTATGGCTGGATTTTAGAAAAAAAAATCTCTCAAAAAAAAACCAAATAGGGAGGGGGCTCCTGTATATTAGGAAGGAAGGAAGGCGGCACAGCTGGGCTGAAACGGATCTGTGTCTCCTGTCAGGGAAACCTCCAGCTTTGCCATGAATGTAATTGATACCAATGGGCAAAATAGCCTCCTTGACATCCATTAAGTCTATATTCTTATGAACTTCCTTTCTCTGGGGCTTTTTGCTTTGGAATCAGAGGCGACAGACCTTGAAACCATTTGAAAGAGAACGGGAGTGCCGTTCTCTCTTCTTTGGCTGTGCAAACCTTTAGGCCAAATAGGTGTTTACATCTGAGTAGCTGCGGTTTTGTTCCGTAACGGTGGCTCTTGGTCACGTCATAGGAATGGCTGCCGTATCAATATGGCGACAAAGAGAAATGCACCTCCAGAATGGTGACACCCCATGGATAGCAAGTGGCCCCATAGTCCAATCCCCAAACAGGCTAGCTACTAGAGTTGTGCATTTGTGGGGAATTGCTGTTCGTTTTGTGTAGTTTCATTCGTGTCGTCTCATTTTCATATTCGTGTCCTGCTAACGAAAATGGGCCACCTATACTGGCTAACGAAAAAAAAGGAAATTTTCGTGCCATTGGTTTTTGGGCTAGAGGGGTGAAAATTGCCACACGTGGAGAGCGTTTCGATCCCTTTAAAAACGTTTGGATCTTCCCCCAGAGTACTATTGTTATTAATAATATTATTATATTAATCCCCATTTCCACAGATCAGATCTAATGTGGAGGCATCTCCCTCTCCCAGGCTCAGGTTAGATTCCCAGATCCTTCTTAATATATATTATATATATATAAATATTATTACATTAACCCCCTTTTCTACAGATCAGATCTAACGTGGAGGCATTTTCCTCTCCCAGGCTCAGGTTAGACTCCCAGATCCATATATACACACACACACACACACACACACACACACACGGGTTATCCAGAAAGTAGATTACGTTTTGGAATTAAAAATGAACAAAGTATAGGAGAAAGCATTTACCATATGCAGTTGAACGCCACACCCAAATACCACTTCTCAACATAGTCGCCATTCAAATCTAGGCACTGATCATAGCGATGAAGGAGCTTGGCAACTCCTTCCCAACAAAACTCTGCTGCTTGCGCCCTCAAAAAGTATAGGAGAAAACATTTACCATATGCAGTTGAAAGCCACACCCAAATGCCACTTCTCAACATAGTCGCCATTCAAATCTAGGTACTTATCATGGCAATGAATGAGCCTGGCAACTCCTTCCCCACAAAACTCTGCTGCTTGCATCCTCAACGCAGCGTTTTGGCGACGATGCGCAGCTGCGGATAGGGGTGACTGGCTGGTTGAGGATGCAAGCAGCAGAGTTTGGTGGTGAAGGAGTTGCCAAGCTCATTCATCGCTATAAGTGCCTAGATTTGAATGGCGACTATGTTGAGAAGTGGTATTTGGGTGTGGCTTTCAACTGCATATGGTAAATGTTTTCTCCTATACTTTGCCCATTTTTAATTCCAAAATGTAATCTACTTTCTGGATAACCCTCGTATATTAACATCCATTGGTACACATCAGCTGTAAACCCTCTGTCAGTACCTGCTTATTGTTACGGGGCAGAAACGAAAGAAAAACAAAAGCAAGCACGATGACTCTGCGGCTTTCAGTTCGAAAATGTCATCATTCGTTTTGTGTAGACGACCAGTCGAAACGATAGCACGAAGGAAATGAAGGGAAAATTTTCATGCACAGCTCTACTAGCTACCTCTTGCTCTGCAGCTCTGTGTGTCTTTTCCTCCTTTCCTGCAAGGAGGCTGCAGAGCGGGATTAATTACTGCTCTGTTGCAAATGAAATTAAGCTGCCCTGATCGTTAGCTTATTGATGAGACAAATGAGATTAGGCAGCGCATTGTCAATTGGTGGCTGCACCAGGAACTGGATTAAACGAAGGAGCGGTGATTAGTCAGAGCTGCAGCAAAGGAGGAAGAAGGAGCCAATGGGAACATGCGGAGAGATGGGGAACCGCTGAGAAAGCTGGAGCCTGGGCTCCCAGGGTTGGAGTGGATGGTCATCTGCTGAGAGGGTTCAGATTGCGTCTTTCTGCATGGGGTGGACTAGATGGCCCTAGGGGTCCCTTCCAAGTCTACAGTTCTATGAATCTATGAATTTGCTAACCTGTATTGTATATATATATATATTGATTTGCCAGTATGACTGTACCTCTTTGGTGTGAAAGAAGTTATAGGCATGTGGTTGTGCTGAGCATATTAAGACTCAGAACTCCATTTTATATCCTTTATGTGTTTAGACCTCAGTGGAGGCAGATGCATGTATACTTATAGACTTCAATGAGTACAACTACAGTAGAGTTTCACTTACTCAACATAAACGGGCCAGCAGAATGTTGGATAAGCGAATATGTTGGATAATAAGGAGGGATTAAGGAAAAGCCTATTAAACATCAAATTAGGTTATGATTTTACAAATTAAGCACCAAAACAGCATGTTATACAACAAATTTGACAGGAAAAGTATTTCAATACGCAGTAATGCTATGTAGTAATTACTGTATTAGGAATTTAGCACCAAAATATCACGATGTATTGAAAACATTGACTAAAAAAATTCGTTGGATTATCCAGAACGTTGGATAAGTGAGACTCTACTGTATAGTTAAAGTCTTGGACTGTTGATTAAGAATGATAGGCTGTGTACTCAACACAGAGAAGCTACATCCTATCTATAACTGAACTTTAATAAGAAATGTGCCTGCATGGTGAATTAATACAAGATGTTTGTGATACGTTGTTTTTCAGAGAATACTTGTTTTTATCTCTGAGTGCGTATTTTAAACCAAGAGGTTTCAAGGGAGTGTTTTGGGCAATTGCAACTGTAATTGCAAGTTTTCCTGCTTCTTGCAGGGGGTTGGACTGGATGGCCCGTGAGGTCTCTTCCAACTCTACAATTCTATGATTCTAATTTCATCTTCAAAGAACCATCTTTAAAACTCTGCTAACCAAATACATTTTTGTAGCGGCATGTCTTTGTCCTTGGCAGTTCAATGACATGGTTCTTCAGCCTAACAGCTGAGTTACCTGTGTGCCATTACATGAGTGCTTATGAATATCGCATCTTCGAAGGGCTGATTTCCGACAAGGTCATGCTTTTCTATTTTTTTCCTTTTTATAATAATTTTAATAAGAAGTTTTGAACATTGAAAGACTGAGAACAATAATGGGTATAGAACAGAGAGTGAAAAGGGAAGGGAAGGGAAGGAAGAGAGAGAAAAGAAAAAAACAAACAAAAAAACCCCAAAAAAACAAAAAAAAATTTGATGACTTCCTTTAACCCTTTGTGATTAGGGTTTTGTTGTTTCTTTCATCTAAAGTTATTCATTATCCTTCTGACCCTAATTCTTCTCCGAATATTAATATTCTATGAATTCTTCAATCTTCTGAAATAATTTTCTACTGGTTCCCAGTCTGTTTGTTTTATAGGGTTTCCCGAATTCTTTTTAAGTAAAAAAGTTAACTGGTCCATATCTTTTACCTCCCTTATTTTATTTCTCCAAGTGTCCAAATCTGGTGTTTCCTGTAGTTTACATGTCATGCTTTTCTTGACTAGTGGTTTTCAAAATGTTCATGGAGATTCCCATTTGCCAAACAGACGCGACATCATTTTCCCTTTCCAATAAGGTTCTGATTGCCATTTATTTCCTTCCAAAAGAAAATAAATTTTTGGGTGCAGTACTTTCCAAAAGTATTTTCAATATTACCACCCTGGACATTTTTTCGATTTTTGATGAAGCGTAACGTATAAATAAATATCCTATGATGATGTTTTACAGTAGAGTCTCGCTTATCCAACGTAAACGGGCCGGCAGAAAGTTGGATAAGCGAATATGTTGGATAATAAGGAGAGATTAAGGAAAAGCCTATTAAACATTAAATTAGGTTATGATTTTACAAATTAAGAACCAAAACATCATGTTTAACAACAAATTTGACAGAAAAGGTAGTTCAATACACAGTAGTGATATGTAGCAATTATTGTATTTACGAATTTACCACCAAAATATCACAATGTATTGAAAACATTGACTACAAAAATGCGTTGGATAATCCAGAACGTTGGATAAGCGAGTGTTGGATAAGTGAGACTCTACTATACCTCCAGCCAGGCTAGATTGAACCCTACTTACTCCCTATTACTCGCCGTTGCTGGATATTTCCCCCCCCAACTAACCGGCCCCCCCGTGAACCCTTTCTCTGACCCCGTTCTCTTTCTTTTTTTCTCCCTCTCCATTCCCACCTTCCTCCTCTCTCGCTTCCAAACAGGACCAGGGCACCGTCGGGGTCATTTTCAACGTGGGCACGGACGACATCACCATCGAGGAGAGCAACGCCATGGTGAACGACGGCAAATACCACGTGGTGCGCTTCACCCGGAGCGGCGGCAATGCCACGTTGCAGGTGGACAACTGGCCCATCAATGAACGGTACCCCGCAGGTAGGGACTGGCAGGCAACGCCCGCCTCAACCTGTGTCCCGGCACCACGCCACACACTCCCATGCATCGCGGAGGTCAGAACCAATTTGAGCCACTAGCACTTATTGGGGAATCTAGGCCCTTGGGTCAGATGAGTCTCCGGACCTTTCTACAATCCAAAGGGTAGTGATAAATGATCAAACTGGCCTCTGGAAAATACAGATGGCTACTCTCTCCCAGGCTGGTCTGTTTCCCATCCAAGTCTTCCTTGTAGAATGTGTCCAGAGCCGGCCCGAGGTAATTTTCAAGTGTAGGCGAACAGAATTTTGGCGCACCCCCCAACCAATCACTGAAAAATAAAAGCGTTGGATAAGCAAAAATGTTGGATAATAAGGAGGGATTAAGGAAAGGCCTAAATAAAGAACAACACTCTGAAAACAGGGGAAATCCAGACAAGGCCAGCTAACACCTCCCAACCGAGGATGCCCCCAGGGAGGAAGCAGCCTGGCTTTGAATCTGCAAGGCCATTAAAAGCTAATCAAGCTGGCCAATTGCAACATTCACACTAGCCTCAAATGGACAAGAGCTCTTTCTCCCACCCTGGACTTTCCACAGATATATAAACCCCACTTGCCTAGCTTCCAACAGAACTCAGAACCTCTGAGGATGCCTGCCATAGGTGTGGGCCTAGAGAATGGCGCAACAGGCAACTGCCTGGTTCGCCTCGCGGTTGAACCGCCTCTAAACGTGTCCAAGTCTTCTTGTTATCCCTCCCCGCCAAAAAAGAAACACGAAACAAAGCCTCCCGGTGCGCCTTGTCTTCCCCATTCGAAAACACAGAAGAGCCTTTCATTGCTGCAGCCAAAGAAAAGAGGTGCCCGGGGAATTCCCAAATCAGACACACCGAACAAAAGGAGCCTCGTGCCTACAATTTTGTATGGAGATTACGACGCAAATTATCACCACATTGTGGCTACATCACTACAGATGTCTGGAACAAGCTGTCATCGAGACACATCCCATAATTTCTGCATTTTAGCTCCATTAGATTCCTTATTCTCCAGCCCTGGTGTAGTTGCAGCTCTCCAGGGCTTCTTGTAGAAGGAAACCCTTTCCTTTGGTTTCCGCGCTCGAGACGAGGAAAAGCGAGGCCTTAGAAGCTCCTTGGCTGCACATTCTAAATGCCGTATATACTCGAGTATAAGCCGACCCGAATATAAGCCAAGGCACCTAATTTTACCACCAAAAAACAGGGAAAACATTGACTCCAGTATAAGCCAAGATACCAATAAAATTACATCAATTGAGGCATCAGTAGTTTAAATGTTTTTGAATTTTTACATCAAACTGTATTTTAAGATATGACTGCTCAACTCTAATTAAAACATAATCTTCATCTTCAATGTAAATGTGCTTATGCATCCTTTTAATAATAATAGAGTGAAATAATAAATGTAATAATAATAATAAATGCAGTAAAATAATAAGGTAAATAATCAAAAACATTTAACCTACTGATGCCTCTATTAATTAATTTTATTAATATCTATTTTTATTTTTGAAATTTACCAGTAGCTGCTGCTTTTCCCACCCTCGTCTTATACTCGAGTCAATAAGTTATCCCAGTTTTTGTGGTAAAATTAGGTCCCTTGGCTTGTATTCGGGTCGGCTTATACTCGAGTGTATACGGTATATATTCTTCTTCCTGATTTGCAAGGGCTTCTCTCCCTCTCCTTTCCCTTTTCAAAACATTCCCTTGGTTAAGAGTGAGGGAGGTTTTGGAAAAGAAAACACACTGTTAAGGGAGAGGAAGAGGAGAGAAAAATATATCATGTATCACAAGCAATGGCCTCCAGGCTTTACCACCTGGCTTGACTCCATTATAAGCCAAGGGAGGCTTTTTCAGCTCAGAAAAAGTTCTGCAAATTCGGCTTATCTTCGAGTATATACCATTGGAATCCTTACTCTCCAGCCCTGGTGTAGTTGCAGCTCTCCAGGGCTTCTTGTAGAAGGAAACCCTTTCACTTGGTTTTGGAAAAGAAAACACACTGTTAAGGGAGGCCTTAGAAGCTCCTTGGCTGCACATTCTAAATGCCGTATATACTCGAGTATGAGGCCACCCGAATATACAGTATATACATACACATATATATTCTTCTTGCAAGGGCTTCTCTCCCTCTCCTTTCCCTTTTCAAAACATTCCCTTGGTTAAGAGCGAGAGAGGTTTTGGAAAAGAAAATACACTGTTAAGGGAGGGGAAGAGGAGAGAGAAATATATCATGTATCGCAAGCAATGTTTACCACCCAGCTTGACTCCATTATAAGCCGAGAGAGGCTTTTTCAGATCGGAAAAAGTGCTGCAAACTCTGCTTATCTTCGAGTATATACGGCACCATAAATCCCAGGATCCAATAGGATGCTACTATTACAGTTAAGGTGCTACATTGTGTAATGTAAAAGGAAATACAGCAGAGTCTCACTTATCCAAGCTAAACGGATATATATATATATTAGGCATGTCCGATCTGTGAAAAAAATGTTTCAATTCTCGTTTCTAAAGTAGGGGGTGCTGGCGCTTCGATATTTCCGAAAATTCATAATGATTCCAAATGTTTCTAAAATGGCAGACGCGCATGCACAATCGCTACACACTGGGCTTGTATGGCAATCTTCCATGTGGACGCAGAGGACGTTAGCCCCACCTTTGTGTCCATCATGGAAGCTTCTGATTGGCCGGGGAGCGGTAGCCATGTTAGGCTCCGCCAAGCTCCCATTCAAGGTAGGTTGCAGAAACATTTTTTTAAAATATTTTTAAATATATATTTTAAAAAAATTGTGGGGGAAAAAAATTAACGAAACATTAAGAGACAATTAGAGAATGGGCCAACAATGGTTCGAATTACATTGCTGGTTGCGCTGTGAAACAATGTCTCGGAATTCGAAATAACTCCGATATACAATTCAAAACGATTTTTTGGACATGTCTAATATATATATATATTTACCTGAAATATATAGAAAACACACTGTTAAGGGAGGGGAAGAGGAGAGAGAAATATATCATGTATCGCAATCAATGTTTACCACCCAACTTGACTCCATTATAAGCCGAGGGAGGCTTTTTCAGCTCAGAAAAAAGACTGTAAACTCAGCTCATCTTCGAGTATATACGGCACCATAAATCCCAGGATTCAATTCCAGTTAAGGTGCTACATTTGTAAAAGGAAATACAGCCATGGAAATGGAACTACTCCAAAAATCCAAGGCTCATGCAACTCTGGGAGTTTGCAGAACAATTTGGAGCCAATTGGAGCAAAAGAGTGTTGCCTTGTCAACCCTTGGAGACTGTTCGGGGGGGGGGGGGGACACGTGCTCTCTTATTCTGATAGCAAACCCAGCAAGGTCATTCCCATATGGGAGACAGAAAGTGGGGTAGCTAAGCTGAAATTTGAAATGGCATTCCGAGTGTCCGTCACCCGTGCCTTTTCCTTCCAATCTCCCCATCGAGACCACTCCCTCCCCAGTTGACGGTGAGAGCCCTTGACATTCATTCGGCAGCTGGCATTTTTCCGCTATCGGCATAATTTTTACAGCCCTTTTCAGCGGCGGGGAAGTGCTCTCGGCGCATCTCATTCTAATCTCCTTTATTCTTTGAAAAGGTTGGCGATTGCAGGAAAGATCTGGGTTTTCTACACTGTAAGCGGCGGGAAATGGAGAAGGGCACGGGTTGGAGGAGAAGAGAGATTGAGCGAGGACGGGGAGGGGGAGAAACTGGGTGCCAGACTAGCAGACGTAACACTACGGCAAGGCGAAAGTGTGGTCCGGATGCCCACAAGTCCCGTCTCTATCCATTACGGTCATCCCTGGGTTATGTTCCAAGGCTAGATTCAAGATAACAAGTTGGTTCTGACCTCCGCTGAGCCCAGGTTGGTGTCCCGGGTTTGGGGGTCTTGGGTTTTTGTGTCTGCATTTGTGCCTGAGAACGCAACCCGACGGACAGATCCATTTCCCTCTCATCCTCCATGGAGTGAATCACACACAAGTGCCTCAAAAGGGATCTGGAGAGGATTGCGGAGGGGATTTCATCAAGGTCACGGATGCCGCAAGCAGGGAGAGCTCTGCCCCGCCTGGGATTCGCCAACTGCTTTGATCCCCCCTTGCAAAAAAAAAAAAAAAAAAGCCCCCGCATTTCCCCAGACTGCCATCCCGCCGGCCTTATTGCACAGTCTCTTTGATGCTGAGAGCTCAGCCTTCATGTTCCCGGAACAGGCGTTACCATTGCGTATTAGGGTTCGGATTTGCGGCCAGGGACGTGGTTCCGAGCCATTCCACTTCTCGCCCGTCTCGAGTCCATTTCGGCACTGGCACCTTCTCTAGATGCTGGCAGGCTGGACTAGGATCTTTGGCTCATTCCTGGCATCATTTCCATTCAGTAGGAGCAAGGTTCAGCCCTTGTGCCGGCTGGACTGCTGACCTGAATATTTAATGCCATTAGATATATGACATATATAGACGGACACAGAGGCAATTTAACATTTTCCAGAGTCCGGCTGGACTGCTGACCTGAAGGTTTATTTGTTTATTTATCTACAGTATTTATATTCCGCCTTTCTTTCTCACCCCAAAGGGGACTCAATGCACATATACATGGCAAACGCTCAATGCCATTAGACATACGACATATATAGACAGACACAGAGGCAATTTAAAATTTTCCAGAGTCTGGCTGGACTGCTAACCTGAAGGTTCATTTATTTATCTACCGTATTTATATTCCACCCTTCTTTCTCACTAAGGGCGGATCACAATACACATAGACATGGCAAACGTTCGATGCCATTAGACATACGACATATATAGACAGACACAGAGGCAATACATATATAGACGGACACAGAGGCAATTTAACATTTTCCAGAGTCCGGCTGGACTGCTGACCTGAAGGTTTATTTATTTATCTACCGTATTTATATTCCACACTTCTTTCTCACTCAGGGCGGATCACAATGCACATATACATGGCAAATGTTCAATGTCATTAGACATACGACATATATAGACAGACACAGAGGCAATTTAACATTTTCCAGAGTCCGGCTGGACTGCTGACCTGAAGGCTTATTTATTTATTTATCTAGATATTTATATTCCGCCCTTCTTTCTCACCCCAAAGGGGACTCAGGGCAGATCACAATGCACATATGCATGGCAAACGCTCAATGCCATTAGACATACGACATATATAGACAGACACAGAGGCAATTTAACATTTTCCAGAGTCCGGCAGGACTGCTGACCTGAAGGTTTATTTATTTATCTACCGTATGTATATTCCACCCTTCTTTCTCACTCAGGGCGGATCACAATGCACATAGACATGGCAAACATTCAATGCCATTAGACATACAACATATATAGACAGACACAGAGGCAATTTAACATTTTCCAGATTCTGCTCCTTCACCGTGCCCTTCACCGTCCACTTGTAACACCGACTCCTTGATGGAGTACTTCCTCATTTTTCCATACACTGCTGAAAGATTTTATGCTATCATAGATCAGTTAAATTAGCCTCCCCGCATTAAGCGGTACCTAAATTTTATACTCGAGAGATGCAACTATCTTTCGAGCTGCTTAGGTCAACAGCAAGCTAGGCTATTAATGGTCGGGCGCTCAGTCCGACCTGGGCTGGCTTCGAACTCAGTAGTGATTTATTGCAGCTGGCTACTAACCAGCTGCGCCACAGCCCGGCCTAAGTTGCCGGTTTGAATCCATGAGACAGGGAGAGCTCCCGTCTGTCAGCTCTAGCTTGTGGAGACATGAGAGACGCCTCCTATCAGGATGGTAACACATCCGGGCGTCCTTTGGGCAACGTCTCTGTAGACAGCCAAATCTCTCACACCATAAGCGACTTGCAGTATGTTCTCAAATCACTTCTGACACGATAAATAAATACCAAAAAAGAAAATGGGTTCCCTGGAACTACAAAGACAAGTATCCACTATTACAGTAACTGGAAGAACGGTCATTTTTTGTTCAAGGCAAGGAGAGCTCCCATCTGTCAGCTCTAGCTTGCAGGGACATGAGAGAAGCCTCCTATCAGGATGGTAACACATCCGGGCGTCCTTTGGGAAACGTCTCTATAGACAGCCAATTCTCTTGCACCAAAAGCGACTTGCAGTATGTTCTCAAGTCACTTCTGACACGATAAATAAATACCAAAAAAGAAAATGAGTTCCCTGGAACTACAAAGACAAGTATCCACTATTACAGTAACCGGAAGAACGGTCATTTTTTGTTCCAGGCAAGGAGAGCTCCCATCTGTCAGCTCTAGCTTGCAGGGACATGAGAGACGCCTCCTATCAGGATGGTAACACATCCGGGCGTCCTTTGGGCAACGTCTCTATGGACAGCCAATTCTCTCACACCAAAAGCAACTTGCAGTGTGTTCTCAAGTCACTTCTGACACGATAAATAAATACCAAAAAAGAAAATGAGTTCCCTGGAACTACAAAGACAAGTATCCACTATTACAGTAACTGGAAGAACGCTCATTTTTTGTTTTGTTTCTCGGTGGTTTTCCAAACTGTGATGAGAATTATCACGGAGAGCATGATTTGTGTAGAAGGGATCCTATGAAAATGGAATATTTGTGAATCGGGGCCAGTTTTTCCATCAGAAATAAGGCACCTAGAGGGTTCTTTCTTGTATTGAAAAACAAAGCACGTCATTGCTTACGAATGTTGTTTACGCATCTTGTTAGGTCGCCTCCAAAACAAATTAAAAAGTCGCCTTATCTGGCCCATTGGCATCCTTGGCTTTGCCTTGGTGAACCCGCAGACGGGCACGGGCGAGCGAAAAATGCGCTCATTCGACAAAGCAGTTGTTCAAACAAGCCCAGCGGTGTTAAGACAAACACTCTCCATGGCTGCATGCGACGTGAGCGGGTCAGCGGGCATTGGGTCAACGAGAGAGGCAGCCACAGATTTGTCCTTGGAGGTGTTTGGCAAAGGAAGACGGATTCCGTTTCCATGTTCAGATCGAGGAAGAAGGGAGGTTGGCAGAACATTGCTCTGTCCCCACGATGCCAACACGTATGGATTGATAGCCCTGCAGCTTCATTGCAAGACGCCAAGCGGCGGTGGACAAGTGTGGACCTGTTTCCAACCATTTTTAAAAAATTGAGCAGCTCGAGCCAAGATCTCCGGAGCCAATTTATTCTTTTCCTTTCCTGAATGAAAAGTAATGCCTCCGCCTTCGCAACTTGGGTTTGGATGGGAATAATTTAATAAATCAAACGCAGAAATAATCCTTAGCATGTGCTCTTTAACTATGACTATTCACTTTCCCACATCATCACCAGACAATTGGATACATTTCTGCCAACGATGAACACGTTTTCTGAAGCCGTCACGGATGAAGTCGACACTCTGTTTCTGCAACCGGCGTCTCACAGTTCTCTCAACATCCGATAGCCAAGCAAAGCAAGAATTTATTAATATTTTAATAAATCAAATGCAGAAATAATCCTTAGGATGTGCTCTTTAACTACCACTATTCACTTTCCCACATCATCACCAGACAATTGGATACATTTCTGCCAACAATAAACATGTTTTCTGGAGCCGTCGTGGAAGAAGTTGACACTCTGTTTACGCAACCGGCATCTCACAGTTCTCTCAACATCCGATAGCCAAGCAAAGCAATAATGTGACCCACACGTTCTTGTGAAATGCCGATGATGCTTGAAATTTCTCTCTGAGTGATACAACAATCGTCCTGAATCAAACTGTCCACCTTTTGCTTGTGAAACTCGGTGGTTGCTGTCACAGGATGTCCAACAAGTCAGATGCTCTCACCTCAACATCTTTAAATTTACTCGCCCAACGACGCACAAGACTCACATCAACACAATCGCCATAAACAGCTTGCATTCTCTGATGAATCTCCTTTGGAGTGACACCTTCCCTGTCAAGAATTCAATGACTGCACGTTGCTTAAGTCGCATTGACCGACCGTCTGCGCAGGGTTCCATACTTCACACTTTAACAACACAACCGTTAAAAGCTAAGGCTTCCTGCCAAATTGAATTGCGCAGGGTTCCATACTTCGCACTTTAACAACACAACCATTCAATGCTAAGGCTTCCCCGTCTGCACAGGGTTCCCTACTTCACACTTTAACAACACAACCATTCAATGCTAAGGATTCCCCGTCTGCACAGGGTTCCCTACTTCGCACTTTAACAACACAACCGTCCAATGCTAAGGCTTCCCCGTCTGCGCAGGGTTCCATACTTCGCACTTTAACAACACAACCGTCCAATGCTAAGGCTTCTCCGTCTGTGCAGGGTTCCCTACTTCGCACTTTAACAACACAACCGTCCAATGCTAAGGCTTCCCCGTCTGCGCAGGGTTCCCTACTTCACACTTTAACAACACAACCGTCCAATGCTAAGGCTTCCCCGTCTGCGCAGGGTTCCCTACTTCGCACTTTAACAACACAACCGTCCAATGCTAAGGCTTCTCCGTCTGCGCAGGGTTCCCTACTTCGCACTTTAACAACACAACCGTCCAATGCTAAGGCTTCCCCGTCTGCGCAGGGTTCCATACTTCGCACTTTAACAACACAACCGTTCAATGCTAAGGCTTCTCCGTCTGCGCAGGGTTCCATACTTCGCACTTTAACAACACAACCGTCCAATGCTAAGGCTTCTCCGTCTGCGCAGGGTTCCATACTTCGCACTTTAACAACACAACCGTTCAATGCTAAGGCTTCTCCGTCTGCGCAGGGTTCCATACTTCGCACTTTAACAACACAACCGTCCAATGCTAAGGCTTCTCCGTCTGCGCAGGGTTCCATACTTCGCACTTTAACAACACAACCGTTCAATGCTAAGGCTTCTCCGTCTGCGCAGGGTTCCATACTTCGCACTTTAACAACACAACCGTCCAATGCTAAGGCTTCTCCGTCTGCGCAGGGTTCCCTACTTCGCACTTTAACAACACAACCGTCCAATGCTAAGGCTTCCCCGTCTGCGCAGGGTTCCATACTTCGCACTTTAACAACACAACCGTCCAATGCTAAGGCTTCTCCGTCTGCGCAGGGTTCCCTACTTCGCACTTTAACAACACAACCGTCCAATGCTAAGGCTTCCCCGTCTGCGCAGGGTTCCATACTTCGCACTTTAACAACACAACCATCCAATGCTAAGGCTTCTCCGTCTGCACAGGGTTCCCTACTTCGCACTTTAACAACACAACCGTCCAATGCTAAGGCTTCCCCGTCTGCGCAGGGTTCCATACTTCGCACTTTAACAACACAACCGTCCAATGCTAAGGCTTCCCCGTCTGCGCAGGGTTCCCTACGTCGCACTTTAACAACACAACCGTCCAATGCTAAGGCTTCTCCGTCTGCGCAGGGTTCCCTACTTCGCACTTTAACAACACAACCGTCCAATGCTAAGGCTTCTCCGTCTGCGCAGGGTTCCCTACTTCGCACTTTAACAACACAACCGTTCAATGCTAAGGCTTCCCTGTCTGCGCAGGGTTCCATACTTCCCACTTTAACAACACAACTGTTCAATGCTCAGACTTCCCTGTCTGCACAGGGTTCCATACTTCGTACTTTAACAACACAACAGTTCAATGCTAAGGCTTCCCCGTCTGCACAGGGTTCCATACTTCCCACTTTAACAACACAACCGTTCAATGCTAAGGCTTCCCACCAAATGGAACTGTAGAGGAGAGTCTACTGAACAAGCCAGGACCTGCCGCAGACCAGTTGAAGAGTTACGAAGGTGGAGGCATTACTTTTCATTCAACCTTTGGTATTTCTTGGCATACTGACAATTCAACGCTCCTGTCGTTTTTGCAATATGTTGAAAAGGCACCCCGTTTGGCTCTTGTTTCTAATGCAAACAATGTCTGCCAAAGCTCATTTAGTGGCGGACACTTCCGAAACGGCTGGAGCACAACGTCTTTTTGGGAAACGGGAAGACACAGAAGAACGTCAAAACTTCAGCACTCGGGATGATTAATAGGGCGTAATGGGAAGGCGGCATTGATTTGTTTCCGGAAGGATTGGAATGGATCCTTTTGGTGCTTCGAAGCACAGTTGTCTGACCGCTTTGAGCCTGGTCAAACTAGACCTCCCGCAGGATTTGAATTCATCACTTTGTGGGAAAAAAATCCATAACCAAGCAATGACATCTATCCTAATAAAGGTAGAACAGATACCGGATCCGTCACAGAGGAATCGGTTAGTCATAAATAAACATGTTCGGTGGTTCTCAAGTTCGAAAACACGGTTTTTTTCTTGGAAAAATAATGAACGGATGGTGCAGAAGACTTGAGTTAAATGGCTTGAGGCCATTCTTATCCTGGTCAATTGTACACGCCTCGGGGATGTAATTCTTCGCTAATTTTGTTCTCAAAGGAAGCAGCAAATCTCGCAATTTACTTCACACTGCAAAAAAAAAAAATTCAAAAAAGGCTTGCTTTTTAAAGACTATAATAAGACTGGGTTGCTGTGAGTTTCCAGGCTGTATGGCCATGTTCCAGAAGCATTCTCTCCTGACGTTTCGCCCACATCTATGGCAGGCAGTCTCAGAGGTTGTGAGGTCTGTTGGAAACTAGTGGCAAGTGTGAATGTTGCAAATGACTAGCTTGATTCGCATTCAATGGCCTTGCAGATTCAAAGCCCAACTGCCTATTGCCACAAAACTCACACATTTGCACTGAAAACAACCTTTTCTTCAGAGAAAATAACATTTTGCACCAAAACATTATATGCTCACATACAGCTGTCGGTAAATTGTGTTGTCAAAGGCTTTCATAGCCAGAATCACGGAGGTGCTGTGAGTTTTCTGGGCTGTAAGGCCATGTTCTAGAAGCATCCTCTCCTGACGTTTCTCCCACATCTATGGCAGGCAGTTGTGAGGTCTGTTGGAAACTAGGCAAGTAGGATTTATGTTCTAGAAGCATCCTGTCCTGATGTTTCGCTCACATCAGGGCCAGCTTGTTGGAGACTAGCCTGGAGGGGAATTAAAGGAGAGAATTCCAAGAGTGCAATAAAACAAGCCTTTCATTGTTATCACAGCTGTTTAAGGCAAAACAGCTTTACATACCCCAAAGGGCTGTATCATGGAAATGGCTGCGGCAAAAGCATGTCGCAGCAAACAAAGAATATATACCTTTGACTTATCCAAAATTGACCAATGGCTGAGGATCTTCCTCACCTTCCACACCCAGTTGGCATAAGTGATACTTGTGACCTCACTTGTTGATTTCAAGCTAACTTTTGCAAATGCAAATGGCTGTCGCAACATGTGCGTAGCAAACAAAGAATTTATATCTCGGCTTATCCAAAATTGACCAATGGCTGAGGGTCTTCCTCACCTTCCAAACCCACTTGGCATAAGTGATACCTGTGACCTCACTTGTTGATTTCAAGCTAACTTTTGCAAATGCAAATGGCTGTCGCAACCTGTGCATAGCAAACAAAGAATTTTATATCTCAGCTTATCTAAAATTGACCAATGGCTGAGGATCTTCCTCACTTTCCATACCTACTTTGGAACAAGTGATACCAATGACCTCACTTGTTTACTCTGAGCTTTCTTCTCCTTTGGAACTTCCTGGAGAAAGGCACCAGCTCACAGGAAGAGAGGAGCATATGCACATGCAAAGCTACATAGGCAATAGTTTACTATTTTTCTGGCTTATTTACATTATTTATATTCCCACCAAATGGCTTATGGTCCCTACAAGCTAACACCTCCTGACAAAGGATTCCCCCAGGCAGGAAGCAGCCAGGCTTTGAAGCTGCAAGGCTATTCAGTGCTAATCAAGGTGGCCAATGGCAACATTCCTACTTGCCTCAAGCAGACAATAATAATAATAATAATAATAATAATAAGTTTATTTATATCCCGCCTCCATCTCCCCCGAAGGGGACTCGGGGTGGCTTACAACAAAATCAGATACGAAACAATAACAAAATACAAAACATCAAATACAATAACAAAAACCAATAATGATATATACACAATAACCGAAAAAACAGAAATGCAATATTAAAACATCGAATTAAAAACAATGAGGTTCTTTCTCCCACCCAGGACATCCTTCCACAGATATATAAACCCCATTTGCCTAGTTTCAAATAGACCTCACAACCTCTGAAGATGTCTGCCATAGATGTGGACGAAATGTCAGGAGAGAATGCTTCTGGGACATGGCCAGACAGCCTGGAAAACTCACAGCAATTTGTTGTAAAATTCAACAAACAGCGGAGTAGTGAGGGAACACTCTATACCAAAAAGCAAAATCAAGGTTTGCATTTTGGGTTTTTAAAATATATATTTCCAAGCTACAGATGGTTGAAACCGTGAATGCAGAACCCACGGATACGGAGGGATTTTGCTTTTTGGTATACAGTGTTCCCTCACTACTTCGCCGTTTGTTTAATTTTACAACAGTTTGCTGTGAGTTTCCCAGGACGTATGGCATGTTCCAGAAGCATTCTCTCCTGACGTTTCACCCACATCTATGGCAGGCATCCTCAGAGGTTGTATGGATTTCTGTCTCTGGCTCACAGGCCTAGAGCTGCAAACTGCTCCCAGGTTGACGCCGGACGCAATCTACCAAGAAATCCCTTTATTTCCCCGCCATGGACGGAAATCTGCCCCAAACTTCACAGCTCATTGGCCTTATCTGCCGGCGACTCTTCCGTTTCCATTTCCTCCTGAGCAAAGGGGCTCCACACCCCGTTTATTGCCATCGCTGGATTCCAAACCAATGGCTTTTTTTAAAGCAGTAGTTTCCGAGCCATTGGCCTCTGTGCTATTTCGTCAGGAGGGAGCGCTTACGGCTCCGTCGGAGGGAAGAGTCCCCAAACACCACCTGGATTTTGATAACAGTAATATTTATTTTAATTGGCTAATTAGCCAATCAATCGTTTTAAGGGCAAGGCAGTTAATCGACTGAGAACCTGGAAACAGGCTCCTGCGTGAGCGCTGGCAACGGAGGAGACTTAGGTTTCTTAAGTGTATAAAGAGAGGACAAAGAAGGGAGAACGAGAAAGAAACCGGGAGTGATGCATATTGATCCTACAGTAGAATCTCACTTATCCAAGACTCGCTTATCCGAGGTTCTGCCAGCCCATTTAGCTGGATAAGCGAACCGCGAAGTAGCGAGGGAGCACTGTATTTGCAATTCACAAATAAGTATTAATAATAATAATAATAATAATAATAATAATAATAATAAGAGGACTCTTACAAGTAAAACAAGCAGTCAAAGAAGAAGAACATGCCCTGGCAGAATATGTAAAGCAAAGTGAAGAACCTGCTTTGATTGAAGTCAAAAATCAGAAACTCCTCAAAGCACAGCAGACAAAAAAAATCAGTACAAGAAAGCCGCACTACAAACTAGAGCTGACAGCTGGCACAACAAAACATTGCATGGAAAGTTCCTTGACAAAATTAAAGGAAAAGCTGATAAGGAGAAGACCTGGCTCTGGCTCACGAATGGGACCCTGAAGAAGGAGACAGAAGGCCTGATCCTTGCAGCCCAGGAGCAAGACATCAGGACAAAGGCCATTAAGGCCAAGATTGAAAAATCAGCTGATGACTCAAAATGCAGACTGTGTAAGGAAGCTGACGAAACCATTGATCATATCCTCAGCTGCTATAAGAAAATCACACAGACTGACTACAAACAGAGGCACAACTATGTGGCCCAAATGATTCATTGGAACTTATGCCTCAAGTACCACCTGCCAGCAGCAAAAAAATGGTGGGATCACAAACCTGCAAAAGTATTGGAAAATGAGCATGCAAAGATACTGTGGGACTTCCGAATCCAGACTGACAAAGTTCTGGAACACAACACACCAGACATCACAGTTGTTGAAAAGAAAAAGGTTTGGATCATTGATGTCACCATCCCAGGTGACAGTCGCATTGAAAAACTCAGCCGCTATCAGGACCTCAAGATGGAACTTCAAAGACTCTGGCAGAAACCAGCACAGGTGGTCCCGGTGGTGATGGGCACATTGGGTGCCATGCCAAAAGATCTCAGCCGGCATTTGGAAACAATAGACATTGACAAAATTACGATCTGCCAGCTGCAAAAGGCCACCCTACTGGGATCTGCAGCATCATCCGAAAATACATCACACAGTCCTAGACACTTGGGAAATGTTCGACTTGTGATTTTGTGATATGAAATCCAGCATCTCTATCTTGTTTGCTGTGTCATACAATAATAATAATAAGAAGAAGACGACGAAGACGCAGAAGAAGAAGAAGAAGAAGAAGAAGAAAAAGAAGAAGTAGAAGTAGAAGTAGTTGTATCCCGCCTCCATCTCCCCTGGAGTGGACTCGGGGTGGCTCACAGAAGTATCAGATACAAAACAATAACAAAGTACAATACATCAATAAGCAATAACATGCACCAGTTATAATATTTCAACATTCAACAATATTTCAAGTTTTCTTGTTGTTTAATCCGTACCGTGCTTTGAGTCCACGTTGCGTCACGAACTCCCCAGATTTCCCCATCTCTAAAATGTGAGAATTTTGGACATCGTCCAAGGCGGCATTATTGTGTCTGCTTTTCTCTGTATTTACAGACAGAGAAGGTGTGCTAAATGAAGATAAATATCATCGTAGATCACGAAGGAGACTTCATGAAGACTTATGATGAAATAAAAATTGCTTGACCTTCAGGTTGTTTTTTAAAAATATTGAACCAGGCTAAGATGGCGATTACTTTGAAAGCTGAGCAGGCTTTCTCCCAAACGAAAGGGTATTTCAAATGGTAAGGGTATCTCCACAACAGGGAGTTGGTGGAAACGGTGATAAACAGGGAGATAATGGTATGAAAAGGGCATTTCATCATTTTTCTTTTCTCTCGCAAATCTTTTCAAATACCCTTCCCATTTCGAATGATGTTATGTCAGCGAAATCTGGCAAAGAGAAAGCAGACTACAAAGAGTCTCCACAGCCGCCTCCTTCTCCGACTGAGACCACCGCCACTGTAAATCATAATTTTTATGATTTATAATATTATTTTGAGGGGGCCCTGGTGGCACGGTGTGTTAAAGCGCTGAGCTGCTGAACTTGCAGACCAAAAGGTCCCAGGTTCAAATCCCGGGAGCGGAATGATCTCCCGCTGTTAGCTCCAGCTCCTGCCAACCTACCAGTTTGAAAACATGCCAATGTGAGTAGATCGATAGGTACCGCTCCAGCGTGAAGGTAACGGCGCTCCACGCAGTCATGCCAACCACATGACCTGGAGGTGTCTACGGACAACACCGGCTCTTCGGCTTAGAAATGGAGATGAGCACCAACCCCAAGAGTCAGACATGACTGGACTTAATGTCAGGGTAAAACCTAATAATAATAATAATAATGTGAGTAGATCAATAGGTACTGCTCTGGCGGGAAGGTGACAGCACTCCATGCATTCATGCCAATGGCCACATGACCTTGGAGGTGTCTATGGACAACGCCGGCTCTTTGGCTTAGAAATGGAGATGAGCACCAACCTCCAGAGTCGGTCACGACTGGACTTAACGTCAGGGTAAAATCTAATGATGATAATAATAATGTGAGTAGATGAATAGGTACGGCTCCAGCAGGAAGGTAACGGCGCTCCATGCAGTCATGCTGGCCACATGACCTTGGAGGTGTCTACGGACAACACCGGCTCTTTGGCTTAGAAATGGAGATGAGCAACAACCCCCAGAGTCGGTCACGACTGGACTTAACATCAGGGGAAACCTTTACCTTTACCTTAGATCAGTTAAATTAGCCTCCCCGCATAAAGCGGTACCTAAATTTTATAGTCGACAGATGCAACTGTCTTTTGAGCTGCTTAGGTCAACAGCAAGCTAGGCTATTAATGGTCCGACCTGGACTGGCTTCGAGCTCGTGACATCTTGGTCAATAGTGATTTATTGCAGCTGGCTACTAACCAGCTGCGCCACAGCCCGGCCCAGGTTGCCAGTTTGAATCCACGAGACAGAGAGAGCTCCCATCTGTCAGCTCTAGCTTGCGGAGACATGAGAGAAGCCTCCCAGCAGGATGGTAACACATCCGGGCGTCCCCTGGACAACGTCTCTATAGACAGCCAATTCTCTCACACCAAAAGCGACTTGCGGTATGTTCTCAAGTCACGTCTGACACGATAAATAAATAAGCAGGACTTCCATGGCTTCCAATGTTTAGGCTCTTGAGGCTAGAAATGGAGATGAGCACCAACCCCCAGAGTTGGACACGACTGGACTTAACGTCAGGAGAAACCTTTACCTTTTTAAATATTATTTTAGTGTTTATTAAAAAACCACAAAACAGCGAGTCCACAAAAAGCGAACCGCGAAGTAGCGAGGGAACTTTGTATGAGGGATGCCATTTTACTGCAACGGGACTGGATCTGGGTTCCAGAACCAAACTCAAAAATACGTTGTTGTTGTTGTTTTGCTGTTTTTGAATATTCTGGCAAACCCTAGTCCTTGGCTTTTCTTCTCCTGTCTTCAAAGCCTGCTTAAGTATTCCATGCCAGGTAGTTTCAGAGTTTTATCGCCATGCGGGATGCCGCAGAGTTGAAAGCCGTGTCGTCTGCCCTGCGGCCAATCCCTATCCAAGGCAAATGTTTCTTTTTGGCTGAAATTTCCCCAGAGAACTTGGGCCGAGGGAGAGGGAAACGTCCGTCTTTTTCACGACCGAAATCCCCGACGTGCCTTTGGCAGGCAGTCAAGCCGCGACACCGAGCCTCCCGACGTCCCTCCCGAGCTGGATCCTGATTAGCGAGGCAGGTCACTTTTGGAGGATGGCGCGTTTTTAATTAAAAGATGTTAATCGCCTCGTTAATATGGGAGCTAATGAGAGCATGAAAAGCCCCCGACCGCCTCTAATTAGGGGCTAAATCACGGCATGGAACAAGCCACAACGATGGGAGCGGAAGGAGAGGGATGTGGGTCCCGTGCCGCATACGTGTGCATGGATGAAAGTCCCTGAACTTGGCTCAAGGGAGAGAACAACATCCATCATCCTTTGCTCTCAGGAGCTGATGGGATGTGCTGTCTTCATGCTTTGGCCTCTGAAGGAAAGAAGAGCAGCTCCATCGTGGTAAGAGACTCTCTCCAAACTATTTTCTTCAGGCCTTGGTTCCAGAAGGTGATAAGAGTCTCTTTATTCCAGCTTCCACTTACTAACTTACTTAGGTAATCCCTCGTTGTCCAAGTATGATGGCCTTCCAAGTGTACTGTCTTTGCGGTGGATACGTAATTGTCTGTGGAGACCTATTCTTGACCCGCATGTTCTTCCACAGTGTGGACATTGGTTTCTGGACAGAAGGTGGCTTGACGCACCTTCCTCTTGGCACATTTCTCTCTTTCACCTTCCATTCATGCCTCTTCAAATTCCACAGCACTGCTGGTCACAGCTGACCTCCAGTTAGAACACTCAAGGGCCAGGGCTTCCCAGTTCTCTCTCAGTGTCTATACCACAGTTTTTAAGCCCATCTTTGAATCTCTTTTCCTCTCCACCAACATTCCATTTTCCGTCTGTAACTTCTTTTTGGGAGATGGCGATCGGGCATCCAGCAGAGTTGATGGCGTAGGAGCACCACTTCTATGCTGATGGTCTTTGCTTCTTCCGGCACACTGTTTGCCTGTCTCCCCAAGAGATTTGCAGGATTTTTTTGGAGGCAACTCTGATGGAATCATTCCAGGAGTTGAATGTCTGTAGACCATCCACATTTCGCAGGCATGTAGCAAGGTTGGGAGGACAATGGTTTTATAAACAAGCACTTTGGTCTCCCTACGAATGTCCCGATCCTCAAACACTCTCTGCTTCATTTAGAAAAATGCTGCACTCGCAGAGCTCAGGCTGTGTTGTATTTCAGTGTCAATGTTGACTTTTGTGGATCGGTGGCTGCCAAGGGAGCGGAAATGATCAACATTTCTAACATTACACTATTTCTGGCAGTGCAGAGGGGTTGGCTGGTGCCTGTTGGAAAAGCACTTGCAGAGCTCAGGCAGTGTTGTATTTCAGTGTCAATGTTGACTTTTGTAGAGAGGTGGCTGCCAAGGGAGCGGAAATGGTCAACGTATAGCGGGGTTGGGAGAACAGCAGCTTTATAAACAAGCACCTTGGTATCCCTATGGATGTCCCGATCCTCAAAAACTCTGCTTCATTCGGAAAAATGCTGCACTTGCAGAGCTCAGGCGGTGTTGTATTTCAGTGTCAATGTTGACTTTTGTGGATCGGTGGCTGCCAAGGGAGCGGAAATGATCAACATTTCTAACATTACACTATTTCTGGCATTGCAGAGGGATTGACTGGTGCTTGTTGGAAAAGCACTTGCAGAACTCAGGTGGTGTTGTATTTCAGTATCAATGTTGACTTTTGTGGAGAGGTGGCTGCCAAGGGAGCGGAAATGGTCAAAGTATAGCAGGGTTGGGAGGACAGCAGCTTTATAAACAAGCATCTTGGTATCCCTATGGATGTCCCGATCCTCAAACACTCTCTGCTTTATTCAGAAAATGCTGCACTCGCAGAGCTCAGGCGGTGTTGTATTTCAGTGTCAATGTTGACTTTTGTGGAGAGGTGGCTTCCAAGGGAGCGGAAATGGTCAATGTATAGCGGGGTTGGGAGAACAATATAAACAAGCACCTTGATATCCCTATGGATATCCCGATCCTCAAACACTCTCTGCTTCATTGGGAAAAATGCTGCACTCGCAGAGCTCAGGCGGTGTTGTATTTCAGTGTCAATGTTGACTTTTGTGGATCGGTGGCTGCCAAGGGAGCGGAAATGATCAACATTTCTAACATTACACTATTTCTGGCATTGCTGAGGGATTGGCTGGTGCCTGTTGGAAAAGCACTTTGGTTTTCTCAATGTGCAATGACAGGCCGAGCTTCTCGTATGCTGCACTTGCAGAGCTCAGGCGGTGTTGTATTTCAGTATCAAAGGAGTTTAGAGTGGCTTGGAGGTGTTCTTCTGAATGCGCACAGACTACGTTATCATCAGCATATTGGAGTTCTATAACAGATGTTGTTGTGACCTTAGTTTTCAATCTGCTGAGGTCAAATAGTCCAATAGATGATTTCCATTTCGGTGGGAAGCTTCCCATCAACAAAATGAAATATCATAGCAATGAAGATGGAAAATAAGGTTGGGTCAATAACATATCTGTTTTTGACACCTAATTCTCAAATTCAGAAAAATGCTGCAATTTCTTGATTTAATTTCTTGGCTGATATCCGAACAGAGGATGGGCCGGAGATGTCACGGCCTTGGTCCTCTCATTATTGGCTGCTACTTCCCGGCGGATGTCAGGTGGTGCAATATGGCTAAACAGTATAATATTTCCATTGGTGTGGGACACAGAATTACATGTTTAGGAAATGCTGGTACATTGTGTGTGATTCCAACTCCTCGTTCAAAATTTCCCCAGCGAAAAATCCAAGATCTCCGACACCCAGAATGTGGCCTTCTCCGTTACCAGTCACTCTGATAGACAATAGCTGGTGATTGGTCCCAATTTGTCCGTATAAAATCTCACGACATTTCTTTGTTTTCAGATACAAATGCAGGGCAATTGTGGGGATTGTTTTTTCCGGGAGGCGGGGAGGGGAAGGTGGACGATTTGGAGGACGTGTCGGTTGGGTTTGGGGACGAAATTTGGGATTGAAGATGGAGAATTTTGGGAAGCCTTTGACGAGAGTTTGACAGTGCGATGTTGCCTTTTCCCACCGTGTTGTGACTAGGGACGCTAAAGTCTGCTTAATAAAGTGAACCTAATTCCTTAAAATAATGCATTAGAGAGCTTTTCCACCTCTCGGATGCAGCATAAATCCGTCTAACCTCCATCTACTCATCCTAACACTTTAAACCTGACTAAACCGTATAACTAGCGCTTGATCCATTGCTGGCTAAAACCGCTAAACTTACCCAAACCAAATCCCAAACTGACCCCCTCCCTCCCCCTTCAAAACCAAAACAAACCAACAACAACAACAAAAAAATACCAAAACTAATGGAAACCTAACCGCTAATTTCATTCAATCCGGCAATGTTACCTGAGAATAGTCTGACCTCTCTAAACATGCTAACCTCTGACCTTTGACCTTCCAGATGGCGTACATGTCTCTCTCTCTATTTTTTTCCTTCTTTTTTTGTTCTTTTCCTTTTAACCATCTGCAAATCTCTCTCTAAACTCTTTGAAGGGAACAGTGATAATGAGCGACTGGCGATTGCTAGACAGAGAATTCCGTATCGGCTCGGTCGAGTAGTAGATGAGTGGCTACTCGACAAAGGTAATTAACGATAATTAATTCCGGTTAATTAATGAGCAAGTAAAACAACCAACGAGCAAAGGTTTAAAGGTGCAGCCCTCCCCGTCCTGCTTCTCGCCCCCCCCTTGAACTTGTCTCGCAACATTGGTTTGTTCTTTGTGCAGGTTGAAGTTTCAAAGCTGGTGACCCAAGAGGAAAAGAAGGGCTGGTTTGGACCTGTCCACACACTCACTTTCCACCACATTGAAGCATGGGTTTCCACCACAAATGCCACCTAGACCAGCCCAGATCTATTATTATCACAGCTGATGATAAGGCGAAACAGCCGTAGGTGGGTCCGTACCATGCAAATGGCCGTTGCAACATATGCGTAGCAAACAAAGAATTTATATCTTGGCTTATCTAGAATTGACCAATAGCTGAGGATCTTCCCCACCTTCCACACCTACTTTGGCACAGTGATACCAATGACCTAACTTGTTTACTCTGAGCTTTCTTCTCTCTCTGGATCTTCCTAAGAAAGGCACCAGCTCATAGGAAGGGAGGGGCATAGGCCCCGTGTTGCACATACTATTTTAATAATAATAATAATAAAAACTCAGGACCTCAAGATTGAACTTCAAAGACTCTGGCAGAAACCAGTGCAGGTGGTCCCGGTGGTGATGGGCACATTGGGTGCCGTGCCAAAAGATCTCAGCCGGCATTTGGAAACAATAGACATTGACAAAATCACAATCTGCCAACTGCAAAAGGCCACCCTACTGGGATCTGCACGCATCATCCGAAAATACATCACACAGTCCTAGACACTTGGAAAGTGTTCGACTTGTGATTTTGTGATATGAAATCCAGCATATCTATCTTGTTTGCTGTGTCATAATAAAATAATAATAATAATAATAATAATAATAATAATAATAATAATCTTTATTTTTATATCCCGCCCCATCTCCCCAAAGGGACTCGGGACGGCTCACAACAGGGACAAGCCTGAAACAACAACACAACATATTTGACAAAAACTTAAAACATTCCAATGATACACAAAATAAAATAATGGACAATACATTAAAATCCAAATCAGAGTAATTAAAAGGTTTCATAAAGTGCTGTATCATGGAAATAAATAACAGTGATATTTTGGTTCATACAAAGTGCTTATATTGTCTATATAAAGGCTATATGATATATACAGAAGCAAAGCTATGTTAGACAAAAGTTTACTACAGTAAACGAAGCGACACAAGACAAAGAAACATGGTCTAACATACATCAGTACGTCACTTCACATGTCTACGTACATGGGCATATATATGCATGTCTCAGCATTTTTCTATCTAAACCCTCTAAAAGCAGCCTGTAGCCAGTTTCAGATAACTAAGGCTCAGCTATAGATGTCAATCAGGGGCCTTCTTTTGACCTGTCAGCGGAGAGAAGTCCACTCTCCTTCCATCAACGTACCAGGGACCATCCCACACTGGAATGTATAGAGCTCTGAGACAGGACTGAGCCCCTGAGATGCCTGTTAGGACACAGGGGGCGGAGCTAGAGAGGTGGGCGGGGCCTCTTCCCAAGAGCGCGAGACAGGGCTGAGACTCTATACCTCTCCTGAGAGGCCTTTTAGGACTAAAGAGTGGAGCTAGGGGCGGGGGCGGGACCTCTTCCCAAGAGAACGAGACAGAGCTGAGCCTCTATATCTCTCCTGAGAGGCCTTTTAGGACTAAAGGGCAGGGCGAGGGGTGGGGGCGGGGCCTCTTCCCAAGAGCACGAGACAGGGCTGAGCCTCTATACCTCTCCGGAAAGGCCTTTTAGGACTAAAGGGCCAGGCTAAGGGTGAGGGCGGGGCCACTTCCCAAGAGCGCAAGACAGGGCTGAGCCTCTATATCTCTCCTGAGAGGCCTTTTAGGACTAAAGGGCAGGGCTAGGGGTGGGGGCGGGGCCTCTTCCCAAGAGCACGAGACAGGGCTGAGCCTCTATACCTCTCCGGAAAGGCCTTTTAGGACTAAAGGGCCGGGCTAAGGGTGAGGGCGGGGCCACTTCCCAAGAGCGCAAGACAGGGCTGAGCCTCTATATTTCTCCTGAGAGGCCTTTTAGGACTAAAGGGCCAGGCTAAGGGTGAGGGCGGGGCCACTTCCCAAGAGCGCAAGACAGGGCTGAGCCTCTATATCTCTCCTGAGAGGCCTTTTAGGACTAAAGGGCAGGGCTAGGGGTGGGGGCGGGGCCTCTTCCCAAGAGCACGAGACAGGGCTGAGCCTCTATACCTCTCCGGAAAGGCCTTTTAGGACTAAAGGGCCGGGCTAAGGGTGAGGGCGGGGCCACTTCCCAAGAGCGCAAGACAGGGCTGAGCCTCTATATTTCTCCTGAGAGGCCTTTTAGGACTAAAGGGCGTGGCTAGGGGTGGGGACGGGGCCTCTTCCCAAGAGCGTGAGACAGGGCTGAGCCTCTATATTTCTCCTGAGAGGCCTTTTAGGACTAAAGGGCGTGGCTAGGGGTGGGGATGGGGCCTCTTCCCAAGAGCGCAAGACAGGGCTGAGCCTCTATATTTCTCCTGAGAGGCCTTTTAGGACTAAAGGGCCGGGCTAAGGGTGAGGGCGGGGCCACTTCCCAAGAGCGCAAGACAGGGCTGAGCCTCTATATTTCTCCTGAGAGGCCTTTTAGGACTAAAGGGCGTGGCTAGGGGTGGGGACGGGGCCTCTTCCCAAGAGCGTGAGACAGGGCTGAGCCTCTATACCTCTCCTGAGAGGCCTTTTAGGACTAAAAGGCCAGTCTAAGGGTGGGCGGGGCCACTTCCCAAGAGCGCAAAACAGGGCTGAGCCTCTGTATACCTCCTCTGAGCCGCTTGTTAGAACACGGTGGCGGGATATAGAAGTTCAGCCCCATCAGACACTTGGGAAGAGGCCCCACCCCCTTCTCTAGCCCCGCCTCCTGTGTCCTGGCAGGCGCCGCAGGACAGGATAGAAGCTCAGCCCTGCCTCAGAGCTCGTAACTCTGCCCATCCCAGTCCTGACCGCCCATTTGTTCTTGAATGGAAAGGTGGGTCCTACTCCTCAACAGGTTCCCATAAATCCCCAAAATGGCAGGTTGGATATTGCAGAATGTGCAAGTTATGACACTCTGCACATTCTCTATTCCATCCCTTGTAATGACCCCTTCCCACATTCAGAAGGATAGAGGTCTCTGAGGACAAATCCTGTCCCGTTCCTTGCCATTTTCTCTCTCTCTTTCCCTGACACCATTGAATCCAAAGCTTGGCATGATGGGCCACCATCGTGCCGTGCGTTCATTTCCTCGCCTTTCAGCCTTGACTCTCTGCTGGGGCTGGACATACAAAGCGTGACGTTGTCACAGCCTTCGTTGAGCTCCGTCAGGCGTCGGCAGGGATAGAAAAGAAATCCGCAGAGCGTCTCTCTCTTCAGCCTCCCCTCTTTGACCCTATAAACGTCCCCGTTTTCAGGAATTCACGCCTGCAGTTACGAATGGAGCTGTGTTGCTATGCAGTGAGTCCCAACCCGACCCTCCCAGTCCCCATTTACTGGGCAGCAGCTGCTCCGATCGATACGAGTCCATTCCCTTGTCGCTTGAGAAGCAGCTGATTGACATCCTTGCCTTCTCTCGTGAGCAATCTTCCTTGCGAGAGGCAGGCACGGGGCCCCTGTTGCAATTCTCCCTCACGCCGGAGATCGGTCCGTCTTTGGCTTCCCAGTTGACAAGGGAATAGACCTTGCATTGATCGCGGTGGCCACGGCCCGGTAAGTGGGGATGGCACCGTCTCGACGTGATCCCCTCGAGACTAAAGAATATGTGGAGACGGCAGAACAGTCCCAAAGGCATCACGATAGGCTGCGAATTCCAGCCAGGGATTTCTTGTACCCAAGCAGCACGTACCATCCTACAGTGACATCCAAACCATCCAAAACAGCTGAACCACCCAGACTAATTTTGGGATTTCACTTCCCCCCAGATCCGCATGCTCCTCTTTGTATCCAGAAGGGAACACATACAGTCAGCACTCCGCGTTTCTAGACTTAATTTGGCAGATGTGGTTATGTGTGGATTTGATCAATATGGTCTGTGTAGCGATCTCTCATCTGTACCCATTGCAGTGGCACTTTGACCAGGAACTACTCTGACCAAGGACCACTTTGACCAGGGACCACTTTTACCAGGGACCACGTTGACCAGGGACCACTTTGACTAGGGACCACTTTTGCCACGGACCACTTAACTAGGGACCACTTTTACCAGGGACCACTTGACTAGGGACCACTTTTGCCACGGACCACTTAACTAGGGACCACTTTTGCCAGGGACCACTTGACTAGGGATCACGTTGACCAGCGACCACTTGACCAGGGACCACTTTGACCAGGGACCATGTTGACCAGGGACCACTTAACTAGGGACCACTTTTACCAGGGACCACTTGACTAGGGATCACGTTGACCAGGGACCACTTTGACTAGGGACCACTTTTACCAGGGACCACTTAACTAGGGATCACGTTGACCAGGGACCACTTAACTAGAGACCACTTTGACCAGGGACCACGTTGACCAGGGACCACTTTGACTAGGGACCACTTAACTAGGGACCACTTTGACCAGGGACCACTTTGACTAGGGATCACTTTGACCAGGGACCACGTTGGCCAGGGACTACTTTGCCTAGGGACCACTTTGACCAGGGACCACGTTGACCAGGGACCACTTTGACTAGGGACCACTTTGACCAGGAACCACATTGACCAGGGACTACTTTGACTAGGGACCACTTTGACCAGGGACCACTTTTACCAGGGACCGCCTTGACCAGGGACCACTCTCCAACATTATTACCAAAAGGGTTACGAATCAGTTTTTGGTCAACTTTAGATTCAGTGTGCCATCCAGTAGTCGCCATTTGCTCACCCAAAGAAAACCATATTTAATAATCCAGAGCTGATGTGGTCTATCCAATGCAATTTTTCTGAATCGGCACCCCAATAACCCCAGGAACGGGCCTAAAACGAAGACACAATGAGCCTCCTGACTGCTGCTTCTCCTCCTCCTCTCTCCACATGGAACGGCTCCGCTCAGCGGGAGAGAGGAGAAGCAACAGTCAGGAGGCTTATTGTTGTCACATCTTTCGTGGGTAGTCAGCCTCTCCCCTCCCGACATCCCCGTTGCCTCGGCACAAGGAGAGGGTTTCGCAAGACCTATCGCTCTCGTTGCAACGGTGTAGTAACTGTGAGGCCGTGGACCATATTTTAGTTCTTGGGGACCACTGGTGCTCCACGGATCACATGTTGGAAACCACTGGAATACATGAAGAGCAGGCTTTGCAAGGGAGATGAACTTGACAATGTGTTTTGCATCACTCCGTGGCCTCTCCTTCTGTTGAGGACCGGCCCGGAGTGGAAGTAAAGGAGAGAATTCTGAGAGAGCAATAAAAAAGCCTTTTATTGTTATCACAGCTAATGATAAGGCAAACAGCCGTACATACCCCAAAAGGCTGTATCATGGAAATGGCCGCCGTAAAAGCATGTCGCAGCAAACAAAGAATATATACCTTTGACTTATCTAAAAATAGACCAATGGCTTAGGGTCTTCCTCACCTTCCACACCCACTTGGCCTAAGTGATACCTGTGACCTCACTTGTTGATTTCAAGCTAACTTTTGCAAATGCAAATGGCTGTCGCAACATGTGCGTAGCAAACAAAGAATTTATATCTCAGCTTATCTAAAATTGACCAATGGCTGAGGGTCTTCCTCACCTTCCAAACCCACTTGGCCTAAGTGATACCTGTAACCTCACTTGTTGATTTCAAGCTAATTTTTGCAAATGCAAATGGCTGTCGCAACATGTGCGTAGCAAACAAAGAATATATACCTTTGACTTATCTAAAATTGACCAATGGCTGAGGGTCTTCCTCACCTTCCAAACCCACTTGGCATAAGTGATACCTGTGACCTCACTTGTTGATTTCAAGCTAACTTTTGCAAATGCAAATGGCTGTCGCAACATGTGCGTAGCAAACAAAGAATATATACCTTTGACTTATCTAAAATTGACCAATGGCTTAGGGTCTTCCTCACCTTCCACACCCACTTGGCATAAGTGATACCTGTGACCTCACTTGTTGATTTCAAGCTAACTTTTGCAAATGCAAATGGCTGTCGCAACATGTGCGTGGCAAACAAAGAATATATACCTTTGACTTATCTAAAATTGACCAATGGCTTAGGGTCTTCCTCACCTTCCACACCCACTTGGCATAAGTGATACCTGTGACCTCACTTGTTGATTTCAAGCTAACTTTTGCAAATGCAAATGGCTGTCGCAACATGTGCGTGGCAAACAAAGAATATATACCTTTGACTTATCTAAAATTGACCAATGGCTTAGGGTCTTCCTCACCTTCCACACCCACTTGGCCTAAGTGATACCTCTGTTCCTTTTGGTCTTGGAAATTCCTGGAGAAAGGCACCAGCTCACAAAGGCAAAAGTTTACTATTTTCTAGCTTATAGTCCCTTCACTTCTCTTTCTGACTCTGTTCAAAGGTCCAATTGATCATATTTTCTTGTTCCAAGCCTGACCAAAATGTTCATTATGCACCGTCTGCCTTGCTAGCTGTGGATGATGGGAGTCGGAGTCCAACACTTGCCTTGCCTCTTCTCACCAGCTTTGCAACCATCTCTCCTGCCTTGGAAAAAAAATCCCAGGGAAATGAGAAATATTTTGCGCCTTGTGTGAGATTTGAATGGGGAGAGCTGTACCTTTAACGCTTTATTTAAACTTCAATGGGGAAAGGAGCGAGTGTAACAAAACCAAACAAAAAAAGCCAAGCAATTAGACAACAACAACAAAAAAAGTCGAGGCAAAGCGAGGCAAAAGATCATTCTAAATCTCAGTCTAACCAGCTAATAACTAACCTGATTTTAACTCAAACCGAGTAGTACTAAACCGTTTTCTTAACCGATAAAGTCCAAATGCTTAAATAAACAGTCTAGTTGGTGTTGCTTTTTCTAACGGGAGGGGACAAGGCATCTAAATGTATCTCTGGATGGCTAAATGTATAACTGGATGGCTTTAAACAAATTGCAGGCGCAAAAATGAGAGTCTAAAGAAACAACGACAAAAACAGTTAAAGTGTCGATGAATGTAATAAGCAGAAAAAATCCGGGTGGAAAGAATATGGATGATGTGAAAATGGGGGAGAAAGTTGACCCCTTGGTGTATTGGGGGGCTTGGAAAGACTGGCTGATGGAGAGCACTGGGGTGAAACCTCGAAAAGCATGCAATGGATTGTTTGTTTATTTACTGTATTTATATTTATATTCATGGCAGATCACAATGTACATATACATGGCAAACATTCGATGCCGTTATTAGACATACGACACACACAGAGGCTATTTAACATTTTCCAGCTTCCGGCTTCATGAGGGTTATGCTCGATTCCGGCCACAGGGGGAGCTGTTGCTTCATCATCCACTGTGACACCCGAGTCCTTGATGGAGCACTTCCTCATTCTTCCACACACATTTTGTTTGGTGACATAAATTGGTTAAATTAGCCTACCTAAATTTTCCTACTTGACATATGCAACTGTCTTTTGGGTTGCTTCATCATCCACTGTGACACCCGAGTCCTTGATGGAGCACTTCCTCATTCTTCCACACACATTTTGTTTGGTGACATAAATTGGTTAAATTAGCCTACCTAAATTTTCCTACTTGACAGATGCAACTGTCTTTCGGGTTGCTTAGGTAAACAACGAACTAGGCTATTTAAGGGTCAGGCACTCAATCCGACCCAGGCTGGTTTCGAACTCAGTCAGTAATAATTTATTGTAGCTGCACACGTTCCCCGTCTTCTCTCTTTTTTCTTTCTCCGTCTTCACGTCATAGTGGGATGCACAGGCTTCAAGCAAAGCCAAGACAGGTAGAAATGAGAGCCACAGAGGTCATCTAGACCAACTTTGTCTTGGAGGAATCCACAGCCTTGAAAGATCTCTCTCGCAAGCTGGGCCACGTTGACACTCCAAGACAGAAATAGAACAGTCTTCCAACATTAAGGACGAATACACTCAACATTATTTATTTATTTTATTTATTTACAGTATTTATATTCCACCCTTCTCACCCCAAAGGGGACTCAGGGTGATCACATTTTACACATATAAGGCAAACATTCAATGCTATATAAACATAGAACAGAGACAGAGACAGACGCAGAGGCAATTTAAACCTTCTCCAGCTTCCTGAGGATATGCTTGATTCCAGCCATAGGGGGAGCAGCTGCTTCATCATCCCCTGTGACGGCAACTTCCTCATTCCAATGGCAGTTGGGTGATTTTTATGGTGTTGTAAATTAGCCTCCCCACATATAAGTGGTACCTAAATTTATTATTATTTATTTATTATTTATTTACAGCATTTATATTCCGCCCTTCTCACCCCGAAGGGGACTCAGGGCGGATCACATTACACATATAGGCAAACATTCAGTGCCTTTTAACGTAGAACAAAGACAAGACAAACATAGGCTCCGAGCGGGCCTCGAACTCATGACCTCCTGGTCAGAGTGATTCATTGCAGCTAGTTTCAGCTGGCTTGCTCTCCAGCCTGTGCCTACTTGATAGATGCAACTATCTTTCGAGTTGCTTAGGCCAACAACGAGCAGGGGCTATTATTTATTTTAATTGTCGGGTGCTCACCCCAACACGGGCTGGCCTCGAACTCATGACCTCTTGGTCAGAGTGATTTATTGCAGCTGGCTGCTAACCAGCCTGCGCCACAGCCCAGTGGGGGCCCAGTGGCGCAGTGTGTTAAAGCGCTGAGCTGCTGAACTTGTGGACCAAAAGGTCGCAGGTTCGAATCCGGGGAGCAGAGTGAGCACCCACTGTTAGCCCTAGCTTCTGCCAATCTAGCAAGTGTGAGTAGATCAATAGGTACCGCTCTGGTGGGAAGGTAACATTGGCGTTCCATGTAGTCATGCCAATGTCCACAATGACCTTGGAGGTGTCTACGGACAACGCCGGCTCTTTGGCTTGGAAATGGAGATGAGCACCAACCCCCAGAGTCAGACTTAACATCAGGGGAAACCTTTACCTTTTACTCACTATTGGGTTCAATATGGAACATGGAGAGTTCTCGTTTTACAAGGTCTTGAGCCAAACTGCAACTCCTCGGATTCTGTGTCATGGAGCAGATCAAGGGATGTCAAACTCCATTCATTCGTTCATTCTGATCTCCCTTTTGTTATCCAGATGTTTTGACAGCTTTCAAAAGAATTCGCAAAGGCAGCTGTGAGCTGGCTTTGGAGACAGATAACCTTCCGGGACGGAGCTATTTCTCAGCAGCGTTTCTCTCTTTAGGATTCCAACACGGAATCATAACATTGGAAGAAGGGGCCATTGAGTCCACCTCCTTCTGCCATGTAGGAATACACAACTGAAGCATCCCTGAAAGATGCCCATACAATCTCTGCTTAATTAGGACATCTCAATACAGTCCCCAGCTTCTCCGTTTCAGAGTTTGGAGCTGGGAAGACAAGCAAAAATAGAACATTTTCGCAAAACTGAAACTAAGACAGTTCTAATCTTGGAACACATAACCAAACCTTTCAAGCCTCTAGATAAATTGGATTAGATTTCCTATCATGCCCAGCCAACTATAGATATGTTGTCGAAGGCTTTCATGGCTGGAATCACTGGGTTGCCATGTTCCAGAAGCATTCTCTCCTGACGTTTCACCCACATCTATGGCAGTCATCCCCAGAGGTGGTAAGGACTGTTGGAAACTAGGCAAGTGGGGTTTATTTATCTGTGGGATAATGTCCGGGGTGGGAGAAATAACTCTGTCTGCCTGAAGCAATTAGCCAGATAGATTAGCATTGAATAGCCTTGCAGCTTCACAGCCTGGCTGCTTCCTGCCTGGAGGAATCCTTTGTTGGGAGGTGTTAGCTGGCCCTGATTGTTTCTTGTCTGGAATTCCCCTGTCTTCTGAGTGTTGTTCCTTATTTACTGTCCTGGTTTTAGAGTTTTTAAATACAGTAGAGTCTCACTTATCCAAACTAAATGGGCCGGCAAAATAAGTGAAAATCTTGGATAATAAGGAGGGATTAAGGAAACACCTATTTCGTTATGGTTTTACAAATTAAGCACCAAAACATCATGTTATACAACAAATTTGGCAGAAAAAGTAGTTCAGTACACAGTAATGTTATGTTGTAATTACTGTATTTACGAATTTAGCACCAAAATATCACGATATATTGAAAACATTGACTACAAAAATGCGTTGGATAATCCAGAACCTTGGATAAGCGAGTCTTGGATAAGTGAGACTCTACTGTAATGGTAGCCCGATTTTGTTCATTTTCATGGTTTCCACCTTTCTGGACAGTAAATAATGAAGAACACTCAGAAGACAAGGGAATTCCAGACAAGAAAAGAGAAAGACCTTTTGTCTGTTTGATGCAAGTGTGAATGAACAAAACCTGGCTGCCAGTATTTTTTTTAAAAAACCTCTAAAATCAGGACAGTAAATAAAGAATAACACTCAGAAAACAAGGGAATTCCAGACAGGAAACAATCAGGGCCAGGTAACACCTCCCAACAAAAGACTCCCAAGGCAGGAAGCAACCAGGCTTTGAAGCTGCAAGGCTATTCAATGCTAATCAAGCTGGCCAATTGCAACGTTCACACGTTCCTGAAACAGACAAGTCTTCTTTCTCTCACGCTGGACATTTCATAGATGTATAAACCCTACTTGCCTAGTTTCCATCAAACCTCACAACCTCTGAGGATGCCTGCCGTAGATATGGTTGAAAGGTCAGGAGAGAATGCTTCTGGAGTCCAGAAAACTCACAGCAACCCAACCATAGATAATTACACAAAGGAGATGAAGCAGCACTATGTTGATGTTTCTCACTGTCTCGAAATAAGAATACAAACATGTCTGCATTGTTGATGGAGACATCGAACCACTTCAACTCCCAGGATCCAGGATCCTTTATTGTTAGTACAGTAGAGTCTCACTTATCCAAGCTAAACGGGCCGGCAGAACCTTGGATAAGCAAATATCTTGGATAATAAGGAGGGATTAAGGAAAAACCTATTAAACATCAAAGTAGGTTATGGTTTTGTAAATTTAGCACTAAAACATCATGTTGTACAACAAATTTGACAGAAAACGTAGTTCAATACGCAGTAATGTTATGTTGTAATGACTGTATTTACGAATTTAGCACCAGAATATCACGATGTATTGAAAACATTGACTACAAAAATGCGTTGGATAATCCAGAACGTTGGATAAGCAAGTGTTGGATAAGTCAGACTCTACTCTGTGTGTATATATATATATATATACACACACACACACACACATACATATATATATTCTTCTTCCTGACTTGCAAGGGCTTCTCTCCCTCTCCTTTCCCTTTTCAAAACATTCCCTTGGTTAAGAGCAAGGGAGGTTTTGGAAAAGAAAACACACTGTTAAGGGAAGGGAAGAGGAGAGAGAAATATATCATATTTCGCAAGCAATGGCCTCCAAGTTAGACTCTACTGTAGTTACAGTAGAGTCTCACTTATCCAACGTTCTGGATTATCCAACGCATTTTTGTAGTCAATGTTTTCAATACATCGTGATATTTTGGTGCTAATTTCGTATATACAGTAATTACAACATAACATGACTGCACATTGAACTACTTTTTCTGTCAAATTTGTTGTATAACATGATGTTTTTTTTGGTGCTTAATTTGTAAAATCATAACCTAATTTGATGCTTAATATGCTTTTCCTTACTCCCTCCTTATTATCCAACATATTCACTTATCCAACGTTCTGCCGGCCTGTTTATGTTGGATAAGAGAGACTCTACTGTACATACATACATGTATATATTCTTCTTCCTGACTTGCAAGGGCTTCTCTTCCTCTCCTTTCCCTTTTCAAAACATTCCCTTGGCTAAGAGTGAGGGAGGTTTTGGAAAAGAAAACACACTGTTAAGGGAAGGGAAGAGGAGAGAGAAATATATCATATTTCGCAAGCAATGGCCTCCAAGTTAGACTCTACTGTAGTTAATAGTTTCCCTTTGCTTAAATCACCCTGACAAGGGTGGCAAAGCACATTCGATGTCTTCCTGGGCTGAAATTATATCCATAAAAACCATATCTTGGTGACAAAAAAAAGATCAGAAATGGGCCTTCCCTAACAGGATGTGTTAGGCCGTGTCTCCCATGACAAGCAACATGGGACCTATCACTGGGACAGATGGGCAAGGAGTGCAATCAAATTTGGCTAGCGTAATCTGGGACCCCGGTGGTGCAGCGGGTTAAACCGCTGAGCTGCTGAACTTGCTGACTGAAAGGTTGGCAGTTCGAATCTGGGGAGAAGGGTAAGCTCCTGCTGTTAGCCCCAGCGTCTACCAACCTAGCAGTGCGAAAAAATGCAATAGGGAATGCAATAGGCTAGCGTAATCTGGGACCCCGGTGGTGCAGCGGGTTAAACCGCTGAGCTGCTGAACTTGCTGACTGAAAGGTTGGCAGTTCGAATCTGGGGAGAAGCGTAAGCTCCTGCTGTTAGCCCCAGCGTCTACCAACCTAGCAGTGCGAAAACATGCAATAGGGAAAGTAACGGTGCCCATACAGTCATGCCAGTGGCCACATGACCATGGAGGTGTCTACGGACAACGCCGGCTCTTCGGCTTAGAAATGGAGATGAGCACCAACCCCCAGAGTCATAGAATCATAGAATAGTAGAGTTGGAAGAGACCTCATGGGCCATCCAGTCCAACCCCCTGCTAAGAAGCAGGAAATCGCATTCAAAGCACCCCCGACAGATGGCCATCCAGCCTCTGCTTAAAAGCCTCCAACGAGTCATTGGACACGACTGGACATATATTTTCCATATAATCTGGGGCCCTTCAGGCCTATGTCTGCAAAGATAAAGACGGATCCGGCTTTTTTCCGCACCTGTCTGAAGGGGAAACTCGGAGAGGAGAGGCTTGGATTTCCAAGCCAGATTTCGAATGCCACCAGGGTTTCTCGCTAAGGTTGGCTGGCACCGTGTTGTTAACATGCAAAGGGCGCTCCTGAGTTGCCGCATCTCGGCTTGGATTCCTGCGGCACCGTCTTTGCCAGGGTTTCGGAGAGAAGACGGCACAAAGAAAAAGCCCAGCGTAATGTTGGGTCAAAAAAAAAAACCCGATTTGGCCGTAATGCTTTGCAGCCGGGGTCCCGTCACCCAGGAAAACCCCCTGCCAGGTTGTAAATACGCCAATTCCAAGATAAATGGATTCAAAAGCGCCACCCAGCTCGGCCTCATTGGAGCAACTATTATTATTTATCCCTTTCATTAGTTCCCTTTACGGCTCACTTTGAGCCGTTTTTCACCAGACCGGCCAATGTCCAGAAGAGGCCAAGACATCCACTTTCTTTCTTTTTTTCCCATTTACTTTGGACTCTTTGCTTTCTGAGTTGGGTAAACGAATGGAGACATAAGGGTGCATCCACACTGCGGAATGAATGCAGCTTGACACCACTTTTGCATTCACTGGAATCCTAGGAATTGTACTTTGGTGACCCTTGTTTTGCAGAGACAGCGAAAGACCTTGGAAAATTGCAACTCTCATGATTCCAAACCTCATTAATTCTACACTCTGAGCTGCTGAACTTTATTATTATTATTATTATTATTATTATTATTATTATTATTTTATTATTTTATTATGACACAGCAAACAAGATAGACATGCTGGATTTCATATCACAAAATCACAAGTCGAACACTTCCCAAGTGTCTAGGACTGTGTGATGTATTATTATTATTATTATTATTATTATTATTATTATTATTATTATTTATTGGACTTGTATACTTGCAGACCAAAAGATCCCAGGTTCAAATCCCGGGAGCGGAATGAGCGCCTGCTGTTAGCCCCAGCTTCTGCCAACTTAGCAGTTTGAAAACATGCCAATGTGAGTAGATTAATAGGTACCGCTCCAGTGGGAAGGTAACGGCACTCCATGCAGTCATGCCGGCCACATGACCTGGAGATGTCTATGGACAACGCCGGCATTTTGGCTTAGAAATGGAGATGAGCACCAACCCCCAGAGTCAGTCACGACTGGACTTAACGTCAGGGGAAACCTTTACCTTTACTAAATAATAATAATAATAATAATAATAATAATAATAAATACACCAGCTCTTTGGTTTAGAAATGGAGATGAGCACCAACCCCCAGAGTCGGTCATGACTGGACTTATCGTCAGGGGAAACCTTTACCTTTTTAAAGTCTGAAACTAATCGATGGCACACAACAACAATCTTTATTTATTTATTTACAGTATTTATATTCCGCCCTTCTTTCTCACCCCGAAGGGGACTCAGGGCGGATTACAATGAACACATATATGGCAAACATTCAATGCCAACAGACAGACAACATACATAAGACAGACTCAGAGGCATTTTTAACATTTTTCCAGCTTCACGATTCCGGCCACAGGGGGAGCTGTTGCTTCACCGTCCAGGAGTGGCTGTACTTCCTCATTCCTTTCCTTGTGTTTTGCTGGCAGTTTTATGGTGTTGTAAATTAGCCTCCCGCATAGAGCGTCCCTAAATTTCCCTAATTGACAGATGCAACTGTCTTTCGGGGCTGCATAGGTCAACAGCAAGCCGGGGCTATTAATGGTCGGAGGCTTAACCCGACCCGGGCTTCAAACTCATGACCTCTCGGTCAGTAGTGATTTATAGCAGCTGGTTACAAGCCAGCTGCGGCACAGCTGGCTAGTAACCATAGTCCGGCCACCCAAAAGGTTTGAGGACCCCTGGTGAAGATGTACCCCAATGTTGCAATGCTGAGAATCGGAAGCCTGGAGATTAATGTCTTCATTCTCCGGCGATAAAAGGAAAGAAATGGAAAGGAAGAGGCATGCAGATACACACACAGAGGGATACGGGCTACTCGGGCGGATTTGCTTCTGAATTATGCCTCCCAGGGGGTTGCTAAGCTGCCTTGGCTTACACAGATGTTTCATTTGGCGCTCCTCGTGCTCTCCTCCCTCCTCCTTTCTCTCTCATCCCCTCGTACACATAGACACTAGGCATGTCCAATCAATGAAAAAAAATGTTTCAATTCTTGTTTCTAAAGTAGGGGGCGCTGGCGCTTCGATATAGAAAGTATTTCCGAATTTTTCACCCACCCAAAAATTTAGGATATTTCCGAAAATTCGTAATGATTCTAAATGTTTCTAAAATGGCAGACGCGCATGCGCAATCGCCCAAAATAGGAACCGGGGGGGACATTTACAGGGCTCTCCCGCCCTCATTTCTTGAGCTATCCTCATCAAATGTGGTACAGAGGGAGAACACATTCAACACTCTTAGCTCAACAAATTGTAGAACGTTTCCTGTCTCCTATGATTTTTGGCGAATTTTCATAACTTTTTATAATACACTGGACCAGTGACCACGCCAAGCAAAGATACTTTGAAAACTATAAATTCCCTTGCCGTATTTGTAAGCAAGAACTCTGGAAATCAATGGTGTTTCTGGCTATGTGGTCCCACAAGCCTGAAAGGCAATGCCTTCTGAATGAAATAGACTACTGATTCTGCAAAGGTATGCTATGATCCAGCAAGAACTATTCTTAACGAAATTGAAAGCTAGATAATTTTTTTAATAATATGGAAAAAAATTAACGAAACCTTAAGAGACAATTAGAGAATGGGCCAACGATGGTTCAAATTACATTGCCGGTTGCGCTGTGAGACAGCGTCTCCGAAAGCGTCTCAAAAAGCGAGAACAATCCAATATAAATCCGATATAAGATTCAAAACGATTTTTTGGACATACCTAATAGACACACACCTTTTGCCTGCAGTCGGGTTGCAGGATTTGAGCCAAAGCCCGTTGACCTTGCAGCATTTCTGCTTCCACCCCGGGGCTCTCCAAAGCCAGAAGTGCATGCTTTTTCGCAATGGTGTTGCGCCAGGTTGGGGACTAAACATGCATTAAACCAGTGGAAGAATCTATATATATCTATGTATATAAATATGGTGTTTTCTGCAAACCAAAACTAATTAAGGTCCTAAAGGGAAGCGGGAGGGTTGCAGGGAGACTTTAACCAGCATTAAACCAAATCTAACATTAATCAATCTTGTTTTCTAAAAGCGAGGGGAGTTAAAAATATCCACTTGCAAACTTCTCATGGTCGGAAAGGAGGGAGGGAAGGAAGGAGGAACCAGAGTTGTTTGTTGCATAGCCGGGGATATATATATATATATATTTGTTATTTTCCTCTCTTTCACAGATTAGGAAAGTTCAGTTCAGTCTGCTCCATCTGGAGATGCTTTTTTGGGGTTTTGCAACAGACGGTCCCTTTAACATCTTTCCCCATCTCCCTTGTTTTCATGTGCAGACAAAACTGTTTGAAGGAAGGAAGAGTGAGCGAGGGAGGGAAAGACCAGGCAGAGCTGAATTTCAAGCTCGGAGGTTGTTTGTTGGCACAATGGACCCTTTTTTCTCGCTCACTCTTTGGCCAATTCAAACAGGACAACCTGGGTGGGCACCCGAGGAGGAGGCCGAAAATCCGGGAGATAGAAAGGTAGCACTGAGAAATGGAAGTGTTTTGCGAGATGAGACAGACGGTGCAGTCCAAAAGATAGATGAGCAAAGAAAGGTCTAGCTTTCATATCTGTCTCTTCTTCTTCCACCGCTTCTTTATCCCTTTAATAAAGGCCAGCGAGACAGATGAGATAAGGATGGAGAGAGGCGAGATTGCCTTCGATTGGTTTGGGTTTCATGGTCGGCTTTTGTGGTCGGTGGCCCACCTAGAAAAAGCAGAGCGAGGAAAGTGGAGGATGAGCCTGAGTTGGCACACAAAGCATCAGCATCTCAAGGGAGGCCTATGGGCAAGGGCAGGAGAGATGCAAGGTGGGAGGATGGAAGAGAAGGATGTCTAGGTAAGAGTATATAGGAGCCCGCGGTGGCGCAGTGTGTTAAAGCGCTGAGCTGCTGAACTTGCAGACCGAAAGGTTGCAGGTTCGAATCTGGGAAGCGGAGTGAGCACCCACTGTTAGCCCCAGCTTCTGCCAACCTAGCAGTTCCTAAACATGCAAATGTGAGTAGATCAATAGGTACTGCTCCATGCAGTTATGCCAGCCACATGACCTTGGAGGTGTCTACTGACAATGCCGGCTCTTCGGCTTAGAAATGGAGATGAGCACCAACTCCCAGAGTCAGACACGACTGGACTTAACCTTTATTAGACAACACGTTAAATACATAGAGTGTTTTCAAAGTAAGAGAAAGAGATAGGCAGGCAGGCAGGCGGGTGAGCAAATAAAGTGGATGGTAAAGAAGAATATTTCAGAATGACATGATGGATTGTAAAGATGAATGTTTAAAAAGTACAGGTGGATGGATGGACAGGAAGGAAGGGGAAGGGAGGGAAGGAAATGAAAGGAAAAGAAGGAAGGAAGGAAAGAAGGAAGGAAAGGAAGGATAGGAAGGAAGGGCAGGAAAGAAGGAAAGGAAAGGACAGGAAGGAAGAAGGAAGGAAGGAAGGAAGGAAGGAAGGAAGGGAGGGAGGGAGGGAGGGAGGGAAGGAAGGACAGGAAGGAAGGAAGGAAGGAGGAAAGGAAAGGAAGGAAAGGAAAGGAAAGGAAGGAAAGTAAAGGAAAGAACGGAAGGAAGGAAAGAACAGAAAGGAAGGACGGGAAGGAAAGAAGGAAGGAAGGAAAGAAAGAAGGAAGGAAAGGAAGGCAGGCAGGCAGGCAGGCAGGCAGGCAAACAGAATGACAGGTAAAGTGGATAGACAAGAGGAATATTTTGGAAGGATTTGAAACAGGACAGACAGGAAAGAAAAGAGCAGGAGTACAAATACTACGGGGGGCCCAGGTTCAAATCCCAGGAGCGGAAAGAGCGCCCGCTGTTAGCCCCAGCTCCTGCCAACCTAGCAGTTCGAAAACATGCCAATGTGAGTAGATCAATAGGTACCCGCTCCGGCGGGAACGGAGCTCCATGCAGTCTACGGACAACGCCGGCTCTTTGGCTTAGAAATGGAGATGAGCACCAACCCCCAGAGTCAGACACGACTGGCCTTAACGTTACCTTTACCTTACAAATACTACTACCCAGCTCAGGTGGTAGACTCCAGTTGACGTAGTGGTGATAGCGAGACCAAGAGAAAGAGAGGACGAAGGCTAGAAGGGCAAGGCCCCAAGGGAAAGTAGAACTGGGCGGGGTGGGGTGGGGTGGCCTTCCCGGACGGACCGCCTGTGTGCGAATGTGGTGAGTGGCCGCGAGCGCCAAGCCCCGGCCTCACCTCTGCCGCTTCTCTCCCTCTCCGCCCTCTCCCCACCAGGTCGCCAGCTGACCATCTTTAACAGCCAGGCCGCCATCAAGATCGGGGGCCGGGACCAGGGCCGCCCCTTCCAGGGCCAGATCTCGGGGCTGTACTACAACGGGCTCAAGGTGCTGTCCCTGGCGGCCGAGAGCGACCCCAACGTCAAGGTGGAGGGCAACCTGCGGCTGGTGGGCGAGGTGCCCTCGGTCATGACCACGGAGACCACGGCCACCACCCTGCTGGCGGACATGTCCACCACCATCATGGAGACCACCACCACCATGGCCACCACCACCACGCGGCGAGGCCGCTCTCCCACCATGCGCGACAGCGTCACCCAGGTCAGTGGGCGATACGTTTGGACCAGGTCCAGCATTGTTTGGCTTCCTATTCCTATTGGATCTGGGTGAACTACAACTCCTTCGTGATTTTCATGATTTCATTCCCAGCCTACAATTATTATGACTAGCTTGGGTACGCAGCACTTCCCAGATTATTTGGAAAAAGGTTGTGGGTGAACTACAACTCACTTCATGCCAGGTTAACCCCGAGAACTCCATCAGTACTTAAAGTTTGTGATGTTGGGCACGTTTGCTCTGGATGCATCATGGGTGGGGTTCAGTGTGCTCTCTGGTATAGGGTGAACTACAACTCCCATTATAGCAAGTCAGTCCCCTCAAACCCATCCTGGAGGTTGAGTTAGTCCTGGGGGTTCTGTGCACCAAGTTTGGTCCAAGTCCATCATCAGTGGAAGTCACAGTTTTTCTGGTTGTGGGTGAACTACAACTCCCACTATGGTGAGTCGGTCCCCCAAACTCCTCCAGTAGGTTGAGTTAGTTGAGTTTGGGGGTTCTGTGTGCCATGTTTGGTCCCAGTCCATCATCAGTGGAAGTCACAGTTTCCCTAGTTGTGGGTGAACTACAACTCCCAGTATGATGAGTCTGTTCCCTTAAATAATAATAATTATTATTTTATTATGACACAGCAAACAAGATAAATATGCGGGATTTCGTATCACAACATCACAAGTCGAAAACTTCCCAAGTGTCTAGGACTGTGTGATGTATTTTCGGATGATGCGTGCAGATCCCAGCAGGGTGGCCTTTTGCAGCTGGCAGATCGTAATTTTGTCAATGTCTATTGTTTCCAAATGCCGGCTGAGATCTTTTGATGTGCCCATCACCACTGGGACCACCTGCACTGGTTTCTGCCAGAGTCTTTGAAGTTCAATCTTGAGGTCCTGAGAGCGGCTGAGTTTTTCCTGTTGTTTTTCGTCAATGCGACTGTCACCTGGGATGGCGACATCAATGATCCAAACCTTTTTCTTTTCCACAACTGTGATGTCTGGTGTGTTGTGTTCCAGAACTTTGTCAGTCTGGATTCGGAAGTCCCACAGTATCTTTGCGTGCTCATTTTCCAATACTTTTGCAGTTTTGTGATCCCACCAGTTCTTTGCTGCTGGCAGGTGGTACTTGAGGCATAAGTTCCAATGAATCATTTGGGCCACATAGTTGTGCCTCTGTTTGTAGTCTATCTGTGCAATTTTCTTACAGCAGCTGAGGATGTGATCAATGGTTTTGTCGGTTTCCTTGCACAGTCTGCATTTTTATTATATTACTAGCTGTGCCCGGCCACACGTTGCTGTGGCAAAGTGGTGGTGGTATTGGTTAAAAATTGTTGTGCAATTTTTATTTGACGTTATTTGTATTTTTTAATTAATTTTATTCTAAGTTATCTTTTTATTTATTATATTTTATTATTTTCTTGTATAATTTTTAGTTATTTTCTGTTATAGTATTTTATTGTATTAATTTTTTAGTGTTTTTAATTATTTTTTTAGTGTTTTTTATTATTTTTTTATTGGGTTGCTAGGAGACCAAGTTGGAAGAGCTTAGCCTTCTAACTGGCAGCAATTGGATAAAAGCAATTATTCCTCTCGCTCTCTCTAATTAGGACTTTATTTTTCTTTTCTTTTTGTTGTATCAACCTAGAGGCGTGGATGATGGGTTGTGTTGTCAAATTTCGAGGTTGGGGGGGCCTGTAGTTTTGTTGTTTTGTGGGTCGCCGTGATGCCATCACTCTTTCATATATATAGATCAGGGGTCCCCAAACTAAGGCCCAGGGGCCAGATGCGGCTCTCCAAGGTCATTTACCTGGCCCCCGCCCTCAGTTTTGTAATATAATATTTTATATCAGTTTTAATAATATAATATATTGTATATACATATAATATTGATAATAATATTATGTTATACAATATAATACTAATAGTAATACCATATAATAATATTAATTATATGTTATATATTACATATTATATAATAGTATAGTGGTATAGTTCAATATAGTAATATATAATGCTAATATTGTGTTATGCTAATAATATAATATATTGTATGTACATATAGCTGCTATGAGTTCCCTTCGGGGTGAGAAGGGTGGAGTATAAATGTGGTAAATAAATGCAGTAAATAAATAATTAATTTTAGACTTAGGCTCGGCCAAAGTCTGAAATGACTTGAAGGCACACAACGACAACAATCCTAATTAACTTGACTATCTCATTGGCTAGTAGCAGACTCACACTTTCCATTGAAATCCCGATAGGTTTATGTTGGTTAAAATTGTTTTCATTTTTAAATATTGTATTGTTTTTTCATTGTTGTTGCACTACAAATAAGACATGTGCAGTATGCATAGAATTTTTTTTTCAAATGATAATTCGGCCCCTCAATAGTCTGAAGGATTGTGGACCGGCCCTCTGCTTCAAAAGTTTGGGGACCCCTGATATAGATTATTATTATTATTATTATTATTATTATTATTATTATTATTATTATTATTTTATTTTTATACCCCACCTCCATCTCCCCAGAGGGTCCCGGGGCGGCTTACAGATATAAAACAAGCATACAATGGTATCAAATACAAAAAAACACACAAATAAAATTAAAAGGCATAAAACAAAATCACAATCATTGTAAGACACATGTTAAAACACAGCAATAAAATCATAAAATGAACTGGGCAAAGTGCACTGAGTGAAACTTGTGCCCATCCAGGAGGCTGAGTTAGTCCTGGGGGTTCTGTGTGCCAAGTTTGGTCCCGGTCCATCATCGGTGGAGGTCACAATTTTCCTGGTTGTGGGTGAACTACAACTCCCAGAAAGGAAGATCAGTTCCCTAACCCTAACACTTTCCAGTAATCAAATGTTAGCATATCAGTATGTGTGCCAAGTTTGGTCCGGATGCATCAGTGTTTGGGTTCACAGTTCTCTCTGGATGTAGATGAACTACAACTCCCCCAAATCAAGGTAAATTTTCCCCAAAGACCTGCAGTATTTTTTGTTGGTTATGAGGGTTCTGTATGCCAAGTGACCTCTAGGTCCATCACTAGTGGAGTTCACAATGATCTTAGATTGTAGGTGAACTATACATCCCTGGACCTACAACTGGTGAATTCTCCCCAAACGTCTCTAGTATGTTCAGTTCTGATCAATATCTCTGTTTGCTGTCTGCTATCTATATATATAAATGAGTGATGGCATCACGGTGACCAACAAAACAACAAAACTACAGGCCCCCAACCTTGAAATTTGACAACACAACTCATCATCCATGCCTCTAGGTTGATACAACAAAAAGGAAAAAAAATAAAGTCCTAATTAGAGGGAAAGGAATAATTGTTTTTATCCAATTGCTGCCAGTTAGAGGACTAATCTCTGCCCACTTGGTCTCCTAGCAACCAACTCAGCCCAGGGGACAGGCAGACTTAGGCCTCGGCCTCTTCCACAGATTATCTAATTTGCACTGGATTATATGGCAGTGTAGACTCAAGGCCCTTCCACACAGCTATATAACCCATTTAGAATCTTATATTATCTGCTTTGAACTGGATTATCTTGACTCCACACTGCCATATAATCCACTTCAGTGTGCATTTTATACAGCTGTGAAGAAGGGGCCTCATATAATCCAGTTCTAAGCAGATAATATAAGATTATCAATATAATATGTAATAATTACTGTGATATAGAATCATAGAATCATAGAATAGTAGAGTTGGAAGAGACCTCATGGGCCATCCAGTCCAACCCCATTCTGCCAAGAAGCAGGAAATCGCATTCAAAGCGATTAATAATAATACAGAACAATATAATCTCTAAAATCAGGACAGTAAATAAAGAGCAACACTCTGAAAGCATAAACCACAGCAACGCGTGGCCGGGCTAAGCTAGTAGAAAATACAGTAGAGTCTCACTTATCCAACACTCGCTTATCCAACGTTCTGGATTATCCAACGCATTTTTGTAGTCCATGTTTTCAATAAATCCTGATATTTAGGTGCTAAATTCGTAAATACAGTAATTACTACATAGTATTACTGCATATTGAACGACTTTTTCTGTCAAATTTGTTGTATAACATAATGTTTTGGTGCTTAATTTGTAAAATCATAAACTAATTTAATGTTTAATAGGCTTTTCCTTAATCTCTCCTTATTATCCAACGTATTCACTTATCCAACGTTCTGTCGGCCCGTTTACGTTGGATAAGCGGGACTCTACTGTAATAGGAAAGGGTTATGGGCGAGACAATGGGTGGGGTTATGCAAATTCCACACCAATGGAGAGACTCAGAAACACTGGGGTGTCTGTTGTGGAGGAAAAACAAAAAATCTAGGAGGATGGAAGCCTGGACTTGGGTGGTGGGCAAGATGGTGTTTGTGGAGGAGATTGACAGGGCTCTTGGACATGCTCACGGCGCTCGCCATAACCTGCAATGTCATTGGAGGGAGAGCTCCATAGTAGTGGGAGTTATAGCAATGCGTGGAAATGAAAGTGGACACCCCAGACACACACACACACACACACACACACACGTATTTTCATAAATTCATACAGCACTTGAGGTTGTATATACCTCACAACCTCTGAGGATGCCTGCCATCGATGTGGGCGAAACGTCAGGAGAGAGTGCTTCTGCAACATGGAAACACACAACAACCCAGAACGTGTTTCTCCTTCAAACCAAACAGTCCTGGAGCCACGGCCATTATGAATCAATCGGTCGGATTTATTATGAGCTTCCCTTCCTTCACGAGAGATCTCCGAATGGGGTCTATAATGTTCTAAAATAAACCCGGGATGGCAGAGAGGGAGAGGAAATGGCTTGAAAAGGCCCTTCTGTTTCCCCCTTTGAAATCTCCACCTCAGCAGGACTTGGTCTTTTGTTCCGGAAAAAAAAGCCTTTGAAAAGAACCATATTTCCACCTCTTCACATCTTCCGCGCTGATAGAAAAAAGGAATCGAGCTCTAAATGTTCGGAAACAGAAATAGAGATTTATTGCCAGCAGAATACAACAAAATACCCGAGCCACAAGCAGCAATAGCTTTGTGTTGTCGAAGGTGTTCCTCACTGGGTTGCTGTGAGTTTTCTGGGCTGTCTGGCCATGCTCCAGAAGCATTCTCTCTTGACGTTTCACCCACATCTATGGCAGACATCCTCAGAGGTTGTGAGGTATGTTGTAAACTAGGCAAGTGGGGTGTATATATCTGTAGAATAATGTCCAGGGTGGGAGAAATAACTCTTTGTCTGCCTGAAGCAATTGGCCAGGTAGATTAGCATTGAATAGCATTGCAACTTCAAAGCCTGGCTGCTTTCAGCCTGGGGGAATCCTTTGTTGGGAAGTGTTAGCTGGCCCTGATTGATTTCTCTCTGAAATTCTAACCTGGACACAGCATATTATTTGAGAATACAGAAATGCTGGGCCACTCTTAACAACCTGCTATATGCACAGATGTCTATTATATACAGCAAAACGGAAAAAAGGAAAAGTATGGTATATAATATAATATAAAGTAAGTTATACTTCTATACTTTCTCAAGTGATATAGTCACACATATATTATGATTGTGGTATCAGTTTATATATTCCAGCTGTACAGATAAGTACATATTTCAATGTCCAATTTTAACAAATATAATTATTGGTACATAAAGTAGTCTTATTAAAGTCTTGATAATATTCTCAAGGTTTGTAACACTCTTCTTCAAAATCAATCATTCAAAGTAAATCAGAGTTCCATGTCAATAGTAACAAAGTACAGTTGGAATATATAAACTGATACCACAATCATAATATATAAGTGACTATAACACTTGAGAAAGTATAGAACTATAACTTATTTTATATTATATTCCATACTTTTCCTTTTTTCCGTTTTGCCACTCTAACAACAGCCATGTCAGACTATTCAGAGAAGCCATTGACATTTTATTTATTTATGTATTTATTTATTTGCGGCACTTTTACCCCATCTTTCTTAACACTGGAGGGGACTCAAGGTGGCTTTACAACATAGGTAACAATTCAATGCTTTGAAAAACAGAGTACAATAAAACGGCCATTTAAATAAAATAAGATACAATTAAAACAATTAAAAGCATGAGGACCATTTCAATGGAAATGAGGAAACCATAAAAATGAACAAAATCTGGCTACCAGTATTTTATGTTAATAAAATACTGTAAGTTAATAATTTTTAACTGTTTTATAGTGTATTGTACAATTTTTATATACAGTAGAGTCTCACTTATCCAACATAAACAGGCCGGCAGAATGTTGGATAAGCAAATATGTTGGATAATAAGGAGAGATTAAGGAGAAGCCTATTAAACATCAAATTAGGTTATGATTTTACAAATTAAGCACCAAAACATCATGTTATACAACAAATATGACAGAAAAAGTAGTTCAATATGCAGTAATGCTATGTAGTAATTACTGTATTTATGAATTTAGCACCAAAATATTACGATGTATTGAAAACATTGACTACAAAAATGCGTTGGATAATCCAGAACGTTGGATAAGCGAGTGTTGGATAAGTGAGACTCTACTGTATTACTATTATTATTGTTACAAAGGCAGAGTATGACACAGCAAACGAGATATACAGTATATGCTGGATTTCATATCACCAAATCACAAGTCAAACACTTCCCAAGTGTTTAGAACTATTTGTTGTTGTTGTTATTTGAGGCAAGTGTGAATGTTGCAACTGGCCACCTTGATTAGCATTGAATAGACTTGCAGCTTCACAGCCTGGCTGCTTCCTGCCTGGGGGATCCTTTGTTGGGAGGTGTTACCTGGCCCTGATTGTTTCCTGTCTGGAATTCCAACCTGGACGCAACATATCATTGGAGAACACAGAAACGCTGGATCACTCTTAACAACCACCATGTCAGGCTACGCAGAGAAGCCACTGAAATCCACAAATCTGTGGACAATTTCAACAGAAAGGAAGAAACCATGAAAATGAACAGAATCTGGCTACCAGTATTTTTTTAAAAAAACTCTAAAATCAGGACAGTAAATACAGAAAAACACTCAGAAAACAAAGGAATCCCAGGTATGAAACAATCAACTAACACTTTCCAACAAAGGATTCCACCACGGCAGGAAGCAGCCAGGCCTTGAAGCTGCAAGGCTATTCAATGCTAATCAAGCTGGCCAATTGCAACATTCACAGTTGCCTCCAGCAGACAAGAGTTATTTCTCCCACCCTGGACATCGTTCAATAGATATATAAAGATATATATATTGCCTAGTTTTCAACAGACTTCACAACCTCTGAGGATGCCTGCCATAGATGTGGGTGAAACATCAGGAGAGAATGCTTCTGGAACATGGCCGTACTGCCTGGAAAACTCACAGCAACCCAGCAAAGCCTGGAATGGCTTTCAAAGTTTCACGGCTTCTTCATCAACAAAGTTATTAAGAAGATCTAGACGAGGCTCGAGATGAATATTTGTCTTGGAACCAGATAATGAGGATCCCACAAGATGGGACCTGTCTGTACTTGGTGCATCAGAAACTACAGATCCCAAAGGTCGGGGGATTCCTAATTTCCTTGTACTGAGAACCTTGGCGTTGTCTGGTGGTGTCTGTATTTTATAGGCAGTGTGGAAGAGGCCTAAGTGAGGCCTAACTTTGCCTGTCCCCTGGGCTGAGTGGGTTGCTAGGAGACCAAGTGGGCAGAGATTAGCCTTCTAACTGGCAGCAATTGGATAAAAACAATTATTCCTCTAATTAGGACTTTATTTTTCTTTTCTTTTTGTTGTATGAATGTAGAGGCATGGGTGAGGGGTTGTGCTGCCAAGTTTAGTGTTTCTGGGATGTGTGGTTTTATTGTTTTGTCCTAGGCTGAAATTTCATTACCCTTTTTCTTTTCTTTTTGTTGTATCAACCTAGAGGTGTGGATGAGGGGTTGTGCTGTCAATTTTTGAGGTTGTGGGGTGTTTAGTTGTGTTGTTTTGTCAGTCGCCAGGATTCCATCACTCTTTTTTATATATATATATATATATATATATATATATATATATATATATCCCTCTCCGCCTTCGGTTGTCACTGGGGCCACTTTACGAAACGCAATAAAACGCCATTACCGCTCCAACCGCAGGTCGTAAAACATAATGGAAATCACATAAAAATATTAGAACATATATAAAAATAGAGGGGAAAAAAGCCCAAGACAACCTGAAGTCGAGCGGCAGGAAGGAATAGCAGTGAAGCATTGGGAGAAGACACATTCGGAGTGCGTTTTTGTTTTTCAGTGGCAGTAAAAACATAACCGAGTTTCGCAGAACTCGTCTTGTGCCGTTTCCGTTTGATGATGAATTCGGCAGGTCTTCCGAGGCGGGAAACTGATTCCGCAAAGAATATCCCAATTTGTCATTCGTGCCGAACAACAGGCACTGTTCCGAAATGCCTTTCCGTTCAACCATTTGTCCCAATTCCTTGTGTCCGTTTGGCATGTTTCATCCGTGGCCACGGAGCGATCTTCATGATTTCATTCTCAGTCCACAAGAATGTCCTCCAAATCTACAATTATTATGACTAGTTTGGGTACGCAGCGTTTCCCGGATTATTTGAAAAAAAATCAATTTTAATTCTACATAATGCATAAGGTGAACTACAACTCACCTCATGCCAGGTTAACCCCGAGAACTCCATCAGTACTTAAAGTTTGTTATGTTGGGCACGTTTGTAGTTCAATACGCAGTAATGCTATGTAGTAATTACTGTATTTATGAATTTAGCACCAAAATATCACGATGTATTGAAAACATTGGCTACAAAAATGCGTTGGATAATCCAGAACGTTGGATAAGCGAGTGTTGGATAAGTGAGACTCTACTGTATTTCTGGAAGTGGGAGCTTGTCTGTGGAAGTGGACACCCCAGCCACACACATACATACATACATACTTTCACTTTTATTATGTGTATAGATAAATATTATATTTATTTATACTCTACTATATCTCCCCCAAAGGAGATTTATTTACAAAATAAATAAAAACAGATGCATGAAACTGGGTTGCTTTGAGTCTTTCGGGCTGTATGGAAATGTTCCAGAAGCTTTCTCTCCCGACGTTTCGCCCACATCTGTGGCAGGCATCCTCAGAGGTTGTGAGGTCTGTTGGAAATTAGGCAAGTGGGTTTATGGCCATGCTCCAGAAGTATTCTGGTATGGTATACCTCACAACCTCTGAGGAAGCCTGCCACAGATGTGGGCGAAACGTCGGGAGAGAAAGCTTCTGGAACATGGCTATAAAGCCCGAAAGACTCACAGCAACTCAATGATTCCAGCCAATTTTTTTTGTGTCAGGGAGTGGTTCAAATCTGGGGAGTGGGGTGAGCTCCCACTGTTAGCCCCAGCTTCTGCCAACCTATTTTTTTTTCGTGTCAGTAGTGATTTGTGGTGTGAGAGAATTGGTTGTCTGCAAGGACGTTGCCCAGGGGACATTGCATGGATGTTTTTTGATATTTTTACCATCCTTGTGGGAGGCTTCTCTCACGTACCCGGAACTGGAGCTGACAGAGGGAGCTCATCCGCACTCTCTCCGGGTGGGATTCGAACCTGGCAGCCTTCAGGTCAGCAACCCAACCTTCAAGTCACAAGTCTTTAACCCACTGCACCACAGGCAGCCATGAAATCCTCCGACAATACATGAATGATAGCCGGGAAACCTGCAGACAGACAGACAAATAGGTCCTTATAATCCAGCGTGATCGAATCGTTCAAGCATTGGACTATGATCAAGGCTGGATAGACATCTGTGGAGAGGGCTTTGACTGTGTCTTCCTGCATATCAGGAAGGGATTGGATTGGATGGCCCTTGGGGTCTCTTCCAACTCTATAATAATAATAATAATAATAATAATAATAATAATAATAATAATAATAATGATACATCACACAGTCCTAGACACTTGGGAAGTGTTCGACTTGTGATTTTGTGATACGAAATCCAGCAGATCTATCTTGTTTGCTGTGTCATATAATAATAATAATAATAATAATAATAATAATAATAATAATAATAATAATAATACATCACACAGTCCTAGACACTTGGGAAGCGTTCGACTTGTGATTTTGTGAAACGAAATCCAGCCTATCTATCTTGTTTGCTGTGTCATATTAAAATAATAATAATAATACATCACACAGTCCTAGACACTTGGGAAGTGTTTGACTTGTGATTTTGTGATATGAAATCCAGCATATCTATCTTGTTTGCTGTGTCATATAATAATAATAATAATAATAATAAAACTTTATTTATACCCCGCCACCATCTCCCCGTGGGGACTCGGGGCGGCCCAACCAGCACAATTTACAAAAAGAAACAGCATGAATACATTGAACAATATACAAAAATAAATAAAACACAGTAAGACAATAAAACAAGAGGGTTGTTGTATGTCTTTCGGGCTGTGTGGCCATGTTCCAGAAGTATTCTCTCCTGACGTTTCACCCACAAATGTGGCAGGCATCCTCAGAGGTTGTGAGGTCTGTTGTCGAAGGCTTTCATGGCCGGGATCACAGGGTTGTTGTATGTCTTTCGGGCTGTGTGGCCATGTTCCAGAAGTATTCTCTCCTGACGTTTCGCCCACATTTATGGCAGGCATCCTCAGAGGTTGTGAGGTATGGAGTTTTACTCTAGTAAAACAAGAGTTTTACTCTAGGATTCTGACACCGTATTCCCACCCCGAAACTGCAGAAAATCACACTGGCCTGGAAATGCCTCCTTGTCATACTTTCCCAAATGGCTACTCGGAAGAGCTCCTTAATATCCTTGCCCAATAATCTCACATTCATTGGCGAGCTTCCTCTAAGGAATTGTGCCAGCACTTGGGAATGAGATTTCTTTCCAGGAAAGGAAGAAACAGCACATAATCCCCTTCCCGGGGGTCGTGGCGATGCCACCCATTTCAGCAGAGCTCTCTTTTGCGCCTCAACCTCTTTTTTTTACAGATTATGTGTGCCTTCCCCTTTCTATACACCTTCCTCCCGCTATCGCAACTTTGCAATGAGTGCAAAAATAAAACCCAACCGCATCCCCCTCCCCTGTGGATCTCGGGCTTTCCATCCTCTGATGGCACAGATGATGTTTCTCTCTCTTTAAAAAAAGAAAGGAAGAGGGGGGAGAAAACGCTGACAAAGTCCTCTTCCAGTTGCGATGGCAACCGTGCCAGTAATTAGGTTGGCCTGGTTTCTCATCCTTCAGAGGGAGAGAGAGAGCGAGCGAGCGAGAGAGAGAGGGGAGAGAGGGTGGAGGGGAGAAAGAGGCAGGTGGTGCCAAGGCGAGAGAGGGACGGATGCGGATGACAGGGATGCGGATGACAGGACGGGTTTGGCACACCGTTCAACAATCACGAGTGTCTTGAGCTCATCCAAAAGAGCCTTAGCATTGAACGGTTGTGTTGTTAAAGTGCCAAGTATGGAACCCTGCGCAGATGGAGAAGCCTTAGCATTGAACGGTTGTGTTGTTAAAGCACGAAGTATGGAACCCTGCGCAGACGGGGAAGCCTTAGCATTGAACGGTTGTGTTGTTAAAGTGCGAAGAATGGAACCCTGCGCAGACGGGGAAGCCTTAGCATTGAACGGTTGTGTTGTTAAAGTGCAAAGTATGGAACTCTGCGCAGACAGGGAAGCCTTAGCATTGAACGGTTGTGTTGTTAAAGCGCGAATTATGGAACCCTGTGCAGACGGAGAAGCCTTAGCATTCAACGGTTGTGTTGTTAAAGGGCGAAGTATGAAACCCTGTGACTTAAGCAACGTGCAGTCATTGAATTCTTGACAGCAGAAGGTGTCACCCCAAAGGAAACTCATCCAAGAATGCATGCCGTTTATGGTGATTGTGTTGATGTGAGTCCTGTGAGTCATTGGGCGTTTAAGTTTAAAGATGTTGACATGGGAATATCTGACTTGCGTAAAAAACAAGGAGTTGGACATCCTGTGACCGCAACCACCGAGTTTCACAAGCAAAAGGTTGACAGATTGATTCAGGACGATCGTCATATCACTCAGAGAGAAATTTCAAGCATCATCGGCATTTCACAAGAACGTGTGGGTCACATTATAGCTTTGCTTGGATATCGGAAGATCTGTGCACGATGGGTCCTGTGAGATGCCGGTTGTGGAAACAGAGTGTCGACTTCTTCAGTAACAATTTCAGAAAACGTGTTCATCGTTGGCAGAAATGTATCCAATTGTCTGGTGATTATGTTTAAAAGTGAATAGTGATAATTAAAGGATTATTTCTGCATTTGATTTATTAAAATATTCCCATCCAAACCCAAGAAACGAAGGTGAAGGCCTTACTTTTCATTCAACCCTTGTCGAAACACCCAAAAACACAGTGCCAGCTTTGCTCTTGAGACGGGGGCCACAGGGTGAAGAATTACCGTTCAACTCCCGAATCCACTCTCTGAGCTGATGCACCTTGGCAGTTTGTCTCCGAGAACGGGGATCCTGATGTGTGGAAACAGACAAGCGTGGCCTCTTCGTGAGCGGCAACCGGAAAGCGACACAGGGGTCCAAGCATTGCCCACACACTTTTTGTGCTTTCGTATCCAAGCCTATTCCGTAGTGACGTGGTCCCTCTGTTGGCATCCTTTTGGGTTTCCTCCAAGCTCCAGACCCGAATCCCTCCCTTCCTTTTCCTTTTTTCTTCCCAAGTCCAACCCTGTTGCCTCAGCAATTGATTCTTGGAACGCTCTTCTTCCTCCTTTTCCAAAATGCCAGGCGTTGGATACATGCAGTGATGCCTACGCCAGATAAATGCCTCACTTTTGGTGCACCTTCGCTTTTATTTTTCACACTGACATCAGCCCATCGCTGTTTTCCTTTCCTTCTGTTTCTTTCATTAGCACCTTCTTGAGTTTGATGGTCATATGTACTTTTGCTCCCCATTTGCTGGAGTTAAGGACACGGTCCCATGAAAGTGAAAAACCACACATTTTAATGAACACTGTTTTTGTTTAAACCTAAGAGAACGTCTCTCTCGAAATTGCCACAATCTGCCAGCACAACACTATAGTAAACGTAGACTCAGAGCTGACCATAAGATCAGAAATGGCAGAACTACTTGATGCTTTCTTTGCCTCAGTCTTCTCACACTTGAGGCTTTCTTTGCCTCGGTCTTCTCACACTTGATGCTTTCTTTGCCTCGGTCTTCTCACACTTGATGCTTTCTTTGCCTCGGTCTTCTCACACTCGATGCTTTCTTTGCCTCGGTCTTCTCACACTTGATGCTTTCTTTGCCTCGGTCTTCTCACATTTGAGGCTTTCTTTGCCTCGGTCTTCTCACACTTGATGCTTTCTTTGCCTCGGTCTTCTCACACTTGATGCTTTCTTTGCCTCGGTCTTCTCACATTTGAGGCTTTCTTTGCCTCGGTCTTCTCACACTTGATGCTTTCTTTGCCTCGATCTTCTCACACTCTATGCTTTCTTTGCCTCAGTCTTCTCACACTTGATGCTTTCTTTGCCTCGATCTTCTCACACTCTATGCTTTCTTTGCCTCAGTCTTCTCATACTTGATGCTTTCTTTGCCTCGGTCTTCTCACACTTGATGCTTTCTTTGCCTCGGTCTTCTCACACTTTGCCTCGGCCTTCTCACACTTGATGCTTTCTTTGCCTCAGCCTTCTCACACTTGATGCTTTCTTTGCCTCAGCCTTCTCACACTTGATGCTTTCTTTGCCTCGGTCTTCTCACAAAAAGAAAGCCGTCCTCAACCTCAGAATTTTGTCAATGTCTATTGTTTCCAAATGCCGGCTGAGATCTTTCTTGTTTGCTGTGTCATAATAATAATAATAATAATAATAATAATAATAATAATAATAATAATAATAATAGCAGCAGCAGCAGCAGCAGTGGCCATTCTGATAATAGAGTAGAAGAACAGTTATTGGAGATACTCTAAATGTATTACAGTTGGGCTGAGTCCTTATAACCTAGATTCCTTTACTGCAGGGCTGGGAATGTGGTGAACTACAACTCCCAACTGCCCCGCTAGTATAGCCAAGGGAAGGGAATTCTGGGAGTTGTAGTATAGTACCTGGAAGGTAGCCCTCCTTCTCCAGATTCTGAATTGAAACTTCCTATTGAAGTAAAATTGTATTGCAGAAAGAGGGCTGGGTGTCACCTGGTATAATACTATTATTATTATTATTATTATTATTATTATTATTATTATTATTATTATTGTATGACACAGCAAACAAGATAGATATGCTGGATTTCATTTCACAAAATCACAAGTCAAACACTTCCCAAGTGTCTAGGACTGTGTGATGTATTTTCGGATGATGCGTGCAGATCCCAGTCGTGTGGCCTTTTGCAGTTGGCAGAGCGTGATTTTGTCAATGACTATTGTTTCCAAATGCCGGCTGAGATCTTTTGGCACAGCACCCAATGTGCCCATCACCACTTGGACCACCTGTACTGGTTTCTGCCAGAGTTCAATCTTGAGGTCCTGATAGCGGCTGAGTTTTTCCTGTTGTTTTTTGTGAATGCGACTGTCACCTGGGATGGCAACATCAATGATCCAAACCTTTTTCTTTTCCACAACTGTGATGTCTGGCGTGTTGTGTTCCAGAACTTTGTCAGTCTGGATTCGGAAGTCCCACAGTATCTTTGCCTGCTCATTCTCCAATACTTTTGCAGGTTTGTGATCCCACCAGTTCTTTGCTGCTGGGAGGTGGTACTTGAGGCATAAGTTCCAATGAATCATTTGGGCCACATAGTTGTGCCTCTGTTTGTAGTCTGTCTGTGCGATTTTCTTACAGCAGCTGAGGATACGATCAATGGTTTCATCAGCTTCCTTGCACAGTCTGCATTTTGGGTCATCAGCTGATTTTTCGATCTTGGCCTTGATTGCCTTTGTCCTGATGGCTTGCTCCTGGGCTGCAAGGATCAGGCCTTCTGTCTCCTTCTTCAGGGTCCCATTCGTGAGCCAGAGCCAGGTCTTCTCCTTGTCAGCTTTTCCTTCAATTTTGTCAAGGAACTTTCCATGCAATGTTTTGTTGTGCCAGCTCTCAGCTCTAGTTTGTAGTGCGGTTTTCTTGTACTGGTTTTTTTGTCTGCTGTGCTTTGAGGAGTTTCTGATTTTTGACTTCAATCAAAGCAGGTTCTTCACTTTGCTTTACATCTTCTGCCAGGGCTTGTTCTTCTTCTTTGCCTGCTTGTTTGGCTTGTAAGAGTCCTCTGCCCCCTGATCTTCTAGGCAGATAAAGCCGGTCAACATCACTGCGAGGGTGCAGTGAATGATGAATGGTCATGAGTTTTCTTGTATTATTATTATTATTGTTATTAAATTATTAGGATGGTGAGGCAACAGCACTCTTTGACAGAGAAAGTTCAAGAGCTTATAAAACTACAACGCAGGTTATAGCATCAAGTTCAAGTGTTCTCAACACAGTAGATGCATCCGATGTCATCCAAGTTTCTCCCTTGCAGGATCGAAACCCTTCTTTACAGCTTGCCTTCCTCCTCGAACAGGACCCAGGATGACTTACAAGAAGTAGAAAAGTCTCACAACTCTATACAAACCAAGGAAGGGGTGGAAAGCAGACAATATCCAAAGGAAAACCCAGGCAAGAGAGTTTGACTGCTCCCCGGCTCTTGCTCTTGTGAAGGAGAATTGGGGGCAAATCCGGCAAATTGGCCTCTCTCTCACTCACTCTGAGCTTCAGGCTTTGTGCTCCGCCAGCCATTTGGTTTCAAGGGCCACTCCACGGAGAGCTTTTCTCCTTCCCAAGGGCCCTCCACCGTACTCCAGCTCCCTCCTGTTGTTCCTGCTGCCCACTTGGCTCAGCCAAAGAGGCCTCGTGCGGCGCCCGGCACCCTTGCCAGCCATCTGCGGCACTCCGGCATCCCGTGGGCATCATCGCTGGCACGAAGCTTAGTGCAACTCAAGGTGAAGTAGATGGGGTTGAACCCCACCCTGGGACCAACTCTGTGAGATTGTGGATCGGTTGGCAATGAGACACAACACACACCAGACGGGAAAGCCGAGGAGTGGCAATTTCGTACACGAACTCCCAGATTGTTGTCTTCTGAAGCAGTAACAGTCACCTCCGAATCATAGAGACATAGAGTTGGAAGGTCATCCAGTCCAACCCCCTTTTGCCAGGCAGGACACAATCAAAACACTCCCAATAGATGACCATTCAGACTGCTTGAGAGAGTAAGACTCTCTGGACTCCTAGGCAGTAATATATTCCATTGCTGAACAGCACTTCTGATATTTCTGGAAAACCATAGACTAAGGATACAGCTTGGATTCCTGTTAGGAATTTATAAGGAACCAATATGTCATAGTAGTATGTGCATAATAATAATAATAATAACAATAATAATAATAATAATAATAATAATAATAATAATATGAAATCCAGCATATCTATCTTGTTTGCTGTGTCATAATAAAATAATAATAATAATAATAATAATAATAATAATAATAATAATAATAAGACAGAAGGCCTGATCCCTGCAGCCCAGGAGCAAGCCATCAGAACAAATGCTATTAAGGCCAAGATCGAAAAATCAGCTGATGACCCAAAATGCAGACTGTGCAAGGAAGCTGACGAAACCATGGATCATATCCTCAGCTGCTGTACGAAAATCGCACAGACAAACTACAAACAGAGGCACGATTCTGTGGCCCAAATGATTCATTGGAACTTATGCCTCAAGTACCACCTCCCAGCAGCAAAGAACTAGTGGGATCACAAACCTGCAAAAGTATTGGAAAATGAGCACGCAAAGATACTGTGGGACTTCCGAATCCAGACTGACAAAGTTCTGGAACACAACACACCAGACATCACAGTTGTGGAAAAGAAAAAGGTTTGGATCATTGATGTCGCCATCCCAGGGGACAGTCGCATTGACGAAAAAAATCACAAGTCGAACACTTCCCAAGCATTTAGGACTGTGTGATGTATTTTCAGATGATGCGTGCAGATCCCGGTCAGGTGGCCTTTTGCAGTTGACAGAGCGTAATTTTGTCAATGTCTATTGTTTCCAAATGCCGGCTGAGATCTTTTGGCACAGCACCCAATGTGCCCATCACCACTTGGACCACCTGTACTGGTTTCTGCCAGAGTCTTTGTTGTTGTTGTTGTTATTATTATTATTATTATTATTATTATTATTATCTGGAGAAAGCCAAGGCTTGTGCGTATGGATTCCTGCTGCTTCCCTTCATCGTCTGGGCACCAAATGGAGCCACGAATCCCCTGCCAAGAGCAGCCAGGATGGAGGGTCGGAGGCAAAGGGGCGTCTCTCCTGCCATCATTTGTCTCCAAAACCGCCTCATTTCCATTCCGCCTCTTGGAATCGGGTCCCCGTGATTGATTCTGTGCCCCGGGTTCCCATCCAGGCCTTTGTCATGCTAATTCTGACACACCGAGCATTGATGCGCATTGTGTCGGCTCTGGAATACTGATGGCGAAAGGGAAGCGGGAGAGAGAAGACCCTTCCCAGAGCCCTTTTGTCTCACATTCCACCCAAATCCTGATTTTTTTTTCTCTCTTGATACCTTTCCGCCTCCAAAGAAACAAATTGAGAATACGGTTATAATGTATAGAAAAAACCACAAAGAGTTAAAAACTTGCCATTATACTAGATTTCCTTTGACCACTTGGAGTGCTTCTGGTGTCGCTATGAGACGCTTCTTCATGGTGCCTGTGGCAGAGCTCAGACCGCATTGTAGTCTGTGGTCTGTGGTTTGCTCTTCTCCACACTCGCATGTCGTGGATTCCACTTTGTGGCCCCATTTCTGAAGATTGGCTCTGCATCTTGTGGTACCAGAGTGCAGTCGGTTCAGCACCTTCCAAGTCTTCTGTGCCCAGGAGAGAGTTTCTCATCCAGTATCAGCCATGGATTGAGGTTCCGGGCTTTAGCCTGCCACTTTTGAACTCTCGCTTGCTGAGGTGTTCCTGCAAGTATTTCTGTAGATCTTAGGAAGCTGTTTCTTGATTTAAGGCATTGCCATGGTCACTGATATCCGAACACAGGATGGGCTGGAAATGTCACTGCCTTGGTCCTTTTATTGCTGGCTGCTACTTCCCAACGGATGTCAGTTGGTGCAATATCGGCTAAGCCGTATAATACCACTTCTCAACATAGTTGCCATTCAAATCTAGGCACTTATCATAGCGATAAATGAGCTTGGCAACTCCTTCCCCACAAAACTCTGCCGCTTGCGTCCTCAATGCAGCGTTTTGGCGACGATGCGCAGCTGCGGGTAGGGGTGACCGGCTGGTTGAGGACGCAAGCAGCAGAGTTTGGTGGGGAAGGAGTTTCCAAGCTCATTCATCGCTATGATAAGTGCCTAGATTTGAATGGCGACTATGTTGAGAAGTGATATTTGGGTGTGGCTTTCAACTGCATATGGTAAATGTTTTCCCCTATACTTTTGGAGAACGCAAGCGGCAAAGTTTTGTGAGGAAGGAGTTTCCAAGCTCATTCATCGCTATGATAAGTGCCTAGATTTGAATGGTAACTATGTTGAGAAGTGGTATTTGGGTGTGGCTTTCAACTGCATATGGTAAATGTTTTCTCCTATACTTTTTGAGAACGCAAGCGGCAAAGTTTTGTGAGAAAGGAGTTTCCAAGCTCATTCATCGCTATGATAAGTGCCTAGATTTGAATGGCGACTATGTTGAGAAGTGGTATTTGGGTATGGCTTTCAACTGCATATGGTAAATGTTTTCTCCTATACTTTGTTCATTTTTAATTCCAAAACGTAATCTACTTTCTGGATAACCCTAGTATATATTGGATTTATAACCCAGTTTCCTCCCAAGATGGGATTCAGATGGACTGCAGTATTTGGACTACGATCGACTTTGTCATTTGCATCCTGGAGGGTTTTTCAAGTGGATGCTAGGAAAAACAGAGGCAACTCTTTCATCCCTTTCTCCCCCTTTTTTAGAATTATAGGATTTTAGTGCATCCTTGAAACGGTAAGAGAGCACTTTTGCACCGAAATGCAAAGGAAAAAATATTGTTTTTCTTCTAAGTGAAACACAGGAGCGCACTCTAACCTCTGCAAGCGGCACACATTCCATTAAAAAAGAGAGATCTTCGAGTGAGGATCTGAGCCGTCTCCGGCGCGCGGCAACAAAGGGACGCCGCAAAATTGCAAGAAAGGAGCCCGCTGACAGGCAATGCATGGACGCGGAGGTGACAAGAACTGGCAGAAACAAAAGAGCTCTGCTGCGAGGAGACTCATCTCTTTTGACCAGCCTGGAACAGCCTACTATGCGGCTGCCAGTGTTAAAAAAGAAGATTCGGCTGCCGGCCCAAAATGAGCTTTTTCACATAGAATGGGAAAGGCAGGCAAACATCTCCGGCCAGCGTGGGATTTGCATGCCCATGCTCGGCCTGTGATGCTCCACGGCCATGCTCGGTGTTACGTAGGCAATGCAAAAACACTCTCTTGACCTGGCTTAGTCTCTGAGTAAATGCTCGCAACATGCCTCCTCTTGAGGCCACGCTTCTGTCAATGCGCCATGGCGGGCAAGCTGTCCCAGCGTTGCCAGATGGCCAAGAGAAGCTCCCACAATGCTCAGGTGACAAATGCAGAATTAACATGGAAGCAAAATCCCATCGCAGCACTCCTTGGCTTGGGAATTCTTATTCACTTAGGCACCCAAAAAGTTCCTGGAGATAATTAGGCATCACAAGGAAATGTCCCTGTGTCAACCAATTTCAGAGACCTGACAGTCCTAAGCTATTGATATCCATGTCCAAACGATTATTTATAATAATAATAATAATAATAATAATAATAATAATAATAATAATAATAAATAGTAAAGCAAAGTGAAGAACCTGATTTGATTAAAGTCAAAAATCAGAAACTCCTCAAAGCACAGCAGACAAAAAAACCAGTACAAGAAAGCCACACTACAAACTAGAGCTGACAGCTGGCACAACAAAACAATGCATGGAAAGTTCCTTGACAAAATTGAAGGAAAAGCTGACCTGGCTCTGGCTCACGAATGGGACCCTGAAGAAGGAGACAGAAGGCCTGATCCTTGCAGCCCAGGAGCAAGCCATCAGGACAAAGGCAATTCAGGCCAAGATCGAAAAATCAGCTGATGACCCAAAATGCAGACTGTGCAAGGAAACCGACGAAACCATGGATCATATCCTCAGCTGCTGTAAGAAAATCGCACAGACAGACTACAAACAGAGGCACAACTATGTGGCCCAAATGATTCATTGGAACTTATGCCTCAAGTACCACCTCCCAGCAGCAAAGAACTGGTGGGATCACAAACCTGCAAAAGTATTGGAAAATGAGCACGCAAAGATACTGTGGGACTTCCGAATCCACACTGACAAAGTTCTGGAACACAACACACCAGACATCACAGTTGTGGAAAAGAAAAAGGTTTGGATCATTGATGTCGCCATCCCAGGTGACAGTCGCATTGACGAAAAACAACAGGACCTCAAGATTGAACTACAAAGACTCTGGCAGAAACCAGTGCAGGTGGTCCCGGTGGTGATGGGCACACTGGGTGCCGTGCCAAAAGATCTCAGCCGGCATTTGGAAACAATAGACATTGACAAAATTACCATCTGCCAACTGCAAAAGGCCACCCGACTGGGATCTGCGTGCATCATCTGAAAATACATCACACAGTCCTAGACACTTGGGAAGTGTTCGACTTGTGATTTTGTTATATGAAATCCAGCATATCTATCTTGTTTGCTGTGTCATAAAATAATAATAATAATAATAATAATAATAATAATAATAATAATAATAATTTTATTTGTATACCCCGCCCCATCTCCCCGAAGGGACTCAGGGCGGCTTACATGGGGCCAAGGCCAGACGTCAGACAACATAAAAACATAGCAATAAAACAAGTCAATCGACAACAAAACAAATCATAAAACAAATAAGGTCACATACAATAAATATGATAAAATCTTGGGTTGGCTCCAAAAAGAACTGGGCCAAAAGTGTAAGTTGTGTCAGTACCATCAGGAAGAGGTAGATACCAGAGCTATCCTTATATAATTATTATTATTATTATTATTATTATTATTATTATTATTATTATTATTATATTATTATTATTATTATTATCGTTCCCATTAAAGTGCTGGGGAAGGCGTACACAAGGGACTATTGGTAAATGAAATGGTCAAGATATAAAATTGATGATGTGCCTTCCTTCCTTCCTCTCTTTTCAATGTCCATGCATCAAGAAGGGGTATTTTAGTATCAATAACTACATAGTTTTATCAATATTTGTATGTATGTATTTTTATCCTTTACAATTTTATCTTGTAAATCACCTAGAGCATCTTGGATGGAGGGCGATTAATAAGTAATTACATGATGATGATGATGATGATGATGATAGTGCTAAAGCTATCATACTGACAGTCTATGGTTTCACCATTTTGGGCCCTTTATCATTTATTTATTTATCATGTCAGAAGCAAATTGAAGGTTCAGTTATAATGTTTTTTTAAAAAAATTAAAACTTGGTATTATGCTAAATTTTCTCTGACCTCTTAGAGTGCCTCTGGTGTTGCTGTGAGAAGGTCCTCCATTGTGCATGTGGCTCAGGCCGCATTGTGTGCCCAGGGAGAGTCTCTCATCCAGTCTCAGACATGGATTGAGTTTCTGGGTTTTAGCCTGCCACTTTTGGACTCTTGCTTGCTGAGGTGTTCCTGCGAGTATCTCTGTGGATCTTAGGAAGCTTTTTCTTGATTCAAGGCGTTGCCATGCTCACTGATATCCGAACAAAGGATGGGTTGGAGATATCACTGCCTTGGTCCTTTCATTGCTGACTGCTACTTCAGGTGGTGCAATACCGACTAAACAGTAGGCATGTCCGATCGATGAAAAAAATGTTTCAATTCTCGTTTCCAAAGTAGGGGGCGCTGGCGCTTCGATAAAGTATTTCCGATTTTTTCACCCAAAAATTTCGGATATTTCCGAAAATTTGTAATGATTCTAAATGTTTCTAAAATGGTGGACGCGCATGCGCAATCGCTACACACCGGGCTTGTATGGCAAACTTCCATGTGGACGCAGAGGACATTAGCCCCCACCTTTGCGTCCATCGTGGAAGCTTCTGATTGGTCGGGGAGCGGCAGCCATGTTAGGCTGCGCTAAGCTCCCATTCAAGGTAGGTTGCAGAAACAAAAAATTTTTTTAATATTTTTATTAACGAAATAAAATAAACGAAATAAACGAAACATTAAGAGACAATTAGAGAATGGGCCAACAATGGTTCGAATTACATTGTTGGTTGCGCCGTGAGACAATGTCTCGGAATGCGTATCAAAAAGCGAGAACAATCCGAAATAATTCCGATATACGATTCAAAACGATTTTTTGGACATGTCTACTAAACAGTATAATTTCTCCAGCGGTGTGGGGTGTAGACATCCTGTGCTAATGCAGCATGTCTCATTAAGAGCCACATCCACTGTTTTAACGTGGTGAGATGTATTTCACACTAGCATGCGTATTCAGTAGCAAAGCACAAGGACAGATGTCTTCACTGTGTCTGGTTGTGATCCCGAGATTGTGCCAGTCTGCTTTCATATGATATTATTTATAGCACCCACTTTTTGCTTGATATTCTAGCAGTGCTTCTTATAAGTCAGAACACAATCCAGAGTGACTCCCAGGTGTGTTGTGGTGCTGCAATGCTCCAGTGGGATTCCTTCCCAGGTCATCCTCAGAGCTCAAGATGCTTGTCTGTTCCTAAAATGAAAATCACATGTCTGCATTTTAGATGGATTAGGAATCAGCTGGTTTTCCCTGTAATAGGCAGTAAGAGCACCTAAAGCTTCAGAGAGCTTCTGTTCAAGCATTTCAAACCACTTCTTGCTTGAGCGGTGATGGCACAATCGTCAGCATAGATGAAACTCTCTGTCCCTTCTGGCAGTGGCTGATCATTTGTGTAAATGTTCAACATTGATGGAGTAAGCACACTCCCCATTCTTCTGTTTTCGCCATCGGCTTCTCTGACCATGGAACTCAACAAAAAAGTTCCTGTTTTGTAGCAGATTTCCTATGAAGTGCGGAGGTGATAATCCTTTGTGATATTATACATTTTTCTCAGTAGAAGGTGATAATTGACAGTATCATATGCCGCTGACAAGGAACCCCGGTGGCGAAGTGTGTTAAAGCACTGAGCTGCTGAACTACCAGACCGAAAGGTCCCAGGTTCAAATCCTGGGAGCGGAGTGAGTGCCCGCTGTTAGCTCCAGCTTCTGCCAACCTAGCAGTTCGAAAACATGCCAATGTGAGAGATCAATAGGTCTAGCGGGAAGTAGATCAATAGGTCCAGCGGGAAGGTAACGCCGCTCCATGCAGTCATGCCAGTGGCCACATGACCTTGGAGGTATCTACGGACAACGCCGGCTCTTCAGCTTAGAAATGGAGATGAGCACCAACCCACAGAGTCAGACATGAATGGACTTAACGTCAGGGGAACCCTTTACCTTTACCTTATGCTGCTGACAGGTCTACCCTGTTTCCCCTAAAATAAGACATCCCCAGAAAATAAGACCTAGTAGAGGTTTTGCTGAAATGCTAAATATAGGCCTCCCCCGAAAGTAAGACCTAGCAAAGTTTTTGTTTGGAAGCCAAACAGAACACCAGAGCATGCAGGATCGGTAAATGTACGTACCATGGAGTGTTGTACATGGAAATATTGGTAGTAACAAAAAATTCTGGATAGGATTCAGTTTGTCTGGTTATGCTGGTTTGTGATGACTACTATTGTACAGTATATAATAAATGCTCATTTTTTGGCTCAACAATAAATGTGAATTCTTCTTCGTGGAAAAATAAGACATCCCCTGAAAATAAGACCTAGTGCATCTTTGGGAGCAAAAATTAATATCAGACACTGTCTTATTTTTGGGGAAACACGGTATGAAGACAGCTCCTGTAATCTGTCCAAACGATAACTTGAATCTCAAGCCTCCATATTGTTGACTCTTTGGGTACCCTTGATTGGAAGGGGAGGCTGGGATTCAATGAAAATTCCCTTTGGGAGACTCAAGTTGTATTGGTGCACCATGTTCTTCAGAGTGATTCGGTTATTTGTAACCCGCACTGACCACTGTCTGTCTTTGTTTCTTTCTTCCCAGAACACAGATGACCTCCTAGTAGCTTCGGCCGAGTGCCCCAGCGATGACGAAGACCTGGAGGAGTGCGAGCCGAGTACTGGTGGGTCCTTTTCCATCTTCTCAGCCCCGGGAACAGAGTCAGAGGGGAGGGACGGGGGCCCTTGGATCCTTGCGCCCAAAGCCCAGCTCCAGACACGCTCAGGCCCTGCCCTCGAGACAGTCAGGATTACTTCTGGGGTGTCCTTACAAGCAACACAAATGTGCAGAACTTTGCCCAAAGCAATGCAACATGAGAGCAGATACCGTACATATCTTTCTCTTCCTTTCTCTTCCTTACTCGTGTGCCCCTGTCCTCACTGAACTCTTTGTTCACTATCTGTTTTCTGGTGTTCTCACAGCTGCTCAGCTACTTCTACCATTGTTCCCCAACAAAGCTCATTTTTGTACCATTTCGGTGCTAGTTTCAGTCCTCCGTCTTTGTTTTGAGAAGCTCGAGATTAGGTCTTCTCTCAGCTCAGAATGGTGCGGGCCACAACTTGCCTTTAGTTGGAAGATCAGAGTTTGGGAAAGTTGCTTTGGGAAGACTATAGATCCCAAATCACCTCTCACTGGATACAGTCGACTCTCAGTTAACCAGCAACCATGGGGATTGGCAGATACCGGATAAATGTAGTTACTGGTTCATTCTTAAGCTACTGTCCACAGTCTTTAAGTATAGTTGTACTCACTGAAGTCCATAAGCATACATGCATCCACCTCCACAGAGGTCTACAGCATACTGCCAACAGTGAACTCCAAACAGCAGCAGAATAATAATAATAATAATTATTATTATTATTATTATTATTATTATTATTATTTTATTATGACACAGCAAACAAGATAGATATGCTGGATTTCGTATCACAAAATCACAAGTCAAACACTTCCCAAGTGTCTACGACTGTGTGATCTATTATTATTATTATTATTATTATTATTATTATTATTATTATTATTATTACTATTATTATTATTTTATTATGACACAGCAAACAAGATAGATATGCTGGATTTTGCTTCACAAAATCACAAGTCAAACACTTCCCAAGCGTTTAGGACTGTGTGATGTATTATTATTATTATTATTATTATTATTATTATTATTATTATTATTATTTTATTATGACACAGCAAACAAGATAGATATGCTGGATTTCGTATCCCAAAATCCCAAGTCGAACACTTCCCAAGTGTCTAGGACTGTGTGATGTATTTTCGGATGATGCGTGCAGATCCCAGTCGGGTGGCCTTTTGCAGTTGGCAGATCGTGATTTTGTCAATGCCTATTGTTTCCAAATGCCGGCTGAGATCTTTTGGCACAGCATCCAATGTGCTGATCACATTATTATTATTTTATTTTATTATTATTTTATTTCCATCTCCCCAACGGGGACTCGGAGCGGCTCACATGGTGGCAGGCCCAATACAATCATATATCATAAAATCAACAGTTAAAACATCAAAGAATGCATTTTAAAAAATTAACAATTCATGATTTAAAATAGACATACCGTATATACTCGAGTATAAGCTGACCCGAATATAAGCCGAGACATCTAATTTTACCACAAAAAAACTGGAAAAACATTGACTCCAGTATAAGCCGAGATACCAATAAAATTACATTGAGGCCTCAGTAGTTTAAATGTTTTTGAATCTTTACATCAAACTGTAATTTAAGATATGAGTGTCCAACTCTGATTAAATCATTATTTTTGTCTTCTTCAATGTCAATGTCCTTATGTATCCTTTTAATAATAATAAGTAAAATAACACATGTAATAATAATAATAAATAATACAGGAAAATAATACAAGTAATACTAAATAGAGTAAAATAATAAATGCAATAATAATAAGATCAGAGTGAAATAATAACTGTATTATTAATAATAATAAAAATAGAGTAAAATAAATGTAATAGCAACAATAATAGAGAAAAATAATAAATGCAATAATAATAATAAATGCAGTAAAATAATAAATGTAATAATAGAGTAAAAGAATAAATGTATTAATAATAATAAAAATAGAGTAAAATAATAAATGTAACAATGCCAATAATAATAGAGAAAAATAATAAATGTAATAATAATAATAAATGCAGTAAAATAATAAATGTAATAATAGAGTAAAATAATAAATGTATTAATAATAATAAAAAGAGTAAAATAATAAATGTAACAATACCAATAATAGAGAAAAATAATAAATGTAATAATAATAATAAATGCAGTAAAATAATAAATGTAATAATAGAGTAAAATAATAAATGTATTAATGATAATAAAAATAGAGTAAAATAATAAATGTAACAATACAATAATAATAGAGAAAAATAATAAATATACCATATATATTATTGACCAGGACCCTCACCCAAGTATAAGGTGAGGAGGGTTTTTTTCAGTCCTAAAAAGGGGCTGAAAAACTAGGCTTATACTCGAGTATGTACAGTAATTAAAATATTAAACAATCATCCAATATAGGACAACAGTCTGGGCGACAGTCAAACTGATGGAGTGTCTATTACAGAATAGAACTTATGTCAAATAGACACGACAAGCAGGGAAGATAAACCTGAACGGAAATCAAACTATAAAATGGCAGGACAAGTTTCAATGTGGATATGGGTCAGGTTATAACGGACTTGTCTACTCAAAAGCACAACGGAACAAGCATGTTTTTAATTGCTTCCGGAAGGCATCTGCTTTCATTGAATACAAAATAGAGTCCTGAGTCTGAACATGCTTAGTACAATCATATGTCTATAGCTCCTCCCACACTAAAGAGGTAAGTCAAATTGACAAATCAACATAAATATACAATACAGGTTAGCAAATATATCCATAGTGAGAGGCTTGGAAGGTTGCTATTACCAACAGGGGCAGCCCCACGTAGAGCGCATTATAGTAGTCTAGTCTGGATGTGACTAAGGCATGTATTACCAAGGTCAGGTCGGGCTTTTCAAGGTGCCATCAACCATATCGAAAGCCACCGAGAGGTCTAAGAGAACCAGAAGGGACACATTCCCCGATCTAGCCCTCTACGTAAATCATCCACCAAGGCGACTAACACCGACTCAGTCCCGTATTTGTGGAAGAGCCGGGCAAGATCGTGTCGTTCGTCGGCCAAGATCTCCTCTCCTCCCATCCCTATTCATTAGCAATAATGCCTTTCCTTTCTTCACTAATTTAAGTCATCAGCCACTCGCCCCGATTTTATCACTCGAGTTCATCTCGGCCAATTTCATTGATGTTCAAAGCAGAGGTAAAAGCCGGCTGCCCATTAAGACTGGCGTGGAGCGGGGAGTTTCCGCCTGCAAAGTGTCAGAGGGAATGCAATTGATGCCCCGGGTTTCATACTTAAAGGATAATACCAGCAGGCCACTGCCCCTTGTAACAACATCCTTGTCATGCCAATAAGAATACAAGGCTCCTGGGGACATCGTGGGTAGAAAACATCAGACTCTGCCATTGAGTGCATCTGCACTGCAGAATTGATGCAATAAGCCGCCCCGAGTCCCTTCGGAGAGATGGGGCGGGGTATAAAAATTAAGTTATTATTATTAATATTACTATTTGACACCACTTTAGGGCCACTGCGGTGAAGCAGGTTAAACCGCCAAGCTGCAGAACTTGCTGATTGGAAAGTTGGTGGTACAAATCTGTGGGTGGCGTGAGCTCCTAATGTTAGCCCCAGCTTCTGCCAACCTAGTGGTTCAAAAACATGCAAATGTGAGTAGATTAATAGGTACTGCTTCGGCGGGAAGGTAACGGCACTCTATGCAGTCATGTCAGTGTCCACATGATATTGGAGGTGTCTACGGACAACACCGGCTCTTTGGTTTAGAAATGGAGATTAGCACCAACCCCAAGAGTCGGACACGACTGGACTTAATGTCAGGGGGAAATCTTTACCTTTACTAAATAATAATAATAATAATAATAATAATAATAATAATAATAATAATAATAATAATGTGTCATACAATAATAATAATAGCACAAGCAAAGCACTCCTGACAGATGGCCACCCAGCCTCAATGTTGATAATAATAATCATCATAATAATCATAATAATCATAATAATACATCACACAGTCCTAGACAGTTGGGAAGTGTTCGACTTGTGATTTTGTGATACGAAATCCAGCATGTCTATCTTGTTTGCCGTGTCATAATAAAATAATAATAATAATAATAATAATAATAATAATAATAATAATAATAATAAGTACACTGGCTCTTTGGCTTAGAAATGGAGATGAGCACCAACCCCCAGAGTTGGACACAACTGGACTTAATGTCAAGGGAAAACCTTTACCTTTACTAAATAATAATAATAATAATAATAATAATAATAATAATAATAATACAAAATCCAGCATATCTATCTTGTTTGCTGTGCCATACAATAATAATAATAATAATAATAATAATAATAATAATAATAATAATAATAATAAATACACCAGCTCTTCGGCTTAGAAATGGAGATGAGGACCAACCCCCAGAGTCGGACATGACTGGACTTAATGTCAGGGGAAAACCTTTAGTCGCCATGGCTCTTGGGAGCTGCATTTCCAAGACTAAACTATCATGGACTGCACTTGCGTCGTCCCCGAAGCCGGTTAATTTTGTAAAAGACGTTCCATTTGGAACAATGCCGAGAAGTACGGCCCTTGACCATTTCCCAGCCCAAGACCGTCGCCTCTGAACCTATTCCTGGGGCTGAAAATTGGTTCAGGTTTTGGTCCACGGGAGATAGCGGAGGAACAAATATGGCCCCTAGCGCTTCTCATCATTTGTAAATGGTCGGACGTGGCTGAAGGTCGCTTCGTTGCCGTTTCCAGCTGCCAAACTACTCCATATCCCCTCTCCATATTTCTGCCCATCCTGGCTGCCAAGAAGCCTCCTTCCTTGCAAAAAAGAAGCCTCTTTTGTTATGCTTCCCTCCCTCGGTCCCTCTCCTTCCCTGCTATCTCTTTTATGCCTGCAGCCATATCAGTTCTGGCTGTGATCTCCTCAGATCTTAGCACTGAAGGGAAGGGATGGGGGGGCTGCTGGGATTAGTGGATCCGAAGCTGCTGCCGTTGTTCCCCAAAGCTAAGCCAGGGCTGCCCCGTCGCAGAGGAAAGGCAAGCCAGCCAGCCAAAAAGGGAGACAAAGCACCTGGTGGCAACGATGCCATTTGATGGGATCTGAAGCTGGTTTTCTATCATGCCGGCAGGACATGGGAGGTAGGAGACTGGGGCAGAGGTTGCCTAGACCTCATGGACAAGGTCTGTCTATTCATCTATCTGTTTAAGTATCGGTATAATTCCCTCATCTCTATATATAAAAGGGTAATGGTATCACGGCACCGGACAAAACAACTAAACTAAACGCCCCACAACCTTGAAAATTGACAACACAACCCCTCATCCACGCCTCTACGTTCATACAACAAAAAGAAAAGAAAAATTAAATCCTAGCCACAGCAACGCGTGGCCGGGCACAGCTAGTCTATATATATATAAAAGGGTAATGGAATCACGGCACCGGACAAAACAACTAAACTAAACGCCCCACAACCTTGAAAATTGACAACACAACCCCTCATCCACGCCTCTACGTTCATACAACAAAAAGAAAAGAAAAATTAAATCCTAGCCACAGCAACGCGTGGCCGGGCACAGCTAGTCTATATATATATATAAAAGGGTAATGGAATCACGGCACCGGACAAAACAACTAAACTAAACGCCCCACAACCTTGAAAATTGACAACACAACCCCTCATCCACGCCTCTACGTTCATACAACAAAAAGAAAAGAAAAATTAAATCCTAGCCACAGCAACGCATGGCCGGGCACAGCTAGTATATATATATAAAAGGGTAATGGAATCACGGCACCGGGCAAAACAACTAAAGTAAACGCCCCACAACCTTGAAAATTGACAACACAACCCCTCATCCACGCCTCTACGTTCATGCAACAAAAAGAAAAGAAAAATAAAGTCCTAGCCACAGCAACACGTGGCCGGGCACAGCTAGTCTATATATATATAAAAGGGTAATGGAATCACGGCACCGGACAAAACAACTAAAGTAAACGCCCCACAACCTTGAAAATTGACAACACAACCCCTCATCCACGCCTCTACGTTCATGCAACAAAAAGAAAAGAAAAATAAAGTCCTAGCCACAGCAACACGTGGCCGGGCACAGCTAGTCTATATATATATAAAAGGGTAATGGAATCACGGCACCGGACAAAACAACTAAACTAAACACCCCACAACCTTGAAAATTGACAACACAACCCCTCATCCACGCCTCTACGTTCATACAACAAAAAGAAAAGAAAAATTAAATCCTAGCCACAGCAACGCGTGGCCGGGCACAGCTAGTATATATATATAAAAGGGTAATGGAATCACAGCACCGGGCAAAACAACTAAAGTAAACGCCCCACAACCTTGAAAATTGACAACACAACCCCTCATCCACGCCTCTACGTTCATGCAACAAAAAGAAAAGAAAAATAAAGTCCTAGCCACAGCAACGTGTGGCTGGGCACAGCTAGTATCATCTATAAGGTAAAGGTAAAGGTTTTCACCTGACATTAAGTCCAGTCGTGTCCGACTCTGGGGTTTGGTGCTCATCTCCATTTCTAAGCCAAAGAGCCGGCGTTGTCCGTAGGCACCTCCAAGTTCACGTGGCCGGCATGACTGCATGGAGCGCTGTTACCTTCCCGCCAGAGCAGTACCTATTGATCTACCCACATTTATTAGCGACATTAGCGACATTTATATCCCACCCTTCTCACCCTGAAGGGAACTCAGGGCGGTTTACAAGTATATATACATACAATATATTATATTATACGACTATATTGCAATAATATTTGTAATATTGCATGTAATATAAATATACAATAATGAATTATAATAATTATTACATTGTATTACATCATGTTTTCGAACTGCTAGGTTGGCAGAAGCTGGAGCTAACAGTGGGCGCTCACTCCACTCCCCAGATTCGAACCGCCGACTTTTCGGTCTGCAAGTTCAGCAGCTCAGAGCTTTAACACGCTGCGCCACCGGGGGCTCCTTATATAATCTATAACAGGGGTCCCCAAACTTTTTATACAGGGTCCCTCAGCCCGTTGGAGGGCCAGACTATAGTTTTTAAAAAAACTATGAACAAATTCCTATACACACTGCACATATCTTATTTTGAAGTAAACAAAACAAAATGGGAACAAATACAGCCTCAATGTTAATAATAATAATCATCATCATCATCATCATCATTATAAAAATAATAAAGAGGGTTGGAAGAGACCCCTTGGGCCGTTTACTCCAACCCCTTCTGCCTTTGTGCACCAAAACCACAAACAGAGCACCCCCGACAGATGGCCACCCAGCCTCAATGTTGATAATAATAATAATAATAATAATAATAATAATAATAATAAAGAGGGTTGGAAGAGACCCTTGGGCCATTTAGTCCAACCCCTTCTGCTTTTGTGCACCAAAACCACAAGCAAAGCACCCCCGACAGATGGCCAACCAGCCTCAATGTTGATAATAATAATAATAATAATAATAATAATAATAATAATAATAATAATAAAAAGAGGGTTGGAAGAGACCCCTTGGGCCATTTAGTCCAACCCCTTCTGCCTTTGTGCACCAAAAGCACAAGCAAAGCACCCCCGACAGATGGCCACCCAGCCTCAATGTTGATGATGATGATAATAATAATAATAATAATAATAATAATAATAATAATAATAATATCTGTACGCATCATCCGAAAATACATCACACAGTCCTAGCCACTTGGGAAGTGTTCGACTTGGGATTTTGTGATACGAAATCCAGTATATCTATCTTGTTTGCTGTGACATATAATAATAATAATAATAATAATAATAATAATAATAATAATAATAATAATAATAGAGGGTTGGAAGAGACCCCTTGGGCCATTTAGTCCAACCCCTTCTGCCTTTGTGCACCAAAAGCACAAGCAAAGCACCCCCGACAGATGGCCACCCAGCCTCAATGTTGATGATGATGATAATAATAATAATAATAATAATAATAATATCTGTACGCATCATCCGAAAATACATCACACAGTCCTAGCCACTTGGGAAGTGTTCGACTTGGGATTTTGTGATACGAAATCCAGTATATCTATCTTGTTTGCTGTGACATATAATAATAATAATAATAATAATAATAATAATAATAATAATAATAATAATAATAATAGAGGGTTGGAAGAGACCCCTTGGGCCATTTAGTCCAACCCCTTCTGCCTTTGTGCACCAAAAGCACAAGCAAAGCACCCCCGACAGATGGCCACCCAGCCTCAATGTTGATGATGATGATGATAATAATAATAATAATAATAATAATAATAATAATAATAATAATAATAATATCTGTACGCATCATCCGAAAATACATCACACAGTCCTAGCCACTTGGGAAGTGTTCGACTTGGGATTTTGTGATACGAAATCCAGTATATCTATCTTGTTTGCTGTGACATATAATAATAATAATAATAATAATAATAATAGAGGGTTGGAAGAGACCCCTTGGGCCATTTAGTCCAACCCCCTTCTGCCTTTGTGCACCAAAAGCACTGGCCTAGTTTCCAACAGACCTCACAACCTCTGAGGATGCTTGCCATTGATGTGGGCGAAACGTCAGGAGAGACTGCTTCTGGAACATGGCCAGACAGCCCGGAAAACTCACAGCAACCCAGTGAGGATAGTGAGTGCCTTGAAGGACTCCTGCACACATGTGCCTTCTCCTGGATGAGGGCCTTTCCTCTCTCCCTTTTCACCTCCAAGGCCCCTCCAGGCAACTGTGAAACGCCAGGAGGCTTTTACTGCTGTTTGTCTATGGAAGGAGATGCAATTCAGAAGAGGAGAAAACAGCTGGTCTCCTTTTTTATTAGAAGATATTTCAAATATAATGATAGTGAAAAGAAAAGAAGGGGGGAAAGGATGTAGGGAAACACGTAGAAGAGGAACAATGGCTCGCCGTTTGCATTGTTGCAAAAACACTTACATGCCGAGGCCAGAGAGATAAACATTCCCTGTCTATTGTTCAGTGGTCAGAAGATCTTAGTGCTTTTGTTGCACATAAACATGCATTTTATATGAGTTTTCGAAGGCTTTCGTGGACAGAATCACTGGGTTGCTGTGAGTTTTCCGGGCTGTCTGGGCATGTTCCAGAAGCATTCACTCCTGAGGTTTCACCCACATCTTTAGCAGGCATCCTCAGAGGCTGTGAAATCTGTTGGAAAATAGGCAAGTGGGGTTTCTATACCGGTGGAAGGTCCAACTCTTGTCTGTTGGAGGCAAGTGCAAATGTTGCCATTGGCCAGCATGATTAGCATTGAATGGCCTTGCAGCTTCAAAGCCTGACTGCTTCCTGCCTGGTGGAATCCTTTGTTGAGAGACTGCACAGAGAAGCCATTTAAATCCACAAGCGTGTGGACGATTTCAACATAATATAATAATAATAATAATAATAATACAGTAGAGTCTCACTTATCCAACACTCGTTATCCAACGTTCTGGATTATCCAAGGCATTTTTGTAATAATAATAATAATAATAATAATAATAATAATAATAATAATAATAAAAGAACTTTATTTATATACCACCCTATCTCCCGGATGGGACTCAGGGCGGTTTACAGTCATAAAAGCAAACACAAACATTACATAACAACATAATACACATTATTAAACAAAGTAAAATAATACAATTATAACAATAAGTCACACTTACATGACCAGATCAAGGGGACGGGAACCATAAAACCAATATATTAAAATGTATCATTATTGTAGTCAATGTTTTCAATACATCATGATATTTTGGTGCTAAATTTGTAAATACAGTAATTACTACATAACATTACTGCCTATTGAACTACTTTTTCTGTCAAATTTGTTGTATAACATGATGTTTTGGTGCTTAATTTGTAAAATCATAACCTAATTTGATGTTTAATAGGCTTTTCCTTAATGCCTCCTTATTATCCAACATATTTGCTTATCCAACATTCTTCCGGCCTGTTTATGTTGGATAAGTGAGACTCTACTGTAATAATAATAATAATAATAATAATAATAATAATAATAATAATAATAATCTAGTATATCTATCTTGTTTGCTGTGTCATACAATAATAATAATAATAATAATAATAATAATAATAATAATAATAATAATAATAATAATAATAATATAAAAACTTTCTTTATACCCCGCCACCATCTCCCCACAGGGACACAGGGTGGCTTGCATGGGGCAAGGCCCGACTAGCACAATTTACAAAAACAACAGCATAAATACATTGCACAATATACAAAAAATAAAACACAGTAAGACAATAAAAGAGGAGTTAATACAGCGGTAATAATATCAATCAACCACCAAGTACAATTCAGTCGACTTCATTGGTGGGGGGGACTGGGTGAGAAAAGAAAAACATGTCCAGGGTGAGAGAAGAAACACTTGTCTGTTGGAGGCAAGTGCGAATGTTGCCATTGGCCAGCTTGATTTGCATTGAATGGCCTTGCAGCTTCAAAGCCTGGCTGCTTCCTGCCTGGTGGAATCCTTTGTTGAGAAACTGCACAGAGAAGCCATTCAAATCCACAAGCGTGTGGACGATTTCAGCATGTCCAGGGTGAGAGAAGAAACACTTGTCTGTTGGAGGCAAGTGCTAATGTTGCCATTTATTTATTATCTATTTACTACATTTATATCCTGCTCTTCTCACCCCGAAGGGGACTCAGAGCAGCTTACAAATCAAATGTACATACAATATATAAGCACGATATAAGCATTAAATTATTATGTTGTACTATATCATTGTATGGTAATATTATTAGTAATATTACATGTAATATATAATAAATAATTAATATTATTATATTATTAGTAGTATAATATTGTATTACATTTTAATATAATCAATATTATAAGTATATACAATATATTATATATTTATAAATTATTGTATATTATATATACGAGTATGTATGTATGTATACATATATATGTATGTGAACTTGCAGACCGAAAGGTCCCAGGTTCAAATCCCGGGAGCGGAGTGAGTGCCCGATGTTAGCTCCAGCTTCTGCCAACCTAGCAGTTCAAAAACATGCCAATGTGAGTAGATCAATAGGTACCGCTCCAGCAGGAAGGTAATGGCGCTCCATGCAGTCATGCCAGTGGCCACATGACCTTGGAGGTGTCTACGGACAACACCGGCTCTTCGGCTTAGAAATGGAGATGACCACCAACCCCGTAACACCAACTTAACGTCAGGGGAAACCTTTACCTTTACCTATGTAAAATTAGCATAGCATGTTGCCATTAAATCAATCAGTTGAACAATCAGGGACAGCTAACACCTCCCAACAAAGGATTCCCCCAGACAGGAAGCAGCCAGACTTTGAAGCGGCAGGGCCATTCAATGCAACTGCATCGCTCACACTTGCCTCCAACAAAGAGTTCCTTCTCCCACCCTGGACATTATTCCACAGATATATAAACCCCACTTGCCTAGTTTCCAACAGACCTCACAACCTCTGAGGATGCCTGCCATAGATATGGGAGAAACGTCAGAAGAGAATACTTCTGGAACATGGCCATACAACCTGGAAAATTCACAGCAACCCATGCTTGAAGAAAATGTATTCCATCTACCCACAGCATTGGCCAGCCAATGCATAAAATCATAGAATCCTAGAGTTGGATTTTAAGTTTCAAGGCTGGTGCCTGCAAAGGAGAACAAAGGCATGCCGGCTTTGCCCAGCTGAGAAAACCAAAGTGCTCTTCCAACAGGCACCAGCTACTCCCTCTGCAATGCCAGGAATACAGCTTAATGGTGTCACATTAGAAAATGTTGACCATTTCCGCTACCTTGGCAGCCACCTCTCCACAAAAGTCAACATTGACACTGAAATACAACACCGTCTGAGCTCTGCAAGTGCAGCAATTTTCAGAATGAAGCAGTGAGTGTTTGAGGATCGGGACATCCATAGAGATACCAAGGTGCTCGTTTACAAAGCCATTGTCCTCCCAACTCTGCTGTACGCCTGCGAAACGTGTACAGTCTACAGAGGTCACACTCAACTCCTGGAGCGTTTCCATCAGCGTTGCCTCAGAAAAATCCCGCAAATCTCTTGGGAAGAGAGGCAGACAAATGTCAGCGTGCATGAGGAAGCAAAGACCACCAGCATTGAAGCGATGCTCCAACGCCATCGACTCCGCTGGACTGGCCAAGTTGTCCGAATGCCCGATCACCGTCTCCCAAAGCAGCTACTTGAGTTTCTGCTCCCGTGGCAGCCACCTCTCCACAAAAGTCAACATTGACACTGAAATACAACACCGCCTGAGCTCTGCGAGTGCAGCATTTTTCAGAATGAAGCAGAGTGTTTGAGCAGCTACACGGGAGCAGTAGCCGAACTCAAGAACAGGAAACGTAATGTTGGTGGGCAGGAAAAGAGATTTAAAGATGGGCTTAAAGCCAACCTTAACTGGGAAGCCCTGGCCCTTGAGCGCTCTAATTGGAGGTCAGCTGTGACCAGCAGTGCTGTGGAGTTCGAAGAGGCACGAATGGAGAGCTTAAGGGAGAAACATGCCAAGAGGAAGGCCCGTCAAGCCAACCCTGATTGAGACCGCCTTCCACCTAGAAACCAATGTCCTCACTGTGGGAGAACATGCAGATCAACAATAGGTCTCTTCAGCCACCTAAGAACCCATCCAAGACCATCATCCTCAAACTACGAGGGATCGCCTAAGTAAGCTGTACCCATTAAGGTCCATTTGTCTCCGGCATTGGGTCAGTAGCACATGCCACCTCTGTGCGCAGCAGAGTGAATCTCTGTTTCTGCCTCGCTCAGCCATGAGAGCCCTTTCCGCCCGCAGCCTTCTGTGTGCCTCGCCTCTGCAGCTCAGCTCTTCTCTCCGCCGGCCTCTGCAGCAACTGCATCCGCCTCTGCAGCGCCATTCGGAGCCCTGGCCTTCCCTGCCTCTTCATGCAAGGGACGTAGAGGTTTAGCAGACCCCTCTCTCCTCCCTCCAAACATCCAGGGTCCTGGGCAAGACGGGTTTACCATTCAGGCGGTACATGCTTTGTCATGTAGAAGGCCTCTTGCATCCAGTCTCCCTGGAGCAAGGAGCTGGGAAGACCCTCCCCATGTGAACAATAGCAAGTTGGATCCATCTCGCCATAGCTATAGAATGCTATCTTTCTCCTTCGTGGTCTCTGTGAAATCGCACATATGGTAGTAATTGATTCGCATGCGTGATTTCACAGAAACCCTCGCTGGAAACCGCATTCTGGGAGTTAGAACTCCGCGAAAAGTTTTCTTTCCAAACTGTGGACTTGGCAGATTCCCATCTGCTCAGGCTCTCGGTGTCTATGGCCTACATAGAGACAGACATTAATCTGCGGAGACAGGTTTTTAAAAGGTGAGGCTGAGATCAAAGGCCTCCCGTGTCTCCATTTCTGACACCATCGCAGCGCAGACGAAAAGACAAAAAGGGGGGAGCATTTTGGCAAGAAAAGGAAGCCTATATTCAAGGTCAATTCTTTCTACAAAGCACCACCGCTTGTGTTGATTAAGCTTTGCATCTCCTCATGCACTTCAGTGGCCTCAACAGGGCACCAGACTGACATTTTAGTAATATACTAATTTAATTGGTTGAAAGGCTGTCATACACTGGAGGTGGACTTGACCCCATGGATTTCGGAGGGTTGTCTTAGGAAGAATTTCATTTTGGGAATTGAAATAGGCTACCTGGGAGTCCAGTGGAGTCTCCTTTGAAGGCTTCTAAGCAAAGGCTCAATGGCCATCTATAGGTAATGCTTTGATTGTGACTTCCTGCATGGCAGGAGCTCGGACTGTGGTTCCTTCCAACACTGGGATTCTGTAGTTTCAGTGGATAGATGCTCAAGAGGTTGGCTTTTTGTAAAGCCAGCAAAGTGGCCTAGAAAGGCAGTTGGAGATAATAAATAAACAATAATAATGACTGTTAAAAGGTAAAGGTTTCCCCTGATGTTAAGTCCAGTTGTGACCAACTCTGGGGGTTGGTGCTCATCTCCATGCTCTTTCTAAGCCGAAGAGCCAGCATTGTCCACAGACACCTCCATGGTCATGTGGCGACTGCGTGGAGCGCTGTTACCTTCCTGCCAGAGTGGTACCTATTGATCTACTCACATTGGCATGTTTTCGAACTGCTAGGTTGGCAGGAGCTGGGGCTAACAGCGGGCGCTCATTCCGCTCCCAGGATTTGAACCCAGGACTTTTTGGTCCGCAAGTTCAGCAGCTCAGCGCTTTAACACACTGTGCCATCAGGGGCCCCAATAAAGACTGTTAGGTGACTGTAAACTTCTAGTCATCCTCCTCTCCATATGCCAATGTACAGAAATATGTTTTTAATTGTTTTTTGAAGGAGAGGAGGGGGGGGACAGTTTTTATATCTTTAGGGTGGGAGTATTGCATAAGTGAGACTCTACTGTAGTTAAAGAGCACATTCTAAGGACTATTTCTGCATTTGATTTATTAAAATATTCCAATCCAAAGCTTGTTAGAAATATGTATCCTAATACCAGTATAGTATATATAGTATCATAGATAATATAATATATAATGTTATAATGTATATATATGTATATATGATCACTGTGTAGATGCAGATGCCCCATAATATATATATAAGAGTGATGGCATCACGGCGACCCACAAAACAACAAAACGACAGGCCCCCCAACCTCTAAATTTGACAACACAACCCATCATCCACGCCTCTAGGTTGATACAACAAAAAGAAAAGAAAAATAAAGTCCTAATTAGAGAGAGAGGAATAATTGCTTTTATCCAATTGCTGCCAGTCAGAAGGCTAAGCTCCTCCAACTTGGTCTCCTAGCAACCCAATAAAAAAAAAGAAACACTAAAAATAATTAAAAACACTAAAAAATTAATACAATAAAATACTATAACAGAAAATAACTAAAAATAATACAAGAAAATAATAAAATATAATAAAAAGATAACTTACAACAAAATTTATAAAAAAAATACAAATAACGTCAAATAAAAATTACACAATTTTTAACCAATACCACCAACACTTTGCCACAGCAACGCGTGGCCGGGCACAGCTAGTATATTATATCAATATAATAATTATATATAATATAAAATATATAATATATTATAATGTATCAATATAATAATTATATGTAATTAATTACATATTAATATTAATAAATATGTAATCATGGAGAAGGTCCTCTCTCTCATTCCCACCATCTTGAGATGGGGGTGGGATCGAGAGTAGGGCCTCCTCCGCTGAGTTGGTATATAAGAGGAGATGCACTTTGTATTAAGCCCAGAAACAAATTGGCAGCCAGGGGAGCATGAGAGTGGTTCCTTCCCTGTGCAGCGCTCCTGTTAGTAACCTGGCCACCAATCTTTGTACTAATAGAAGCTTCCAAACTGTCTTCAAAGGCAGCCCCACGTAGGGAGTGTTGCAGTAGTCCAGACGGGATGTGACTAAGGCATGGACTACCATGGCCAAGTCTGGCATCTCAAGGTACGGGCTCAGCTAGCACACAAGTTTTAACTGTGCGAAGGTGCTTCTGGCTATCACCAACACCTGGAGTTCCAGGATCAGCTATTAATCCAGGATAATTCCCAAGCTGCGAACCTGCGTCTTCTACATCCAACACAGGCTGTAACCCTATACACTATTTGGCCTTGCAACCAGGAGTAACTCCATCTTGTCATGGGGAGTGCGACCCGATCCGACACAGGTGGTAATTCCACGCCCTGATCCATCTTTCGATGGACCAGGAGTACCTCTGTCTTGTCTGGATTTAATTTCAACTTGTTTGCCCTGATCCAGTCCATTATTGATGACAGCTTTAGGATCAGGACGGCATCTTTGGCTTTGGGTGGAAAGGAGTAATAGAGTTGGATGTTTTCCGCATACCTTTGACAACAAACTCCAAAACTCCGGAGATCTCTCCCAGCAGTTTCATGTAAATGTTAAATAGCACGGGGGACAGAATTGAACCAAGGGATCGCACGGCCCACCGGCCAGGGAGTCAAACAGGAGTCCCCCAGATCCACCAGGAAGCCACTGCAGAACAATGCTCCCAATCCCCATCCTGAAGAGATGACCCAGAAGGATGACCATGGTCGATGGTATCAAAAGCCACTGAGAGGTCAAGGAGAACCAACAGAGAGACACTCCTCGTCTAGCTCTCTTTGGAGATCATCCACCAAGGCAACCAGTGTCGTCTGTTCCATAGCTGGACTGAAACCAGATTGAAATGGATTTAGATAATGGTTATAGTTGTGAAGCCACCACCATCTCTAGAACCTTGCCCAGGAAGGAGAGATTTGAAACTGGCCTATAGTTGTTCAGTTGTTCCCTTTCCTTCCTGGCATCCATCATTATTATTATTATTATTATTTACAGAATTTATATTCTGCCCTTCTCACCCCGAAGGGGACTCAGGACGGATTACAATGAACACATATATGGCAAACATTCAATGCCAACAGACAAACAACATACATTAGACAGACTCAGAGGCATTTTTAACATTTTTCCAGCTTCACGATTCCGGCCACAGGGGGAGCTGTTGCTTCACCGTCCAGAAGTGGCTGTACTTCCTGATTCCTTTCCTCATGTTTTGCTGGCAGTTTTTTATGGTGTTGTAAATTAGCCTCCCGCATAAAGCGTCCCTAAATTTCCCTAATTGACAGGTGCAACTGTCTTTCGGGGCTGCATAGGTCAACAGCAAGCCGGGGCTATTAATGGTCGGAGGCTTAACCCAACCTGGGCTTTGAACTCATGACCTCTCGGTCAGTAGTGATTTATAGCAGCTGGTTACTAGCCAGCTGCGCCACAGCCCGGCCCCAATCCATGTTAGCATCAGGTCTGATAGACAGGGTTGTGTTGGAAATCCTAAAATGAGGGGGTGGGGCACCATCTTTTTGCCTGCCAGCAGCATCCAGACCCACCGCCAACGGGTAGAATTAGCATTTAGACAAGCCGGTTTATCTACCAGGAGCACATCCACGCCGTGTCTACATGCTCCCCCGCCGCAGCCGTGGACTCCTAATGGACTCGCGGATAAGCCTGCCTGCCTTAATTGGCTAGTCTCTGTTGGCATCTCTCCGGGATCCTTCGTGCCTCTGCTTCCCAAACCTTGCAATACTGAAGACATGGAAACAACAGCCCTGTGCCTAACCTTCCAAGGTTGCCGGAGCCACTGGTCTTGCTGTGATCCCCTCCCCAGCATTTGAGCATTTCAGAAGGAAAGCAGGCCACAGCTATTGTTCATTTTCCTCTGTTTCCTTTGTCAGACTTTAACCCTTTCTCTCACCGTACACAAGCGTTCAGACTATGCATCCCTTCTTCTAGCCTGCCTTTACTCAGAAGTGACGAGGAAACCACCTCTTTTTAAAAACAGCTTCTTATTATGTCCCTTAGGAGCCCTCAGTGGTGCAGTAGGTTAAACCAGGAGTCCCCAAACTAAGGCCCGGGGGCCAGATGTGGCCCTCCAAGGTCATTTACCTGGCACCCGCCCTCTGTTTTATAATATAATATTTTATATCATTTTTAATCATATATTGTATTTACGTGTAATATTGATAATATTATGTTATACAATATACTAATACTAATCTATATATATAAAAGAGTGATGGCATCACGGCAGCGGACAAAACAACAAAAGTAAACACCCCACAATCTCGAAAATTGACAGCACAACCCCTCATCCATGCCTCTAGGTTGATACAACAAAAGAAAAAGAAAAAGAAAAAGTCCTAATTAGAGGGAGAGGAATAATTGTTTTTATCCAATTGCTGCCAGTTAGAAGGCTAAGCTCCGCTCACTTGGTCTCCTAGCAAACCGCTCAGCCCAAGGGACCCTTTACCTTAACTACCACCAATTCCTCAATACTTCATTTCCCATACCACCATACTTCGCCACAGCAGCGCGTGGCCGGGAACAGCTAGTACCATATAATAATATTAATTATATGTTATATATTACATATAATATTACAGTATAGTGCAGGGGTCCCCAAACTAAGGCCTGGGGGCCGAATGCAGCCCTCCAAGGTCATTTATCTGGTCCCCGCCCTCAGTTTTATAATATAATATTTTTATATCATTTCTAATAATATAATATATTGTATATACTTATAATATTATTATATGGTATTATTATCAATATTATATGTTATATATTACATATAATATTAGTTTTATAATATAATATTTATATCATTTTTAATAATATATTAATTTTAATTTAATTTAATTTTTAATAATATATTGTATTTACGTGTAATATTGATAATATTAGGTTATACAATATACTAATATGAATACCATATAATAATATTAATTATATGTATTACATATAATATTACAGTATAGTGCAGGGGTCCCCAAACTAAGGCCTGGGGGCCGGATGCAGCCCTCCAAGGTCATTTATCTGGTCCCCGCCCTCATTTTATAATATAATATATTTATATCATTTTTAATAATATAATATATTGTATATACTTATAATATTATTATATGGTATTATTATCATCATCATCATCATTTAATTACTTATTAATCGCCCTCCATCCACGATGCTCTAGGCGATTTACAAGATAAAATTGTAAAGGATAAAAATACATACATACAAATATTGATAAAATTAACATAGATTAAAAGGTAAAAGGCCCTAACTCACGCATGGCTCTTATATAGGGCAGCAAGGCATTCCATAAGGCAATATAATATTACAGTATAGTGGTATAGTTCAATATAGTAATATATAATGCAAATATTGTGCTATGCTAATGCAAATATTGGGCTCAGGCTGTGGCGCAGGCTGGAGAGCAGCTGCAATGAATCACTCTGACCAGGAGATCATGAGTTCGAGGCCCGCTCGGAGCCTATGTTTGTCTTGTCTTTGTTCTATGTTAAAAGGCATTGAATGTTTGCCTATATGTGTAATGTGATCCGCCCTGAGTCCCCTTCGGGGTGAGAAGGGCAGAATATAAATGCTGTAAATAAATAAATAAATATGCTAATAATATATTCTATGTACATACAGCTGCTCGGAGTCCCCTTCAGGGTGAGAAGAACAGGATATAAATGTAATAAATAAATGTAGTAAATGAATAAATAAATAATTTTAGGCTCGCCCAAAGTCTTGAAATGACTTGAAGGCACACAACAACAACAATCCTAATTCACTTGACTATCTCTTTGGCCAGAAGCAGGACCACACTTTCCATTGAAATCCTGATAGGTTTATGTTGGTTAAGATTGTTTTCATTTTTAAATATTGTATTGTTCTTTCATTGTTGTTGTTGTTTTGCACTACAAATAAGACATGTGCAGTGTGCATAGGAATTTGTTCGGGTTTTTTTTCCAAATGATAATTTGGCCCCTCCACAGTCTGAAGCAGGGGTCCTCAAACTTTTAAAACAAAGGGCCGGTCCACAATCCTTCAGACTGTTGAGGGGCCAAATTATCATTTGGAAAAAAAAAACGAAGAAATTCCCATGCATACTGCACATATCTTATTTGTAGTGCAAAACAACAGCAATAACAATGAAAGAACAATACAATATTTAAAAATGAAAACAATTTTAACCAACATAAACCTATCAGGCTTTCACTAGAAAGTGTGGGTCTGATTCTGGCAAATGAGATAGTCAGGTTAATTAGGATTGTTGTTGTGTGTCTTCAAGTCATTTCAGACTCTGGGTGAGCCTAAGTCTAAAATTTATTTATTCATTTACTACACTTATATCCCACCCTTCTCACCCCAAAGGGAACTCAGAGCAGATGTATGTACATACAATATATTATAATTATTAGTATTATATGATTAAAACTGATATAAAATATATTATAAATGAGGGTGGGGGCCAGGTATGACCTTGGAGAGCCGCATCCGGTCCCCAGGCCTTAGTTTGGGGCCCCCTGGTATTATTATTAGTATTATATCATTAAAACTGATATAAAATATATTATAAATGAGGGTGGGGGCCAGGTATGACCTTGGAGAGCCACATCCCGTCCCCGGGCCTTAGTTTGGGGACCCCTGGTATTATTAGTATTATATGATTAAAACCGATATAAAATATTATAAATGAGGCCGGGGGCCAGGTATATGACCTTGGAGGGCCGCATCCGGCCCCGGGCCTTAGTTTGGGGACCCCTGGTCTGAAGGATTGTGGACCAGCCCTCTGCTTTAAAAGTGTGAGGACCCCTGGGTTAAACCCTAGTGCTGGCAGGACTGCTGACCGAAAGGTCAGCAGTTTGAATCCGGTGAGCGGGGTGAGCTCCCGTCTGTCAGCTGCCATGACCTTCCCCGGGGGCTGAGAGAGGTGCCTTCTGTGTCTAAGCAGGGGTTCAAACCCTGGTTTCCCAAAGTCCTAGCTCAATACTCAGCAGTGAGAGAATATGTTTCCAGCCTCCCTCCATACACTCTCACCTGTGTAAGACTTCATCCCAATGCTACACACCATTTGCTTTCTAATTAGCTGATAAGACTTTGTTATCTAGAGAGTCCCTTTGTTTTTTGTCTCCCCGTCTTTGCTAGACAATGAAAAAGGTTGTCGTTACGTTAAAAACAAAAGGCAAGGGATGGGGGAAGACAACCAGCCAAGGCGGACATTCTGTCGTCCCCGTGCTCCTTCTTTCCTTTGTTCCTTCTGCCTTCTCTCCCTCCCTCTCTGTCTCTTTCTCTTCTATCCCTCTCTCTTTTGCACGCACATATATTACACACCTAACCCAACATTCCATAAAGTGACACCCCACAATGTATGGGGTGTTTTTCTCTTTTTTTAAAGAAGGTTCCCCATCCCATGCTCTGTACCATCCTGTTCCTCACCAAGGGTTCTCCTATATATCCATCCACAGCCATCTCACTGGCATCCAGATAGACAGACCCTCTTACCCCACAAAAGACTTTCCTCTCCCACCTTTGTGGCTTCTTACCCATGAAAAGGGCTTCTTCCCGACTCCAAATCCAGGCTCGGACAGGGTTGGATCCAGGATGGTCTAGGGCAATGGGATACAGGGCTGTAGCTACAAGAAAGGCAGGGAAAATGAGGGCAAATGATGTGTCTCCCCAAATAATAGTGACCCAAATTTCTATATTGAACCCTTTCCATTGCTGCGTCCACATTCTCTTGGTCAACTTGTCCCTTTGCTTTGGACGCCCATAGAGCCAGCCCTCCAGATTCTCCACAGAACCCCCCCATGTAAGGGAAGAGCCAAGTATAAATAAATATGTTGTCGAAAACTTTCATGGCGGTTGCTGTGAGTTTTCCAGGCTGTATGGACATGTTCCAGAAGCATTCTCTCCTGACCTTTCTCCCACATATATGGCAGGCATCCTTTGAGGTTGTGAGGTCTGTTGGAAACTAGCCGTGTGGGATTTATATATCTGTGGAATGCAAGAGAAGCCATTGAAATCTACAACCACATGGACAATTTCAACAAAAAGGAGAAATGTGTTGTCGAAGGCTTTCATTTATTATTGCAGTATTTCTACCCCGCCCTTCTCACCCAATAAGGGGACTCAGGGTGGCTTACAAATAAGAAACACACATATAAAAATTACAGTAAGATTTCAATTCAATTTAAAATTAAGTTACCGTATATACTCGAGTATAAGCCGACCTGAATATAAGCCGAGGCACCTAATTTTACCACAAAAAACTGGGAAAACATTGACTCCAGTATAAGCCGAGGGTGGTAAATTTCAGACATAAAAATAGATACCAATAAAATTACATTAATTGAGGCATCAGTAGGTTACATGTTTTTGAATATTTACACAAAACTCAAATTTAAAATAAGACTGTCCAACTCTGATCAAATCATTATTCTCATCTTCTTCAATGTAAATGTGCTTATGTATCCTTTTTAATAATAATAGAGTAAAATAATACATGTAATAATAATAATAATAATAATAATAATAATAATAATAATAATAATAATAATAATAAATACAGGAAATAATACAAGTAATAATAAATAGAGTAAAATAATAAATGCCAGGATCACAGGGTTGTTGTATGTTTTCCAGGCTGTATGGCCATGTTCTAGAGGTATTCTCTCCTGACGTTTCACCCACATCTATGGCAGGCATCCTCAGAGGTTGTGAAGTAACCTGGAAGATGCCTGCCATAGATGTGGGCGAAACGTCAGGAGAGAATACCTCTAGAACATGGCCAATCAGCTCGGAAAACATACAACCCAAAAAGGAGAAAATCATGAATATGAACACAATCTGGCTCCCAGTATTAAAAAAACTCTTAACACCTAACAGCTAATGCCTCCCAACAAAGCATTCCCTCAGCAAGAAGCAGCCAGGCTTTGAAGCTGCAAGGCCATTCAATGCTAATCAAGCTGGACAATTACAACATTCACACTTGCCTCGGAGACAAGAGTTCTTTCTCCCACCTTGGACATTATTCCACAGATATATAAAACCCATTTGCCCAGTTTAGTAGTATAATATTGTATTACATTATAATATTATCAATATTATAAGTACAGCAGAGTCTCACTTATCCAACATAAACGGGCCAGCAGAACGTTGGATAAGTGAATATGTTGGATAATAAGGAGGGATTAAGGAGAAGCCTATTAAACATCAAATTAAGTTATGATTTTACAAATTAAGCACCCAAACATCATGTTAGACAACAAATCTGGCAGAAAAAGTAGTTCAATACGCAGTAATGCTACGTAGTAATTACTGTATTTACGAATTTCACACCAAAATATCATGATATATTGAAAACATTGACTACAGAAATGCGTTGGATAATCCAGAATGTTGGATAAGTGAGACTCTACTGTATATACAATATATTATATATTTATAAATTGTATATTTTATATATGTATGTATGTATGTAAAATTAGCATAGCATGTTGCCATTAAATCAATCAGTTGAACAATCAGGGCCAGCTAACACCTCCCAACAAAGGATTCCCCCAGACAGGAAGCAGCCAGGCTTTGAAGCTGCAAGGCTATTCAATGCAATTGCATCATTCGCACTTGCCTCCAACAGACAAAGAGTTCCTTCCTCCACCCTGGACATTATTCCACAGATATATAAGCCCCACTTGCCTAGTTTCCAACAGACCTCACAACCTCCGAGGATGCCTGCCACAGATGTGGGTAAAACGTCAGGAGAGAACACTTCTGGAACATCGACATACAGCCCAGAAAACTCACAGCAACCCAGTGATTCCGGCCATGAAAGCTCTCAACAACACATTCATTTCAGCTGGCCTTTTGATTTTCAATGGGATCCTCCTCCACGGGCCGCAAAGTCCCTGAAAGAAAATAAAAGCTCTATTTCAATGTCTGCGTTAGATAGACAGCATATCCTTGCATATCCCTGACACTTTAAATCCCACCAAAAAAGGTATTTCTGGTGAAGCTGGAGCTCTCCTTGGTTGTCAGAATATGGGATGGGAAGAAAAGGGGAAGGATGGGACACACCAAAAAAGGGGTTTGGCGGGATACTTTTGGGTGGCGGGCGGGCGGGACGGGGATGTTCAAGTGATGTTTCAGTTGTCGAAAGCAAAGAACAGCCATGATTCTAGCAAGAAAGAAGCATTTTGGCAAAAAAAAAAAAGTTAAAGATGCAGAGAGAGATGTTTAAAGCAAAGCAAAAAGAAAAACGTTGTTTTTTCTCCCAAAAAACCTTCTTACCTAGTTTTCTTTTTTGTAATTTTTTTTCTTCATGCTAATATCACACGGCCTATTTGTTGATGTAAGTTGACTGAATTCCGTGGTTTGCTCTCTTATTTTTTTTAACAAAAAAAAAGCAAAACAAGCAGAAAGGGAAAGGAGGAAAGGAGAGAAAGAGGAGAAAATAATAATGACAGAGGAGAGGAAAGGGTAGTTGAGGAGAGGATGGGAAAAAAAGGAAGAGTCAGCCAGCGAGGGTTTCTTTTTTTTTATATTGCTCTTTATTCTGCTGTTTTATCTGTTTTAATTTTTTGCGCATTAAATGACTTTTTTATGATTATGGTTATGATTTATTTTTCTTCTTCTTTTTGGTTTATGGTTTTATGGTTGTTGGCAATAAGGCGAGAGGAGAAAGCTAGTGGTCAGGGATGGAGACGGCGGCGGGGTTTTGGCTATCTGTAAAACTGTGGCTTGAAGTTGTCGTTGTGTCGCAGGAAGGCTGTCCCTGCGGAAGGTGACTAACCCGGGCTCCTCTTCTCTGTCTCTTTCCCCTTCTCTCTCTGTTCTAGGAGGTGAACTAGTCTTGCCCATAATAACCGAGGACTCTCTAGACACCCCTCCAATTGCCACCCGGTCTCCATTCATCCCCCCACCTCCCACCTTTGGCCCCTTCCTAACCGTAGTCGAGGCCACCAAAGACACCCTTGCCCCGCTGCCGCCCCACCACCCGCGGCCCCCTTGCCTGGCCGACCAAGAGGACAGCGACTGCGAAGAGGGCATCGAGGCCTCCGGATACGCCTCGGGCGAGGTCTTCGACTCCAGTTTGCCCCCCACCGACGACGAAGACTTTTACACCACCTTCCCCCTGGTCACCGATAGGACCCTCATTGGCCGGCCCGACGGAGCGTCCAAAAAGGCCCACGGATACCGCCCCAACCTTAGGACAGGACTGCCAGCCTCCTCCTCCTCCTCCTCCTCGCCCTCCGTCCCCGACCTCTTGACCTCCACCTCCTCTCCCGGCCTGGTCCGCCCCGCCGGGAAAATGAACAACCGGGAGCCCCTCAAGCCCCACCCCGAACAGTACCCCCCTCTGGCCACCTCCTTTGAGCCCGACAAGCTCAGCAACCACAACAACAGGCTTAAGTACCCCGGTATAACCTCTTCCCCCAATTTCCACAATCTACCCACAGCCAACCCGACCGGACCCGGGGAGAGAGGGCCCCCCGGCGCGGTGGAGGTCATCCGGGAGTCCAGCAGCACCACCGGCATGGTGGTGGGCATCGTGGCGGCCGCCGCCCTCTGCATCCTCATCCTCCTCTACGCCATGTACAAATACCGCAACCGGGACGAAGGCTCCTACCAGGTGGACCAGAGCCGGAACTACATCAGTAACTCGGCCCAAAGCAACGGCACGGTGGTCAAGGAGAAGCCGGCCGCCGCCACCAAAACGCCCAGCAAGAGCAAGAAAAACAAAGACAAGGAATATTATGTCTGAGCATCCCCCATCTTCCTCCTCCTCTTTCCCCCTCCCGCCCGCCCGACCCCCAGAAAATGCCCCTGCGCGTGCCAGAGAGAGACTGATGCCTGGCTGGCACCCAACCCACCAAACCCCTAAACTTTTCGGAGAGGCATATCCCCATAACCCCCAACCCCACGACCGCGTGCTTTCCTTCCCTCCTATGAAAGAGGCCAGCGGGTGGCAAGCTCCCGTCTTCTTCCTCAGTTTGCTCATCCGTCTTTTTACATTACGCCCTCCCCTTGCAAAAAAAAGAGAAAAAGAAAGAAAAATGAATTATATATATATAGATATATATATAGATATATATATCGAAGCAAGGCAATGAGCTCGCAGGGCCTACCTCCCCCTTGTCCCATTGTCCCGGAGGGAAAAGCAAGCCAACCCAAAAACACACACATAAGGTGGCATTAGAGTCACTGTTCCCCTGTCTCTTGGCCTGAAGAGAGGGATGGATGGAAGGATGCTCAGAAAAGGAGAATGGAAGCGGGGAGGGCGGGTTGGGGTTTCAGGATCCCCGGATTATTATGAAGATGATGTTGCTTCGCACGAGAGTTGTTTTGCACGAAGGTCCATGACCCCTCTTTGCAAAAGGGGTGGAAAGGAAGCCAAAAAGGGGTCTCCGCACATCTCGCCTGGCCCCTCCTATGACCCACAGAGAACCCTCTCTGGAGTTACGGCCAAACCGGACCCATCGCTCTCCGCAGAACCCTACCCGGACTGGGAAGCGGGTGCGAAATGGGATGGCGGCCCCTTCCCCAAAGCCCCGATCTGTCTCCGAATCCTCACACAAGCAAAGGGGTCTGTCCGTCCTTTCTCAAGAACCGCCTCCCTTCTTTCTCTCTCTCTTCTTTCTCTCTCTCTCTCTTCGTTAATGTGTCCGAGTCTTGGAAATGTGTGGAATAAAGCAAAATGAGTTTTTTTAAAAAAAATACTACTAATTACAACAAAGCAGGTAATGTGGGTTTTTTGCTCATGCCGTTGGCCTGAGGATGCTCCCATATCCGACGGCAAACAAATATCCTGTCTTGTAATTTTCAAAAAAAGGAGGGGAGGGAGGAAGGCCAAAGGGTTTTTTTTAAAATACGGAAAAAGAAACAAGTGTGACACCCAACGGATCCAAGAAGTTGAGAGCGGTTTCAGGGTGGAGCTGCCTTGCTGCGTGCGGAAGGGGTGTGGGATGGAATTAATGTGGGTTTTCTTTTACAAGGGTCCGGATGAATAATTCTTTACCCCCTTTCCGTCCTCTCCTACATCTTTCTCCCCTGGATCAAGGTGCTATTACATGGATTTTATGATTTTTGGTTTGTTAAACTGTGTTCAGAGCATGTCCAACTCGAGTCGCCTTTTCATTTCCTTTTGCTTTGTCGACATGTATTTGGGGGCAGGTTTGGCAGATGGAAAACGAAAGAGACCTGAAGAAATCTGTGGCCTATTCTAAGACCAATACTCCATTTCTTAAAGGTAGATATGTTGGTGGGTGTATCTAATGAGTAAGGCCTTGCTGCGACCTCTCTCTCCATGTCTCCTCTGCTGCTGCCTTCTCGTTCTTCTTTAAAAAGCTGAGAGGAAGCCATAGATAACTCTATATACCAGCAGTTCTCAACCTGTGGGCCGCGACCCCTTTGAGGGGCGAATGACCCTTTCATGGGATCGCCTAAGACCATCGGAAAATACATATTTCCAATAGTCTTAGGAATCGAGACACCACTAACTTTTTCTCGCCTCCTCTACTTCCCAGAGGCCTCTTCTTCTTCACCATTTTAGGAGGAAGAGACGGAGTGACGGAGGTGAGTTTTGCTTTGGAACAAGAGGTGGAGGAGGTGAGGAAGAGGTTCCTGGGGGTAGGGCAGGGCTTAGAGCGTGGTGGAGTTGCCATTGCCAAATCCCAGGGAGAAAGAGAAGTAACAATGAAAATACATCCTGCATATACATATCAGATATTTACATTACGATCCATAACAATAACAAAATTAGTTACGTAGTAGCAACGAAAATAATTTGATGGTCAGTGGTCACCACAACATGAGGGACTGGATTAAGGGGTCGCGGCATTTGGAAGGTTGAGAACCACTGCTATATACAGAGATCTATCTATACAAATGCATATAGGTATATATAGATATATATATATAAAGATATATAAGAATATAAAAAGTATACATAATGTATGGAGAGTTTTACATAAATTGCAGGAAGACAGAATTGGAAGGCCTCCGGGGTTCTGACTTTGGGCACCAAAATTGGGGAGACTGAGGCCATGTTGGAGATACAGAGTGGGATTGTTGTATTGTGCCAATGGGGCCAAGGGTTGCAAAGAGGAAAAAGGCACTACAGAACAAAGGTATGGTAGAAATAGGCTGCTTGGAAATGGCAGATTTGGTCCAGCCATTGATAACTGCAATCTGAGCACATACCGCAACCCTTTGCATAGTGCATCAATTTAGATTGCTGTCATTAAAAGCCAGCAAAGTCTTCGTTTTTGCACTGTGTTAAGTAAGAAACCCACCGTTTTGGCTCCGAGCCCCCAATTTATCTTTAGTTCTGAACCTCCACTTCCTGAAGCAAAGGCTACCATTAACCTGCAGATCAACGCCTTTCATGTGGCAAGTCTCTCGCACATAGCAATGCAAAGCTGGGACAGAGTCTTTAGGCACTTTAGGTCCTGGATGGATGAAATGTGGAATCGTATTGGATCTACTGACCAACAAGCACATCTTAGGCCCCATCTACACTGACCATTTAATGCAATTATAAACTGGTATAGAAGAAAGTGGTTTCACAGTGCAGAGGATTACATAGGAAATCCAGTTTCTTAAATCCTAAACTCTGAGGCATTTTGATCCAAAATTCCCATAACGTAGGCCTCATATGCTTGGCATGGAAAACCCAATGGCAACCTCCATGGCTATGGTTCTGCCCATCTTATTCAGACTTTTGGAGGTAAGGGACCCCTCGTCCAAAGGTCCCGTCCATACTGCCAAAGTGTAACACATTCATACCTCTTTAACTGCCGTGGCTCCGTCCTGTGGGATCTGAGGTTTTTTCCGGTGTATGATGGGCCGGAGATCTCTAGTGCCTCCCCAATTTGTCGGAATGGAGCCAGTTAAAATGGTATGGAAGCGCTACAATTTGGTAGTGTGGAGGGAACCACAATGCCAGTATCCTTCCTTGCTGTTTGTTTGTGTGAAAGAGATAGAATATGTGTTCAGTGCCTCGCAGTCTCTTGTCGGTGCTATAAACAACATTCAGTGATCATATCTTTGAATGTAGCTTCTGTCATTCAAAGATATATTTAGTCTCCAGCACAACAGATAACAACCTCTCCAAAAGACATAGTGGTGTCCCCTTCAACACAATGAGGAAAGCTTAAAGGATCTATTTGAGGCTTGGGGGAATCTGGATGCCACCCAAAAGAGCGGCTGCATCCTTTCCATATTTTAGTCCAAATGTTTGACGCTGCTTGGACACATCCTTTAAAGTCCAAATAGCAATGGTAGGGATGGCGATTTCATACGCTCTTGAGTCCCAAAACAATCTGTTTATGTTATGGCTGCTGCTCCTCTTTTGCAACAAGGAGTTTGAAATCATGGCTAGTTTTTTTGAAATCTACCCAGAGGTTCACCAAGACACCTCCATTGTGTTGCCTTTCCAAGATATTTAGGAAAAATCTTGAGTTTTCCAACACACAAGTTGGTTCTTGGAGAGGCATGATGCTCAACCAATCCTTTCGGACGCATATGGTCCAAGAATCTGAACCAACCATCAGAGATTTAACATGTCTTTTTTGCCTAGGAACGTTTATGTGTTCAGATATGCCATTCCTGTACTCATCATTTATGGTTCCGTTTTTTTTAAAAAATTGCAGAGAGCAAAGGCAAACCAAAAACCGTAATCTCATCCAGAGATGAGCAAATGTAAACACGTTGGAATTAGAATTGGCCAGATTTGTAACATCTGTATCTAGCAAAAGTTATGTTACTACATAGGATAGCAATGTGTAATGGGACTAATACCCATCTATCTCATTTGTGCATTGCTTCTGTTGTGTATCGGGACACAGACTTACGTATTGGAAGACTCTTGCCAATGCCACATTGCCCATTTTCACAATCCATGAGCAGCGTTTCCCAGCTCCTCTGCTCTGTAGCTACGTAAAATTGTCATTCCAGCTCTATTTAAAACAGATGCTACTTCCACCCCTTCATTTGCAGGAGATCTTGGGACAACAGAAAGAGGAGGAATTTTTAGTTCTGGTTGTGGAAATCCTGAATCCCATTGTTGTAGCCATCCTTTGTTTTATACATGGACTCCCCCATGGTGTACGCACCATACGTTGAAAACCACAACTGATGTTGAATTAAACCTACAGGTAGAGGCCAAAGACAGGTCTGGAAAAGGCGTGCTGTAAAACATATGAAAGTATCGAGAAAAGTTTGCATTTCTATGTGAGAGAAAGAGATGTTGGGTCTCCTGAAATGAATATATTGAAACAGTACAGAGTGGTTGTAGTTGGTTCTTGGAAGCATCAGAGCGAAGGATGAGACCTCCGGAGGTGGCATCACCTCTCAGCCTTAATGTCCAATATCCCAGACAAGGTCCTATCGATGACCGAAGGACGCATTGAAGGACCAAGTTCTTGAGAAACTCAGGGACTCCATGCAGATGGAGAAGGTGGGTCTCAGTAGAAGTGCGAAGGCAGCTTGAGGTGGAACTTTTGACCTATGCAGAACTCTTCCTTTGTTAAATAGTGAAGAATAGTAAAGGGAGAAATGTCTCCATCATTGGTCTTCAGGTGGAGATCACTTGAGGGAAGGAGTCTGTATAGCCTTGTTTGTAGTCGGTCCAAAAAACGGACTGGATCTGTACTGAGTTTGTGGACCATTGGCCACTTCCGAAGGCCACGGTTGGCTTCATTCATCCATCCAGTTGATCGGAGACATGTTAACTCATGTGGGGCCACTGGCCACTTCTGAAGGCCACGGTTGCCTTCATTCATCCATCCAGCGTTGATCAAAGGCATGTCAACTCATGTATGGCATCTGGGGCCAAGCATATAGCTTTTTAGCTTTCAAAAAAAATATTATTTTGCCCCCGTAAGAGATGTTTAGAGGAGAGAGGCCTCTTCCTTTCGCCATTCACAACTCGGGTCGATTTCAGGAGAATTAGGGTCAATGAAATAAGGGGTTTTCAGGCCAACGGATGATGCCGGATGCCGTCTCTCCATCCAGAGCTAATTGATACAACCTTGGCTTTTGGGAAGGGGACGGGCATCAATTGTTTGTGTTAATTGTCCTTAATTTCCATGTTCTTCCCTCCCGGTGTCGCCTTTCATGACCCTCCGCTGCTTCTAGGGCAGGCCTTTCTGCCCCTTTCTATGAGAGAACGATGAACATTCTTACCAAATGTAAATTTATTTGTACATTATTAATATTTTATTTTTATCTGGGGAGGGGGACATGCAGAAGGTCTAAAAACAAAAAAAACCAATCCCTCCTTAATGGGGAAGGGGGGAAACAAAACCACCTTGAAATCCCAAAACCCCTCTTTTTCTAAATAATAATAATAATACTAATAAAAAAGATCGGAGTGAGGAAATCTAGGATTCCTTTTGATGACAAAATTCCTGACATTTTTTCCTTCTGTTTTTTTAAACGACATTCCATTTGGAGTGGAAATCCGTTTTCGATTTCATTTGGATTTTTCTTTTTGTAATGGAGACTTTTTTAAATGACAAGAACAACAACAACAAAATAATAATAATACAATCTTTCCTGTTTGTTTGTTATGTTTTTTCTGGGCAGGGTTGGGGGGGAAAACTGTGATTCTGCATATTTACCCTGTAAAATTCCTGTATTCTTCAATGTTATTGTAAAGTGTTACTGATAAAAACAAAAAAGAGATGACTATGAACAAAACAGACAAAAAACAGTCCAACCCATGTACATTTAGCACAAAGGGGAATACAATTGATTCTATACTTCGTATACGGTGTGTTGGTCTTTATTTTGTACCGGCTGGATCCTACAATGGAACTTAGAAGTCGAATAACTAAAATTGGCATGCCGTGTAGATCAGTGGTTCCCAGCCTTTTTTTGACCAGGGATTACTTGACCAGGGACCCTTTGGCCAGGGACCACTTTGACCAGAGACCACTCTCCAATATTAGTACCCAAAGGGTTACGAATCAGTTTTTGATCAACTTTAGATCGGTTTGATTATTTGTGGTGCTAATTCAGAAAATTGCATTGGATAGACCACATCAGCTATAGTTTCTGATACAACATGTGCCATCCAGTAGTTGCCATTTGCTTGCCCACAGAAAACCATATTTAATAATCTAGAGCTGATGTGGTCTATCCAATGCAATTTTCTGAATCAGCACCCCAAATAACCCTAGGAACATGCCTAAAAACAAAGACATCAAGGCGCCACATGGCTCTGCTCAGGGAGGGAAGGAGGGAGGAGAAGCAGCAGTCAGGAGGCTTGTTGTTACGCCTTTTGTTAGTAGTCAGCCTCTCCCCTCCCAATATCCCCGTTGCCTCGGCACTATTTATTTACATCACTTTTACCCCTATGAGAGGGTTTTAAAAGACTAGTTGCTCTCATTGCAACAGTGTAGTAACAGTGAGGCTGCGGACCATATTTTAGTTTTTGGGGACCACTGGTGGTCCATGAACCACAGGTTGGGAACCACTAGTCTACACCAGGGGTCCTCAAACTTTTTAAGCCGAGGGCCGGTCCACAATCCTTCAGACTGTTGAGGGGCCGGATTATCATTTGAAAAAAAAAAAAAAACAAATTCCTATGCACACTGCATATTTGTCTTATTTGTAGTGCAAAACAACAACAACAATAATGAAAGAACAATACAATATTTAAAAATAAAAATAATTTTAACCAACATACATTTATCAGGATTTCAATGGGAAGTATGCTCCTGCTTCTGGCCAGTGAGATAGTCAAGTTAATGTATTTATTAATTATTTATTTATTTACTGCATTTATTTAGTACATTTGTATCACACCCTTCTCACCCCAAAGGGGACTCAGAGTGGCTTACAAATTATATGTACATACAATATATTATATTATTAGCATAGCACAATATTAGCATTATATATTACTTTATTGAACTATACCACTATACTGTAATATTATTAGTAATATTATATGTATATACAATATATTATATTATAAAACTGAGGGCGGGGGCCAGATAAATGACCTCGGAGGGCCGCATCCGGCCCCCGGGCCTTAGTTTGGGGACCCCTGGTCTACACTATCAAATTGATCCAGTTTGACACCACTTTTACTACAATGTAATCCTTGGAGTTGTAGTTGTGTGTGATTTTTAGCCTCTAGCAAACAGTACAGCAGCCCCATCAAACTATGGGCTCTCCCAGACAAGCCCTATATCCCAGGATCTGATCCCAGGTTTTCTGCTTTAAACTAGATTATATGAGTCTACACTATCAGATAATCTGGCATAAACAAAGAACCTGGGATCAGATCCTGGGATATAGGGCCAGTCTGGAAGTGCCCTATAACTCCCAGGACTTAATACCCTTGAACCATGGCAGTCAAAGTGGTGTCAACCCGCATTCATTTTCCAGTGTAGACACACCCCAGCATGTTTTAATGGGGAAAATGTCACTCCAAAGGATGGGCCGAGGATAAGGAAAATGTGCAACACAGAGTCACGGCCGCTTAAGCCCCTTGATTTCAAGGGGCTTAAGCAAATTTCACTCCAGGCCTTTGCTAAATGCGGTGCACAGCTCCGTGTAATAAATGTTGGATGGCTTCCTCTCTGTTTTTTTTTTTAATTTCCCTTTTTATTTTGTTGCAAAGGTAAGGAGCCGAAAAGGCCAAAAGCTTGGGGCCAGACTGCAACTCCCAGCATCACAGCTGAACTGCCATGGCTCAAGACTACGGAGTCTCTGGAGTTCTTGTTTAAGGATGTCTTGAGCTTTTTTGTGCAATGTAAACTACAATGCCCAGGATCCCATGGCATTAATTCAACTGTGTAGATCATGCACAGGCAAAGTTTGCCCATGCCTGGTGTAGATGTACCCTGGCATTATGGAGACATATGCTCCTCTGTTACACAAATTTCTGTCTCCCCCTCCATAAAAATCCAGCTCCAGCAAAAGTTTCTCACTTCCAAAAGGGTTAAAACTTTTTTCCAATTAACAAGATAAAAATGCTCTTTGTTGCCAGTGTTGGGGAGATAGACCCACACAGAAAGTTGTCAATAATTCCCACATCAAAGACACACGGGATAAAGGCAGCTTGGAAGTCATTTGCTTTGCCGGAAAAAAATGGGAGAGAAGAAAAATCTGTCTAAGCTCCAGCTTGGTTTGATTAGGTTTCCTTCTCTTGCTTTTACCTTTAAAACCTTCAGTCGCTTTAAAAAAAATCCTAATGGGAGTAATTTGATTGTTTTGAAATGCATTAATTTTCCTCCCGTAAGAAGGAGAACCTGAATTACCGCAAACATCTGACAATGTAATGAAGCGATTATGCGGCTGCAAAGATGCTGCTGCTGCCGTCCCTTCCACTCAGCTTTTAATTTGTACGAAGAAAGAAAATTGATAATTGCGACTCCACGCCAATGCAAGAATTAAAATACTCTGTTGAAACACCTAAGAATGCTTTAGTTCATTTGGTGGAGCCTCCTCTTTCCGCAGCAGTCTACCTGAATGGCCAAGTAGGAGAGGGTGGCTGTCTCCGGGGCCTTTTCCTCATCTTTCCCACAGTTGCTTGCTGACTACAACTCCCAGGATGTCATAACATTGAGCTATGGCTGTTAAATAGAATCAAATGGAATGAATTCTGGAGTGTAGATCAGTATTTCTCAACCTGTGGGTCCCCAGATGTTTTAATAAAGGTAAAACTTTTCCCCTGACATTAAGTCCAGTTGTGTCTGACTCTCGGGGTTGGTGCTCATCTCCATTTCTAAGCCGAAGAGCCGGCGTTATCCATAGACACCTCCAAGGTCATGTGGCCACTGGCATGACTGCATAGAGCGCCGTTACCTTCCCACCGGAGCAGTACCTATTGATCTACTCACATTTGCATGTTTTCAAACTGCTAGGTTGGCAGAAGCTGGAGCCAACAGCGGGTGCTCACTCCACTCCCCAGGTTCGAACCTGTGACCATTTGGTCCACAAGTTCAACAGCTCAATGCTTTAACACACTGCGCCACAATCAATAAAATAAAATAACACAATCAATAAAACACATGAAAGGGGGTATCATAAAACACAGCAACCAAAATAAAACAGAATAAGCATTACAGAGTAATACAGATTACATTGGAGCTCCATCAGACCAGATTCCACAATCAACAAAAGCCAAGATTCTAAAATGGGCATGAGCAAGCTATATAAAGGCTGGGCAACAGATAGCGCAAATGGCCAATTGCAACATTCCCACTTGTCTCGAGCAGACAAGAGTTATTTCTCCCACCCTGGACATTTCACAGACATATATGTTACGGGTTTGTTGAAAAACAAACTGCATGCAGTCCTGTCCAGACTTATCCAGTCATAAAGTTCCTTGCATTAAACTCATGCATCTTCATAGTAGGTTCTCAGCAAGTAATCAGTAAGTCCCCAAAAGACATTACAAACATTTCCCAAAGTTATACCCCATTCAGGGAGTGGTTCAAGCTTGTTAGCCTTGATTGTTCTAATTATTCATCTATGAGTTGTAATTGACCAGGTGTTTTTCCCTTAACACACACATACACAAGTAGTGATCCCACAGAAACTTAGTTAAATACATGCATATACAGTAATAATATAAACCCCACTTGCCTAGTTTCCAGCAGACTTCACAACCTCTGAGGATGACTGTCATAGATGTGAGTGAAATATCAGGAAGGAATGCTTCTGGAACATGGCCATACAGCCTGGAAAATTCACAGCAACTCTCTAAATATTGCTTGCCGAAGGAAACCCTATGAAATGCATAGTCTCCAAACAACGACAAGGATTGGAAGGACCCCCTGAATATCAAAGCATCAGATCCTGTCTGACCCCCCCCCCCCCCAATCCAAGATTAGTCTTTGGATGGGAGATCACCACTGATAAAGCCTTTACTGGGGGTTTTGTTTCAGAGGAAGCAATGGGCAAAACCACTTCTTGCCTAAGAAAACTGTGAAATCTCCATAAGTCAAAGGTAACCGCAAGGAACTGTAACAGTAAATCCCGGCCTCCTTTTGCACTTTGAGCAATGGAAGAAAACCAGAGGTGGGGAGAGAAACCGCTGAGAAAGTGGAATGACAGAGAAGGAATCAAGATTGGGACAACTGGGGAGCATGCATTGGCATCAGGAAACACAGCCAAAGGTGAGGAATGTGGGAACTGCAGTCCAACCATTCTTGATAGCTTGTATTTTTCCCACCGAGATGTTGCAGGGGGAAAGGAGGCTAGGGATTTGCACATATAATACGTACAAAGGCGGTGTGCATCCTCCCACCTTTGTGCCCCCAAAGCCTTGGCGGGCATCGGCTGCCACTCGCTCCAGGCGCCCAAACATCAAGGGCTCGGAGTGCACTGAGACGTGCCGAAAACAGCCCTGCCATTTTAGATAAAGCCAGAGCAGACAATTTGGGGCTGGCTGAAGAGCAGAAGCTCTCCTGGAGGCGTCTGGCTGGATCCGAGTGTGACACCTGAATTAACAAGGGCACCGGCAGCAGCTGGAATTTTAATTTTTGTTTCCCCTGAAGAAAAGGAGTGTCATCATTCCCAGCTGGGATTCCTCTTCTCATTGGATCAGAATCCAAAAGACCTCAACAGGTTGGAGAGATGGGGCCAACGCTAACAAAATGGACTTTAGTAAAGGTAAAGGTTTTCCCCTGACATTAAGTCCAGTTGTGTCTGACTCTGGGGGTTGGTGCTCATCTCCATTTCTAAGCTGAAGAGCCGGCGTTGTCCATAGACACCTTCAAAGTCATGTGGCCGGCATGACTGCATGGTGCACCAGTGTTACCTTCCAGCAGGAGCAGTACCTATTGATCTACTCACACTCTGGGGGTTGGTGCTCATCTCCATTTCTAAGCCGAAGAGCCGGCGTTGTCCATAGACTCCTCCAAGGTCATGTGGCTGGCATGACTGCATGGCGCGCCAGTGTTACCTTCCCACCAGAGCAGTACCTAGTGATCTACTCACATTTGCATGTTTTCAAACTGCTAGGTTTGAAATTTATATTTGTAATTTATAATGTATTTTAATAGTTTTAACTGTTTTATATTGACATTATATATTGTTTTATATTGATATTATATGGGCATCAAATTGCTGCCATTATTGTAAGCCACCCTGAGTCCCTTCGGGTGAGAAGGGCGGGATATAAATGTGAGAAATAAATGAATAATAATAATAATAGGTTAGCAGAAGCTGGAGCTCGCTCCACTCCCCGGATTTGAACTGCTGACCGTTCGGCCAGCAAATTCAGCAGCTCAGCATTTTAACCTGCTGCACCACCGGAGCCTGTTAAATGGACTTTAACAGGGGAAAATGTATAGCGTTCAAAAATGAAATGCACCAATAGAGGATGAGGGACACTTGATTTGAAAACAGTCCATGGGAAAGGGATCTAGGCATCTTAGCAGACCACAAACTAAACATGAGCCATGAGTGTGATGCAATAGCAAAAAAGGCCAATGCAGTTCTAGGTTGCATCAATAGTATTGTGTCTAGATTAAAGTAAGTAAAAAGATGTCTTGTTTTAGATTGCAGAGGATGGTTGTTTGGAACCAGGCTGGCCTTTGCTGCCTTGTCTACTGCCACTTGCCATTGAGCTTTGCTTTAGGGCAAAGGATTCTCTCGGTTTCACTGGGAAACCCAATCCCATCCAGTAGGGAAATGCCTGAAGATTTTGATTAAACGTTGCAAGGCCTCAATGGGAGGGGAGGGAATGCCCAGACGTTTCGACTGTCTCCAGCGCCATCCATTGCCTCCCACTCGGTGTAAACACACTTGGCTGAGGAGTTCACCATCTGCTGTCAATCAGCAGAAAAGAGATGGGAGGTTGTCACAACTCCGTTTCTTGACGTTTGACGGGCCCCATAAATCCCCTCTGGTTTCCAAAGGGACACGGCCTCCATCTTCAGAGAGATCTTTCGGATGAGAAGAAAGAAGAGGAGCGAAGAATCAGGAGTCCTGGGTTCAAAAAAATGTCACCATTAAGCTTTGCAAAAACACTGAGAGCTTTAGAGCCTTTCCAAAAACGGGTCCCCTTGGTGCCAGTGCTTTTGCTATTTTATGAAGAAGCAGGTAAGTGTGATGCAATATACAGGATAAATTGGACTCCAGCCCCGACATCTTCATTTTTGTGGAGTTTGATTCACATTTTCAAATCTGACTTTTGCAGGGATGTTTCCTTGTGGATTAATGTGTTTTCGAGTTCTGTTGGAGAGATTCCTAAAGAAAATTAGAGGCATTTCTAATGTCCTCTAGCAGCACAGGTTGAATAGAGTCATATTGGAGGACCTAAGAAAACAAGCTTCTCCAGACCTCCCAGAGCAATACGATGGTCCATATGGAATATGCTGCCTACTTGGAATCTGGTGGATATCCGGCCATCTGTCAGGAGGGCTTGGATGGTGTCCACAGACTGGGATTTGAACAAGGGATCTTCTATAGAGTAATAGGACATCCCTTTCCTTTGGCTGCTTGGCCCCCAGGTAAGTGCGGCACATGGCTCCCATTCTGAGCCAATTTTAGCTCAAGCCGTCATCGGCAGAGGCTTTGCAGGGAGGCAGAAGTAGGCCAGGCCTCGCTTCCTGCCATTGCATAGCCGTGGGTTAGGGTTGGGCCTCTCTCTTTTTTTTGCAAAAAGGCATTTTGGCAAAGGAGAGACGAAAACAGCCCCCTGAATGCTATATCTCTTATGGGGCAAACACACGCAGACACCGAAGCAGGATTTATTATGTAAATTTATTTTATATTTATTCAGGTGCTTTGCATAGAATTCCAGCAGCATTAAGTATTCACAGGAGAGAAAGACTGCAGCAATTCTTTTCCCAGCCCCAAACGCAAGGTAAGGCTGAGATCAGGCTCAAAGCACTGAAGCTTTGCTTTTCGATGATGTCGAATCGGGAGCTTGGCAAACTCCTGCCACCTCACCAGCCGTTTTGAGATAAAAGACAGGGGAGAAAATAAAAGCCAGGCTCCATTTGCATGCAAATGAACTCCGATGTGATTAGTGCAGGGAGGGTGGGATTTAGAGTCCTCTCCAAGATGGCGTTGAACAGTTGCCAGGCGTCCTCTGAAAGCACAGACAGACGCGAGGATTGGAACTGGAACAAATCCATTTAGACCAGGCTGATGTTCCACATCTATTCCATGGAATTTAATGCAGTTTCGCATCACTTGAAAATGCAATAGCTGGATCCCAGGAGATGTAGTTTGGTGGGGCATCATCCTGATATTGTGAATCCTTGCCCATTGTGTAGGAATTTGCACTCAAACCTTTCTCCAGAAAGAAACCTGCCATAAAGTTGGAAATCCGGGGCCAAGCCCTAATGACCAATACCTCTCCGGTTCTTTCAGTCCGAGATCTTTGGATTTGAACCAGGGACCTTCTGTGCTTTGGCTCCATTCCTGCAAAATAGACTTTCAAGATCTTTTGCAAGGAGACGGACATTTAAATCTAAAGCTGCTGGGTTTTTCCAATTTGTCGAACTCTGGGACAAGACAGGCTTTGAAGGTAAAAAGACCTTGTGACCCAAAGCATTGTAGGATACGTTGGCAGCTCGGATGTGCCCTTTCAGCCCTATGAAGAAGAAAGACTTGGAACGAGGCAAAGGCTTCAATTGGTGCCAGGCGGACAGGTTCCCTGGGCCCGCGCTTCCTTTGTAGCCATTGAGAAGGTGAACAAAAACTCAAGGGAGATGAGGAAGGCCAATTAGACCTTTCCGAGAAAAACGAAGACACGGGTTTGCATGAAAATGACTCTAATAATTCATTAAAAAGGTGATGCCGTTTTGATCATTTTGTGTGGATCTAGGGCTGCTTTTCCACGGGTTCTGCTACACAGCGCAGGTTGCGTTATCCTCCTATCTCCTCCTAGAATTGCATTGGCCTTTTTCGCTGCCACAGCACACTCTTGGCTCACGTCCGGCTTGAGCTCTAATAAGACTAACATGAACAATGATCATTGCAGTCCCAAAAGATCTAGAATGCTGCATAACGGCCGCTTTTGGAAGGACTCATGTATTTCTCTCTTCTGTCATCTGACTCAATCTGAAATCCTTGGCTTACAAGGATGAGAACAAAGCAGGACAAGTTTCTAGACCTCGGGGTGAAGCAGGAAATTGTTCAAGCAGGTGACAAAACACCATATATTTGCAGCTAAGTTATCCTCTACCCTTCTTTTATACCATAGATTGTTTCTAACTTTCCCAAATTGGGGTGGTGATGATGGGCCATTTTTATAGCTCCAGGAAGAGATGCAAGGTAGAATGGTTTACAAAACAACTCATTTTCAATATGGCCAATTAATGGGCTGCTTTGCCAATGGCTCTCTTTCCTTCTCCCCTCTGTGCCTCAGTTTCCCTCTCTGGAAAGATGTCATATTTTGCAACCAAAAAAATAAAGGGAAGGAGGGATCATTTGATCTTGTTTTCCCAACAAGGCAGACAAACCAACCCTGTCTGAAGGCATTTTCTCCCAATCCCCTTTGATGCCTGCCTCTTCCCTCCCCTCTTTCTCTCTTTTGAGTTTCAGATCTGCCAAGCTGTCAGGCGTGTTTAAACAACAGTCTCCGGCAACGGCATCCAAGGGGAGGTTTATAATTAAATGGCTGACAGGAGGAGAGGGGAAAGGGAAAAGGAGAAAAAAGCAGGAAGGAAGGGAGCCCAGAGTCCAGGGGGAAGAGAAGCCCTTTGCACCTTTGGAGGAGGAAGACCGGCCTAAGATAAGTTGCCTATCATTGTGGACCAGAGAATCCTAGAGGCACAGCATCCTAGAGTTATTTATTATATTTGTTTATACCCCACTTTAATTATATATTTTTATACATACCCCACAATAGGTACCGCTTCGGCGGGAAGGTAATGGCACTCAATGCAGTCATGCTGGCCACATGACCTTGGAGGTGTCTACGGACAATGCCAGCTCTTCAGCTTAGAAATGCAGATGAGCACCAGCCCCCAGAGTCGGGCATGACTGGACTTAATGTCAGGGGAAAACCTTTACTTTTACGTATACCCCACTTTATCTCCCCCAAAGGGGACTCAATGCACTGTTGGAAGGGATCCCAAAGAACATCTAGTCCAACCCCATTCTCGCTTGAGTCCTAAGGGAAACCAGAACTGGCACCAACTGGGTCTCCAAGGGGAGGCAGTTCCAAAATTGGAGTGCCATGGGAGGACATCTGAATGTTTCCTCCCTTCCACTCCATCACCAGCTATGTCTATAGGCCAGCTGATGGTCTAGAAATTCCTAAGAGCAACATTTTCCTTCCCAATCTGATACTGTCCAGATATCACTGACTACAATCCTCATCAACCCTACCTGTATGGTCAAGGGCTGTGGGAATTGTCCTCCTACACATGAAGAAGGCAGGAAATGTCTGACCAAAATATGTAACTTCCTTTTCCTGTCCTCTACTGCCACCAGGTGGGCAGAAACACCAACTGCAATCATGCCCAAAACTGTAAATAGGTTGCTGTGAGTTTTCCACCTTTCTGTCTAGCCATGTTCCAGAAGCATTCTATCCTGACGTTTCACCCACATCTATGGAAGGTATCCTCAGAGGTTGTGAGGTTTGTTGGAAACTGGGCAAGGGGGGTTTATATATCTGTGAAAAGTCCAGGGTGGGAGAAAGAACTTCTGTCTGTTTGAGGCAAGTGTGAATGTTGCCATTGGCCACTTTGATTAGCATTGAATAGACTCGCAGCTTCAAGGCCTGGCTGCTTCCTGCCTGGGGGAATCCTGTGTTGGGAAATGTTAGTGGACCGTGATTGCTATTCATTGTTAATCAAGGTGGCCAATGGCCTCCAACAGACAAGAGTTCTTTCTCCCACCCTGGACATCATTCCACAGATATATAAATCCCACTTGCCCAGTTTCCAAAAGAGCTCACAACCTCTGAGGATGCTTGCCATAGATATGGGTGAAACGTCAGGAGATAATGCTTCTGGAACATGGCCATACCCCAAGTCAACAGAGGAGTTTGAGGAGGTTCTCATAGGTCAGAAAAGTAACAGCGTTGACAGGAAAAGCACGGAGGCTGTTGAGGGTGAGGCCCCGAAGGAAAACCCGAGCACCTTCCCTCCGGAAGCTGATGAGGAAGCAGTCCATGATCCCCCGGTATTCCACCCGCTTCACCCCGTCCATCTGCAAGCGGGCCTTGACCACGTCCATCGGGGTGGCCAGTGCCCAGGAGGCAGTCCCTGCAAGGCCACCAGCAACAAGGACAGCTGCAGGGCCTGCGGGGGAAAGAGAGGGAGACCCATGCTTAATACTGGGCCCCCAGTTTCCCTTTGAGACAGAAGAGTGCATTATGGGATGTGGCCTGAAGGGCAAAAAAGGGTCAAATTGGTCCTCACCTGGTTCCTGGCCTTCAGTGGTCAACCCCCGGCACAGTGCAGTATAGGTGGCAAAGTAGACTGCCAGGGTAGGGGTGTCGCGCAGCACGAGTGCCATTCCACCGCGGAATAAGCCTCGGAGGCCTTCTTCACGGAGGATACAGACAGCACAGTGAATCGGACCCCGGTAACGCGGCTGGACTGCTTTGGGGTTGTGGATGTGGGTCTGGTTCTGGAGCCGGACTTTGACAAGATCCACCGGGGCCAAGAACAAAGCCTGTATCGCAAAAAAGAAAAAAAAATGGAGGCCCAGGGAAGAAAGGAGAAGAGGAGGAAGGGGAGAAGGAGAAAGGAGGAGCTGTCATTCTTATTGCAAAGATTCAGTATGAAAATACAACATTTCACAGAGCGGTCCCTGGTCAAAGTGGCCTCTGGTCAAAAAAAGCTTGGGAATGCCTTAATGCATCCTTACCTGTGCAATGCCGGACATTCCGCCAGCCATAAAGATATGGAGATAACTGGGGGGGCTGGAGTGGCGATCTAGGAGCGGGGTACCAGAGAGGTAAAGCAGGGCATTGCTGTAAACCCCGAACATGACAGAGTTTCCTGCGGCCACGGTGAGCAACGGAAAGCTCATCCCTTTGAAGAAGCCCCGGAACTGCAAAGGAAGAACAAACAATCATATTGTTCCCAGACCTTGATCCTCCAGATGTTTGGAACTTCAGCTCCCAAATTCCTGACTCCTGGCTGAAATGACAGATGCCTCTGGGAACTGGAGTCCAAAACACTGAAAGTTTGGGAACCTGTGGGGGGACAATAGTGGGAAGTGACTCTTTTTAGACTACAACTCCCTCTGCCTTCCCATATTTTCCTCCGCTTTTTGAACGTCTCCTCTGCCTTCTTTATCCTCAGCTTACTTCAATTTCAGCTGACAGTGCCCATGTTTGCTTTGTTAACCAAGGGACACTAGTATTATAGGAAATAGTCAGGAGTCTTTTTGGCTTCGGCCTCAGGCAGCATAATACATGCCCTCCTAAGTCTGGATTTTGTGGATCCAAAGGCCCCCAAAACCCAAAAGAGCAAACCGTTTCATGGCGGTAGGTCTTCACCACACAGTCCAGGATGTTCCGGTAGCCAACCTGTGTTTGCAAACGCACCTGAGGAAAAGGAAAAGTGGGTTAATTCCACCATGTAGGTGCACCACAAGGCTGGGACAGTTTGGCTCCACCTCCAATTTCCATTTCATTAGGAAATCACCTTTACTGTGTCGATGGGGTGCCCCAGAATCAACCCCGCTGCTCCTGCAGAAAGAAATTTAAAATTTAGATTCACTCTAGGGCAATCGAGTTACCATCATCCCCATCCAGAATCAAAGCTGAGGCTCAAGGCTTTGTCAGAGAAGGCTCAAGGCCTGGAGAAACCTACAACTCCTAGGATACCATAGCATTGAGCCATAGCAGAGTTTTGCCTCTCACACACTGAAAACCCTATGGATTTAAAAGGCGGAAAGCAAAGGTTTTTTCAAGGGAAATCCTCACCCGAAACCCAGCCGGCAGCAAATTCAACACCAGACATTGTGGTTGGCTCTTTAGGAAAAGAGCAGGTCAAAGTCACTGTCCCAACTGGGCTGCCTTAATCTTTAATCCTTCTCACATTCTTCTGCCCTTTTTTATTTATTAACTTTCTGGCCAGTTGGAAAGATGCGATCTGCTAAGGCACCAGAAAGGTGGGGCTGGGAACCCATTCTGAAAATCTCCTTTTAAGGGTTCCAAAGAATGTGGACATGAGCCATACTGAACATATCTTTTGTAGTGTCAATGGCTAATAACTACTTGTTTAGGTGCAAGCTTACTATGAAAGGTCCTGTGGTGGTATAGGATTGTATCATTGCTGCCAACATTTCCCTCGAAGGAATAATAATAATAATAATAATAATAATAATAATAATAATAATAATAATAATAATAATAATTTCCATTGATCATATTCTCAGCTGCTGTAAGAAAATCGCACAGACTACAAACAGAGGAACAACTATGGGCAACCATGTGGCCCAAATGATTCATTGGAACTTATGCCTCAAGTACCACCTGCCAGCAGCAAAGAACTGGTGGGATCACAAACCTGCAAAAGTATTGGAAAATGAGCACGCAAAGATACTGTGGGACTTCCGAATCCAGACTGACAAAGTTCTGGAACACAACACACCAGACATCACAGTTGTGGAAAAGAAAAAGGTTTGGATCATGGATGTTGCCATCCCAGGTGACAGTCGCGTTGACGAAAAACAACAGGAAAAACTCAGTCACTATCAGGACCTCAAGACTGAACTTCAAAGACTCTGGCAGAAGTGCAGGTGGTCCCGGTGGTGATCGGCACATTGGGTGCCGTGCCAAAAGATCTCAGCCGGCATTTGGAAACAATAGACATTGACAAAATTATGATCTGCCAACTGCAAAAGGCCACCCTACTGGGATCTGCGCACATCATCCGAAAATACATCACACAATCCTAGACACTTGGGAAGTGTTCGACTTGTGATTTTGTGAAACGAAATCCAGCATATCTATCTTGTTTGCTGTGTCATAAAATAATAATAATAATAATAATAATAATAATAATAATAATAAAAAATACATCACACAGTCCTAGACACTTGGGAAGTGTTCGACTTGTGATTTTGTGATACGAAATCCAGCATGTCTATCTTGTTTGCTGTGTCATAAAATAATAATAATAATAATAATAATAATAATAATAATAATAATAATAATAATAAATACATCACACAGTCCTAGACACTTGGGAAGTGTTCGAATTGTGATTTTGTGAAACGAAATCCAACATATCTATCTTGTTTGCTGTGTCATACAATAATAATAATTATTTTATTATTGTATACCACCACCATCTCCCCGAAGGGACTCGGGGCGACGTACACATGGAACAAGGTGCCAAAAACAGAAAAGAAAAGAAAACACAATTTAAAAATACAGTTGAATAAAACATATAGACATATTAAACGACAACTTAAAAACTCAATTAAAACAGCGCTCATCAACTGGTGGTGGTAAACTGATGTAAATGTGGCCAGGCTGTAAACGATCAAGCAGGGAATGGGATAATTGCAAAGCTGTAACCATGGGACAAGGGCATGGGATGAAGTGCAAGGCTGCATAACAATTCAGATAGGGACTAGGTGTTCTCAAAGTCTTGTTTGAACAGCCAGGTCTTTCAAGCCCCTACAGAACAGTGTGGGGGCTAGCCTAATCTCTCTGGGGAGGGTGGAATAGAGTAGTAGAGTTGTGTGTCATCTGCGCACAGACGGTACCAAACTCCTAAACTCCAAAATGTAGACACTCTCCTCCTATGGAATCACATTAGCCTTGTTCGCTGCTGCATCACACTCTTGGCTTGTGCTCTGCTAACCCACATGCCTTTTCAAATGGACTGCTTTCAAGCAGTGGATCGTACATCCTGTATGTGTGCCTTTCATTTGTATCAAACCTGGTGAATCGGGGTCTTGCACTGCTCTTTTCCTCCTCAATTTCTTTTCCTTTACTGTCTTTGCAACTAATAGCCTGCTGGCAAGGAATGACCTATTTCTAATGTTTCTACATTACTCTGGAAAAGCAGGGAGGAAAGTAGTAAAAGGTGTTAATTTGAGAAGTATTGCAGGCTGGCTGCTACTGGAACTGGAGGTTCAACCAGAGGAAGCAGAACCAGTTTCCCCATTAAACTGAGAGGAGATGTTTGCTTTCTGTGAGTGGGAAGAACTGGGAAATATGCATTCGGAATGGTTTCTCCCATAGTATTATTTATTATTTATTTATTTAATACATTTATATCCTGCCCTTCTCACCCCAAAGAGGACTCAGAGCAGCTTACAAATTAAATTTACATACAATATTATATTATTAGTAAAGGTAAAGGTTTTCCCCTGACGTTAAGTCCAGTCGTGACCGACTCTGGGGGTTGGTGCTCATCTCCATTTCTAAGCTGAAGAGCCGGCGTTGTCCGTAGACACCTCCAAGGTCATGTGGCCGGCATGACTGCATGGCGTGCCGTTACCTTCCCGCCAGAGCGGTACCTATTGATCTACTCACATTTGCATGTTTTTGAACTGCCAGGTTGGCAGGAGCTGGGGCTAACAGCGGGCACTCATTTCGCTCCCGGGATTTGAACCTGGGACCTTTTGGTCCACAAGTTCAGCAGCTCAGCGCTTTAACACACTGTGCCACCAGGGGCCCCATTATATTATAATATTATATTATTAGCATAGCACAATACTGGCAATAAATTACTATATTGTACTATATCAATATATTGTAATATTATTATTAATGTTACATGTAATATATAATATATAATTAACATTATTATATTGTATTATTAGTATTATATTGTATTAGGTAAAGGTAAAGGTTTCCCCTGACGTTAAGTCCAGTCATGTCTGACTCTGGAGGTTGGTGCTCATCTCCATTTCTAAGCCGAAGAGCCGGCGTTGTCCGTAGACACCTCCAAGATCATGTGGCTGGCATGACTGCATGGAGCGCCGTTACCTTCCCGCTGGAGCGGCACTTATTGATCTACTCACATTTTGCATGTTTTTGAACTGCTAGGTTGGCAGGAGCTGGAGCTAACAGCGGGCGCTCAAGCCGCTCCGGGGATTTGAACCTGGGACCTTTCGGTCTGAAAGTTCAAAAGCTCAGCGCTTTAACGCACTTCACCACCGGGGCTCCTATATTGTATTAGAAAATAATATTATTAATATTATATGCATATACAATATATTATAATATTATATATTATTGTAAATTATATTATATATGTATATAGGTATGTATGTATATATGTGTATACATACACACATATATACAGTGGTTCTCAACCTGTGTGTCCCCAGGTATTTTGGCCTACAACTCCCAGAAATCCCAGCCAGTTTACCAGCTGATAGGATTTCTGGGAGTTGGAGGCCAAAACATCTGGGGACCCACAGGTTGAGAACCACTGCCCCATAGCATTGAGCCTGGCAGTTAAATTGGTGTCAAACTGCATTAACTATACAGTGGAGACGGACCATCAGAGAGTTCAGGCCCACAGCAAACTACAGATCCCAGGAGTCCATAGCGTGGAGTCATGACAGCTAAAGCCAGACAAATTTATTACAGTAGAGTCTCACTTATCCAAGCTAAATGGGCCGGCAGAAGCTTGGTTAAGCGAATATCTTGGATAATAAGGAGGGATTAAGGAAAAGCCTATTAAACATCAAATTAGGTTATGATTTTACAAATTAAGCACCAAAACATCATGTTATACAACAAATTTGACAGAAAAAGTAGTTCAATACGCAGTAATGCTATGTAGTAATTACTGTATTAACGAATTTAGCACCAAAATATCACGATATATTGAAAACATTGACTCCAAAAATGGCTTGGATTATCCAGAGGCTTGGATAAGCGAGGCTTGGATTAGTGAGACTCTACTGTAATTGGAGTCATAAAGGGATAGAGTTTGAAACTTTAAATCCGTAGAATAAAGAGTTTGCAACTTTATATCCATAGAATAAGTTTGTAATTTTCTATCTCTGGATTATAGTTTGCAACTTTATAGCGAGGGAATAGATACAGTTTCCTATTTTATGACAGTAAAGGGGAAATAACTATATTCTCCCTGTGACACCTCCCTCTGTGACGTCACTGGGATGGCCCACACACTCCCCCTCCCCTTCTGTGAAATTCCAGTACATAAAAGTGGGAGGAGAAAAAAGAAACAAAACCCAAGGAGCAGCCAATCAAATGGTCGGAAGGGGATGACGTAGGCAACGGATTGGGTGGGGCACTGGCCAAGGAGGAACTGCAGAACTTTTTCCTGCTGGGAAGGGAAAAGGAAAGCGGGCAGGTAAGCAAGGCTTGGATGCTTCACCCCTCTATTGAATTAAATATGGTCTGGGCCACTCTATCAGGCTCCACCCCCTCAATTAATTTTTGGTATTGCTCCCCCTTTCCTTATAAACAGTCCTCTTCCTTCTCACCTGGGTCTTGCCCACCTGGGAACCTGAGTCACGCCCCTCTTTTGGCCACGCCTCCTCCTTACCTCTCATTTAGTTTGAATTTATTCTGACACTTGAACCCCAGCGATTAGAAAATAATTGCCACCACAAATCCTCAAAAAGAAAAAAATATTTTAAATCTGGGTTGCTGTGAGTTTTCCGGGCTGCCTGGTCATGTTCCTGAAGCATTCTCTCCTGACGTTTCGCCCACATCTATGGCAGGCATCCTCAGAGGTTGTGAGGTCTGCTGGAAACAAAGCAAGTGGGGTTTATAGATCTGTGGAAGGTCCAGGGTGGGAGAAAGAACTCGTCTGTTGGAGGAAAGTGTGAATGTTGCCATTAATCACCTTGATTAGCATTGAAAAGCCTTGCAGCTTCAAGGCCTGGCTGATTCCTGCTGTTGGGAGGTGTTAGCCAGCCCTGATTGTTTGCTGTCTGAAATTCCCCTGTTTTCTGAGAGTTGTTCTTTATTTACTGTCCTGATTTTAGAGTTTTTAAATACTGGTAGCCCGATTTTGTTCATTTTCATGGTTTCCTCCTTTCTGTTGAAAAGGAACAAATCATTTGAAATCAATTTTTTCACCAGAGAACATCTCTAGGTCTCCCAGCTCAACTTCTGCTGGAAATTGAAATACAGTAGAGTCTCACTTATCCAAGCTTCTCGATTATCCAAGCCATTTTTGTAGTCAATGTTTTCAATATATCATAATATTTTGGTGCTAAATTCGTAAATACAGTAATTACAACATAACATTACTGTGTATTGAACTACTTTTTCTGTCAAATTTGTTGTATAACATGACGTTTTGGTGCTTAATTTGTAAAATCATAACCTAACTTGATGTTTAATAGGCTTTTCCTTAATCCCTCCTTATTATCCAAGATATTCACTTATCCAAGCTTCTGCCAGCCTGTTTAACTTGGATGAGTGAGACTCTACTGCAGGGGTCCCCAAACTAAGGCCTGGGGGCCGGATGGGGCCCTCCAAGGTCATTTACCTGGCCCCCACCCTCAGTTTTATAATATAATATTTTATATAATTTTTAATAATATAATATATTGTATATAGATATAATATTGATAATATTATAATATTATACAATATAATACTACTACTAATACCATATAATAATATTAATTATATGTTATATATTACATATAATATTACAGTATAGTGGTATAGTTCAATATAGTAATATATAATACTGATATTGTGCTATGCTAATAATATAATATATATATATATGCTCTGAGTCCCCTTTGGGGTGAGAAGGGCGGGATATAAATGTAATAAATAAATGTAGTAAATGAATAAATAAATAATTTTAGACTTAGGCTCGCCCAAAGTCTGAAATGACTTGAAGGCACACAACTACAATCCTAATTAACTTGACTATCTCATTGGCCAGAAGCAGGCCCACACTTCTGATAGGTTTATGTTGGTTACAATTCTTTTCATTTTTAAATATTGTATTGTTCTCTTATTGTTGTTGTTCTTTTGCACTACAAATAAGACATGTGCAGTGTGCATAAGAATTTGTTCGGGTTTTTTTTCAAATGATAATTTGGCCCCTCCACAGTCTGAAGGATTGTGGATCGGCCCTCTGCTTTAAAAGTTTGAGGACCCCTGCTCTACTGTATATGGCGAAAACTGGCCATAATGCAAGACCTAGAGAGGTGAGGATTTATTCATTGAATCTGCCAATAGTCGAAACCGCAAATATGAAACGGGGAGGATGTATTCTTAAAGCCCTTGCGATTGTATTGTCTTTGCAGATGGAGGGGGACAGGCTATCGGTGCCCCAAAACCCGGAGGACCAGTCTCAACGGAGCAGCATCTCCTCAGCCGGACCCCGAAGTGAGTGGAAAGGGGCTAATGATGGCAGAGAAGGCCCATAACTGGGAAGAGGGGCTCCTTCCAGCTCAATGAGAATGAAATAAGAATGGAAAGATGGCTAGGTGGGTGGATGATCCTTTTCACTTTTCCCCACAGATCATGACGTCCTGGTATACCTCGTCGATGACACGGTAGTGCGCTTAACGGTGGACAACCTCTCCTCCGTCACGGCACAGGAGTTGCACCGCATAGTGTCGGAAACCTTGCAGCTCCCAGAGGATGCGCAGGAGATCTTTGCCCTGTGGCTGGTCTCTCCCGTTCTTGGTAAGGACTTTCCAAACAATCCCTGAACACTTCATCGTATTGATGCTCCTTGGAGGTCTCTCCATCCTTGGAATGCAGTTTGACACTATTCGAAACTATTCTGGCTCAGTGGCAAGGAATCCTGGGATGGCTAAAGATGGCTAAAGTGAAAGCGCTGTTGATTCCATGGTGCAGATGCACCCTTGCTCTCTTGGTTATTTTCCTTGACTTCTCTTTTCTCTCTGTCTTGCAGAGCTGCAGCTGAAGCCAAAGCACCAGCCGTACAAACTCTGTCGTCAATGGCAGGACCTCCTGTTCCGCTTCACTAGCTGCTCTGCGGATGACATCCTCGAAGGTGAGGACGTGAGCTACATTTGTTCATGGCCCCTCAATGCCATCGGCCTTCTCCTTCCATTTTTGGGGCTCCGCAGAGCTGTTCTGGAGGCTGGGTTGGTGCAAGAGGGATCTTAGGTTTCCAACTTCCAGAACGGCAATCATTCCTAGTGAGAGGACATTGCTCAAAACAATCAGGAATGCTAATCTGGTCCCTGCCGTTGGGGTCCACTTTGAGGTGGCAAGGACCCAGGGAGGGTTTCCGGGAAGCTTCTCAATAGGCCCCATTCCGACTCTTGGCACTTAGTGAGCCCCGTTTCGGCTCTCAGACCTTCTGACCCTTGGCAGGCCACATTCTGGCCATCCTTTGTTCCTTTCTGTGTTGGAGCTTGCTGGACTCCCTGTTGTGGAAGCCACAAGTTTGAGATACTGCCTCTTCTCACTTCCAGACGAGCCATCTCTCCAGTTCCGACGGGATATCTTTTTCCCAAAAAGGAAAGAAGTGCAGGTGAGCCCTGGTGAGATTTAGGGAGGGATGGTCCAAAGAGGGGGACAGCTATGCGCACCTCCAAATCCAAAGCAGACCTTTCTTCCTTGGGCTTTGATTCAGTTTGTGGGTTCTTTCTCCTCTTTCAAGATCCAAGATGAGGACGTCCTGCGGCTCTTGTTCGAAGAGGCCAAGTACAACATCCTGGAAGGGCGCTACCCGTGGGATTTGTCTGACTGCGAAGAGCTGGGGGCCTTGATCTGCCGCATCAACCTGGGCCCCTTCGACCCCAAGCAGCACACGGCCTGCTTCTTAAAGTAAGCATTGAGGCAGACACTCACAGAGGGCAATATCTGCATGCCAAGTTTGATAAGAAGTGTCTCTACAATGTAGGATTAATGCAGTTTTACACCAATTGAACCGCCGTGGCTCTATGCAGCTGTAGTTTTGCCTTCTCTAGAATGCTGGTGCCTCACCATATTACAACTCCCACAATTCCATAGCATTGAGCCATGGCGGTGAAAATGGTGTCCAATTACTTTATATCATACCTCACCTATGGCAGATCTATCACAAAGTTTTTCTGGTGAGGCTTGTTCAGAAAGGGTTTCCTCTGAGGCTGAGAGAGAGTGTCCCCGTCAAGGTGGATTGTCATAATCGAGGATTTGAACCAATCCAGCTCTCCACTTTATTGAAATTGATGTTTTTTCCTCATCTAGAGAGCGGCTGGACTCCTTCTTGCCTTCCCATCTTTGCCGACGGGGCCACGGCCTCCTCTCCGCTCTTTGGAAACGTGGGGCCACTCGACTGCCTGCCGACGAACAGGGCCTTCTTCGAGCTTTCCAAAGGGTTCCAGAGGAAGACAGTGCTTGCGAAGACCGTGCCGCATTGCGCCAGCTCTACCGGGCCTATTTGCAGAAATGCCACCTCCTGCCTTACTATGGGTAGGTGCTCTGGCCCTACCAGGGAACATGGGGCTGAATTTAAAATACAATATTGTAGCTTGGGTATTTTAAAAATAGGAAAATGTGTTTTGACGTGGCTATAAAACACTTCCAGCCCCAAGCATTTTAGATAGAGTCATTGAGTTGGAAGGGACCCCAAGAACCATTCAATCCAATCCCATTCTGCCAGGTAGGAAGATGCCATCAAAGCCCTCCTGACAGATGGCCATCCAGCCTCTACTTAAAACCCTCCTCAGAACAAGATCACAAAGGACTCTGAATGCTAGGAATTTAACTATCATCATACAGTCTCAACCCTTCTGCCATGCACCTGGCTTCTGTTGAAATAACTCCAGAGATAGCACTTCTAATGGGCTCCCGTGCGACATGTTCCACCGTTGAACAACTCCCAATGAGTTCTTCATAATATTCAGGCAGATTCTCTTTTCCTGGAGCCTGAATCCATTGCCAGGCAGGATTTTCCTCGTCTCACCATTCCTGCTGACTTTTCTCTCCATTGCCTCTTCCAGGTGTGCCTTTTTCTCTGGGGAAATTGACAAGCCGGCCCAAGGCCTCCTTCATCGGGGTGGACGCAAAGCCGTAACTGTTGCTATCAGCTTGGAAGGCGTCTACATCATCGACAGCAAAGAAAAGGTAGCTTTGGACAAGCACAAGTTGTCTCTTCCCAGAAGAGTCCCACCAAAGGATCTAGACATTGCTGGAGAGGTTTGTTTTTTTGTTTTTGTTTTCAAAATCCCATCTGTCTCTCTTTGACAGCACGTCTTGCTGGGCCTGCGGTTCCAGGAACTCTCTTGGGATCACACCTTTCCAAGCGAAGAGGAGCACATTTTGTGGCTGGAGTTTGATGGGGAGAATGAAGGCACGCCGGTCAACAAGCTGCTCAAGGTCTACTCAAAGCAGGTAGGATCCAGAAGCTGGTTTCAACCTTTGGTTTCACATCATAGTGTTTTTGGAAGCCCTTTTAACCCAAAGTTCCTGGTTCAGGCATAATAGGAAAACACAGCTGATTTGTGGAATTTTAGAGCATGTGTTTGTCTAGATGTGTCTTCTGCTGAGCTTACTTGGAAAGGTGGCTTGCTTTATTATTAAAAATATTAATAAAACATGGTGTACAGAATTACCTTCACCTATTCATATGTTTAAATTTGGGTCCCATTTCTAAGCTATCTAATGATATTGGTAAAGGTAAAGGTTTCCCCTTGATAGCCACCCGAGACTTACTTGCCTTTCGGAAAGCCTGCAAAACCTTGCTCTTCCGACAAGCGTTCAATGGGTGAAAGACTCGGGGCTATGTCTGTTTTTATTGTTGCTTTTATTGTTGCTTTTATTGTTTTTATTGTTATTTTAAAGCCAAGTGTATTGTTTTAATCTATTTTTGTAAACCACTCCGAGCCAAACCGGGAGTAGCGGTATATAAGTTTAATAATAAATAATATAAATAAATAAAATATTAAGTCTAGTCAAGTCTGACTCTGGGGGATGGTGCTCATCTCCATTTCTAAGCAGAAGAGCCGGTGTTGTCCATAAACGCCTCCTAGGTCACGTGGCCAGCATGACTGCACAGAGCACCTGCCAAAGCAGTACCTATTGATCTACTCACATTTGCATGATATATGTTGATCTACTCACTCTCATGATATATGGAGATGCAAATATAAATATTCCAAAATCTGACATCTTTGGTCACAAGGACTTAGGATAAAGGATGCTCAACCTATATAGAACATATTATATGATTCTATGACCCCCAAACGGAACGAATAATAGAGGGAGTCTGAGGAAGAGTTACAGACTAGACTGCAAACCCCATCATCCCTAGCTATTTCTCATGAGAGTTGTAGTCCAGCATTAGAGGGACACCAATTTCAATAATGGGGGGGAGAGATATACGATTTCGCAGTCCTTCCTTCCTTCCTTTTCAGGCTGAACTCATGAGCAGTTTGATCGAGTATTGTATCGAGCTGAACTCATCTCTGGAGGGGCAGGATCCGGAATCTGCTCCCCGGGAAGCCCCTCCCTCCTCTGAAGCCCGGAACCCCCCCTTTGACCGGCGGACTCACAAACTGCAGCGGCAGAACAGCGTGATTTGCAGCCGCATCCAGCACCTTGCAACCATTGACTACGTTGAGGAGGGTGAGTCTGGCCCCAAATGAGTTTGCGTTTTGAGGTGTCTTCCCTAGTACATTCCCATCATTTTTTAAACTCTTAAAACAAGAACCACACAAGATCTCACCCCATAATTCCCCCATCCATCCCTACCAACACAGACCAACAACTAATCTCTATCCCCCTTTTTAAATAAAATAGTGAAATAAAAAAACATACAAACCAATAACCCCCTCCCATCAAGCAGAGGCAAGTATCCAACTAATACATATACTTTTTGTATATAATATATGTCTAATCTATATTTGAGGAATTTGAGGGGACTGACTCACCATAATGGGAGTTGTAGTTTACAGCCAGTAAGAACACTGAACCCTACCAATGATGCATCTAGAGCTAACTTGCCCAACATAACAAAATACTGATGGGATTTCACAGGGTTAACCTGGCATGATGTGAGTTGTAGTTAACCCACAACTGTATGCATTTTGTACAATTAAAAATTTGACCTTTTCAAATAACCCGGGTAACGCCAGGTACCCAAGCTAGTGTATAATAAATAAAACTTATTTTAGTTATTCTTCTTGCATTTCAGCTTCTGTTTACTATAAACCAATGTACTTAAAATTTAATAGATAACCACAAATAATATTCATACCCATTTCTATTAAATTTCCATTTATCATTTTTGTACATTAATTTTTAGAGTATTATCTTAAGATCTCCCGAATTAACCATATCTTATCACCCCAATTTTTTTCTTTAAATCTAGTGTGATCTCAATTGTATCCCAAGTTTTCCGCAATATAATATCTTGTTATATTTTTCCCCTTCATGTTAAATGCTCCACCTGCCCACAAATGATTTTAATGCTCACAGTTTAAACATTTACAAGTTCACATTGACTGATGATTGTTCAACAATATTATATCACCTTTCAATTTACAATTTATCACCTTTCTTGTGTCATCAATTCCCCCTTCTATAAAGGAAGTTATTCATTTATTCAGTGAAAACACTTACTTTTTGATGGTCTATTTCCATTTATTATTATTCTCCTCCTCCTTCTCCTTTGCTGCAGGGAAAGAGATCAAGAGGGTGAAACCCCGCCGGACCACCTCCTTCTTCGGCCGCCAGCTTTCCAATGCACCCACTTCCTATTCGGCTGTTCGAGCTGCCGAAAACTTAGAACAAGGTTGACATCCTTTTGGACCGGGGATGATGGGACCAAGCATCTTCGCTTTGGGATAAAGACTGAATTGCCAGCACGTTGATCGTCTCTCTTTCTTTCTCTCTGCCGGAGTTCCATCAAATCATCTCAAGTCGGCTGGCATATTATGAAGTTTGAAGGGGGAAAACTCCCCCAAAACGTTATCATTTTGGCCCAAACCTGGGTCACTCTTACATGCCTTATTATGTTTTGTGGAGATCCTGGAAATGACTGAACATCCCTTTGCTGGCCGTATTTACACTACGTTGTCTTATTCTTGGAGGAAGGTGGAACCATTGTGATGCTTGCCCTGAGTCGCAAAATAGACTCAGGTCTATGGCTCAACGTAGCATTAGGTCCACAGGCAAGTTGTACACTACTCTGAGACATTGGTTCGGAAACTTAGAGAGAAAAAGTCTAAAAGGGTCTGTGGATTTGGGGGAATCACAAGGTTGGCTAGGATTCTTCCAAAAGTCTTAAAAAGGGGAGAGGGCATTGCGTTAAGACTTGATTTTGAAGCAGAAACTTTGGGGAAACTGCTCCATTCTGGATATTTATATCCCAACCATCTATCTTTCTATATTATAAAAGTGAAACTGTTTGTTTGTTTGTAATGATTGGGATGGCTCCTACATTGCTTGATTTAGTTGCACCAAACATGGTACCCAGACACATCATGACTCAATTTAAAACACTTGCAGGATTTAGGGGGGGGGGGGGATTGTCAGAGAATGGTGGGAGTTGTAGTCCACACTTTCCGGAGAGATGTCTAAATTCCAACAACAACACAGACTCATTGCAACCAACATAAAATATTGGTGGAGTTTGCAGGGCAAAGACGAAGGATTATGCGAGTTGGAGTCCACCCACATCCAGAAATGGATCCAAACCAAACTTAACATACATATCTATCACGATCAGCATAAAATACCAGTTGATTCTGGGGACATTGACAGGGGATGGTGGGAATTGTACTTCACTCACATCCAACAAGCCATGGGATTTCTAATGGGACCATTCATAACATTCAAAACCAATCCACGACTATTTCTAAAATTTATCATTACATTATCATAATATTAATATATAAGAAGGAGCGTCTGATGTCTGTGTGTATTGAAAATGGCAAGTGGATGCTTCATCCCTCTTGGTTTGGAAGTGCCTTTTCCCCTTTTGTTGTGCCCCAAATTAACACTATGCCAGGTTTCTTTTGCTAATCACCATTTTCAACATGTATATAATGCCTACTGGTTTTCTTTAATTCCTTACAATGGGTTTGTTTGCACTTTTCATTGCAATAAAGGCCTTGGATCAGACCCTGCGTTTCATGTCTTGTTTCCATTTGATTCAAATACAAAACATCATTTATGATATGTATTCATACCGTTTTTTCTCTGCCAAAGGAGACTCAAAAGCAGTTAATGCTAAAAACCATAAAGATGTGTGAATTTAAACCAAACACATAAAGGTAGAATTAAACATACTGGTAGTCTCCTTTTGAAGAGAAAAAGCAGGGTATAAATAAACATAAATAATAATAATTAAAATATAGCACTATTAAAAGTACATAGTTAAAACCAACAAAACTATTAAATTACATTTAGCTGGAAGAGGCTTGAAGTCAGAATCCAAGTAGAGACCTCAATATCGCTATGTGATCAGGGATGCAATGTTCAATCGTTTCTCTAGTCTAATAATGTTAATACCCACTTTGAGCCTCTTTTAAGAGAGAAAAGGTGGATATAAATAAGAAAATCTTTTTGTTTTTTGTTACATCATTCAGCACTCCCAAACCTTGCAACAGTTACTGACATTTGAATTATCCCAATAAACATATTTACATAATCTGAAATTTCTCCACGGCCTTTTCCATTCAAGGCCCACTAGGAGGCGCTACAGTGCCACATTTTTGGTGCCTGAAAATTTGGTAAGATGCCCAAATTCTATATTATGTTATCTATTATTATATGTTTTCAAGTCATTTCTGATCTCTGCCAACGAATGCAATTTGATATCACTGTAACTGCCATGGCTCAATGATATGGAATCTTGGGATTTTTATTTCGGTGAGGTAGGGAAGGCAAAAGCCCTTTAAAACTGCAACTCCCATGCGCCTATGCTTCCCATAAAGCAAGAAATCAAGGGGGTATTAATGTGCGTTTTTAAAGACACCTTCCTTTTGGCCAAAGGTCACCTCTGCAAAGTGAGATTTGCTTCCAATAATAAAGCTGCATACAGCTGGCTTCCAAACGGTAAAAATAGCAGGTTGTTTACTTAGCTTGCCACCTCATCCGTTTGGCAGCCAAAGCAAGAAATTCAGGTTATTTTGGCCTTGAGGCAGAAAGGAGCCACACCGCCTCTCCTCACCTTCCATGGCACTAAAAGATAACTTAAATGCTACTGTTATTGTTGTTCTCTCTACAAAAGAGACTCAAGGCAGCTTGCAGTCAAACCAAATGAGATACAGTTTTAAAACCTAAAAATATACAAACATTAAAATAGACTGAAATATCAAAGCTATTAAAAATAAACAGTTAAAATGCTTAAAACAGATTAAAGACAGATTTACAACTAAAACCACAGCAGTCCATATCAAGTTAATAAATAAATGTTGACTTAGGACAACTCTATGCATAGAATTAAAGCATAGACTCCACTTTATGTGCCGCAGCTCAAGGCGATGGGATTCTGGGAGTTGTCGTTTCGCAAGCTTTCCCTGCCAAAAAATGCAGGGTTCATCACCAAACTACAACTCCCAGGATGCCATAGCCGTGAGCCATTTTGGCTCCAAATGCCGTCAAATTGCATCCATTCGCCAGTGCATACACACCCTAGTCTTGTGAGAGCCACATTGCAAAGAGCTGTCTTTAAATCTGAGCTGTCCTTCAATTCTGTTTACTTCCTGTGTATTTTCTGACTCAAGCAACTCAAAGGCACCTCCGTAATGAAGGTTTGCTGCTGGTAAAAAATCAAACCACGCCATCCTCCTCCAGGCTAAGAGCATCTTAAGTGTCACTGGCACATGAGCCATGAGCAAAGCTGAAGGCTTCCTCCTCTACATGGCTGCTATCTGTATTGGGCGTCCCATCATCCACTAATGGGGGAAGATTCCTTATTTTTATAGGATTCTAAGGTTGGAAGAGACCTCAAGGGCAATCCAGTCTAACCCCCTTCTACCAGACAGGAAGGAACCATCCAATCCTCCCTGACAGATGGCCATCCAGCCTCTACATGAAAATCTCAAGAGACTCCAAAGAATTCTGAATCCTAGAGTTAGAAGGTGCACCTAAAGGTCATCCAGTCCAACCCTTTTTTTCTATAAAGGAGGGCACCATCCAATCCCTCCCAACAGACAGCCATCCAGTCTCTACTTAAATCCTCCAAAAAAGAAGTGCTTCAATTGTATTTGGCAACATAGCAGTGGGTTGGACTGGATGGCCTTTGCGGTCTCTTCCAACTCTTAGGATTCCATGACTCTATTAAACAGTCCCTGTCAAATATGATACACTGCCACCAGGTGATCATGGGAATGTGATGCTTATAGAGATTTTAGTCACAAACTGAGAAAGGAACAGGTTCGAGCCATTTTAGGAACAGTGACTCATTGGTCATGCGCCACCTCTTTATCCGGAGGCAGTTGTCTAAACAGGAGAAAACATGTCTTCCTTTCCTCCATCGCTGACTTTGAATCTTCAGCATTGAACTAGTTTCTGCTTTCGGGAGGAGAGACATTGGCCTCTCTTTTCAAAAAGGAAACAAAACAGTAATTTGGACACTTTTTGGAGAACTTGTATATAGATAGATAGATAGGCAAACTTTATATTCCATAGATTATACAATTTGCAAAATCTCTATCCCCTGAAGGCTCTAGAAATTTATCCAGCTTTTATTGCATGGCCCCATAATATGGAATACTGGGATTGTGGTTTGCTTTAGGCCCAAACGCTTTAATTGACGGTGAATCTACACTGTAGAATGAATGCTGCTTGATACCATTCTAACTGATTTGGCTCATGGAATTTGTAGCTTGGTAAGCTGGTAAAACTACAACTCCATAGCATTGAGCTATGACAGTGGTGTTAAGTTAAAGGTAAAGGTAAAGGTAAAGGTTTCCCCTGACGTTAAGTCCAGTCATGTCTGACTCTGGGGGTTGGTGCTCATCTCCATTTCTAAGCCGAAGAGCCGGCGTTGTCCGTAGACACCTAGAATCATAGAATCATAGAATAGTAGAGTTGGAAGAGACCTCATGGGCCATCCAGTCCAACCCCCTGCCAAGAAGCAGGAAATCGCATTCAAAGCACCCCCGACAGATGGCCATCCAGCCTCTGCTTAAAAGCCTCCAAGGAAGGAGCCTCCACCACGGCCCCGGGGAGAGAGTTCCACTGTCGAACAGCCCTCACAGTGAGGAAGTTCTTCCTGATGTTCAGGTGGAATCTCCTTTCCTGTAGTTTGAAGCCATTGTTCCGTGTCCTAGTCTGCAGGGCAGCAGAAAACAAGCTTGCTCCCTCCTCCCTATGACTTCCCTTCACGTATTTGTACATAGCTATCATGTCTCCTCTCAGCCTTCTCTTCTGCAGGCTAAACATGCCCAGCTCTTTAAGCCGCTCCTCATAGGGCTTGTTCTCCAGACCCTTAATCATTTTAGTCGCCCTCCTCTGGACGCTTTCGCCCTCCTCTGGACACATGACCTCCAAGGTCATGTGGCCAGCATGACTGCATGGAGTGCCGTTACCTTCCTGCTGGAGCGGTACCTATTGATCTACTCACATTGGCATGTTTTCGAACTACTAGGCTGGCAGAAGCTGGAGCTAACAGTGGGCACTCACTCCGCTCCCGGGATTTGAACCTGGGACCTTTCGGACTGCAAGTTCAGCAGCTCAGTGCTTTAACACTCTTTGCCACTGGGGCTCCGAGGGTGTTACATTAAGTTAAGTTACATTAATCTAAATGCAGCCCTGACCTATCTTACTAAAATCCAGTTATGCCTTTGTGTTTAATAGTGAAGTTGGATGAGTTTCATGGCCAAATGGAGTTACATTTCTTAGAAATTGGATGGCCATCTGTCAGTGGTGTTTTGATTGTGCTTTTCCTGCACAACAGAAGGGGTTGGACTAGATGCAGTCTCTTCCAACTCTATTACTATTCTATGAAGGCAGGGGTTACGTAATGTTGACTGCGCAGGACCAGTCCTATGACACAACAGAAAATAAAACAAATGTGCATTTATCACAACATTTAGCCTATCCTGGCAATGAAAGAGTTGGTATAGCAATATCTGCATAGAAACCAATGAGTCAGGGAAATAAAAAAAGGAACAAAGGGATAGTTTTAGTGCCTATCCACACACATCGCAGTCTTGGAAATTTCCACTGAGCTCTGGGCTAACGGAAAAAAACAAGATCTGGCTGGCGGCGTCATTCTCCTCCACAGGAACAGGAGAAGAGCTCCCAATGCGGTTATATAACCTGATGCAAGAACCAAACGCCTCTTCCTCGCTGCAAGGACAAGAGGGGGAAGCCACCGCCATCTTCCCCCCCTTGGCTTTACTTTTGCATTGCAGCACTTTTGAAACAATCCAAAGAACGAACAACCACAAAAGGAATGTTGCAAAACAACAAATGTTTCTCACTTTTATCAATCTGCTTCCACTAGCTTTTGCTACAATGTGATCTTCCTTCCTTTTTCCCTTTCTCCTTTCTTTCCTCTTTTCTTTCTTTCCTTTCTTTCCTTCATTTTTTTTCCTCCTTTTCTTCCTTTCTGCTTTTCTTCCCCTTTCCTTCATTTCTTTTCCCCTTCCTCTTTCCTCCCTCCCTTTCCTTTCCTTTCCTTTCTTTTTTCTTTCTTTCCTTCCCGTTCTTTATAATACCAATAATAATAATTATTATTATTATCACAAACTGGACAAGTCTACATAGGGACCACCAAACGCAGCGCCCAAACACAAACCAAAGAATATGAAAGGCACTGCAGACTAACTCAACCAGAGAAATCAGCCATAGCAGAGCACCAACCTGGACACTTGAGAACACAGAAATGCTTGACCACTCCAACAACTATCATGTCAGACTACACAGAGAAGCCATTGAAATCCACAAGCATGTGGACAACTTCAACAGAAAGGAGGAAACCATGAAAAGGAACAAAATCTGGCTACCAGTATTAAAAAACTCAAAAATCAGAACAGTAGATGGGAAGCAACACTCTGAGGGCAGAGGAGCTCCAGGGACGGCTAATGACTCTGAACAAAGGATGCCCCCCAGGCAAGAGACGAACCTTTCCCATGCTAATTAGGGTGATTAACTGCAACATTCACGCTGGCTTCCAACTGATAAAGAACTCTTCTCACACCCTGGACTTCCCACAGATATATATTAACCTTCCTTGCCTAGTTTCTCCATGCCTCACAACCTCTGAGGATGCCTGCCATAGATGTGGGCAAAACGTCAGGAGAGAATACTTCTGGAACATGGCCACACAGCCCGGAATACATACAACAACCCTGTGATCCCAGCCACGAAAGCCTTCGACAACACAATAATAATAATAATAATAATAATAATAATAAGCTTTTATTTATACCCCGCCTCCATCTCCCATGGGGACTCACACGATAACACACAATGGTGCCATGACATATAAGAAACAAGACAGCAACGTATCAAATCAATAACACAACATGTAAAACTAATGAAAGCAACTTCTTTTAAATAGAGATGGTAAAATATGGTCATAGCTATAAGTAAAAGATCCATACAAAAGTTCAGGATCTCAACTGTATTACCTTAAAAGATGTAAGGTGCTAACATAATGGCAATTAGGTTGGCAATTATCTAAACAGCGTGGAACGCCTGCTGAAACCACATTTTTAATTCTAAAAGTGCTTTAATGTAGGGGCTTACCTAAGTTCCCAGGGGAGGGCATCCCAGAGCCGAGGGGCCACCACCGAGAAGGCCCTCTCTCTCATCCCCATCAACCGCACTTGAGACGGAGGTGGGACCAAGACGAAAGCCTCCCAGGAAGATCTTAGAGCCAGCGCCATTTCATAGGGGGAGATGAGATCACGAAGATAGGTTGGACCCGAGCCATATAGGGCTTTGTGGGTAATAACCTGCATCCTATAACCAGCCCCAGTTGGTGATCTGGCTGGCGACCTTTGCACTAGCTGCAGTTTCTGAAGCGTCTTCAGAGGCAGCCCCACGTAGCATGCATTGCAGTAGTCCATTCTAGATGTGACTAAGGCGTGGACCACTGTCGCCAATGATGGTAATGATGGATTCGCCTTCTCTGGAGGTTTTAAAGCAGAGGTTGGATGGCCATCTGTCAGGAGGGCTTTGATTGTGTCTTCCTACCTGGCAGAATGGGGCTGGACTGGATGGCTCTTGAGGTCTCTTCCAACTCTATGACTCCATTCTTATTATGATTATTATTACTACTATTATTAAGCAGAGGCTGGATTGCCATCTGTTGGGAGGGCTTTGACTGTGTCTTCCTGCCAGGCAGAATGGGGTTAGTCTGGATGGCCCTTATTATTTATTTATTTATTTGCGACATTTATATCCCGCCCTTCTCACCCCGAAGGGGACTCAGGGCGGTTTACAAGTATATATACATACAATATATTATATTATAAGACTATATTGTCTCTCCCAACTCTAGGACTTGATGATGATGAGAAAGCAGAGGCTGGGTGGCCATCTGTTGGGAGGGCTTTGATTGTGTCTTCCTGCCTGGTAGAATGGAGTTAGTCTGGATGGCCCCTGAGGTCTCTCCCAACTCTAGTACTTTATTATTATTATTATTAAGCAGAGGCTGGGTGGCCATCTGTTGGGAGGGCTTTAATTGTGTCTTCCTGTCTGGCAGGATGGGGTTAGTTTGGATGGCCCTTAAAGTCTCTCCCAACTCTAGGACTTGATGATGATGAAGCAGAGGCTGGGTGGCCATCTGTTGGGAGCGCTTTGATTGTGTCTTCCTGCCTGGCAGAATGGCGTTAGTTTGGAAGACCCTTAGGGTCTGTTCCAACTCTCTTCCAATTGAATCCTGAGCCTTCTTGATGGAAGGAAACTCTTCTGGTTTGCTAGACTTTTGACAACAACTCCCATCATCCCAGCCAGGTGAGCAGTATGGGCTTTGGGGTGGAAGAATCAGAAAAATAATAGTTCCTCCCACCGTTCCAAACATGAACATTCAGACCCAAGAGGCAACCTAGGCCTCTTTCTTCAGTCTCAAGTATGGAAACTGCAACCAAAAAAAGAGCCTGGAATTATAATAATATAATAATAATCCTTACTTTCTGCTAAACTCTCAAGATATTAAACTCTTTTTTTTTAATTGTCATTGTCCTCTGTTTTCCCATCCAAATAAAACGCTCTCTTGTTTTCTCTCAAGTTCCGGAACTTGCCAGGAAAAGGGAGGGGGAAGGGAGCAGGCTCGGCTCCCGCGCATGCGCGCCGGGGCACTGCGGCACCTGGTAGAACTGGCTGGAACCGGTTTGAGCCGGCTGGATCCGGCTCGCCGCACTCTCCCCCCTCCCATCGAACGCCAAGGCAGGCTCGCGCTGGGATCCCTCCGCGATGCGCGCGCAGCTTCCGCCGCCCTTTTTTTTTTTTTTTTTTTTTACCTCAGCGTCAACAAGGCGGCCATTTTGAGGGCCTAACAACAACTGTTTAACACACACTCCGTTCAACAAAAAGGACACAACAAGCATGACCCTTCTCTCTTTGGAAACGAAAGGACACATTATGCAGTCCTGGTACTGTGACAGAGACGGATTTAAAGCAAGCAAAGAACAAGCTTTGGACCCATGAGGTGTTTTGGATTCCCAGCTCCCACCAACTGTGAGAGAGATCTGTTCAGCAGTGGAACTCTCTGCCTCGGAGTGTGGTGGAGGCTTTGAAGCAGAGGCTGTTGGGGGGGGGGGGGAATTCGATTTTCCTGCTTCTTGGCAGAATGGGGTTGGACTGGAGGGCCCATGAGGTCTCTTCCAACTCTAGGATTCTATGAAAAACAATTCAGAGAAGGCAACTCCATCACCCATCATTCCTGAACGTTTCACATGTCACCGAGTCAAAGAATCAGAATGGTATCGACATTCTGCCTATGGGTTGTTGTGAGTTTTCCGGGCTGTATGCCCATGGGATTACTATTTATGTTTATTTATTATTTATTTATTTACAGCATTTACATTCCACCCTTCTCAGCCCGAAGGGGACTCAGGGCAGATCACATTACACATATAGGCAAACATTCAATGCCTTTTAACATAGAACAAATACAAACAAACATAGGCTCCGAGCAGGCCTCGAACTCATGACCTCCTGGTCAGAGTGATTCATTGCAGTTAATTGCAGCTGGCTTGCTCTCCCACCTGCACCACAGCCCGGGCCTTCGGGAGATGGAGAAGGGTATAGTTATTATTATTACAGTAAAGTCTCACGTATCCAACACTCACTTATCCAACGTTCTGGATTATCCAACGCATTTTTGTAGTCAGTGTTTTCAATACATCGTGATATTTTGGTGCTAAATTTGTAAATGCAGTAATTACTACGTAGCATTACTGCGTATTGAATTACTTTTTCTGTCAAATTTGTTGTATAACATGATGTTTTGGTGCTTAATTTGTAAAATCATAACCTAATTTGATGTTTAATAGGCTTCTCCTTAATCTCTCCTTGTTATCCAACATATTCGCTTATCCAACGTTCTGCCGGCCCGTTTATGTTGGATAAGTGAGACTCTACTGTAATACTGTTCTGGGCTTGTCCCAATGCAAGCTGCCCCTTCAGGAGATGGAGAAGGGTATAAAGTTATTATTATTATTATTATTATTATTATTACAGTAGAGTCTCGCTTATCCAACGTTCTGTATTATACAACAGTCTGCCTTTTAGTGGTCAATGTTTTTATAGTCAATGTTTTCAATACGTTGTGATGGTTTGGGGGTAGATTCATAAATGCAGTAATTATTACATAACGTTACCATGTATTGAACTGCTTTTTCTGTCAATTTGTTATAAAACATGATGTTTTGGTGCTTAATTTGTAAAATCATAACATAATTTGTCGTTTAATAGGCGTTTCCTTAACCCCTCATTTAGCCAACATTTTCACTTATCCAACGTGGTCAATGCTTTTGTAGCCAACATTTTCACTTATCCAACACTGTCAATGTTTTTGTAGTCAATGTTTTCAATACGTTGTGATGGAGCCCCCGGTGGCCTAGGGGATAAAAGCCTTGTGACTTGAAGGTTGGGTTGCTATAATATAATAATAAATTTATTCTTATATCCCGCCCCATCTCCCCGAGGGGACTCGGGGCGGCTCACAACAATAATAAAAACAGTGACAAATTACACATTGTAAAATCAAACATGAAAAGCAGTCATACAATCAATACATACATCACATGTTAAAAACAAGGAGATAAAACAGTTCTAGGCCGAAATAGAGGGCTTCTGTAGCTTCGTGGCAGAAGTATTCAGCAAGGTATCAATAATCATGGCAGAAACACTCTCTAATTAAATTAAATGGGCAGACAAATCAACCCCCAAAAATTAGTCGTCGAAGGCCCTCTGGAAAAGCCAGGTTTTAAGGCTTTTTCGAAAGGCAAGGAGGGTGGCTGACCTGAAGACTGCCAGGTTCGAATCCCACCCGGGGAGAGCGCGGATGAGCTCCCTCTATCAGCTCCAGCTCCATGCGGGGACATGAGAGAAGCCTCCCACAAGGATGGTAAAACATCAAAACTTCAGGGCGTCCGCTGGGCAGCGTCCTTGCAGACGGCCAATTCTCTCACTCCAGAAGCAACTCAGGTTGTTCCTGACACGGAAAATAAAATAAAATCATAACATAATTTGACGTTTAATAGGCTTTTCCTTAACCCCTCCTTATTTAGTCAACATTTTCACTTATCCAATGTTCTGCCATTCCGTTTATGTTGGCTAAGTGAGACTACTGTATTATTATTATTATTATTATTATTATTATATGTTCCCGAAGCATTCTCCCCTGACGTTTCACCCACATCTATGGCAGGCATTCTCAGAGGTTGTGAGGTACACTGGAAAACTATGCAAGGGGGGTTTGTATATCTGCGGAAGGCCCAGGGTGGGAGAAAGAACTCTTGTCTGTTGGAGGCCAGTGTGGATGTTGTTATTAGTCATCTTGATTAGCATTAATGGCCTTGCCAGCTTCATAGCCTGGCTTCTTCCTGCATGACTCAGTTCCCATTGAAGTCTTTCTACACAGGGACAAAGGTACAGCATTGTGTTGATGAGGCCAGGGAATATTTTTCTGTGACATCATGCGGAAGAATCCAGTCACATTCCAGGGAGTGAGCCTGTCCCGGAGTATAAAAGCCCGTCCCAGCCCCTCCTTGTTCAGAGAGGCAGGGAGCGCCAGGCAGGAAGGGAGGTTGGGTGGCTGCAGAGCCAAGATAGACTTAAAAGAAAAACTTAAAATATTAAGTCATCTTTTAAAAACTATAACTAATATTTTTTAAAAGTAGAATAAGAAAATCTTATGCTTCTGAAATATTAATTATAGTTTATAACTTAAAACGAGGCATTAAATAAGTAGCTCTTTCAAACAAGAAGAATATTTGAAGAAAAAGAGAAGAATGAAGGCTAATCTTAAAAAACAGGGAGGAAGTTAGGTGTTTTACCGACGGCAGGCTTAAAAAACCAAACAAGGCAATTTTTAAGCCAAGCAAAAACTTAAAACTAGAGAAAAAGGCTGAAAAATTAGGGGAAAAAATGAAGAGAGAAAAAAGCAAGATCAATTAATGAAGATAATTAATTTTAGGCTATTGAAAAAATTATACTGAAGATTTCAAAGATTATTAAATGAAGATAATTGTAAAGAAATGTTTATATTACAAACTAATTCAATAGGTTTGAATATAAACATGGAAAAGATAGAAAAAATCTGCTTCAAGCAGAAGAAAAAAGTTTGGCTTTTAAAAGGCAACTAGAGAAGCAGTTCTTTAAAATACTTAAAAATAGTTGCTGAAGGCAGAAAAACCAAGATAGTTGTTGAAGGCAGAAAAACCAAGATAGTTGTTGAAGGCAGAAAAACCAAAGTAGAAGACCAGGCTTAGAAGAGAGAAGGGTAGAAGGCAAGCAACAGTAGAAGAAAGGCAAGTAGAAGAGAGAAGGCAAGGAAGGAAAGTAGAAGAGATCAAGGCAGGAAAGAAGAAAAGAAGAAAGGTAGATGTGACCTAGAAGAGAGAAGGAAAGGTAGAAGGCATCATAGAAGAAAAAGAAGAGGAAAAAGGTAGAAGAGGAACCAAAGAGAGAGAAAAGGGGGGAGAAAAGCTTTAATTTGTTGTGCTTTTGGACTAACTAGCAAAAAAAGAGGGGATGAAGGACAATGATACTAAATTCCCCAATGCTTGCAGTCTATAGCTTTTTAAGTTGGTGCCAGTGAAGGTGTGGCGTACTTGAGAAAAGTTTGCTTGCTGCAATTTTGTGGGCACTTGCCCCCCCAAAAAAGGACTGTGTTTGGATAGGCTCTTGCTAAGGAGAAGGGAGGTGGTGGGGAAGGAGCTTCCGAAAAACCATACCCGAGGATTCAGATCGTAAACTACGTGGCATGAGGAAAAGGTGGCATTTGTGGCGTCCTGTTGCGGAGATAGAAAGAGAAGCGTTGGAAGGTGAAGGGAGAAAAGAAGGAAGGCAAACCAGCAGATCTCCTGGGAGGAAGAAGCATAGCTATAGAAGGCCGTAGAAAAAGGACCCAGGACCCCTTTGAGGAGGAGGAGGAGGAAGGGAGAAGGAGCGAAGACCTGCTTTGAAGCAGTTGGTAACATCCCATCAGAGGTTTCTGGTCACCTTCTTGTCTGTCCTGGGGTTTCTTTTTCCTTGGGGAGGGCTCTGGGTGTCGCAGGTCTTTTTCCTTGCAGGCAGAAATCGTGGTCTTGTGCTGGGAAGCAGAAAAAAGAGCCGTCTTCCTGAGGTTAGAAGTGCTGCTTTTGCCCTCCTGGTCCCCCGAGAGGTAGCTATAGGCCTTATGTGGTTCTAAGGAACGCATGGGTTGAGTCGAGGAGAGATGCAGCCAGTGGACACAAACCAGCAGGAAAAGAGGAGGAAAAAATAAGGGTGAGACTCAAAGGGTGCCCCATTGTAGCCTTTAGAGGGAGATGGGGGGTCCCCAATCTTGTTGAGTTTTTGTTCCTTCAGGTATGTACATGCATAGCCATATTTGTAAGCCAAGGGAATCCTTTTAAGGATAGATCCAATGATAAAAGGCAAAAAAGAGGACAAATGTGTTGAAATCTTCAGCTTTGAGGAAGAAGGGAGCCCTTTGTTGGGTCCTTTTATGGAGCAAAAGGAAGAACAGGAGGGGAACACAAACAAGCCCAACCCAAGAGGACTTTTCCCCCTTTTAAAATGCTAAGTATACAGTGGGAGAGTGTGATTTAGTGTTGACGGGGAGGGCGGGAGGGTCAACCCCAGCTTCTTTCCAGCCTCTTTGCAGGTACAGTAGCGACCCCTGGTTTAGCAGAGTGGTCCCGCAGGACTATGGCGAGATTCTGGCAAGCGAGGAGAGAGAGCCTAAAATTGGAGATTGTATTTGAGACGTCTCTATTTTCAGCAGAGCTGGCAAGCTAAGTGAAAAGGAGCGAGATCTCATGCGGTTGGTGGTTCCGTGTGTAACGTTGGGTAATGCTGGGGCCGGGTAATGTTTGGGCCGGGTGGGCGTTGGCATCAGAATAACACTGCTCTCTGATTCTTTCTCCAGGAAACCCGTAAGGTTAGGCCTGGGGGACAGTAAGAACACAGAGCTTCTAAGCCTGGATGGGCAAGTAATTCCCAACACTGCACCAAAAGGTGTTCAGTACAACTTAGTTCTTAAAAGAAAATGCAAAGGCATCAGAAAAGTCCCTTTCCAGCTGAAATGCTGTTACAAAGTAGGTTTAAGATCAGTTGAGCTGCCACTCCCACACCCCCTCTAAAGGGGAGGAGAAGGCATGCGGATTTGGGATTTCCAGTGAATGATGGAAAAGGGCTGTTGGGCTTAGGCAAGTGTTGTTAGGGTGGGGTGGAAACATTGTACTTCCGATGCAGTAGCCTGTGGTTTTCTTTTGGCCTTTTTTTCCAGGTACTTAATAGCCTTAAAGGCTTCAGGGAGAAGGAAGGAGCTTATTGAGCCTGGTGGTGTGTGAGTCCTTCTGATGGTAGCTTGTGTAATGTAAATTCAAGTAAGATCCTGCTTTTGATTGTTTCTTCTTGTAAATGAGTCATGGAGCCAAGGAATGACGTATCTGTTGACACCTATCTCTTGTGTAACCGAGTCTGTAACCTACATAAATAACCAGGCAAACTGGTCACAGCAGATGTAAGCCGCGCAACGCTGACCATTAAAAGTGAGCAACCTGTCTTGAATGCACTTAGCTGGAAATGTCTTTTGTCTTGTGTGGGGCGGGTCGTGTGGGGCACAACTCTTGTCTAGACCTTTTTCAGATCCGTCGCCTAAAGGCTGGCCTCTCGAAGCCTGAGAAAAAGTATGGCATCCCATAAGCGGAGGGAGCAGCTCCTTGGGAATGATAAGTAAAAGGCAGAAAATGTCCTATGGCCTCTTGTTTGATGGAAAAAGTACCAGATGTAAAAAGCAATGCAAAAGCCAGGCTCATCCCGGAGTGGGAAAACCCAGCAAATGCCCTAAGCCAGGAACAGGCAAAATTGGAAATATGGATTGATTGAGGAATTGAGAGAAGTGTTAAAGCAAGGAGAGCAATGCCATTTCTACAGTATGGTCTTTAAGTTGAAAGAATCTTCAGGGAAAAATTCAAAATCAGCAAAGATGCTTTCTACTACTACCCAAATCTGTGATGTGAATTATTCCTAAATATGCATGGAATGAAGGAGAGAGGAGAGAGAATAATACAAAGTGATAAAATGTTGGATCGGCTGTCTTGCTGGATTGGAGAGGTGGAGGAGGAGGAGGAGGCTTGTTCTGTGTTGTTTGCCTCAGACAGGTGCTTGGCCCTACTAAGGAGCAGAGGTTGGCCTGCCGTCTGGAGCTGTCTAAACCGACAAATATCCGTGACAGATAAGTGACCCACTTCTATGAGATTGCATGTCAGGGAAAGCTGGGAAATGCTGTTTTCAGGGTTGGGTTGACAAGCTTAGGAGCCCCCAGCCAGCCATTGCATCACACACACACACACACACTGCTTATCTTGGGGTGTGCTGGGTTGCCTGGAGCACCCGCCCCCTTGCCAATCTCCCTGGCCTTGGTTGCCTTGTGTCCATTTTATACATCCAGCTCACTTCATGTGAGGCTGAGGAAGATGCCCAGTGGGCTATGTCCCCCCCCCCCCTTTGGAGCCTGATAAATACTCAGTTACTGATGCTTGTATAATAAAGTTACATAATGGCTTATAATACTCCCTTGTGACACACAAAGATGCCACAAAGTTGCAAAGATGTAAGAGAGGAAACACGCCTTAATAATAAAATGACTCACATTTTGAAAGAATAGGAAGTGCTGTCTTAATTATTATTATTATTTTAAATAAAAGTTGTATTTGTGAATGGTCCTGGGGCGTTTTGGCAGGGTGGGGGGCATTCTTCTCGATCTTTCAGGCACTTTCTTCACGAACCACGTGGTCTTTATTGGACAAGAGCAGAAACTGAGCAGAAGATTTGATTCTCTAAATAAGGCAGGAGTGACTTTGCAAAGCCTATTTTCTTCCCTTCCTCATTCCGCTGAGATCCAAGTGTAGACCCAGGCATTTGGCAGCATAGAGGCATTGTAACTAAGGAAAATGATGTGTATATATACATATATATAACCAAGGGATTTCTAAAATGCTCAAAACTAGACCAGAGGGGGGAAAACACTTTAAGCAGCTTGGGGTAAGTAATAAATATCTTTATGTCTTCCGGCCCAAGAAATGCTCTCTTCCAGAGCTTGAGCCTCAGTGAATTAAGCAAGGCCAGACCTAAATTGATGGAGGATTTTGTTAGTCTCCTTGTCTGTGTCTGCATTTAACTTGAATTCTGTGCTCACCAAGTCTGCCTATTGAGGACTCCGCATGCCCCTTCCATCTGCTTGCATCCATTTCCTGCTGCAGTGCTTGTGGTTCCATCTCTCCCTAGCTAACATTGGGCTGGGGGTGGAAGTAAGGGGGGCAACTGTTGAGTGTTTTATTTCAGAGGCTCCATCCCATAATGGTAGCTGCTAGCTCATCTCTTGTGAAGCTGTCCAGAGCTGATTCTCCTTCTGTCACCCCCTCTGTGCCCATGCGCATCCTACCAAGGCCTACCCAGTGAGTTGCACTTCTATGTATAACAAAAATAGTGATTTTTTTATCTTCTACGTATAACAAAAACTGATTTTTATCTCCTAACGTATAACAAAACGTGATTTTATATAAGCCAGCTGGGGAGGGGGGAGGGCTGACCTGTTTTCTAGCTCTTCTTGTTTTGCAGACCCGAGATAACACTGCCTGAAGCAGATCTGTTCAGTTGGCAAGTAACATGGTGCCGTGTGCGTAGTCTGCTTGTGCAAAGCATATGATGAATCGGCTTTTCTCTTGTGTGGAGTAGTGATTGTTGGAGGAGAGAAACCCCAATGCCTGTGGTTTGAAAGGAACTCTTGGATTTAAAAACCTTGCTTTGTAAACGGTCCTTGTATGAAAGGGGTGCGTTTGTGTGCCGCTTTAGGTAACCTAAGTTCTCTTGTTCCTCTTTGGCAAAGTGGGGAGGAGGGGGGCACTGAAGCCTTTAGTTTCTTCCAGATGCATCTTGAGATCACATTCACACCAGAAAACAAACCTGAAAGCAGTTCTGCCGGCAAGTTCCCCATCACATTTGATCACCTAGCGACTTTTCTTTAGTGCACTGCTTTTGTGTTGGGGGCGGGGTCTCTCCTTGTCTAGTTTCTTAACAGTTGCTCCAAGAACCACCTGACCTTCCAAACAAAGCCAGCTCTTCACGTTCAGCCACAGAAGTCACCCACCTCCGTAAGCACAGTGGCATCATTCAGGATCTCTTTTTCTCTCCCCACTTCCTTTGGTGTTATACTTGTGGGGGGGAGCCCCTTGTCTTCTCGAGATTGCTTTCCACAGATCAGGAGGGGAGGAGAAAATGCCCGACACTCAAGGAGTTCACACGGCAATGGACAAAAAGAACAGGTGAACCATCTTTTCTCTCTTTCCACACCAAGCGTAAGATGGGAAAGGCTTTTGGGGGGGGAGGTTTAACATTGCCTCCCTGTTCTGCTTCCTCAAATTCAGATTTTTGACCCCAGCTTCATGCTGATCTGTGCCATTCAGACTGTTTTCACTTATTTAACAGGTTGGGTTGAGATCCTTGGCGTCTTCATGGCAAGAGGATATCCCCAGCTATGCTTTATTTAAAGCTCTTTAGCCTCGGAGGCCTCTTTCAATAGAGGAGACCAACAAGCCTTAAGCTCTCTGGCCTCCTTTTCTGGTCAATGGCAATTCAGTTGGAAGCAGAACAAATACTAATTTTACCAAAAAAAAAATACAGTATACCCACACAGTGCCCCTTGCAGTAACTCTGCCTAGGGCAGGCAACAATGGCCAATCCATAATAACGAGGCTTATAGCCGTGATGGTCGTAATCTTTGCCTCACGGTCTTCCATTGGCAATGGATAAAAGACCAATGTTGAAAAGGGAGGAGGGCAGGGATTGTGCTGCAACCCGATTTTTCTTGCTAAGCGTTTTCCAGGAACGTAGCTCAGACCACACAAAGCACTGACTCCATAATACTAAAACCTGGATCCTGCCCGTGCTGCTGTTCTCAAGGTAACACATTTAAAATGCCCCATTTCAAACTAGATTTGGTAAATGGCTGTAACTTAAGCCTGTAACTCTTCCCTTGGAAACTAAACAGTTGAAGGAAGGTAACTTTAACTTAACTTTTGAAGGTAACCTTAACTTTTGAATTCTCAGAGCTAACCCCCAATATACTGATAAGTGCTCAGCAGAGATCTCATTTCTAACAAGCCTAATGTTCAATGTTGTCTCTTCAAATAACATGGCTAAGACAGTATATGACTTGTGAGCTGGGGATGCTGGGGTGGGTACTACTTCACTGACTTAGCCAGCCTTTGTGAATTGTGTGTCAGACGGCTTTTGGGGTGGATGTCTGCAACTGTCTGCTAAGATTCTTTCAGGTCGCAATAAACGAAGGTAGAGAAGTGGAAGCTTTATGGAAGAGATTTCATCCTAATTCCAAAAACAAATAAACAAATAAAATGAAAGGTTTTCTTTTCCTGAGAGAACAATCTTGTTTTCTCAGGTTTTGCTTTTCCCCTTGTTGCATTGCCCAAAAAAAGCAAAAGACGCTGGTGGTTGGCACTCCTGGCTTCCGGGACGGGGTTCAAGTCCCTGCGGTGTCCTTGCTTTCCTCAATGCAACTTTGGTGGACTTCTAAGGTCCTGCTGCTGCCAGAGGCATCAACACTAGTTTTGTTTCATACTGTTGTAATTGGTTGCTCTTTTTCTGATTCAAGATTCTATATTAAGAAAAAGACCAGCACCAAGGAACTGCAAAATTTGGGACATAATGCTCTGAGAGGCCCAAGTTTGTATTGTCATTCTAAGATCACACTGTTACTTTGATGGTTGGAAATAAAGTTTGGAGTTACTTGATCTGCATCTTGTATTGTTCTCTTCATTTATCTTTTCTCCCAGTTTGGGACTAGGGTGCATTGAATAAAAAACCAGGGGGGGGGGATCTGAGATCCATACTAAGAAGCCACATTCTATTAATGTCTTTTGGTTTATAAGGTGTATAAATAAAATTTGGGAATTGCAGCCTTGTAGGTATTGGCTCCAGTGTGGCCAGCAGTGAGGAAGGCTTGGGAGGTGCACACAAATTGCAGGAAGAGATTTATTTTCTGAGGAGACCATATGCATGTATCTATAAATATGTGTAACTTCAGAATGGTATGCAACAATAAACATAAGCAAATCATCTGACCTTTTAACCTTTTTGCAAGACTATATAGATAAAACATGGAATGTTTGCTTAATGCCTTGAGAACTGAGGAATCGTCAAGTTGGAAGAGCCGTGCCCAAGGGTCATCCAGTTCAATTCCATTCTGCCACATGGGAAAATATAATAAAATCACTCCTTACAGATGTCCATCCAGCCTCTGCTTTAAAACCCTCTCTTTCCACCTCCTTTGCATTCTCATTGTTTCACATCTAGACCTCTGAAACATATTTCAGACTACGTTTTCACCCATTTCCACTTGGGTAGGAAATCCCCAAATTAAACCCAATTGCTGTAGGTTATATTTCAAAGGAACAAACCTCTGTCAAAAAAAACCCCCAATGGAATTCATGGCCTTCATAAACTGACAGGTAAATTGCAGGCACAGACACACACAAAATAGCATAAGGCCTAAATACCCTAACCAGATCAAGGATAATTCTAAGCAGCTGGCCCAGGTTAGTATTTGAATTGGAGAGTTCCAATGCATACTTTGGTGATGTTAGCTATATTTCAGAGCAAGTAAATGGCAAAACCACATAGGAAAACCCAGTGAACCCACGTAGTCACCTTAAACCCACATGCGACTTGAAGCGTCCCCCAAATACCCTAATGTCCACAAAAGAATCTTCTCATGTCTTATCAAAGGTGGATCTGCTGTTAGAAAGAACCCAACTGCCAGGTGTGCCAGGAACCCCTTTGCGATGATGCGCAATGCGTGATGGAAGGATCTAGCACATCTACTGTTGTGACTCCGTCCCTCGTACATACTGGTCCGACTTTCCAGCAGTCCAAGGAGGTTGAGATAGAGAAGTTGGGAGGAAATTATTATTAAAGGAGGATTTGACACATTATTTAAAAGAGGGAAGACTGTTGAGAACCCTACAGAGACCTTTAGGTTCTATTACATAACCCTAACTGGCCACAAGCCGGTCAACCAAACAGAAATCTATAGCTATTTTTTAAATACCTAGAGAACATAAACAATGTAGTCAATGCTCAGCTGTAGGTAATCGACACAAAATAGAAACATAAGGGAAGAAAATAAGGCCTAAATAGGGTCAGTAAAGCTGATGAGATTTTCCAAAAATCCTCGACTCCACCAAACCAGGCTGATTTTGAATGCCATTTATGAATGCCATTTATGGGGCTCCTTATATGAAACAAGTTCAAGATGGGGAATCCTCTAGCATTTTCCCTTAAAAAGTGATAATTTAGTTTAGATTTTGTGCAAAGTCTCACTATTCACTGTTGGTTGTGGCGGATCTGTTCCTTGAGCATAAAGGAGGAGATCTTTGCCATCTCCTCCTCCCCCAAAAAAGAGATGAGATTGAAAAATAAAGCTTTCTTGCCTCTTCTCTTTGGAGTTATTGTCGTCCTCATCTACTATTTCCACCAAATGGACGTCAAGGTAGGAATCCATGTTTTCTGTAACATTTATGTACAAAACTGGTATTTCCATTTCCTCCAACTGATGTATCTCCTCTGAATGTGACAGTAGGACTCAAATAAGTTTGTGAGTATGTGTGTGTGTATAAACATAGTATTGAAGAAAAATTGAAAATACGTTACTTCACTTAAGCGATCCCTTGTTGTCTGAGTATGATGGCCTTCCAAGTGTACTTGGCGATGGGTACGTAGGTGACTGTGGAGCTCTATTCTTGACCCACACGTTCTTCCACAGTGAAGGCTTTGGATACCAGGTGGAAGGCGTTCCCGGTCAGGGTTGGCTTGACCCGCCTTCCTCTTGACATGTTTCTCCCTTTTGCCTTCCATCTGTGCCTCTTCAAATTCCACAGCACTGCTGGTAACAGCTGACCTCCAGCTAGACCGCTCAAGGGCCAGGGCTTCCCAGTTCTCGGTTTCTATGCAACCGTTTTTAAGGTTAGTTTTAAGGCCACCTTTAAATCTCTTTTCCTGTCCATCAACATCCCATTTTCCATTCTTGAGCTGGAAGTATAACTGCTTTGGGAGACGGTGATCGAGCATTCGGAGAACGTGGCTAATCCAGCGGAGTTGATGGCATAGGAGCATTGTTTCAGTGCTGGCGGTCTTTGCTTCTTCCAGCACACTGATATCTGTTTGCCTGTCTTCCCAAGAGATTTGCAGGATTTTTCGGAGGCAACGCTGATGGAATTGTTTCAGGAGTTGAGTGTGACGTCTGTATACAGTTTGCGTTTCGCAGGAGTACAACAGGGTTGGGAGGACAATCTATATATATAAAAGAGTGATGGCATCAGGGCAGCGGAAAAAACAACAAAACTACAGGCCCCCCAACCTCGAAATTTGACAACACAACCCATCATCCACGGCTCTAGGTTGATACAACAAAAACACAAAAAAAATAAAGTCCTAATTACAGGGAGAGGAATAATAGTTTTTATCCAATTGCTGCCAGTTAGAAGGCTAAGCTCCGCCCACTTGGTCTCCTAGCAACCCACTCAGCCCAGGGGACAGGCACAGTTAGGCCTCACTTAGGCCTTTTTCACAGATTATCATACTTTAACTGGATTATATGGCAGTGTAGACTCAAGGCCCTTCCACACAGCTATATAACCCATTTAGAATCTTATATTATCTGCTTTGAACTGGATTATCTTGACTCCACTGCCATATAATCAGTGTGCATACTAAACATAAAGACTACTATACAACAGACATTCAATACCACCACTAACTCAACAATTTCTCACCAACACCACCAGAAAATGCCACAGCAACGCGTGGCTGGGCACAGCTAGTAGCTTTATAAACAAGCACTTTGGTATCCCTACAGATGTCCCGATTCTCAAAAACTCTCTGCTTTAATTGCAAAAATGCTGCACTCATAGAGCTCAGACAGTGTTGCATTTCAGTGTTGATGTTGACTTTTGTGGAGAGGTGGCTGCCAACGTAATGCAAATGATCAACGTTTTCTAATGTTACACAATTAAGCTGTATTTCTGGCATTGCAGAGGAATTGGCTGGTGACTGCTAGAAGAGCACTTTGGTTTTTGCGATGTTCAATGAGAGGGCGAACTTCTCCTATGCTTCTGCAAAGGCGTTTAGAGTGGCTTGTAAATCTTCTGAATGTGCACAGACTATCTTATCATCAGGAAATTGGAGTTCTATAACGACCTTGGTTTTGGCTTTTGGTCTGCCATCTGTCTGATATATGATTTCCGCTCCAGTGGGAAGCTTCCCATAAACAAGATGAAGTATCATAGTGATGAAGATGGAAAATAAAGTTGGGGCAATAACACATCCCTGTTTGACACCTGAATCCACCTTAAAAGGGGGAATACATCATTCAGAAGTTGGCCTATCCGCTTTCTGGACACCACTTAAACCACTCGATGCTATGGGATCGCGGGAGTTGTTTTTTTATCAGGGTACCATGATTCTACCAAACTTTCAATTAGGGTATAACTAAATTATTTTGTTCACCATTATTTCTAAAGACAAAAGGGAACACTAGAATATGGATTTTTGTTTAACCAAATAAAATGCCTTTTTCTTCTGAATAACCTGCTACTGTAGCATTGTGAATGTCTTGTGTTACTTTTTCCTTGCATGCTCAAGAACATTTCCAGGTTCCGAGTTTTCATGAGGGATGGAGTCGCTGCACTAGTTTTGGGTAAGAATCTTTTCCGTTTTCCTAATCTCATCCAGAAGAAGCAAACTCTATTTATTTATCTATCCCAGGCATGGGCAAACTTTGGCCCTGCAGGTGTTTTGTACTTCAACTCCCACAATTGTGGAAGTTGAAGTCCAAAACACCTGGAGGGCCAAAGTTTGCCCATGCCTGATCTACCGTTATCTATCTAATCATTATTCAGAGTTTTGTTTTTTTAAATCCTTCGATCCAAGATGGCAGGAGCAACGTTTCTTCAAGTGGAGATGCCGCTCTAAGCCAGACTCAGACTCAGACTCAGGTGAAACAGACACGAAAGGAGCAAGAAGTCCAAGAACTGGTGGCCAAACTGGACCGGCACTTCCCCTGGGTGCCTCTGGCTGACCTCAGCACCATCTCCAGTGCTCGCATGAGCTGGGCCAGCTTACTGAACCCCAAGGCGTCCTACTGTTTTGGGGAGCAGCTGATGTTTCAGCTGGACATGTTTGACCACTTGGGACGGAAGAAGCAGCATGGAGGAGACTTCTTGAGGGCCAGAGTCTTCTCGCCAAACCTCAAGGCTGGAGCCACCGGGAACATCCAAGATTATGGCAACGGGACATACTTGGTCCGCTTCCCCTTATTCTGGGAAGGGAAGGTGAAGGTCTCCATCTCGCTCTTCCATCCCAGTGAAGGAGTTTCAGCGCTCTGGGCGGCAAGGAAAAGAGGCTACGACAAAATCGCCTTCATGGGCACCTTCTTGAATGGAACGGCCATGGTTTCAGCCAAATGTTCCTTGGAAAGAACCCCAGAGGCAGAGCTGTGCGAATATCTAGACCGGCGCGACCAAGAGGCCTTCTACTGCCTGAAGCCCAAGAACATTTCCTGCCAAGCCTTCATCCGGCTCAAATGCTCCAACACCAATGTCTCCTACCTCACTTACTTGGAGCAGAGTCTTTTTCAGAGGTATTTGTCCTCTGGTTTCCCCTGATGTTAAGTCCAGTCATGACTGACTCTGGGGGTTAGTGCTCATCTCCATTTCTAAGCCGAAGAGCCGGCGTTGTCCATAGACACCTCTAGGTCATGTGGCTGGCATGACTGCATGAAGCGCCGTTACCTTCCCGACGATGCCGTATCTATTGATCTACTCATATTTGCATGTTTTCGAACTGCTAGGTTGGCAGGAGCTGGGGCTAACAGCGGGCGCTCATTCCGCTCCTGGAATTTGAACCTGGGACTTTTTGGTCTGCAAGTTCAGCAGCTCAGCGCTTTAACACACTGTGCCACCAGTTTCCTATAGAAACCCTCAAATGCAGTGGGACCTCAGTATCCCTGGGGTTGGGGTCCAGGACACAAATTGATGGTTGTAACCCTTTAAATACAATACAAAATGGAAAAACCAATAGATGTGACTATTAGATACAACATGGAATGGCAAAACCAAGGTTTAGAATAATAGAATCCTAAAGCTGAAAGGGATCCCCTCCAAGGCCATCCAGCCCAACCCCAATCTGCCAGGCAGGAAGACACAATCAAAGCCAGCATCTGCATCATAGACTCCTAGAGTTGAAAGGGATCCCCAAAGGCCATCCAGTTCAGCTGTGTTCTGCCAAGCAGGATACCCTCTTGATAGATTGCCATCCATCTGTTCTCCCTGTCCATATATTTCTTGAATTCCACATAAGTTTCCCTAATGTGTTTTGGAAAAACTTTTTTAGAAGCAGGATATTTTCAAGCCATGGATGGTCGATTTATCATGGGTACCTGATAAATCACATGGATTTCTTAGACAGGTAATACCCAAAAATGGTTTGGTCAGCTGCTTTCTCCAAAACAGAACCCCCAGTGTTTTGTATTTGTTGGCAGTTGCCCATCCAAGAACAAACCAGGGCTCATCCTGCTTAAATGCTCTTTTGGTAATGTCTGCCTTGTTATCATCCCAGCAACTCTTCAATCAATCTCTCTCTCTCTCTCTCTCTCTCTCTCTCCCCCCCCCCCCCCCCCGAAGGCCCAAGATTGGAGTTGAAATCCCTAAAAAGTTTGGAGTGATTCACGTTTTACCTTGTAAAAGTGAGTATTGGGCATTCTGACACCTAGTTAAAGCGGTGTCAAATTTATGTGGGTTAAACACACATCCAAGATGGTTGGCAACGTTCATCCGGGTAAGCCCATAAACACCTTTGCCTTCTATTGTCCCCCATTTCCTTTTTGCCAGGTGAGAAGATGACCCTGAAATCTAACAAATGCCCCCTTGGGATGAGCTCCCCTTCACCCAGTGGCTTCTTCTGGCAGAACCAATGGCACCCCGTTTTGTGCACTGTGTCCAGTTACGACAACATGAACCATTTGATGAACACCTGCCTGAAAGGGAAGCTCATTTACCTCCTGGGAGACTCAACGGCGCGGCAATGGCTCGAGTTTCTCACAAGGAATGTGCGCTGTATGTTCACCCTCAGACTATCACTATAGTACTTTTGCCTATGGTTTCTTGTTACCTAAACCCTCACTGCACCCCAATTCTGTTTTTTTCCAATATTAGGATACAGATAGATAGGGCCCAGAAGACCTAAGCCTTATCTACACTGACATATAATGCAATTTAGCCGCATTGAAGTGCATTGTAGGCCAGTGTAGATGAGGCCCTAGAGCAGGGATCCCCAAACTAAGGCCCGGGGGCCGGATGTGGCCCTCCGAGGTCATTTACCTGGCCCCCGCCCTCAGTTTCATAATATAATATATTGTATATACATATAATGTTTATAATAATATTATAATGTAATACAATATAACACTAATAATAATACCATATAATAATATTAATTATATATTTTATATTACATATAATATTACTAATAATATTACAGTATAGTGGTATATTTCAATATAGTGATATATAATGCTAATATTGTGCTATGCTAATAATATAATATATTGTATGTACATATAATTTGTAAGCCACTCTGAGTCCCCTTTGGGGTGAGAAGGGATACAAATGTAGTAAATAAATGCAGTAAATAAATAAATAATAAATAAATAAATTTTAGACTTAGGCTCGCCCAAAGTCTGAAATGACTTGAAGGCACACAACAACAACAACAACAACAATCCTAATTAACTTGACTATCTCATTGGCCAGAAGCAGGACCACACTTCCCATTGAAATCCTAATAAATGTATATTGGTTAAAATTGTTTTTATTTTTAAATATTGTATTGTTCTTTCATGGTTGCTGTTGTTGTTTTTGCACTACAAATAAGACATGTGCAGTGTGCATCGGAATTTATTTGTATTTTTTTTCAAATGAAAATCCGGCCCCTCAACAGTCTGAAGGATTGTGGACCGGCCCTTGGCCTAAAAAGTTTGAGGACCCCTGCCCTAGAGAGGCAGGAAAGAATAGCCATACCTTTATTGCAGGCATGGCCCAACTTCGGCTCTCCTCCACAATTCCCAACAGCCATTGAAGTCCAAAATATATGGAGGAGGGCTGAAGTTAGGCCATGCCTGCCTTATTAGCAGTTTCTTCACTTTCATGGCTTGCCTTGATGTTGTGTCTCTTCTCATCACAGCATTTCGATACCTCGATACCCACGGATTTGGGAAGCAGTCGAACCTGATGGCGGTGGACCTGGGCGCAAATGTCCACATCAAGTGGATCAAGCACCACCACCCACTGATCACTACCTACGAGTACTTGACGACGGACCACGACTATGTGGCCCGAAAGATCGACCGCCTGGCGGGGGACGCCAACACGGCGCTAGTCCTGGCCTTGGGGCAGCACTTCCGCCCCTTCCCCATCCAGCTTTTTATTCGGCGGATGGTCAACATACGGGAGGCTATCCAGCGCCTTTTCCTGAGAAGCCCACAGACTAAAGTGGTCATCAAGGGAGAAAACACACGGGAGCTGGACACAGATGTTGAGCGCTTTGGGGACTTCTATGGCTTTGCTCAGAACCTTGTCCTGCGGGACATTTTTAAGGATTTGCAAGTGGCCTTCATCGATGCCTGGGACATGACCATCGCCTACGGCTCCAACCGGCTCCATCCTCTGGATGACATAGTTTGGAGCCAAATCCGGCTGTTCCTCAACTACATTTGCTGAAGCAGCTAAAGGCCAAAAGGCAACGTGTCTACACTGTAGAATGAATGCGGTTTGGAACTCCCATGGGTCAAGGCTATGGGATCCTGGGGTTTGCAGTTCCATGAGGCACCAATTCCCTTCGGCAGAGAAGCCACAAGACTATGTGCAACTATAAATCCCTTAATTCTGCAGTATTGGGCCACAGCATTGGAAGTGGCATTAGGCTGCGTTCGTTCCACAGTGTAGATGAATCTTTAAGTCAAAGCAAACTTAGAAACTGTGGGATCTACCAAAATTGCCAAGGACAAACAGAAATACACCACAATAAAAAATAAAATGAAAAATACGGGCTGCATTTGGGCACATCTATACTGCAGAAGTAATGCATCTTGAGGCCACTTTAACTGTCCTGGCACAAGGCTATGGGACAATGAGATCTGAAGTTCTATAAGACCTATAGACACCAATCTACATCTTCCAGGATCCCGTAGCATTGGAGATAAAGCGACCTCAAACTGCATTAATTCTACAATGTAGACACACCCCAAGTTTCCAACCTAAAAAAGAAGCTTCTTACTATGCTACCCCCTTATAAAAATATATAGTGTAAAGATAAACAGTATAGATAGATTATATATATATATATATAAACATACAGATATACAGATTACAAATTAAAATAGATTGAAGCATCTGTAGGCTTTCCAGCAACAAACCTCTCGAATCCCTGCCAGAACTAATTTTAAAAAGGGGATGTCTTTTTAAATCCTGGAGCCCCGCCCACCGAAGCCCCACCTCTTTTTATCCCCCCTCCCTCCGGCCAATAAACGGCTAGAGCGGAGCTTCAGTTTGTACCGCCAGGAAGGCCGTTTTAAGACTTTCTGTGCCTTTGCCACTTCCGATTTCTACCGGAACTGGGAACAGGGGAGCCTCTAGCCGGTGAAATCTATAGTATTTTCCCTCCAAGTGTTAGGAGACAAAGTAGGGAAAGGATTTTGGGGGGACACGCCTTTTCCCCTGGAAATGAAGGCCTCTCAGTAAGTAAAAATAAAAATTTTCCACCAAAATTTAGCTGCAGAGTAAGCTTGGGGCCAGAAATATATCAGATTGGGAGGTTTTTGCATTTACAGCCTCTTAGAGGTTTCATAGAAACCTTATATAGAAATAACCCTGGCCTTAATTGGAACTTGTCTTTGCAACGTGTTATTTGAATTGGTTAATTAAACCATCGAAAAGCAAAAGTGCCACTGTCTCAGCCTCTTTATTTTAGGTAAGGAATGTTCAACCTGTATCTTGATTTCCACAAAAAAGCAAGACATAATAAAGTGCTTTAAGGGATTCTAAAAATATATATGAATTGACTGTCTTGTTTAATCCCATTTTAATATACAGTAGAGTCTCACTTATCCAACGTTCTGGATTATCCAACGCATTTTTGTAATCAATTTTTTCAATACATCGTGATATTTTGGTGCTAAATTCGTAAACACAGTAATTACTACATAGCATTACTGCATATTGAACTACTTTTTCTGTCGATTTTGTTGTATAACATGATGCTTTGGTGCTTAATTTGTAAAATCATAGCCTAATTAGATGTTTAATAGGCTTTTCCTTAATCCCTCCTTATTATCCAACATATTCGCTTATCCAACGTTCTGCCGGCCCATTTATGTTGGATAAGTGAGACTCTACTGTATTGTCAAAGGCTTTCATGGCCGGAATCACTGGGTCGCTGTGAGTTTTCCAGGCTGTCTGGCCATGTTCGAGAAGCATTCTTTCCTGATGTTTCGCCCACATCTGTGGCAGGCATCCTCAGAGATAAGGTCTGCTGGAAACTAGTCAAGTGGAGTTTATATATCTGCTGGAAACTAGTCAAGTGGAGTTTATCTGTGGAAAGTTCAGGGTGAGGGAAAGAACTCTTGTCTGTTTGAGGCAGGTGGGCATATTGCCATTGGCCACCTTGATTAGCACTGAATAGCCTTTCAGCTTCAAGGTCTGGCGTCTTTGTTGGGAGATGTTAGCTTGCCCTGATTGAGTCATCTCTAGAATTCCTGTTTTCTTAGTGGTATTCTTTATTTATTGGAATCAAAGAACATGAAAGGCACTGCAAACTAATCCAGCCAGAGAAGTCAGCCATAGCAGAGCACTTGATGAACCAACCTGGAAACAGCTTTAATTGTGTCTTCCTGCCTGGCAGAATCGGGTTGGACTGGATGACCCTTGGGGCTCCCTTCCAACTCTAAGATTCTAACCCTCCTCTCTTCCAGGAGCACCTCTACTGGGGCAAAGGTCAGTTCTAGCCTTGATCCCGGAAAAGACCCGAGCGAAGGAAAAGATGGCGGCCCAAACAATGCAGAAACACCCAAGAGCTTGGAGCCAGGAGCACCTCCAACCAAGCTGTTGAAGTTGTCTTCTGCCAAGCCGGAAGCAAGCAAGGGACCTGCAGTTTGTCTTAAGAATGTAAAGCAAAAGAACGTTGTCTGCTTCACGGTAAGGTTTGCAAGTATGAACCACCTGGCATCATTTTAAAATTATTTTTTTTCTGCCCTGCTTTGTCTTTCAAAAGGTACCCAGAAGTAGATCCGAACAAACAGATGAGTGGCAAAAGTGCAAAAAGGAAGTTAAACGTTCTTGTGTCAATGGTTTGAAAGTCAGACTCTGATCCCGGAGAGCTGGCCTTGGCCAAGTCAGCCTCAGAGGAAGGCAACAAAACTTGTGATGAAACCTACATAATAGGGGTTTTTTTAAAGAAAGAAAGCAGGATTATGATAACCATAATAATAAGTGTCATGGCTTGTAGTCATGTCAATGGGAACAAATGGGGATATGCTTTTTGTGATATTGTTTGTTGTATAAAGGCCATCTGGCAGGGATTCTTAAGGGGGAAATCAGGAAACAATAAAGTGGCAATTGCCCCCAAGATCTTGGGAAGGGAGGACATCACAAGGAAATGAATGTGATTTATGATCCCAGGAGCAACTGGAATTGAAGCAAGTTGTAGGCCTTTTATAAAGCAATGCATTAGGTTGTGTCATATTGTAAGCCTCCTTGAGTCCCCATGGGGAGAAAGACAGGGTAAAAATAAAGTTAATAAGAGAGACCTTCCAGTCTTGTCAAAAAATGCCATGCAATGGTGTCTCTGCTGATTGTTAGCAATAAAGTTCCTTTGGAATCCAAGAGACGGAGCAGCAGTTAGGACACCAAGAATCTCAACAAGAGGTCCTAGGATCTGGGATGGGTTTAGACAAATAAAATCTCACAGACGACTCATGAGGGAATATAGACTAGATAGCTTTTATAGTCCCTTCCAACTCTATTTATCTATGATTATATGATTCCAGACGGAAGCAGGATTGGTGGATGTGACCTCACTGCATTTTCCTCTTGTTTAAGGGTGAGAAGTGTTTGTTTGGTGCCATGTGCCCTTGGCAGCATGATCTCGAGAAATACATTGCCACAAAGCTGCCGGACATTGGAGACTGCTGCATTCTCTTCTCGCTGTTCGGCAAGTGCCGATTTGGGATCACCTGCCGCTTCGGTGGGGCTCACTTGGGATCGAACTTCCAGAACCTGGTCAACGACGAGCTGTGGGCAGTGCATAAGGGGAAGTCGGCCGTGAAGAACCAGCATCTGGATAAGGCTGCTGCAGCGCTGAAGGAGTTTCCGTTTCACAAGTCCTCGGTCTACCTACAATGCATCGTCAAGGCCGCAAGCATGTTGGGGATACCCAATGTTGATTCCAAATGCCATTTGCCACCAGTAATTCCCTCGTTAATGCCCTCCCTGGCTCATCCAAAGAGTTTGGCCTCCCGGGCTGGTTCTGAGAACCTGGCTCAGAAAACAGTTGGTGTCCTGACAGATGAAGACCTTATAAGGCTGAGGCCATGCGAGAAAAAAAAGGTATGAAAGATAGGAAATTGTTCATGTTTTAATCTTTTGTATTGTATATTGGCATCGAATTCTGCCGGATTGTGAGCTGCCCTGAGTCCCTTTGGGTGAGAAGGGCGGGATGGAAATGATGGAAATAAATAGGAAATGGCGCAGACCATTTGGTCCTCACCTGGATGTTTTCACACACACTCCTCTCGTGTCTGGGAACTCATCACAGCCACAAATATTTGCCTTTACTAGAGGTGCCTTACTACAAATAGTAATCCAAGCAGCTGCAATTTGTTTTATAATGGACATTTCCACCAAAGGTTTAAACATATGCAACCAATGCAAAATCCTACAGGTGGCTTTCCCATACCGATTTGGCAGGAAAAGTTCTGATTACACCCCTGCGTTCTCATTTTTCTCCTGTAGCATATAAGTGTCCTGGTTTCTACACACATCCCACTTTCCTCCTTGCACTCCATTAACTTGCAAAGAAGGAAGAGGAGAAGGGTCAGTGTTGTCCTTCTCAATAGACTCAAGTGAAAATGAAATGATTCATTTCAGTGATGTGATAACCATTACTCACCCTGCCCATAACTTGTGAAAGATGAACTGTATGAAGGTGTATTTCATAGCAGGAGAAATGGATGCTTCCTTACATTTGTTGAAAAACATGGCCCTCCTTTAGAGACATGTAGAAGTTGGTTTTACTTTTAGTACCTTATTTCGTTCTCACACCATCTTTTCTGTCTTCCACAGCTGGACTTTCGTGGGAAGCTTTATTTATCCCCTTTAGCAAAGGTAGGTAAGTGCTTGATTTTCTCTCTCGAGTGGAAACTAAACATCCTTCTGATAAAAACCAAGAGTCTCGCCATTTTCTTACTCTGGCGGTTCAATCCATCCACAATCCTCTCCCTTCTCTCGGATTTCAGTGGGGCAACCTCCCCTTTCGGAGGATTTGCAAGCGGTTTGGAGCAGACATCACCTGCAGCGAGGTCATTTCCTCTCAAGATTTGTGCCAGGGGGATCTGGAGAAGTGTGCAGAATTCTTCCACCGCCATGAATCGGAAGACTTTTTTGGCATCCAGGTAGCTCTAGAACCTGAGCCTTGCTACTCCCATTTGCCCTATGCAATCCCTTTCAAAATGGTGACAGGAAGCAATATCCATCACTTCCTTCTTCTATTTTGAGAAAAACTAGATAGGAAGATAAAACTATTTGAGGTTATTTGGAGTTCTGGGATATGTGTGGGGGCAGGATAAGGGATTCTTTTCACATTGGATTTTTTCTGGCTCTGGCCAGCCAATCCAGAGTTTGTTTCTTTCTTTGGTTGTAAACCTGGTTCTGCTGAAGTAAAGTAAGACAGTGATTCCTTAGGACTGCCTTTTCTGATGGGATTGTTGCTTGGGGTTGCATGATTTGCTTGTGTGGGCTGGTTGTTTTGTGAGTTTTCCTCTATGACCCTGCAGGTAGAAGGTTCAGCTCCCGAACACATGGTCAAATGCGCAGAATTCCTCAATGAGAGGATCCAAGTGGATTTTGTGGACATTAACGCTGAAGGTCCCGTGTTGTTTGAAAAGGTATGGCAATGGTTTATTTTCTTGTCTTATGTGAAGGTAGAAAACCATCAGGCAGACCTTTGAAGGTTGCCTTTGAAGACGGCCCGGAAATTACAACTAGTACAGTGTTCGGCAGCCAGGCTTCTAACTGGAGCGAATTACAGGGCGCGTTCAACGCCTCTGTTTAAGGAGCTTCACTGGTTGCCATTTACTTTCCGGGCCCAATTCAAGGTGCAGGGTATCACCTACAAAGCCCTAAACGGTTTGGGACCCACCTACCTTAGAGACCGCATCTCCCTCTATGAACCCACACGTTCTCTTCGCTCGTCGGGGGAGGCCCTTCTCTCGCTCCCACCACCCTCACAGTCGCGGTTGGTGGGGACGAGAGAGAGGGCCTTCTCAGTCATGGCCCCCCGGCTTTGGAACTCTCTACCTAGAGAATCAGGCAGGCCCCTACCCTCCTCTCCTTCCGGAAGAGCTTAAAAACCTGGCTATTCCAAAAGTCCTTCGATGTTTAGTTGTTGCTGGATTGATCTATCTGTCCATTCCATAATAGTCCCACTGTTGTTGTCTTGCCATTTTATACCGCACTTTATTGTCCATTCAACTTGAGATTTCCTTTTCTCATTTCGTAACACTCTGCATTTCGCCTGGGATCTACGAATTAGTCTCCTGTTTTTAACACTGTATCCTGCTTGTTGATTTTAATGATTGTTTTTATTGATGTTGATGTTTTTTACTGGGATAATTGTTTTATTGCTTTGTTACTGTTATTTGTTTGTTTTATCGGGCCTGGCCCCATGTAAGCCGTCGCGAGTCCCTTCGGGGAGATGGGGCGGGGTATAAAAATAAAGTTATTATTATTATTATTATTGATCCTTTCACTGTACCTCAGGAAAGGAGAATGTGGCAGAGTTGATCACTTAGGAGTATTTGGCAAGCGGGGGTAAGAAAATGTGTGGGAGGTGATCCAGAGGCCATAGAAATAGCCTGGGAGGGCACAACTGACTCAATAGTAACCTAATTATACTATGTGTGAAGAAGACAGATACAGTCTCACAGTAAAGCCGTCTCAAGTCCCCATGGGGAGAAAGGGTATATATAAAGTTAAATAATAAATAAGAAAATGCATACCTTTGGTGTGTCATTAAGCTTGGGCAGGGGAGGGAGAGCCTTGCATGCAAACTTTGTCAGGAATATGTCTATATTCTTGTTTCTCCTGGATGTTTATGGCAATGAATCAACATGATGAATAGTGAATAGTCTTTTGGGTGGGCAACTGTTTGATAACAGACAGATTATTCAAAGTGGTGCCCTTATCGTGGTGATTTTTTTCCCTTGGATTTGTGGGATAGTAGTAAGAAGACAATCTTTTCAAAGTGTCTCTCCTTTTTTTACTTTTCCAGGGCAGTGGCTCTGCCTTAATGATGCATCCCAACACGTTTGAAAACATCGTTCGTGGCATGGACTATGTACGTTGGGCAGCTGGGCAGAGAACTCTCCTATCCTACTTTGCAGATGGATGTTATCTGCACACGTGTCCCCTTCAGCCAGGGAAAGGAAATGGGTTATTTTCTGCTTCTTTGAAGCATCAAATTGGTTCCTGACACATCACATTGCATTGTGTTTCTCTTGTTGCCAGGTGTCGAACGTTCCTATAACAGTGAAACTGAGGAGCGGCATATCCCTGGATGAGAATCTGGCTCACACCCTCATCCCCGATCTCCATCGTTGGGGAGCCGCTATGGTCACGGTATAGTAGACCCTCCCCCGTCTTTTTTCTCAGGGCTCCTTTGAGTTTATGGGTTCTTATTGTCATTTGCTGTCAAAATCAGCTCCAGCCCACAGCAATGTTACTGCTATTTCTTATCCACTTTTGTGGTCAAGGCAAGGCACGATTTGGATGGATAAAACACATAGCATTTGTTCAGAAAATTAACCATGTCTCTTACATAAACGTATGAAACTAATGTATCTTAAAACAACCCATCTGTACTTGAAAATCCATCATTTAGAAATCTGAAATAGAATTGTGTACACAATCTAAAGTAGCTGACAAACCATTAAAATAACAAATTGTACAATTTTTTTTTAAAAAATTAAATACAATTTAAAAATTAAATACCAATTGGGTTGAAAACAGTTTGTAGTTAGTTTCATAGTAAGATTTAAAATGGTTTTACTCTACTTTGTTCATGCTGTTTAAATGGGGGGGGGGGGTGTTTTTGTTGTAATTTTAGGTCTTTTTTTGTAAACTGCCTCAAGTCCCAATGTGGGAGGAAGGTGAGATGAAAATAAACTGAGGGACAAATGGTTGGAAAAGATATCTGTAAAAGCAATTAAAACACAGCACAAGCCCATAAGGGACCTCCAGGGACCTCTCTTTTCAACAGTCCTGAAAGTTTCCTCCATATGGTGCCTTCCTTTTGTCATCCCTGCTGCGTTCCAATTCACCAAGCATTCCCCAAAAAGTCACAGATCCAAAGTACACCAATTAAAATATTGAAAGCTCAAATGCAGATAATTATATGGCCTAATTTGATACTTCTGACCCTCTCAGCTTCACGGACGGGTAAAAGAATCCACATTTCGATCGCCAGCAGACTGGAACTACATATCACACTGTGCCCAGATTGCCAAACCAATGCCTCTTTTCGGTAAGCCATGTTTTTATCGCCTTTTCTTCCTCTGCATTGGTTGGGCTGAGGCACGGCAAAGCCGTGCCCAACTGCTCTTCTCCATAGATTCGTAGAGAAAGGCCATAATAGTCAAATCTGCAAATAGCCCAGTCCTCAAAAGTCAAAATAACAAATGTGGAATGCTGGCAGAATATGTATTTTAAAACGTGTGACGAATATATTTTAGTATAGATGTTCCAACTTCTATGAATACTGTCTATAGAGGAGTCTGAGGTCTCAAAGCAGAATTGGACTCACTTCCTTAACTATATCATGGTCCTAATTTTAGAGCAGATAATATGATTCCATTTTGCGAATGAGCTTTTTCATAACAGGAAGTGTTTGCATTTTCTGCTGAGCCCATCTTTCTTCCCTTTCTTGTGATCCAGGATGTGGAGATATTTTCTCCTTTGAAGATGTCTTAAAAGCCAAGCAAACTGGCGTTTCGGGGGTCATGATTGGAAGGCAAGTATTTTTTCCTTTTCTGTAATAGGAGTATCCTGACACAGGACAAGTGTTTGTTCAAAGCCTTTCATATCATGGCACCATTCTGTGTTACATTGAATTGTTTGTAATTTTTCTTATGCCTCCCAAGTCTTTGCTTTGGTCTCAGCGACATCAGAGAGATGTTCGGTGAGGACTGGGCCTTTTCGGTGTTTGCTCCCATCTTCTGGATCTCTCTCTCTCTCTCTCTCTCTCTCTCTCTCTCTCACATCACTTCTCAGGGGCGCCTTGGTCAAGCCATGGATCTTCACTGAAATCAAAGAGATGCGGCACTGGGACATCTCTGCCCAGGAACGGCTGGACATGCTCAAAGAATTCACGGACTACGGCTTGGAGTATTGGGGGACCGACACAAACGGTGTGGAGAAAACCCGGGCTGCCCTCGTGCAGTGGCTACAATTCCTCAGCAGGTAACAAAAGCTCAGCGAACCCCACCGAATTATATAGAAAGCTGGGCCCAGTTTGGTTGAACAGCCTTGATTTATAATTGAACTATATAATACGATTCCTGTATTTACAGATGATGCAGGATTTGGCAGGGATGTGCAAAACTGCTGGTACACTGATACTTTGAATTAAGAATTTAATTTGTTCCATAACTGGGCTCTTAACTCAAATTGCTCTGATCTCAAATCAGAGTTGCCCATTGAAATGCTATTAATTGGTTCTAGCCCTCCAAAACACCCCCACCATTTTTGTTATGTGTTTTGAATTAAGAAAATGTACTTTAAAAATCACAAATAATGTATGAATGCACATTTACATGGAACAATAAAAAAGAAAGATCAACTTTAAAATGGTAGAAGCATAAAGTTATGGCACAATGGTAGAAGCACAAAGTAGTTGCAAGAAAGCACAAACGAAGAGCCAGAAGCATCCTCTTCTTCATATTGTACTCATTCCAGCCTCCCTCTCTCTTGCTCTCTCCCTTCCTCTCTCTCTCTCTTCATGGAACTAAACATACCAGGAATAAAACCACAAAATCAACTAACCCAAAGTTCCTCAAGAACAAGAATAAAGCATACTGCAATCTCCAGAAGTGGACAAGAGTATAAGGCACAGAGGCGTCCTTTGAAGCCCTAAAGCCCTCGCTCTTAACTCAAAATGCTGCTCATATGTCAAAGTGAAAACCGGGCCAAGCGACTGCTCTAATCTCAAAATGCTCTTAAATCGAGATTCCACTGTAGTAGCAAACCTTATTGTGGAAAGAATACTGTAGAGCAGGCCTCTTCAATCTGCAACCCTCCAGGCATTTGGGCCTCTGACTCCCCCAGAAGGCCCAGCTTGTGCAATGGCCAGGAATTCTGGGAGCTGAAGTCCAAAGCACCTGGAGGGCTGCAGATTGAAGAGGCCTGTTGCATGTTAAAGTATGGGTCCTGATCCCAAACGGGGTCCCCTTAAAAAAAAAACAAATGACATGCCTAAAACCTCAGATTTTGGACTCTGTTGCAAAAACAAACAAACCCCAGTTGCACTGAGCATACAATTTTCCTGTCGTTTTTCTCCTTTCTTTTGGGCAGGTACATCCCTGTTGCGTTACTGGAGCACCAACCTCCAAAATTCGGCAACAAACCTCCTAATTCTTTGTCTGGAGACTACTTGGAAGTCTTAATGTCAAGCAGAAAGACGAAGGATATGGTGAAGATCAGGTAAAAAAAGGGGGGGGGGGTTCCTGGCATCTCCACTTTCCCCTTTTTTGTGGGTGAGTTAAGTGTCTTGTGTGATTTCCAAATAGCCTCCAGAGAACATGCTACAGCAGCCATCATCTTGGCATTATGGTAACTTATGGTAACTCCATCTCTGCCATTTCATTCACCTGAATCTTTGGAGAAATGGCCTCCTTAAGGAAGTTGCTAGGCTATCAGGAGATTCGATGGCATGCTTCCCGCACAGAGTTGCATTAGAAGACCTACCAAATTCCTATAATAGAATCGGAGATGGAAAAGACCCCAACCCGATTCTGCCATAAAGGAAAACAGAATCAAATCAACCCCAACAGATTGCTATCCTGCCTCTTCCAATCAATATTGGAAGTCAGGTAATGGTGTTTCATTATATTTGTTGTTTCAGGTCCATAGATACAGATATGAAGACCTCGCTGTTTAGATTTAAAGCATTAGGAGGAGGGGCATTCTGTCCCGTAACAAAACCATAGACAAGTAAAAAAAAAACACATTCCAATACTTTCTTTTTGGCTTGTTCTTTCTAAGGTTCTCCTTTTATAACAAGGGGGAAAATGACTTGTTGTCATTGCTAACACCATGCCTGGTATTGAAAAACAGTTTGTACATTAATATTTTGCTCTTACCTTCTTATTGTGTCACCTTCTTGCAGCGAGATGTTTTTAGGTCCAGTCTCATCTGACTTCAACTTCTCATGGATGCAATATATGAACAGCTATGAGCTGCAGCAGGACAGAAGGCAAATGGTTTGTAAGCTGCTCTGAATCCCCTCCGGGGTGAGAAGAGCAGGATATAAATGTAAGTAAATAAATAAATAAGAATGGAGTGGCAAGCAAATGAAGCTAGAGAAACTCCCTTAAGACTAGGCCACTAGAGGGGGGAGCAAATGAAGCCCCAGAAATGATACCCTAAAACAGGAGTCCTCAAACTTTTTAAGCAGAGGGCCGGTCCACAATCCTTCAGACTATTGAGGGGACGAATTATCATTTGGAAAAAAATACAAATTCCTATGCACACTGCACATATCTTATTTTCAGTGCAAAAAATAACAATGAAAGAACAATACAATATTTAATAATAAAAACAATTTTAACCAACATAAATCTATCAGGATTAAAATTGGCAGTGTGAGCCTACTTCTGGCCAATGAGATAGTCAAGTTAATTAGAATTGCCTAGCTCACATTGGACTACTTTCCTTGCCAGAAGGTAATGGGGGACATTCCTGAAATCCAGATACCCTACATCAGGGGTCCTCAAACTTTTAAAACAAAGGGCCGGTCCACAATCCTTCAGACTGTTGAGGGGCCGAATTATCATTTGGAAAAAAACGAACAAGTTCCTATGCACACTGCACATATCTTATTTGTAGTGCAAAACAACAACAATGAAAGAACAATACAATATTTAAAAATGAAAACAATTTTAACCAACATAAACCTATCAGGCTTTCAATAGGAAGTGTGTCTGATTCTGGCAAATGAGATAGTCAGGTTAATTAGGATTGTTGTTGTGTGTCCTCAAGTCATTTCAGGCTCTGGGTGAGCCTAAGTCTAAAATAATTTATTTATTCATTTACTACATTTATATCCCACCCTTCTCACCCAGAAGGGAACTCAGAGCAGCTGTATGTACATACAATATATTATTAGCATAGCACAATATTAGCATTATATATTACTATATTGAACTATACCACTATACTGTATTATACCGTGTTTCCCGAAAATAAGACAGTGTCTTATATTAATTTTTGCTCCCAAAGATGCTCTAGGTCTTATTTTCAGGGGATGTCTTATTTTTCCATGAAGAATTCACATTTATTGTTGAACCAAAAAAATGAACATTATATACCGTACAATAGTTGTCATCACAAACCAGCGTAACCAGACAAACTGTGAATCCTATCAATAATTTATTACTACCATTACTTCCATGTACAACAATCTATGGTACGTACATTTATCAATCCTGCATGCTCTGGTGTTCTGTTCAGCGGACATGTTTCCAAACAAAAACTTTGCTAGGTCTTACTTTTGGGAGAGGCCTTATATTTAGTAAGTCAGCAAAACCTCTACTAGGTCTTATTTTCTGGAGAGGTCTTATTTTAGGGGAAACAGGGTATGTAATATATAACATATAATTAATTTTATTATATAGTATTAGTATTATATGATTAAAACTGATATAGAATATATTATAAATGAGGGCGGGGGGGCAAGTATATAACCTTGGAGATCCGCATCTAGTCCCCGGGCCTTAGTTTGGGGACCCCTGGTATTATTATTAGTATTATACAATTAAAACTGATATAAAATATATTATAAATGAGGACGGGGCCCAGGTATGACCTTGGAGGGCCGCATCCCGTCCCCGGGCCTTAGTTTGGGGACCCCTGGTATTATTATTAGTATTATACGATTAAAACTGATATAAAATATGAGGCTGGGTGCCAGGTATATGACCTTGGAGGGCAGCATCCGTCCCCAGGCCTTAGTTTGGTGAACCCTGGTATTATTATTATTATACAATTAAAACTGATCTAAAATATATTATAAATGAGGGTGGGGGCCAGGTATGACCGTGGAGGGCCACATCCGTCCCTGGGCCTTAGTTTGAGGACCCCTAGTATTATTATTAGTATTATATGATTAGAACTGATCTAAACTATATTATAAATGAGGGTGGGGGCCAGGTATGACCGTGGAGGGCCACATCCGTCCCTGGGCCTTAGTTTGGGGACCCCTGGTATTATTATTAGTATTATATGATTAAAACTGATCTAAAATATATTATAAATGAGGGTGGGGGCCAGGTATGACCGTGGAGGGCCACATCCGTCCCTGGGCCTTAGTTTGGGGACCCCTGGTATTATTATTAGTATTATATGATTAAAACTGATATAAAATATATTATAAAGGAGGACGGGGGCCAGGTATGACCTTGGAGGGCCGCATCCCATCCCCGGGCCTTAATTTGGGGACCCCTGGTATTATTATTATTATACGATTAAAACTGATATAAAATATATTATAAATGAGGGTGGGGGCCAGGTATGACCGTGGAGGGCCACATCCGTCCCTGGGCCTTAGTTTGGGGACCCCTGGTATTATTATTAGTATTATATGATTAAAACTGATATAAAATATATTATAAAGGAGGACGGGGGCCAGGTATGACCTTGGAGGGCCGCATCCCATCCCCGGGCCTTAATTTGGGGACCCCTGGTATTATTATTATTATACGATTAAAACTGATATAAAATATATTATAAATGAGGGCGCGGGCCAGGTATGACCTTGGAGGGCCGCATCCGTCCCCAGGCCTTAGTTTGGGGACCCCTGGTATTATTATTATTATATGATTAAAACTGATATAAAATATATTATAAATGAGGGCGGGGGGGGGCAGGTATATAACCTTGGAAGTCCGCATCCGGTCCCTGGGCCTTAGTTTGGGGACCCCTGGTATTACTATTAGTATTATACAATTAAAACTGATATAAAATATATTATAAATGAGGGCAGGGGCCAGGTATGACCTTGGAGGGCCGCATCCGGTCCCCGGGCCTTAGTTTGGGGACCCCTGGTATTATTATTAGTATTACGATTAAAAGTAATACAGTAGAGTCTCACTAATCCAAGCTAAACGGGCCGGCAGAAGCTTGGATAAGCGAATATCTTGGATTATAAGGACTGATCAAGGAAAAGCCTATTAAACATCAAATTAGGTTATGATTTTACAAATTAAGCACCAAAACTTCATGTTATACAACAAATTTGACAGAAAAAGTAGTTCAATATGCAGTAATGTTATGTTGTAATTACTGTATGAATTTAGCACCAAAATATCACAATATATTGAAAACATTGACTACAAAAATGGCTTGGATTATCCAGAGGCTTGGATAAGCAAGGCTTGGATTAGTGAGACTCTACTGTATAAAATATATTATAAATGAGGCTGGGGGCCAGGTATGACCTTGGAGGGCCACATCCGCTCCCCGGGCCTTAGTTTGGGGACCCCTGCCCTTCAAGGCCTTCCCTGTATCTACTCTTAATGCCCAGACTACTAAGAATGGAGTGGCAAGCAAATGAAGCTCTAGAAAAACCCTTAAGACTAGGCCATTAGAAGGGAGAAGGGGCAAATGAAGCCCCTGAGGCGATACTTTAAAACGTGAGGTAAATATCCAAGTGATTTCACTCTGTTTTGACAGCCCTCACAAGGGCTTTTTCTCTTCCCTCAGTCGAGGCCTGTTCTCCCTTTTTTTGCCGCCATTTTTTTTTCCTCAGGCAGAGATTCTTCTTCTCGAGGAAATTCAAGAACATCCTCCTTCATGTCTCCTCAGCGCTCGACTGACGAGAATCCCGCGCGGCGTGATGTCCTCAGCGTCATTCCGCGTGGCCACGCCCCCTCGGCTAATCTAACCAATCGGATTGAACCAGCTGCTTCAATTTCATTGGCCGCCGCTTCCCGCTCAGCCCAAGCGCCCTGGCAAAATGGCGGCCGAATGTTTTGCTCCTTTCTGTCATCCGTGGATCCCATTTTGGGTCTTCATCTTGCCCTTTTGGGGCCTTCTTGAAACATGCCTTCTATGCCATCATTCCAGCCGTTGATAAAGATGGTGACTAGCCTTTTGTTCATTTTATTTATAGCAAACCTTTTTTTCCCATTCAGTAAACCATAACAGCCAAATCCTATAATCTGGACAACACCTCCCAACAAAGGATCCCCCCAAATATGAATGTTGCAGTTGGCCAGTTTGATTGAATGGCCTTGCAGCTTCAGATCCTGGTTGCCTCCTGCCTGGGGGAATCCTTTGCGGGGAAGTGTTAGCTGGCCCTGGTTGTTTCTTGGCTCGAATTCCCCTGTCTTCTGAGAGTTGTTCTTTATTTATTGTCCTGATTTTAGAGGGTTTTTTAAAATTGTGTTCATTTTCATAGTTCCCGCCTTTCTATTGAAAATCTGCCTCTTTTCTCATCTGCTAGACTGATAAATTTAATTAGACAGATGAATGAATACATTAATAAACATAGACAGATGAATGAATACATTAATAAAGATAAGAAAAAACTAGTACAAGACGATGTACCAATGGTACATCACGCAACAAAAACTGTCCAAATGCTATAAAAATCTATCTGATAACTGCAGGCTTTGAAGCTGCAAGGCCGTTCAATATACAATAGAGTCTCACTTATCCAAGGTTCTGGATTATCCATTGCATTTTTGTAGTCAACGTTTTCAATATATCGTGATATTTTGGTGCTAATTCCCCCCCAGGCAGGACGCAGCCAGGCTTTGAAGCTGCAAGGCCGTTCAATATACAATAGAGTCTCACTTATCCAAGACTCGCTTATCCAAGATTCTGGATTATCCAATGCATTTTTGTAGTAAACGTTTTCGATATATCGTGATATTTTGGTACTAAATTCGTAAATACAGTAATTACAACATGACATTACTGCGCATTGAACTACTTTTTCTGTCAAATTTGTTGTATAACATGATGTTTTGGTGCTTAATTTGTAAAATCATAACCTAATTTGATGTTTAATAGGCTTTTCCTTAATCCCTCCTTATTATCCAAGATATTCGCTTATCAAAGTTTCTGCTATCCTTTTTAGCTTGGATAACTGAGACTCTACTGTATGTATTTTATTCTGTATTATTGTATCTATCTGGGCTTGGCCCCATGTTCGGGGGGAGATGGAGGCAGGATACAAAAATAAAATTATTATTATTATTGCTGTTGTTGTTGTTATTGTTGTTATTATTAGGGTGAGAGTATTGTATTTGTAGCAAACCTTTTTCCCTATTCAGGAAACCGGAACAGCCAGATCATATAATCTGGTTAACACATCCCAACAAAGGATTTCTCCAGGCAGGAAGTAGCCAAGCTTTGAATCTGCAAGGCCATTCAATGCTAATCAAGTTCGCCAATGGCAACATTCACACTTGCCTCCAACAGACAAGAGTTCTTTCTCCCACCCTGGACATTTTTCCACCAATATATAAACCCCACTTGCCTAGTTTCCAATAGACCTCACAGCCTCTGAGGATGCCTGCCATAGATGTGGGCGAAACGTCAGGAGAGAATGCTTCTACAGCATGACCATATAGCCCGGAAAACTCACAGCAACCCAGTAATTCCACCCATGAAAGATTTAGTTGAAAATTAGTTGATCTTTTTCTTAATGAGTTCATAGGCTCATTAAACAGGAATAAATAGAGCTGTGAGATATAGATGAGGATGCCGTTGACCTCAATTATAGGATAATATTTGGAAAGTCCTGCTTTCTTCTCGCTCTCCGAAACAAATCCCAGGACACTTAAAGCCCTTTTTTCCTATCCTTGGGGATAATAGTCATAGTCTCTGCCCTTCACCTCCCTTGGGCTTCTATCTCTCTCTCCTTCCAAGGTTTGTAACTGGGCCAAGCTGCTCAGAAGATCCTCGGAGGATTAGCAAGTAAAGCTTCTTGTGAAGAAGGAAGAAGCAGCGCCTGTTTCCTCTCCTGTGCCAGACACCTGCAAGGGTTTCTCTCTCAAGGAATGGCTGGAATGAAAAGATCCCAAGCACCATCTACACTGCAATATAATGCAGTTTAATTGCATTGCACTGCATTATATGGCCAATGTAGACTCATATAATGCAGCTTAATTGCAGTGCATTGAACAGCATTATATGATCAGTGCAGATGTATATAAGGCTGCTTAATTGCATTGCATTATATGACCAGTGTAGACTCAAAATGCATCTTAACTGCATTGCACTGCATTATATGACCAGTGTAAACCTATATTATGCAATTTAATTGCATTGCACTGCATTTTATGGCAGAGTAGACTCTTATAATACAGCTTAATAGCATTGCAGGGTCAGTGTAGACACATATACTGCAGCTTAACTGCACTGAACAGCATTATATGGCCAGTGTAGACTCAAAATGCATCTTCACTGCATTGCACTGCATTATATGGTTATAATCATGCAACTCAATTACACTGCACTGCTTTATATGGCCACTGTAGACCTATATTGTGCAGCTTAACTGCATTGAGCATTATATGGTAGGTATAGACTCATAATGCATCTTAACTGCATTGTATGGCCAGTGTAGACCTGTATAACGCAGCTTAATTTTATTACACTGCTTGATATGGCATTATAAACTCATATAATGCAGGTTAGTATAGACTCATAATGCAGTTTTAATTGCATTGAACGGCATATGGTCAGTGTAAACCTATATAATGCAGCTTAATTGCATTGCACTTCTTTACATGGCATTGTAGACTCATATCATGCAGCTTAACTGCATTATATGGTTCGTATAAACTCATAATGCAGTTTAATTGCATTGAACTGCATTATATGGTCAATGTAGATTTATATAATGCAGGTAAATTGCATTGCACTGTATTATATGGTCAGTGTAGATTCATATAATGCAACTTAACTGTATTGAACTGCATTACATGGCCAATGTAGACCTGTATAATGCAGCTTAATTGCATTGCACTGCATTATATGGTCAGTGTAGACTCATATAATGCAGCTTACCTGCATTGAACAGCATTATATGGTCAGTGTAGGCTCATATAATGTATTATAATTGTATTGCACTGCATTATACGGCATTGTAAACTCATATAATGCAACCTTACTGCATTATATGGTTAGTATAGACTCATAATGCAGTTTAATTGTATTGAACTGCATTATATGGCCAGTGTAGACCTGTATAATGTAGCTTAATTGCATTGCACTGCATTATATGGTCAGCGTAGAATCATAATGCATCTTAACTGCATTGGATTTCATTATATGGCTAATGTAGACCTATATCATGCATCTTAATTGCATTACACTGCATTATATGGTCAGCGTAGAATCATAATGCATCTTAACTGCATTGCATTTCATTATATGGCCAGTGTAGACCTATATCATGCATCTTAATTGCATTGCACTGCATTATATGTCTGGGTAGAATCATTATATGGCACTATAGATGGGGACCCAACCTTGAAGCTCCCATAGCCTTGACTCTCAACATTTCCTCTCCCAAAAACCATGTGCCTTTTTGCTTAACAAACACACAATAAGATCGAACAGGTTTTTTATTGTTGAATCCTCATTGTTCATTCATGAAGAAGCACAAGAGGGTTAGAAAGGATTTCTCCTTGTGCCCAGGAGGCCATCGAATGACGACAGTAGAGATTGCAGTCCAGATGGGATGGATCCATTCTTCCACATCTGTCTCAAGCAGCGGAGCCGAAGTGGGTTCTCCACGTGGCAATATTGTGCTTTTCCTGGGTCACTTTAAGGGAGTTTGTTGCCTGAAGTTTTTTACCATGTCAGAAGCAACTTGAGAACATACTGCAAGTTGTTAGGGAGTGAATATAGCGGAACTAGCAGTGTCCAGTTAACACCATGTGCAAAAGACTCAGACCAGGCAGAGGAATTGAAAGAACAAAAGGAACTTTACTTGTTGAGTTGAAGTTAAATAAACAGTTCAGCAATCGTACAATGTCCTTGTAGTTGCATAGGATCAATAACTAATCAATCAGCATTCAATATATCCAGCATAGCATATTTAAACTGCTACTTGACCGTAGCTAGAGAGCCTGTCTTTTCTGTGCTCTCCTTGGAAGGCCAGATTCCCAACTGACAAACTCAGCCATCTGCCAGCAAACAGATACATTGTTTGAGGCGTGGCTTTGCCTCTGCAAAGCTGAGCTCTTTTGCAGAGATCTTTTGGAAACAACTTTGCAAGGATTTCTTTACACACACACATAGCAATTTCGCGCAATACAAGTCGCTTCTGGTGTGAGAGAATTGGCCGTCTACAAAGACGTTCCCCAGGAGACATCCGGATGTGTTACCATCCTGCTGGGAGGCTTCTCTCATGTCCCCGCAAGCTTGAGCTGACAGACGAGAGCTCACCCCATGTCGCGGATTCAAACCAGCAAACTTCAGGTCAGCAACCCAACCTTCAGGTCAGCAGTCCAGCCGGCAGAAGGGTTTGACCCATTGACATAAGGTGTATCTACACTGCCGAATGTATGCAGTTTGGCATCACTGTAACTGCCACAGTTCAAAGCTATGGAATCCTGGGAGTTGTAGTTTTACAAGTTCTTTGGCCTTCTCTGCCAAAGAGTGCTGGTGCCTCAGCAAACTACAGATCCCTGGATGCCCTGGGCAACTTCTCTGTAGACAGCCAATTCTCTCAAACCAGGAACGACTTGCACAGCAACCCTTTGACTTGCAGTATGTTCTTAAGTTGCTTCTGACACACAAAATAAAAATTCCAGGTATACTTTCAGCAGAACCAATGGAGTTAAGATTTGCAATTCGTTTTCCGACCGACCAAATAATATTGTGCTTTTCTGATTGCATTTTCTGCACCAATGCCATTTTTAAAATTTTAAAAAATTGTAGTTTGTCCAAAGTCTGCATTCACTGTAACCTTTCAAGTGGCTTAATATTTGGAATAACCTTTTAATTAACACTATAGTATAGCACAGCTTTCATTTAAACTGAAAAGCTTCCAGTTTTATGGGGGGGGGGGGGGGGGGGAGGTCCATTTGAGGCTGTTTCCTTTTGAAATGGGGATCTCTTTACCTAAAAATCCCATCCCTCATACAGAAAAGGAGCGGAAGAATAATTACATATTGCATTTTAGCTGCATTCTCCAGTTACTTAAATACTTTTTAAAAAATATATTCAGAAACATGTGGTTCTAAAGGCCTGGTTTTTGCGACCCAGACCTCTTTTCTGACAAAATAAAAATAGAAATTGTCTCCCTTGGGAAGTTCCAGAAGCCAAGAAGTCATATACATATTTATATACTGGATTACTGTGAGTTTTCCGGGCTGTCTGGCCACGTTCCAGAAGCATTCTCTCCTGATGTTTCGCCCACATCTATTTCAGGCATCCTCAGAGGTTGTGAAGTCTGTTGGAAACTAGGCAAATGAGGTTTATATATCTGTGAAATAATGTCCAAAGTGGGAGAAAGACCTCTTATCTGTTGGAGGCATGTGTGAATGTTGCAATTATCCAGCTTGATTAGCATTGAATGGCCTTGCAGATTCAAAGCCTGGCTGCTTCCTGCCTGGGGGAATCCTTTGTTGGGAAGTGTTAGCTGACCCTGATTGTTTGTGTGTCTGGAATTTCTCTGTTTTCTGAGTGTTGTTCTTTATTTACTGTCCTGATTTTGGGTTTTTTAAAATATTGGTAGCCAGATTTTGTTCATTTTCATGGTTTCCTCCTTTCTGTTGAAATTGTCCACATGCTTGTGCATTTCAGTGGCTTCTCTGTGTTGTCTGACACAAAATCCGGCTACCAGTATTAAAAAAACATCTAAAATTAGGACAGTAAATAAAGAAAGCAGGGGAATTCCAGACAAGAAACAATCAGGGTCAGCTAACAACTCCTAACAAAGGATTCCCCCAGGCAGGAAGCAGCCAGGCTTTGAATCTGCAAGGCCATTCAATACTAATTGCAACATTCAGGCTTGCCTCAAACACAGAATAGTTATTTCTCTCACTCTGAACATTCCACAGATATATAGACCCCACTTGCCTAGTTTCCAACAGATCTCACAACCTATGAGGATGCCTGCCATAGATGTGGGCAAAACGTCAGGAGAGGATGCTTCTGGAACATGGCGAGACAGCCCAGAAAATTCACAGCAACCCAGTGATTCCGCCCATGAGAGCCTTCGACAACATATACAGTAGAGTCTCACTTATCCAACACTCGCTTATCCAACGTTCTGGATTATCCAACGCATTTTTGTAGCCAATGTTTTCAATACATTGTGATATTTTGGTGCTAAATTCGTAAATACAATAATTACTACATAGCATTACTGCACATTGAACTACTTTTTCTGTCAAATTTGTTGTTAAACATGATGTTTTGGTGCTTAATTTGTAAAATCATAACCTAATTTGATGTTTAATCGGCTTTTCCTTAATCCCTCCTTATTACTCAACATATTCGCTTATCCAACGTTCAGCCGGCCCGTTTATGTTGGATAAGTGAGACTCTACTGTACACATATATATACTGTTTAAAATAAATTAAAAACCTTGTTTCAAAGGACGAAAGGGATATCAAGCCATCTTCTTGTGAATAATAACACAAAAAACTTTGCCTTTATATTTTGTGGGTTTTTTAAAGGGTGACAACGGCAGCTTTCTCCCAAACATTTATTCCTATCCCACCTTTTTCCCAAATGGGACTCAAAAGCTGAGTAATAATATATGCCGAGGGGTGCATTGGGAAGACTAGAAGTGGATGAAACCACAATGTAAACCCTCCCGAGAAAAGCGCATACAAGGGGAACCCATAGCGGAGCCCCATGTCTGGAAGGCTATTTTTAAATAAGGTCCCACTTTGAGGTAAGATCCCCTTAGAGGCAAAGGAGGAACGAGGCGGAAATAGAGGCTCGGAAAGAGTCCGGAAACAATGCGTCCAAGGGAGAGTCCCGTTTCCACCCAGACGTCTGGGTCCTGAGCTTTCCCGTGGGGTTAAATAAGGTCAAAATCTCCCACAACTCCAGAGTCAGAGGGCTCAATGGGGTGCATCGTAATGCATCCAAGGGAGAGTCTCATTTCCACCCAGACGTCTGGGTCCTGAGCTTTCCCAAAGGAAATCATCCAAGTCCCATTTTCCACCCAGACGTCTAGGTCCTGAGCTTTCCCATGGGGTTAAATAAGGTCAAAATATCCCACAACTCCAGAGTCAGAGGGTTCAATGGGGTGCATCGTAATGCATCCAAGGGAGAGTCTTGTTTCCACCCAGACGTCTGGGTCCTGAGCTTTCCCATGGGGTTAAATAAGGTCAAAATATCCCACAACTCCAGAGTCAGAGGGCTCAATGGGGTGCATCGTAATTCATCCAAGGGAGAGTCTCGTTTCCACCCAGACGTCTGGGTCCTGAGCTTTCCCAAAGGTCAAAATATCCCTCAATCCCCGAATCATCCAAGTCCAATATTCCACCCAGACGTCTGGGTCCTGAGCTTTCCCAAAGGAAATAATCCAAGTCCCATTTTCCACCCAGACGTCTAGGTCCTGAGCTTTCCCGTGGTTGTCACGCATCCCCCATTGTGCAAACATGTGCCCCACTCATGGGACATTATGAGAGATGACCGGACTTTTTGAAAAGGCAGAAACGGAGCCCACGTTCCTGCTCTTCCGTCCACCCATTCAGGCCACTTTGGTGACCGGATGCCTGGGAGGCCGCAGCAGTCCCCGGGGCGAGAGTGACCGGTGTGCCGCGGCCCTCCGCCGGTTCTTCAAGCTCTGTTTCCTCAACAAGTAGCGGGAATACTGGACTTCAGGCATGACCAGCTTGAGGCACAGTTCGTCGGAAGGCGGCCCCGACCCGGGGAGGTCGTAGCCCACGATGTCCACCTTGGCACTGGGCTGCCAAGGCCGCAGCTCCTTGTTCTTGATCTGCATGGCTGGGCGCAGCTGGGGCTGTCCACCAAAGCAGTGCTGGGCCAGGCGCCCACAAGCCTGGCGCAGGGCCCGCACCTCCTTCCGGACGCAATCCTGCCCCACTTCGCCCATCTTCCGCCAGAAAGTGGCATTGAAGTGGTCGTAGAGCCGGGCGTCCAGGGCATTCCAGGCCCGGATCTGTTCCACCAAGTGGGGAGAGGTGATGTTGAGCTTGGACTCGGGGCTGCGCATGTTCAGCTTAACATACAAGACGTCCTCCAGATCCCACGCCAAGAGCCGGCGGAGGAGGACCAAGGACTCGTCAAAGTACTCGGCCAACATGACCAAGGAGAAGATGCTTTCAACTTGGCGGACGAACCTCGGCAAGTAAGCCGGATCGTGGTCCGGGTTGCGCTCGGGGTCGCCGCCGAGGTCGTACACCATGGTGTTGTGAGCGTACATGGCAAACTTCTCGTGCGGGCGGTAATAGCGGTATGGCTCGTCCAGGAAGGCCTCCATGGAACCGTTGGGCACGCGCTTGAAGGCCGGGCAATACTGGTTGTAGTAGCTGAAGAGGGACTCAAACATGCCCACCGGCTCACGCAAGATGGTGATGTAGATGGTGTCGTTGGGCATGAGGCGGCGCAGCTCCCCGCCGTTGAAGCGCAGGTGGCTGGCGATGACCCGCGGCGGGAGCGTGTAAGGGTGCACAAAGCGGGCCGAGAAGTTGCGGGGGTAGCAGAACTGGTGGTCGCAAGCGTGGTGGGGCAGTGCCACCGTCACGTTGTGCCGCTCGGCAAAGCGGAAGAGCAGGTTCTGGACTGTGGAGCTGGCTGTCTTGTGGGTCTTCAGGAAGGCCACGGCGGTGTGCTTGGGCCGCGAGGAGAGCAGTGGGCCGCAGCCGAAGGGGGAAGACTTTGGGAACCTGGAAGCAGAAAGCAAGCAGCCGTGAGAGCGACCAAGGCAGACCCACCCTCCACCTGAATAATAATAATAATAATAATAATAATAATAATGAAATCCAGCATATCTATCTTGTTTGCTGTGTCATAATAAAATAATAATAATAATAATAATAATAATGATAATACCGTAGTAGTAATAATTATAATACCGTAATAGTAGTAGTAGTAGTAGTAGTAGTAATAATAATATACATTGACAAAATCACGATCTGCCAACTGCAAAAGGCCACCCTACAGGGATCTGAGCACATCATCCGAAAATACATCACACAGTCCTAGACACTTGGGAAGTGTTCGACTTGTGATACGAAATCCAGCATATAGATCTCGTTTGCTGTGTCATACAATGTCATTGTGTCAATAATAATAATAATAATAATAATAATAATAATAATAATACCATAATAATAATCGGTGCTGACAAAATTACCATCTGCCAGCTGCAGAAGGCCACAGTGTAAGAAAATCGCACAGACAGACTACAAACAGAGGCACAACTATGTGGCCCAAATGATTCATTGGAACTTATGCCTCAAGTACCACCTCCCAGCAGCAAAGAACTGGTGGGATCACAAACCTTCAAAAGTATTGGAAAATGAACATGCAAAGATTCCTGACAGACAAAGTTCTGGAACACAACACACCAGACATCACAGTTGTGGAAAAGAAAAAGGTTTGGATTATTGATGTTGCCATCTCAGGTGACAGTCGCATTGACGAAAAACAACAGGAAAAACTCAGCCGCTATCAGGACCTCAAGGCTGAACTTCAAAGACTCTGGCAGAAACCAGTGCAGGTGGTCCCGGTGGTGATCGGCACATTGGGTGCCGTGCCAAAAGATCTCAGCCGGCATTTGGAAACAATAGACATTGACAAAATTACGATCTGCCAACTGCAAAAGGCCACCCGACTGGGATCTGCACGTATCGTCCGAAAATACATCACACAGCCCTAGACACTTAGGAAGTGTTCGACTTGTGATTTTGTGAAATGAAATCCAGCATATCTATCTTGTTTGCTGTGTCATAATAAAATAATAATAATAATAATAATAATAATAATAATAATAATAATAATAATAATGGAATCTCCTTCAGACAGAGTTTTCAAGGATTTCAAGCAGAGGCTGGACAGCTTTGATGGTGTCCCAACCCGGAGTGGGAACAGCTCAGCATCCTTGTCTACATTTGCCTTTGGCGTCTTACCAGCTGAGGTGGGCGCTTTGGCGGAAGAGCAACGTGACTGTGCTGAAGGCCAGGATGAGGAGGAGGAAGCCCTTCTTGCGAGAGATCATCTTGGGGCCGTGGAGCAGGCTGTAGCTCATGCCAGGAGGGCCTTATCGAGGCACGGGGTGGTTGCGGGTCCCGTCAGGCATTGGGAATCAGCAGCGATGCCGATCCGGCAGATCAGAGGGCACCTACGGGGAAAAAGAACAGAATCCCAGGTCAGTTCACACAACGAAGGACCGGGCAAATCAGAGCTGGACATTTCGTCGCATCGGAAAACAATCCCTACACACAAGGCATCCAGGCAACATTATACGGGTCTACATTGAGCCTATAATGCATTTTAAGGCAGTGTAGCTCCAGCCCAACTCTCCCTTTATCCATGTCAGTCTGCATCCGAACATAACGGGATCTTGTAGCTTCTTAAAACACATATTAGTGGAAGCTTTCATAGACTAGATCTATCTCATCAGAGGCTAATGCTACAAACTTCTTTCTTTCGGTCTCAAAGGCGCTTACAGGATCCTGCTTCGGTTGCTCTCTCCATGCTTACATCATCATCGTCATTATTTGGGCCCGGGCTGTGGCGCAGGCGGGACAGCAAGCCAGTGCAATTAACTGCAATGAATCACTCTGACCATGACCATCACTCTGGTCATGAGTTCGAGCCCCGCTCGGAGCCTATGTTTGTCTTGTCTTTGTTCTATGTTAAAAGGCATTGAATGTTTGCCTATACAGTAGAGTCTCACTTATCCAACATAAATGGGCCGGCAGAACGTTGGATAAGCGAATATGTTGGATAATGAGGAGGGATTAAGAAAAAGCCTATTAAACATCAAATTAGGTTATGATTTTACAAATTAAGCACCAAAACATCATGTTTTACAACAAATTTTACAGAAAAAGTAGTTCAATACGCAGTAATGTTATGTTGTAATTACTGTATTTATGAATTTAGCACCAAAATATCACGATGTATTGAAAACATTGACTACAAAAATGCGTTGGATAATCCAGAACGTTGGATAAGCGAGTGTTGGATAAGTGAGACTCTACTGTATTTGTAATGTGATCCGCCCTGAGTCCCCTTCGAGGTGAGAAAGAAGGGCGGAATATACATGCTGTAAATAAATAAATAAATAAATAATTATTATTATCCCACAAGTGTCTAGAAACTCATATACAGTAGAGTCTCACTTATCCAAGCCTCGCTTATCCAAGCTTCTGGATTATCCAAGCCATTTTTGAAGTCAATGTTTTCAATATACAGTAGAGTCTCCCTTATCCAACGTAAACGGGCCAGCAGAACGTTGGATAAGCAAATATGTTGGATAATAAGGAGAGATTAATGAAAAGCCTATTAAACATCAAATTAGGTCATGATTTTACAAATTAAGCACCAAAACATCATGTTATATAAAAAAAATTGGCAGAAAAAATAGTTCAATTCACAGTAATGCTATGTAGTAATTACTGTATTTACAAATTTAGCACCAAAATATCACAATATATTGAAAACATTGACTAGAAAAATGTGTTGGATAATCCAGAACGTTGGATAAGCGAGTGTTGGATAAGTGAGACTCTACTGTATCGTGATATTTTGGTGCTAAATTCGTAAATACAGTAATTACAACAGAACATTACTGCGTATTAAACTACTTTTTCTGTCAAATTTGTTGTATAACTTGATGTTGTGGTGCTTAATTTGTAAAATCATAACCTAATTTGATGTTTAATAGGCTTTTCCTTAATCCCTCGTTATCCAAGATATTCACTTATCCAAGCTTCTGCCGGCTCATTTAGCTTGGATAAGTGAGACTCTACTGTATCGTGATATTTTGGTGCTAAATTCGTAAATACAGTAATTACAACAGAACATTACTGCGTATTGAACCAATTTTTCTGTCAAATTTGTTGTATAACTTGATGTTTTGGTGCTTAATTTGTAAAATCATAACCTAATTTGATGTTTAATAGGCTTTTCCTTAATCCCTCGTTATCCAAGATATTCACTTATCCAAGCTTCTGCCGGCTCATTTAGCTTGGATAAGTGAGACTCTACTGTATCGTGATATTTTGGTGCTAAATTCGTAAATACAGTAATTACAACAGAACATTACTGCGTATTGAACCAATTTTTCTGTCAAATTTGTTGTATAACTTGATGTTTTGGTGCTTAATTTGTAAAATCATAACCTAATTTGATGTTTAATAGGCTTTTCCTTAATCCCTCGTTATCCAAGATATTCACTTATCCAAGCTTCTGCCGGCTCATTTAGCTTGGATAAGTGAGACTCTACTGTATCGTGATATTTTGGTGCTAAATTCGTAAATACAGTAATTACAACAGAACATTACTGCGTATTGAACTACTTTTTCTGTCAAATTTGTTGTATAACTTGATGTTTTGGTGCTTAATTTGTAAAATCATAACCTAATTTGATGTTTAATAGGCTTTTCCTTAATCCCTCGTTATCCAAGATATTCACTTATCCAAGCTTCTGCCGGCTCATTTAGCTTGGATAAGTGAGACTCTACTGTATCGTGATATTTTGGTGCTAAATTCGTAAATACAGTAATTACAACAGAACATTACTGCGTATTGAACTACTTTTTCTGTCAAATTTGTTGTATAACTTGATGTTTTGGTGCTTAATTTGTAAAATCATAACCTAATTTGATGTTTAATAGGCTTTTCCTTAATCCCTCGTTATCCAAGATATTCACTTATCCAAGCTTCTGCCGGCTTATTTAGCTTGGATAAGTGAGACTCTACTGTACCTCATCCCAGGTGAGACGGCACACGGAGGGAAAAGGAATCAATTTGTCTGTCTACTCAGCGGCTATCAATTTACCCTATGTAGAGATCTGATGTGGCAGAGAATGGAATCCCTCTTGAATCCCACCACTGCCACCAATTTATGTCAAGACTTGATGTGGCAGAGGATGGAATCCCCTTTGAATCCCACCGCTGCCACCAATTTATGTAGGGAGCTGAGGTGGCGGAGAATGGGGTCCCTTTTAGAATCCCCTCAGCTTTGCCACCAATATTGTACAGAGGTGAGGTGTCTGACAGGAATGTGAGGCCGGGATGGAACCCTTTTGATCCCACACACACACACACACAGATACCACCACTTAATAAAGATGTTTTATAAGAGATGATGCTAATTAATTATTTGTTTGATTATCTTCTTCTTCGCTGCCACCAATGGAGACGTCAGGCAGATGGTACTGGTTCCTTTAAGCTTTTTCTATTTGTTCCACTTCAGATGTTGATGTTACTTAACTTAATATGAGAGTATGACAGAGGCTTGATTTGAATAAAATCAAAACAAGTTTATTGCAGGTACAGAGCTTGATGGTTTCAGATAACTTGGTAAAGTCACTTCGCTTAATGGTTACAACGGTTATGAGGTGGTTAAACTTTCAAAAATACAGTAGAGTCTCACTTATCCAACACTCGCTTATCCAACGTTCTGGATTATCCAACGCATTTTTGTAGTCAAAGTTTTCGATTCATCATGATATTTTGGTGCTAAATTCGTAAATATAGTAATTACTACATAGCATTATCGTGTAATGAACTACTTTTTCTGTCAAATTTGTTGTCTAACATGATGTTTTGGTGCTTAATTTGTAAAATCATAACCTATTTTGATGTTTAATAGGCTTTTTCTTAATCTCTCCTTATTATCCAACATATTCGCTTATCCAACGTTCTACCGGCCCGTTTAGGTTGGATACGTGAGACTCTACTGTACTTCTTTCTCTGGATTACACTAAACCCTGATCCTACTGGATCCCCTGGGATTAATGTTCTCTAATCCACAGACTCTACAACTGACCCTAGACAAATCACCTAACTTGCCTAGTCTGGTCCAACCTAAATCTGACTCAAATCTTTCTATTTAAGCCAGTCTGATTCTCCACACAAGAATCAGATCCTTCTCTGTGACTGGAAAATCACCAACTCCTAAAATAAATCCTTTTATTTTAGGCCTGACTCAAATTCTTCTGAGTCATCCTGATTCTCTACCTGAGAATCAGTTCCTTCACTGTGGATGGAAATCACAGACTGCTTTTGGGTTTTAAAACATTCCCCTTTTCCTTTCCAAGCGGCGGTTGGCTCCGCCCCTGTTGCTATGGTAACCTGTTCTAGCATTCTAAGATGGCTACCTTCCCCCATACATATGGTCAACTGAAATACTCACCATTTTAAACTTAGCCAAACCTGGCTGTATAAACAAAATCAAATACACATATCATCTATAAACAAAATACAATTATACACTTCTTCACACCCTATAATGCACTATAAACTTTTTAAAATAAACACTCTTGAAACTGAATAAAGATAACCAAGAATAGGTTTACTGAACAAAAGCAATGATAACTTTAATCAGGATTGCTGAATAATGAATCAAATCTATATATATAAAAGGGTAATGGAATCACGGCGCCGGACAAAACAACTAAACTAAATGCCCCACAACCTCAAAAATTGACAGCACAACCTATTCTCCATGCCTCTATGTTCATACAACAAAAAGAAAAGAAAAATAAAGTCCTAACCACAGCAACACATGGCCGGGCACAGCTAGTCTAATCCAATCTAAATCTAAATCTAGATCTAGATCTAGATCTAAATCCCTCCATAATAAAAGCAAAAACCCATATGTATGTATGTGGCACAGATGTCTGCTCACACAGATAGCCTCTGGCCTCCACAAACAAGGCTATACTTCCCAGAGTTAAGAATCTAGCAAGTCACTCTTTTCCACTGACATTGCGGTTACAGCGAGCGGCATGAACATGCAGCCCAGCCCCTGCCCATGTCCTTCCCAAACACTACAGCCCACCACCCAAGGAAGGCTTTCATTTCAAGACCATTTCATCCTACATTTTGCTTTTAGTTCCACCACAGGCAGGCATCCCAGGGTTCTCCATTTCTGTGGAATTTGCATGACCCCGCCCACTGTCCTTCCCTTTCAAATCTGTCTGCATAACAAACACAGCAAAACTGAGAGCACCAACTAAATTTCCTGGAGGAGTCTGGGGATTGACTTCACATGGTGGAAGTTGTAGTTTGTCAGAGTAATGCACACAGCATAGCAACAGATGAATGACGTCAGTGGAGCGCAGAACGAAGGAACGATCAGAGACGATGTAAAAAGTATTTACAAAGTTTTACTTGACAAGACAAACAGACTCGCAGACAATGGACATAAGACTTTCACTCTAGACCAGGGGTCCTCAAACTTTTAAAACAGAGGGCCGGTCCACAATCCTTCAGACTGTTGAGGGGCCGAATTATCATTTCGGGGAAAAAAACTGAACAAATTCCTATGCACAGTGCACATACCTTATTTGTAGTGCAAAACAACAATAACAATGAAATAACAATACAATATTTAAAAATGAAAATAATTTTAACCAACATAAACCTATCAGGATTTCAATAGGAAGTGTGGGCCTGCTTCTGGCCAATGAGATAGTCAGGTTAATTAGGGTTGTTGTTGTTGTTGTTGTTGTGTGTCTTCAAGTCATTTCAGACTTTGGGCGAGCCTAAGTCCAAAATTATTTATTTATTCATTTACTACATTTATTTACTACATTTATATACCACCCTTCTCACCCCGAAGGGAACTCAGAGCAGCTGTATGTACATACAATATATTATATTATTAGCATAGCACAATATTAGCATTATACTATATTGAACTATACCACTATACTGTAATATTATATGTAATATATAACATATAATTAATATCATTACATGATATTATTGTTAGTATTGTATTGTATAAAATGGTAATATTATTATCAATATTATATGTATATACAATATATTGTATTATTAAAACTGATATAAAAATATGATATTATAAATGAGGGCGAGGGCCAGGTAAACTACCTTGGAGGGCCGCATCCGGCCCCCGGGCCTTAGTTTGGGGACCCCTGCTCTAGACAAACAGCACAGATCTTCTCAGCAGGCAGAAACAGATCTCATCTGATGCAATCAGCTATATACAAACACACTTGTAGTCTGGACACTCCTATCTAGCTCCAGCCACATATCCAAGGTCAATACAGCTCCTTACCAATTAACTCTTTACACACTATAGCATTTCCTGGATGATGCAATACATGCTAGACACAAATTTCATTTAAACACTACTAATACACAAATCCCACATTAACAGCCCTGTGACTCCTTCCGGGGAATTTAGAGTTGTAGTTCACCTACACCCAGAACACTATGAACCCAAACAATGATGGGTCTGGACCAAACTTTCCATGCAGATCCGATATGCCCAGATTTGAATACTGGAGGGTTTGGAGGGGGATTGGCCTGGACCTTTGGGAGTAGTAGTTACTGGGATTTATAGTTCACCTGCAATTGAACCCTACCCATGATGGACCAGGACCAAACTTGGCACACAGAGTCCCCATAACCAACAGAACATATTGGACAAGTTTGGGGGAAAGGGAGTTATAGTTCACCTGCATCCAGAGAAACGGTGACCCCAATGACAATGGACCGGGACCAGACTTCGCACAGAGAAGCCTCATGACCAACTGAACATACTGCAGGGGTTTGTGAGAATGGGCCTTGATTTTGGGAGTTGCGGTTCACCTGTATCCAAAGACCACTGAACCCAGCCAATAACGGATCTGGACCACACTTGGTACACAGACCCAAAATGGCCAACTTTGAATACTGGCAGGGTTTGGGGAGGACTGACCCATGATTCTGGGAATTGTAGTTCACCCACTCCAAACAGAATACATAACATTCAAAGACAAATAATGCCTTTTTCAAATAACCTGGGCACCGCCGGGTCCCCAAGGTAGTATAATATATTACAGAAATGAAGCTTGAAGATTGAGCTTAATCACATTGGAAGGGGGAAGAGCGAAGGGCCCCCTGCCCGTCTACGTGACGGAAGGGTCCGAGGGCGCAAGTAGGCCTTCGACAACACAGTTGTGGTTTGCTTTACCAAATCATAGCTCTCGTGATTCCTTAGCACTGAGCTATGGGCAGTTAAAGTGGTATCAAACTGCATCCGTACTCACAGTGTAGATGCAAACCGCGATCATATCAACACAGTCGATACTACTTGCCTGCAGCGATCCCGAAAGGTGTGCCCTCCAAGGTAATCCAAGACGCAGCCTTACTCTTTTCTTTCCTCCCGACACCTGCCCTTCTCTTTCTGTCCTTCTTTCTTTCTTTCCTCCAGGTACAATCCCACCTTCTTCTTCCAGTCGGAAAGTTGAATGCGTTTCTGTCCTGGAGGAAACCGGAGACGGCCACCGACTTCTCAAACAAGGAGAGGAGATTGGGTATCAAAAGTCCCGGGATCGCGGTCCTGGATCATTTCCAAGAGCCCGGTATCGGGATCCGGCTCTGGCATTGCCTGGCACCGCAAACAGAAGCCACAAGCGCTGTGGGCTCTCGGCTCCGGACCCGAATTGGGGTCACAGAAGGGGCAAAGCATGCTTCCTTTTGAGGTCTTGTTATTGTTGTTAATATCAAAGATTATTATTTATTTATTTACAGCAGCGGGGTGAGCTCCCGCTATTAGCCCCAGCTCCTGCCAACCTAGCAGTTCGAATACATGCAAATGCGAGTAGATCAATAGGTACTGCTTCTGCACTCCATGCAGTCATGCCAATGACCGCATGACCTTGAAGGTGTCTACAGACAACGCCGGCTCTTCGGCTTAGAAATGGAGATGAGCACCAACCCCCAGACTGGACACGACTGGACTTAATGTCGGGAAAACCTTTACTTTTACCTTCTCAACCTGGGGGTCGGGACCCCAAGGGGGGGTCACAAGAGGGGTTGCCAAAACCTGGTATTTTCTGTTGGTTATGGGAGTTCTGTGAGCCAAGTTTGGTTCAATTCCATCATTGATGGAGTTCAGAATGTTCTTTGATTGTAGGTGAACTATAGATCCCACCAACTACAACTCCCAAATGTCAAGGTCTATTTTCCCCAAACTCCACCAGTGTTCAAATCTGCACATATTGAGTATTCGTGCCAAGTTTGGTCCTGATCCATCATTGTTTGAGTCCACAGTGCTCTTTAGATGTAGGTGAACTACAACTCCCAAACTCAAGGTCAAAGCCTTCTAGTATTTTCTGATTGTCATGGGAGTTCTGTGAGCCATGTTTGGTTCAATTCCATCATTGATGGAGTTCAGAATGTTCTTTGATTGTAGGTGAACTATAAATCCCAGTAACTACAACTCCTGAATGTCAAGGTCTATTTTCCCCAAACTCCACCAGTGTTCACATTTGGGCATATTGAGTTTTCGTGCCAAGTTTGGTCCCGATCCATCATAAACAATGTACTCTTTAGATGTAGGTGAACTACAACTCCCAAACTCAAGGACAATGCCCACCAAACTCTTCCAGGATTTCCTGTTGGTCTTGGGAGTTCTGTGTGCCAAGTTTGGTTCAGTTCCATCATTGACGGAGTTCAGAATGTTCTTTGATTGTAGGTGAACTATAAATCCCAGCAACCACAACTCCTGAATGTCAAGGTCTATTTTCCCCAAACTCTACGAGTGTTTAAATCTGGACATATTGAGTATTTGTGCCAAGTTTGGTCCCGATCCATGATTGTTTGGAGCCCACAGTGCTCTCTGGATGTAGGTGAACTACAACTCCAAAACCCAAGGTCAATGCCCATCGAACCCTTCCAGTATTTTCTGTTGGTCATGGGAGTTCTGTGTGCCAATCAAATGCTCTTTGGTTGTAGGCGAACTATAAATCCCACCAACTACAACTCCTAAATGACAAAATCATTTCCCCTCGCAACCCAACCGGTATTCAAATTTGGACATATTCGGTGACCCCAACCATAAAATTATATTCGTTGCTACTTCTTAACTGTAATTTTGCTACTGCTATGAATCATAATGTAAATATCTGATATGCGGGATGTATTTTCATTCACTGGACCAAATTTGGCACAAATACCCGATACACCCAAATTTGAATACTGGTGGGGTTGGGGGGCAGGAATGATTTTGCCATTGTAGTTGCTGGGATGTATAGTTCACCTACAATCAAAGAGCATTCTGAACTCCATCAATGATGGAATTGAACCAAACTTGGCTCACAGAACTCCCATGACAATCAGAAAATACTAGAACGGTTTGACCTTGAGTTTGGGAGTTGTAGTTCACCTACATCTAAAGAGCACTGTGGACTCAAACAATGATGGATCGGGACCAAACTTGGCACAAATACTCGATATGCCCAGATTTGAACACTGGTGGAGTTTGGGGAAAATAGACCTTAACATTTGGGAGTTGTAGTTGCTGGGATTTATAGTTCACCTACAATCAAAGTGCATTCTGAACTCCACCAATGATGGAATTGAACCAAACTTGGCTCACAGAACTCCCATGACCATCAGAAAATACTAGAAGGGTTTGATGGCTTTGACCTTGAGTTTGGGAGTTGTAGTTCACCCACATCTAAAGAGCAGTGTGGACTCAAACAATGCTGGATCGGGACCAAACTTGGCACGAATACTCGATATGCCCAGATTTGAACACTGGTGGAGTTTGGGGAAAATAGACCTTAACATTTGGGAGTTGTAGTTGCTGGGATTTATAGTTCATCTACAATCAAAGAGCATTGAACTCCACCAATGATGGAATTGAACCAAACTTGGCTCACAGAACTCTCATGATCATCAGAAAATACTAGAACGGTTTGATGGTGTTGACCTTAAGTTTGGGAGTTGTAGTTCACCCACATCTAAAGAGCAGTGTGGACTCAAACAATGATGGATCCAGACCAAACTTGGCACGAATACTCAATGTGCCCAAATGTGAACACTGGTGGAGTTTGGGGAAAATAGACCTTGATATTCAGGAGTTGTAGTTGGTGGGATGTATAGTTTACCTACAACCAAACAGCATTTGGTTGGCACATAGAACTCCCATGATCAACAGAAAATACTAGAAGGGTTTGATGGCTTTGACCTTGAGTTTGGGAGTTGTAGTTCACCTACATCTAAAGAGCACTGTGGACTCAAACAATGATGGATCGGGACCAAACTTGGCACGAATACTCGATATGCCCAGATTTGAACACTGGTGGAGTTTGGGGAAAATAGACCTTAACATTTGGGAGTTGTAGTTGCTGGGATTTATAGTTCATCTACAATCAAAGAGCATTGAACTCCACCAATGATGGAATTGAACCAAACTTGGCTCACAGAACTCTCATGATCATCAGAAAATACTAGAACGGTTTGATGGTGTTGACCTTAAGTTTGGGAGTTGTAGTTCACCCACATCTAAAGAGCAGTGTGGACTCAAACAATGATGGATCCAGACCAAACTTGGCACGAATACTCAATGTGCCCAAATGTGAACACTGGTGGAGTTTGGGGAAAATAGACCTTGATATTCAGGAGTTGTAGTTGGTGGGATGTATAGTTTACCTACAACCAAACAGCATTTGGTTGGCACATAGAACTCCCATGATCAACAGAAAATACTAGAAGGGTTTGATGGCTTTGACCTTGAGTTTGGGAGTTGTAGTTCACCTACATCTAAAGAGCACTGTGGACTCAAACAATGATGGATCGGGACCAAACTTGGCACGAATACTCGATATGCCCAGATTTGAACACTGGTGGAGTTTGGGGAAAATAGACCTTAACATTTGGGAGTTGTAGTTGCTGGGATTTATAGTTCATCTACAATCAAAGAGCATTGAACTCCACCAATGATGGAATTGAACCAAACTTGGCTCACAGAACTCTCATGATCATCAGAAAATACTAGAACGGTTTGATGGTGTTGACCTTAAGTTTGGGAGTTGTAGTTCACCCACATCTAAAGAGCAGTGTGGACTCAAACAATGATGGATCCAGACCAAACTTGGCATGAATACTCAATGTGCCCAAATGTGAACACTGGTGGAGTTTGGGGAAAATAGACCTTGATATTCAGGAGTTGTAGTTGGTGGGATTTATAGTTTACCTACAACCAAACAGCATTTGGTTGGCACATAGAACTCCCATGTTCAACAGAAAATACTAGACGGGTTTGATGGCTTTGACCTTGAGTTTGGGAGTTGTAGTTCACCCACATCTAAAGAGCACTGTGGACTCAAACAATGATGGATCGGAACCAAACTTGGCATGAATACTCAATATGCCCAAATATAAACACTGGTGGAGTTTGGGGAAAATAGACCTTGACATTCGGGATTTGTAGTTGGTGGGATTTATAGTTCACCTACAATCAAAGAACATTCTGAACTCCACTAATGATGGACTTGAACCAAACTTGACTCACAGAACTCTCATGTCTATCAGAAAATAATAGAAGGGTTTGATGGCTTTGATCTTGAGTTTGGGAGTTGTAGTTCACCTACATCCAGAGAGCACTGCATTAAATCTATATATATAAAAGGGTAATGAAATTTCAGCCTAGGACAAAACAACAAAACTACACATCCTAGAAACACTAAACCTGGCAGCACAACCCCTCATCCATGCCTCTACGTTCATACAACAAAAATCTCCAGCTACTCCAGAAAACGGCCAGGCTTTGAGACTGCAAGGCTATTCACTGCTATTCCATAAGGATTCCCATAAGCCACAGCAACACGTGGCCGGGCAAAGCTAGTGCTATATAAACGCTCCAAATGAAACGCAGTGCTGCCCATCAAGGACCATGTGGCTCAAAGCCATGCCCTCGAACTCTGAACCTGGAAAAGGACACGGCGAGCAAGGGCAGACATGCCTCCCGCATCTTTCCATTCGGGGTCAGCCTCTTTCCGTGCCATTCGCCGATCGAACGGGGCCGAACTTAATTGACACCGACACTAAACTCCGAAAATAACGGGCATTGTTTATGCCACGACCCCAAAGTACAAGCTGACCAAAATATAAGCCGAGGCACCAAATTTTGCCACAAAAAACTGGGAAAACCTATTGACTCAAGTATAAGCCAAGGGTGGGAAATGCAGCCGCTACGGGTAAATTTCAAAAATAAAAATAGATAACAATAAAATTACATGAATTGAGGCATCAGTAGGTTCAATGTTTTTGAATATTTACATAAAACTGTCATTGAAGATGAGACTGTCGAACTCGGATTAAATCATTATTTTAACCTTCTTCAATGTAAATGTGATTACGTATCCATTCAATAGTAAATACACTAAAATATTAAATGTAATAATAATAATAGAATAAAATAATAAATGTAATAATAATAATACACTAAAATAAATGTAATAATAATAGAATAAAATAATAAATGTAATAATAATAATATACTAAAACAAGAAATGTAATAATAATGACAATAATAGAGAAAAGTAATAAATGTAACAATAATAGAGTAAAATAATAAATGTAATAATAATAATAGAACAAGGTAATAAATGTAATAATAATAATACACTAAAATAATACATGTAATAATGATGACAATAATAGAGAAAAATAATAAATGTAATAATAATAATACACTAAAATAAATGTAATAATAATAATAGAATAAAATAATAAATGTAATAATAATAATATACTAAAACAAGAAATGTAATAATAATGACAATGATAGAAAAAAAATAGTAGTAACAATAATAAAGTAGAATAATAAATGTAATAATAATACACTAAAATAATAAATGTAATAATAATAATAGAACAAGGTAATAAATGTAATAATAATAATACACTAAAATAATACATGTAATAATGATGACAATAATAGAGAAAAATAATAAATGTAATAATAATAATACACTAAAATAAATGTAATAATAATAATAGAATAAAATAATAAATGTAATAATAATAATATACTAAAACAAGAAATGTAATAATAATGACAATGATAGAAAAAAAATAGTAGTAACAATAATAAAGTAGAATAATAAATGTAATAATAATACACTAAAATAATAAATGTAATAATAATAATACACTAAAATAATAAATGTAATAATAATGACAATAATAGAGAAAAATAATAAATGTGATAGTAACAATAATAGAGTAGAATAATAAATGTAATAATAATACACTAAAATAATAAATGTAATAATAATAGAATAAAATAATAAATGTAATAATAAAACACTAAAACAAGAAATGTAATAATAATGACAATGATAGAGAAAAATGATAAATGTAATAGTAACATTAATAGAGTAGAATAGTAAATGTAATAATAATAATAGAATAAAATAATAAATATAATAATAATATACTAAAACAAGAAATGTAATAATAATGACAATGATAGAGAAAAATAATAAATGTAATATTAGCATTAATAGAGTATAGTAATAAATGTAATAATAATAGTATAAAATACTAAATGTAATAATAATAGTATAAAATACTAAATGTAATAATAATAATACACTAAAATAATAAATGCAATAATAATGACAATAATAGAGAAAAATAATAAATGTAATAGTAACAATAGTAGAGTAAAATAAACGTTATAATAATAACATTTAGAGTAAAATAATAAATGTAATAATAACAATAATAATAGAGAACAAATAAATTACGTATATACTCGAGTATAAGCCGACCTGAATATAAGCCAACCAGGACCCTCACTCGAGTTTTCAGTCCTATTTTAGGGCTTATACTTGAGTATATATGGTATATATACCTTTTCCTGCAAATCCAATGATGGAACATCCAAACGACAACCCTCTTCTTGTCTCCGATTGCCCTTGAATCCCGAAAACTTGGCTCTTTGGGATCCGGCCGCTAACCTTTGCAGGATTGAGGCCGGATCCCGCGGGATCAATAGGAACAAGCCGCAGGGCGTCGGTGGAAACTTCATCATCAGTTCTCTCTCTTTCAATAAAATAGATTGGGATGATGCAGAGGACATGCAAGCGGGGAGGCCGGGTGCGAAGAGATGTATTTGGAGCCCCGTTTCCCCTTCTCTGGAGAAAGACAAACCTGGGAAGTCTATTCCAAGGCTTTTAATGTGGAACACCATCAAAGCCCTCCTGACAGAGGGCCAGCCAGCCAAAGATAGATGGCAATAGATATGATTGAGACAAGTATATATATAATGGACATATAATCCTAGAGTTGGAAGGGACCCCAAAGGCCATCCAGTCCAACCCCTTCTGCAAGGTGGAACACCATCAAAGCCCTCCTGACAGATGGCAAGCCAGCCAGCCAAAGATGAGTGGCATTAGATAAGATTGAGATATAGATATATATGATAGCCATAACATAGAATACTAGAATTGGAAGAGACCCCAAAGGCGATCCAGTCCCACTTCTTCTGCAAGGTAGAATACCACCAAAGCCCTCCTGACAGAGGGCCAGCCAGCCAAAGATAGATGGCAATAGATATGATTGAGACAAGTATATATATATAATAGACATATCATATAATCCTAGAGTTGGAAGAGACCCCAAAGGCGATCCAGTCCCACTTCTTCTGCAAGGTAGAATACCACCAAAGCCCTCCTGACAGAGGGCCAGCCAGCCAAAGATAGATGGCAATAGATATGATTGAGACAAGTATATATATATATAATGGACATATCATATAATCCTAGAGTTGGAAGGGACCCCAAAGGCCATCCAGTTCCACCCCTTCTGAAAGGTAGAACACCCATCAAAACCCTCCTGACAGAGGGCCAGCCAGCCAAAGATAGATGGCAATAGATATTATTGAGACAAGTATATATATAATGGACATATAATCCTAGAGTTGGAAGGGACCCCAAAGGACATCCAGTCCCACCTCTTCTGAAAGGTAAAACACCATCAAAGCCCTCCTGACAGAGGGCCAGCCAGCCTGAGATAGATGACAATAGATATTATTGAGACAAGTATATATATAATGGACATATAATCCTAGAGTTGGAAGGGACCCCAAAGGACATCCAGTTCCACCCCGTTTGAAAGGTAGAACACCATCAAAACCTTCCTGACAGATGGCCAGCCAGCCAAAGATGAGTGGCATTAGATAAGATTGAGATATAGATATAAATGATTGCCATAACATAGAATACTAGGATTGGAAGAGACCGCAAAGGCGATCCAGTCCCACCTCTTCTGCAAGGTCCTCAACGCAGCGTTTTGGTGACGATGCGCAGCTGCGGAAAGGGGTGAGGACGCAAGCGGCAGAGTTTTGTGGGGAAGGAGTTGCCAAGCTCATTCATCGCTATGATAAGTGCCTAGATTGGAATGGCGACTATGTTGAGAAGTGGTATTTGAGTGTGACTTTCAACTGCATATGGTAAATGTTTTCTCCTATACTTTTTGAGGGCGCAAGCGGTAGAGTTTTGTGGGGAAGGAGTTGCCAAGCTCATTCATCGCTATGATAAGTGCCTAGATTTGAATGGCAACTATGTTGAGAAGTGGTATTTGGGTGTGACTTTCAATTGCATATGGTAAATGTTTTCTCCTATACTTTTTGAGGACGCAAGCGGCAGAGTTTTGTGGGGAAGGAGTTGCAAAGCTCATTTTCTCCTATACTTTGTTCATTTTTAATTCCAAAACGTAATCTACTTTCTGGATAGCCCTCATACTTGCAAAAGTACACATCCCATTTAGATTGTTTATTATCCTCAATAACCAGCAGAACAGTCCAGAAACCCCATGGTGTTCTGCCCTTCAGTTTGCAAACTCACCTGTGCGTTCAGGTGGAAAGAAGGACTGGCTACCTGCCCGGCCCCGGGAGGGATCCATTTACTGCGCCCATTAACTCCAATAGGAAAACTGTGCCAGGTTGCCAGGTCTCGAGTTACACCTCTATGATGAAATGGGACGTTGTCCCAGAGCAGGTGACTCGTGGTTTGCTTATTTCTGAATGCACCCAGTCACAAGGTATTCAAGATTTCCCAATCCAGGACTTCCAAGAAGATGAAGGTGACCCCAAAGTGGCAGTGGATTCAAATGACGGCTCTGGACCATCCAACCTCTGTTGTAAAACCTCAAAAGGAGATTTCATCATCATTATAATATTACTAGCTGTGCCCGGCCACGCGTTGCTGTGGCGAAGTCTGGTGGTCTGGGAAATAAAGTCTTGAGGAATTGGTCGTAGTTAAGGTCAAGGGTCAAGGTTTTCCCCAGACATTAAGTCCAGTCGTGTCTGACTCTGGAGGTTGGTGCTCATCTCCATTTCTAAGCCGAAGAGCCGGCGTTGTCCGTAGGCTCCTCCAAGGTCATGTGGGATGACTACATGGAGCGGCGTTACCTTCCCGCCGGAGCAGTACCTATTGATGCACTCACATTTGCATGTTTTCGAACTTCTGGGTTGGCAGAAGCTGGAGCTAACAGTGGGGGCTCTCTCCGCTCCCCCAATTCAAACCTGTGGCCTTTCGGTCCAGAAGTTCAGCAGTTCAGCGCTTTAACACGCTGCGCCATCAGGGGATATTATTTCCTAAAGGTTGTGAATATACAATATTTCTGATTGGGTTTTTTTGTTTGTTGGAGGCAAGTATGAATGCTGCAATTAGGAAAAATGATTAGGATGTAATGGCCTTGCAGCTTTAAAGCCTGGCTGTTTCCTCCCTGAGTGAATTTTTTGTTGGGAGGTGTTAGCTGGCCCTGATTGTTTCCTGTCTGGAATTCCCTTGTTTTCAGAGTGGTGTTGTTTGCGATATTTTATGTGCTTCTACTGTCTGTGGCCCTGAGAAAACAGAGGATTTTCCAGACTTTGATGATGGGAATATTTTGTTGGGAGGTGTTAGCTGGCCCTGATTCTTTCCTGTCTGGAATTCCCTTGTTTTCAGAGTGGTGTTGTTTGCGATATTTTATGTGCTTCTACTGTCTGTGGCCCTGAGAAAACAGAGGATTTGCCAGACTTTGATGATGGGAATACTTGGTTGGGAGGTGTTAGCTGGCCCTGATTGTTTCCTGTCTGGAATTCCCCTGTTTATTTCCTGTCCTGGTTTTAGATATTATATTGTTCTGCATTATTCTATCCCAGTAATTCTTTCATATTAAAGTACAATCTCACTTATCCAACATTCGCTTATACAATGTTCTGGATTATCCAACGCAGTCTGCCTTTTCATAATCAATGTTTTTGTAGTCAGTGTTTTAAATTCATTGTGATATTTTAGTGGTAAATTTGTAAATACAGTACAGTAGAGTCTCACTTATCCAACATAAACGGGCCGGCAGAACGTTGGATAAGCGAATATGTTGGATAATGAGGAATTAAGGAAAACCCTATTAAACATCAAATTAAGTTATGATTTTACAAATTAAGCACCAAAACATCATGTTAGACAACAAATTTGTCAGAAAAAGTAGTTCAGTACACAGTAATGCTATATAGTAATGACTGTATTTATGAATTTAGCACCAAAATATCACGATATATTGAAAGCATTGACTACAAAAATGCGTTGGAAAATCCAGAACGTTGGATAAGCGAGTGTTGGATAAGTGAGGCTCTACTGTAAATACTACATAGCATTACTGCGCATGGAACTACTTTTTCTGTCAAATTTGTTGTATAATATGATGTTTTGGTGCTTAATTTGTATAATGATTACCTAATTTGATGTTTAATTGGCTTTTCCTGAATCCCTTCTTATTATCCAACGTATTCACTTATCCTGCCGGCCTGTTTACGTTGGATAAGTGAGACTCTACTGTATATTTCTAATCTTATATTATCTGCTCAGAACTGGATTATGAGGCCCCTTCTTCACAGCTGTATAAAATGCACACTGAAGTGGATTATATGGTAGTGTGGAGTCAAGATAATCCAGTGCAAAGCAGATAATATAAGATTCTAAATGGGTTATATAGCTGTGTGGAAGGGCCTTGAGTCTACACTGCCATATAATCCAGTGCAAATTAGATAATCTGTGGAAGAAGCCTAAGTGAGGCCTAAATCTGCCTGTCCCCTAACTGAAACCTGGCTGTCCCTTGGTTGCTAGGCAACCAAGTGGGCAGAGATTAACCCTCTAAACTGGCAGCAATTGGATAAAAAAAATTATTGCTCTCCCTCTAATTAGGACTTTATTTTTCTTTTCTTTTTGTTGTATCAACCTTGAGGCGTGGATGATGGGTTGTGTTGTCAAATTTCGAGGTTGGGGGGCCTGTAGTTTTGTTGTTTTGTCCGCTGCCCTGATGCCATCACTCTTTTATATATATAGATTATTATTATTATTATTATTATTATTATTATTATTATTATTATTATTATTATTATATGACACAGCAAACAAGATAGATATGCTGGATTTCATATCACAAAATCACAAGTCGAACACTTCCCAAGTGTCTAGGACTGTGTATTATTATTATTATTATTATTATTATTATTATTATTGGTACTAGTTGGAAGAGAACCCCAAAGGTCATCTAGTCCAACACCACTCTGCCAGGCAGGACAACACCAACAAAGCCGTCCTGACAGATGGCCACCCAGCCTCTGCTTTAAAACCTCCGGAGAAGGAGACTTCATCTTCATTATAGTCATCTATTATTATTATTATTATTATTATTATTATTATTATTATTATTATTATCATCATGTCACAGCAAACACGATAGACATGCTGGATTTCATATCACAAAATCACAAGTCGAACACTTCCCAAGTGTCTAGGACTCTGTGATGTATTTTCGGATGATGCACGCAGATCCCAGTCGGGTGGCCTTTTGCAGTTGGCAGATCGTAATTTTGTCAATGTCTATTGTTTCCAAATGCCGGCTGAGATCTTTTGGCACGGCACCCAATGTGCCGATCACCACTGGGACCACCTGCACTGGTTTCTGCCAGAGTCTTTGAAGTTCAGCCTTGAGGTCCTGATAGCGGCTGAGTTTTTCCTGTTGTTTTTCGTCAATGCGACTGTCACCTGAGATGGCAACATCAATAATCCAAACCTTTTTCTTTTCCACAACTGTGATGTCTGGTGTGTTGTGTTCCAGAACTTTGTCAGTCTGGATTCGGAAGTCCCACAGTATCTTTGCGTGCTCATTTTCCAATACTTTTGCAGGTTTGTGATCCCACCAGTTCTTTCCTGCTGGGAGGTGGTACTTGAGGCATATGTTCCAATGACTAATTTGGGCCACATAGTTGTGCCTCTGTTTGTAGTCTGTCTGTGCGATTATTTTATTGTATGAGACAGCAAACAAAATAGATATGCTGGATTTCGATCTTGTTTGTTGTGTCATACAATAATTATTAATGATGATGATGATGATGATTATTATTATTATTGGTACTAGTTGAGAACCCCAAAGGTCATCCAGTCCAACCCCTTTCTGCCAGGGAAGAAGACACAACCAAAACCCTCCCAACAGATGGCCATCCAGCCTCTTCTTAAAACCCTTCATTGCGGAAGGACCTTGGTAACTCTTTGAAGGACAAGAGTAGGATGAAAGAGATTACCTAAAGCCAAGATAAGCAGGACCGGGAAACCGAGAGTTCTTGGGAGAAGGTTACGTAAGGTCGCCAGCACTTGACGGCACAGAACAATAAAGAGAAACTACGGTCCTGGAGACCTGGGTTCGAATTCCCCAAAGACAACGACAATTTCCTTCTCTAATCTCTAATCGCCTCCCTTGGGAGGAACACAGATTTGGAACAGAGACGCCGCAACAGCTGCAAGGATTTACCGTATATACTCGATTATAAGCCGACCCGAATATAAGCCGAGGCACCTAATTTTGACACAAAAACTGGGAAAACTTATTGACGCGAGTAAAAGCCGAGGGTGGGAAACGCAGCAGCTATGGGTAAATTTCTAAAATAAAAATAGATCTTTCTCCCACCCTGGAGATATATACCGTAAATACTCAAGTATAAGCCAACCCGAATATAAGCCGAGGCACCTAATTTTACCACAAAAAAACTGGGAAAACATTGACTCCAGTATAAGCCGAGGGCGGTAAATTTCAGCAATAAAAAATAGATAATAAAATTACATTAATTAAGGCATCAGTAGGTTAAATGTTTTTGAATATTTACATGAAACTCTAATTTAAGATAAAACTGTCCAACTCTGATTAAATCATTATTTTAACCTTCTTCAATGTAAATGTGATTACGTATCCATCCGATAATAATAAATACACTAAAATAATAAATATTATAATAATAGACTCAAATAATAAATGCAATAATAATTAGAGTAAAATAATAAATGTAATAATAATTAGAGTAAAATAATAAATGTAATACAGTAGAGTCCCACTTATCCAACACTCGCTTATCCAACATTCTGGATTACCCAACGCATTTTTGTAGTCAATGTTTTCAATACATCGTGATATTTTGGTGCTAAATTCGTAAATACAGTAATTACAACATAGCATTACTGTGTATTGAACTACTATTTCTGTCAAATTTGTTGTCTAACATGATGTTTTGGTGCTTAATTTGTAAAATCATAACCTAATTTGATGTTTAATAGGCTTCTCCTTAATCTCTCCTTATTATCCAACATATTCGCTTATCCAACGTTCTGCTGGCCCGTTTATGTTTGAAAAGTGAGACTCTACTGTAATGACAATAATAGAGAAAAATAATAAATGTAGTGCAGTAGAGTATATTTATTTAGTAAAGGTAAAGGTTTTCCCCTGACATTAAGTCCAGTCATGTCCGACTGGGGGTTGGTGCTCATCTCCATTTCTAAGCTGAAGAGCCGGCGTTGTCCATAGACACCTCCAAGGTCATGTAACCAGCATGAGTGTATGGAGCGCCCTTACCTTCCCGCCAGAGCAGTACCTATTGATCTACTCACATTGGCATGTTTTCGAACTGCTAGGTTGGCAGAAGCTGGGGCTAACTACGGGAGCTCACCCTGCTCTCCAGATTCCAACTGCCGATCTTTCAGTCACCAAGTTCGGCAGCTCAGCGCTTTAACACGCTGCGCCACCAGGGGCCCCTTAGCAAGACGAATGGGAGCTAAATACCGAAGGTCTGGATTAAAAATAGACATGTTTATGTGTTGGAGGAAAACGTAGTCCTTGGCTTGGAACAAAATAGGAATGGACTTCAATAAAGCATTAAGCGGACACCTTGATTTGCATTCATGAGATCTGGCTCCGAAAGGGCCGTCCTTTGCCAAACAAATTTGGAAAGCAGCTTGAATTCTGATGGAAGGGCAATGGATGTCATTATTGGACTTCTTAAGTTTTTTTAAGACTGAAAAAGGCCCCCTCGGCTTATACTCGGGTGAGGGTCCTGGTGGGCTTATATTTGGGTCAGCTTATACTCGAGAATATATGGTACATTTATTATTTTTCTCTATTATTATATTTATTATTTTTCTCTATTATTGTTGCTACTATTATATTTATTTTACTCTATTTTTATATTATTAATCATACATTTATTATTTCACTCTGATCTTATTATTATTATAACATTTATTATTCTACTCTATTTATTATTGCATTATTATTTTACTGTATTATTATTAAAAGGATACATAAGCACATTTACATTGAAGAAGATGAGAATAATGATTTAATCAGAGTTGGACACTCTTTATCTATTACTATTGGTATTATTCCATTTATTATTTTTCTCTATTATTATTGGTATTATTCCATTTATTATTTTTCTCTACTATTATTGGTATTATTCCATTTATTATTTTTCTCTATTATTATTGGTATTATTCCATTTATTATTTTTCTCTATTATTATTGGTATTATTCCATTTATTATTTTTCTCTATTATTATTGGTATTATTCCATTTACTATTTTTCTCTATTATTACTGGTATTATTACATTTATTATTTTTCTCTATTATTGTTGCTACTATTACATTTATTTTACTCTATTTTTATTATTACAGTAGAGTCTTATTTATCCAACACTCGCTTATCCAAGCCTCTGGATAATCCAACGCATTTTTCTAGTCAATGTTTTCAATACATCGTGATATTTTGGTGCTAAATTCGTAAATACAGTAATTACTACATAGCATTACTGCGTATTGAACTACTTTTTCTGTCAAATTTGTTGTATAACATGAAGTTTTGGTGCTTAATTTGTAAAATCATAACCTAATTTGATGTCTAATAAGCTTTTCCTTAATCCCTCCTTATTATCCAAGATATTCGCTTATCCAAGCTTCTGCCGGCCCGTTTAGCTTGGATAAGTGAGACTCTAACTGTATTGCATTTATTATTTTTCTCTATTATTGTTGCTACTATCACATTTATTTTACTCTATTTTTATTATTATTAACAGATTTATTAGTTCACTCTGATCTTATTATTATTATTGCATTTATTATTTTACTCTATTTATTATTACATGTATTATTTTCCTGTATTTATTATTATTATTATTACATGTATTATTTTACTCTATTATTATTAAAAGGATACATAAGCACATTTACACTGAAGAAGATGAGAATAATGATTTGATCAGAGTTGGACAGTCTTATCTTAAATTTGAGCTTGATGTAAATATTCAAAAACATTTAACCTACTGATGCCTCAATTAATGTAATCTTATTGGTATCTATTTTTATTTCTGAAATTTACCGCTCTCGGCTTATACTGGTCAATGTTTTCCCAGTTTTTTTGGTGGTAAAATTAGGTCCCTCGGCTTATATTTGGGTCGGCTTATACTCGAGTATATACAGTATATGTATACACCAAATGATGATGTTTTAAGAAATCAAATACAGTAGAGTCTCACTTATCCAAGCTTTGCTTATACAAGCTTCTGGATTATCCAAGGCATTTTTGTAGTCAATGTTTTCAATGCATTGTGATATTTTGGTGCTAAATTTGTAAATACAGTGATTACAACATAACATTACTGTGTATTGAACTACTTTTTCTGTCAAATGTGTTGTCTATGTCTAACATAATGTTTTGGTGCTTAATTTGTAAAATCATAACCTAGTTTGATGTTTAATAGGCTTTTCCTTAATAACTCCTTATTATCCAAGATATTCGCTTATCCAAGCTTTTGCCGGCCCATTTAGCTTGGATAAGTGAGATTCTACTGTAACTGTTTTCCAGGCTGTACGGCCATGTTTGAGGAGTATATATATGTATATATATACAGTAGAGTCTCACTTATCCAATGTAAACGGGCCGGCACAATGTTGGATAAGTGAATATGTTGGATAATAAGGAGGTATTAAGGAAAAGCCTATTAAACATCAAATTAGTTTATGATTTTACAAATTAAGCACCAAAACATCATATTATACAACAAATTTAACAGAAAAAGTAGTTCAATATGCAGTAATACTATGTTGTAATTACTGTATTTACGAATTTAGCACCAAAATATCATATATTGATAACATTGACTACAAAAATGCGTTGGATAATCCAGAACGTTGGATAAGCGAGTGTTGGATAAGTGAGACTCTACTGTATGTATGTATGTGTGTGTATATATATATATATATATATATATATATATATATATATCTCACAACCTCTGAGGATGCCTGCCATAGATGTGGGCGAAACGTCAGGAGAGAATGCTTCCGGAACGTGGCCAGACAGCCCGGAAAGCACACAACAACCGTGCGATTCCGGACTGGAAAACCTTCGGCAACATAAAGGAATAGGTGAATGTCGGGGACTCCCATCTAAGTACTAACCAGGGATGGAGGGTCTTCCAGGAACGTCCGCCAGGATGATGGGAGTTGCAATCCAAGGACAACTGGGTCGTCCCTGAACTTGCTTTCGAAGCACAGTTTCCAGTTTCCATACTTGAGATTCAAATAACTTTCCCTGTTTAATACATATTTGAAGAAGGTAACCCCAGATATATATATGGGGGTCCGGAGCTGGGTTCGATGCCCCGAAATGCCCAGGACATTAGGCAGCCCCGCTTCTCCTCCTCCGCTGGCAAAACAAGGCAGTTATTTATATCTTGGCCATGCTCCTGACTTTGTTGAAGGGCAACCAACTTCCTCATATCTTGACCGACATTGTGGGAGGAGAGTGAACGAAAAAATAACTATGAAAGCATGGACCAAGCGGGACAGGATTGAGGGCAGAGGACTCTTGCAAGTCAAACAAGCAGTCAAAGAAGAAGAACATGCCCTGGCAGAATATGGAAAGCAAAGTGAAGAATCTGCTTTGATTGAAGTCCAAAATCAGAAACTCCTCAAAGCACAGCAGACACAAAACCAGTACAAGAAAACCGCACTACAAACTAGAGCTGACAGCTGGCACAACAAAACATTGCATGGAAAGTTCCTTGACAAAATTGAAGGAAAAGCTGATAAGGAGAAGACCTGGCTCTGGCTCACGAATGGGACCCTGAAGAAGGAGACAGAAGGCCTGATCCTTGCAGCCCAGGAGCAAGACATCAGAACAAAGGCAATTCAGGCCAAGATCGAAAAATCAGCTGATGACCCAAAATGCAGACTGTGCAAGGAAACCGATGAAACCATTGATCATATCCTCAGCTGCTGTAAGAAAATTGCACAAACAGACTACAAACAGAGGCACAACTATGTGGCCCAAATGATTCATTGGAACTTATGCCTCAAGTACCACCTCCCAGCAGCAAAGAACTGATGGGATCACAAACCTGCAAAAGTCTTGGAAAATGAACATGCAAAGATACTGTGGGAGTTCCGAATCCAGACTGACAAAGTTCTGGAACACAACACACCAGACATCACAGTTGTGGAAAAGAACAAGGTTTGGATCATTGATGTTGCCATCCCAGGTGACAGTCGCATAGATGAAAAACAACAGGAAAAACTCAGCCGCTACCAGGACCTCAAGATTAAACTTCAAAGACTCTGGCAGAAACCAGTGCAGGTGGTCCCGGTGGTGATGGGCACACTGGGTGCGGTGCCAAAAGATCTCAGCCGGCATTTGGAAACAATAGACATTGACAAAATTACGATCTGTCAACTGCAAAAGGCCACCCTACTGGGATCTGCACACATCATCAGAAAATACATCACACAGTCCTAGACACTTGGGAAGTGTTCGACTTGTGGTTTTGCGAAACGAAATCCAGCATCTCTATCTAGTTTGCTGTGCCATACAACATGTTGATAATAATAATAATAATAATAATAATAATAGTCCTAGACACTTGGGAAGTGTCCGACGTGTGATCCAATACCACAGCCAGCAGTGTGTCTGCTGTGGACTCATCTTGTTGTGTTTCAAGTAATAATAATAATAATAATAATAATAATAATAATAATAATAATAGTCCTAGACACTTGGGAAGTGTCCGACATGTGATCCAATACAACAGCCAGCAGATTTCGCATCTGATGTACATGGATGTCCTGAAGCTGTATGGGAAAACGGAAACTGAAACCCAGTCTCTGACCAACACTGTCTGAATTTTTAGCACTGATATCAGCATGGAGTTTGGCTTGGATGAATGTTCGACAGTGGCATTGAAGAAGGGAAAAATCATTGAAAGTGAGGGCATAAATATGCCTAATGGCCAAACAATAAAGTGTCACCAGCCAGAGGCCTATAAATATCTGGGCATATTACAGCTGGACAACATCAAGCATGAACATGTGAAGACTGTGGTCAGTAAAGAATACACACAAAGGGTCAGAAAAATTCTCAAAATCAAGCTCAATGGAGGCAACACCATCAAGGCCATAAACACCTGGGCCATACCTGTCATAAGATATACTGCTGGTATTACAAATTGGACACAGGTGGAATTGGACAATTTGGACAGAAAAACAAGAAAACTCATGACCATTCATCATTCACTGCACCCTCGCAGTGATGTTGACCGGCTATATCTGCCTAGAAGATCAGGGGGCAGAGGACTCTTACAAGTCAAACAAGCAGTCAAAGAAGAAGAACATGCCCTGGCAGAATATGGAAAGCAAAGAGAAGAACCTGCTTTGATTGAAGTCAAAAATCAGAAACTCCTCAAAGCACAGCAGACAAAAAACCAGTACAAGAAAACCGCACTACAAACTAGTTATCAGTGGGTTGCTGTGCCACCTGAGCAGCACTAAGTCCAGCTTCCCCCATACAAAGTGATTTCTGATCTGTCAGAAATAATAATCCAACCACTCGGAATATTAATCCGGCTGCGGAGAATATTAATCGGTCTCTGGCAAAGAGCCTTGGATGACCCAAATGTTGCTCCGGTGGGATTACGGGCTTTAAAGTCATGGAGGAAAGAGAAAAAGCAAAACTGGCCACTTGGAGCTTCTTTGAAGAGCAAAAAAGTGGCATGTAAAATTTATTATTATTATTATTATTATTATTATTATTTTATTGTATGACACAGCAAACAAGATAGATATGCTGGATTTCGTATCACAAAATCACAAGTCGAACACTTCCCAAGTGTCTAGGACTGTGTGATGTATTTTTATATTATTATTATTATTATTATTATTATTGTTGTTATTGTTATTATTATTATTGTATGACACAGCAAACAAGATAGAGATGCTGGATTTCGTTTCGCAAAACCACAAGTCGAACACTTCCCAAGTGTCTAGGAATGTGTGATGTATTTTCTGATGATGTGTGCAGATCCCAGTAGGGTGGCCTTTTGCAGTTGGCAAATGGTGATTTTGTCAATGTCTATTGTTTCCAAATGCCGGCTGAGATCTTTTGGCACGGCACCCAGTGTGCCCATCACCACCGGGACCACCTGCACTGGTTTCTGCCATAGTCTTTGAAGTCCAATCTTGAGGTCCTGATAGCGGCTGAGTTTTTCCTGTTGTTTTTCATCAATGCGACTGTCACCTGGGATGGCGACATCAATTATCCAAACCTTGTTCTTTTCCACAACTGTGATGTCTGGTGTGTTGTGTTCCAGAACTTTGTCAGTCTGGATTATTATTATTATTATTATTATATTATTATTATTATTATTATTATTGACACAATGACGTTGTATGACACAGCAAATAAGATAGATATGCTGGATTTCGTTTCACAAAATCACAAGTCGAACACTTCCCAAGTGTCTAGGACTGTGTGATGTATTTTCGGATGATGCGTGCAGATCCCAGCAGGGTGGCCTTTTGCAGTTGGCAGATCGTAATTTTGTCAATGTCTATTGTTTCCAAATGCCGGCTGAGATCTTTTGGCACGGCACCCAATGTGCCCATCACCACTGGGACCACCTGCACTGGTTTCTGCCAGAGTCTTTGAAGTTCAATCTTGAGGTCCTGAGAGCGGCTGAGTTTTTCCTGTTGTTTTTCTTCAATGAGACTGTCACCTGGGATGGCAACATCAATGATCCAAACCTTTTTCTTTTCCACAACTGTGATGTCTGGTGTGTTGTGTTCCAGAACTTTGTCAGTCTGGATTCGGAAGTCCCACAGTATCTTTGCGTGTTCATTTTCCACAACCTTTGCAGGTTTGTGATCCCACCAGTTCTTAACTGCAGGGAGGTGATACTTGAGGCATAAGTTCCAATGAATCATTTGGGCCACGTAGTTGTGCCTCTGTTTGTAGTCTGTCTGTGCGATTTTCTTACAGCAGCTGAGGATATGATCAATGGTTTCATCGGTTTCCTTGCACAGTCTGCATTTTGGGTCATCAGCTGATTTTTCGATCTTGGCCTTGATTGCATTTGTCCTGATGTCTTGCTCCTGGGCTGCAAGGATCAGGCCTTCTGTCTCCTTCTTCAGGGTCCCATTCGTGAGCCATATTATTATTATTATTATTATTATTATTGTGATTTTGTGATATGAAATCCAGCATATCTATCTTGTTTGCTGTGTCATAAATAATAATAATAATAATAATAATAATAATAATAATAATAATAATAATATACTGGAGAGGTTGGGGAGAACTCACCATGATTTATAGGAGTTGTAGGTCCTGGGATGTATAGTTCACCTGCAACCAATGAGCACTCTGAACTCCACCAATGATGGAATTGGACCAAACTTGGCACACAGAACCCCCATGAGCAACAAAAAATACTGGAGGTCTTTGGGGAAAATTCACCTTGATTTGGGGGAGTTGTAGTTCACCTACATCCAGAAAGCACTGTGAACCAAAACAAGAATGGATCTGGACCAAACTTGGCACATAGACCATCAGAATGGTCACTTTGATACCCAACTTGTCATTGCAAACCCCAAAACTCCCATCAGATTGGTCACTTCAATTTGATCCAATGATCCAATGATCCAGATTAGTCACTTCATTGATCCAATTTATTCTCGTTGCAGACCCCAAAACTCCCATCTGAATGGTCACTTAGATATCCAATATCCCCTCATTGCAGACCCCAAAACTCCCATCTGAATGGTCACGTCGACACCCAATATCCCCTCATTGCAAACCCCAAAACTTCAATCAGAATGGTCACTTTGCTACCCAATTTCTTCCTATTGCAAACCCCAAAAATCCCATCAGATTGGTCACTTTCATATCCAATTCCTTCTCATTGCAAACCCCAAAACTCTCATCAGAGTTGTCATTTCAATGCACAATATCTTCGCATTGCAAACCCCAAAAATCTCATCTGAATGATCATTTCCATATGAACTGTCTTCTCATGGCAAACCCCAAAATTCCTATCAGAATGGTCAGATCCATATCCAATTCCTTCTCATTGCAAACCCCAAAACTCCCATCAGAATGGTCACTTCGATACCCAATATCCTCTCATTGCAAACCCCAAAAATCCCATGAGAATGATCACTTTGATACCCAATTTGTTCTCATTGGAAAACACCAATAATTGCATCAGAATGGTCACTTTGACACCCAATATCCTCTCATTGCAAACCCCAAAAACCCTATCAGAATGGTCACATCCATATGCAATGTCTTCTCATGTCAAACCCCAAAAATCCAATCAGAATGGTCACTTCCATACCAGAATAGTCACTTCAATGATCCAATTCCTTCTCATTGCAAACCCCCAAACTCCCATCAGGATGATCACTTCGACACCCAATATCCTCTCATTGCAAACCCCAAAACTCCCATCAGATTGGTCACTTTGGCACCCAATTTCTTCCTATTGCAAACCCCAAAAATCTCATCAGAATGATCACTTTGATACCCAATATCCTCTCATTGCAAACCCCCAAACTCCCATCTGAATGGTCACTTCGACACCCAATATCCTCTCATTGCAAACCCCAAAACTCCCATCAGATTGGTCACATTGATACCCAAATTGTTCTCATTGCAAACCCCAAAAAATCCTATCAGAATGGTGACTTCAATGATTCAATATCTTCTCCATGCAAACCCCAAAAATCTCATCAGAATGGCCACTTCGATACCCAATGCCTTCTCATTGCAAACCCCAAAACTCCCATCAAAATGGTCACTTAGATACCAAATATCCTCTCATTGCAAACCCCCAAAATCCTGAGAATTGTGATTTTGACACCCAAGGCCTTATCCTTGCAACCCCCAAACCCCATCCACTTCGACACCCAATATCCTCTCATTGCAAACCCCAAAACTCTCATGAGAATGGTAATTTAGATACCCAATTCCTTCTCATTGCAAACCCCAAAAATCTCATCAGAATGACCACTTCGACACCCAATATCCTCTCATTGTAAACCCCAAAACTGCCATCTGAATGGTCACTTCGACACTCAATTCCTTCTCCTTGCAAACCCCAAAACGCCCATAAGATTGGTCACTTTGATACCCAATTCCTTCTCATTGCAGACCCCAAAACTCCCATGAGAATGATCACTTTGATACCCAATTTGTTCTCATTGGAAAACACCAATAATTGCATCAGAATGGTCACTTTGGTATCCAATTCCTTCTCATTACAAACCCCAAAACTCCCATCAGATTGGTCACTTCTACACCCAATATCCTCTCATTGCAAACCCCAAAACTCCCATCAGATTGGTCACTTCTACACCCAATATCCTCTCATTGCAAACCCCAAAAACCCTATCAGAATGGTCACTTCGATACCCAATATCTTCTCATTGCAAACCCCAAAAATCCCATCAGATTGGTCACTTCGATACCCAATATCCTCTCATTGCAAACCCCAAAAATCCCATAAAAATGGTCACTTAGATACCCAATTGTTCTCCATGCAAACCCCCAAAACCCTATCAGATTGGTCACTTTGATACCTAATATCCTCTCATTGCAAACCCCAAAACTCCCATCAGAATGGTCACTTTGGCACCCAATATCCTCTCATTGCAAACCCCCAAACTCCCATCAGATTGGTCACTTTGATACCCAATATCTTCTCATTGCAAACCCCAAAACTCCCATCAGAATGATCACTTTGATACCCAATATCCTCTCATTGCAAACCCCCAAACTCCCATCTGAATGGTCACTTCGACACCCAATATCCTCTCATTGCAAACCCCCAAAATCCCATCAGATTGGTCACTTTGATACCCAATATCCTCTCATTGCAAACCCCAAAACTCCCATCAGAATGGTCACTTCAATTATTCAATGTCTTCCCATTGCAAACCCCCAAAATCCCATCTGAATGGTCACTTCGACACCCAATTCCTTCCTATTGCAAACCCCAAAAACCCTATCAGAATGGTCACTTCAATTATTCAATATCCCCTCATTGCAAACCCCAAAAATCCCATCAGAATTGTCACTTCGAAGCCCAATGCCTTCTCATTGCAAACCCCAAAACTCCCATCAGAATGGTCACTTTGGCACCCAATATCCTCTCATTGCAAACCCCAAAACTCCCATCAGAATGATAATTCTATTCAATTTGATACCCAATTTGTTCTCATTGGAAAACACCAATAATTGCATCAGAATGGTCACTTTGGCACCCAATATCCTCTCATTGCAAACCCCAAAACTCCCATAAAAATGGTCACTTCAATGATTCAATATCTTCTCCATGCAAACCCCAAAAATCTCATCAGAATGGTCACTTCCATATGGTCACTCATTGCAAACCCCCAAAATCCCATGAGAATTGTGTTTTTGAGACCCAAACCCCTTTCTTCTCCTTGCAAACCCCAACACTGCCTCCTTTTCTTTCCCTTGCAAACCCAGCCAGACCCCAAGCACTCTCCTTGCCCCATAGGGACAACCATGGGGCCCTTTCCCCCACTATCCCCAGCATCCCATCCTTCGGGGTTCGTTCCCTGGCTTGGCTTCCTTGGGATCCAGAGACATGGTCCATAGAGAGGCACAGCGCCAGATGCAGGGAGCCCAATGACCCCCCAAAGGGGTCTCTAGGGCAAGAGCCCCCCAAACACGCACCTGTATCTCTCCCGTGTCCTCTCCGCGCTGCGTCTGAGCCTTTGGGGATGCGGGAAAAGGGGAAGAAGGGAAGGGGAAAGAGGAGGAGGAGGAGGAGGAAAGAGAGAAAAAGGAGGGAAGGAGAAAAGGAGGGAGGGAAGGAGGCTCAGCAGCCGGTTGGGTCCAGGCTCAGCGCCATCTCGGCTCACAAAGGAGGGGGAAACGAGGGGGGAGAAGAAGAGGAGGAGGACGCCGGGGAGAACACGCAGCCGCCCCCTCCCTCCCTCCCTCCCTCCTTCCTTGCCTGCCTTCACACGTGCGCCCGGTCCCGACACGGGTTTGCGGCTTTGTCAAGCAAAGGCAGCGCGGCGGAATGCGGGCGCATCGTTCTCTCTCTCTCTCTTTCTTCCATCCCTTCTTTCCCTCCCTCCTCCTCCCTTTCTCTCTCTTTCTTTTCTCTTTCTTACTCGAGTATAAGCCTAGTTTTTCAGCCCTGAAAAAGCCCCGGGTGAGGGTCCTGGTTGGCTTAGATTTGGGCCAGCTTATACTCGAGAAGATATGATTTTTCTCTATTATTATATTTATTATTATTTTTCTATTATTATTGGTATTATTACATTTATTATTTTGTTCTATTATTATTGGTATTACTACGTACATTTATTTTTCTCTATTATTATTGCTATTACATTTATTATTTTTCTCTATTATTATATTTATTATTTTTCTCTATTATTATTGCTATTGTTACATTTAATATTTTTCTCTATTATTATTGGTATTATTACATTTATGATTTTTCTCTATTATTATTGGTATTATTACATTTATGATTTTTCTCTATTATTATTGGTATTATTACATTTACTATTTTTCTCTATTATTATTGCTATTACATTTATTCTTTTTCTCTATTATTACATTTATTATTTTTCTCTATTATTATTGCTATTCTTACATTTACTATTTTTCTCTATTATTGCTATTACATTTATTATTTTTCTCTATTATTATTGCTATTATTTTTCTCTATTATTATTGCTATTATTGCATTTATTATTTTTCTCTATTATTATTGCTATTATTACATTTATTATTTTTCTCTAATATTATTGCTATTATTACATTTATTATTTTTCTCTATTATTATTATTCGTATTAATACATTTATTTTACTCTATTTTTATTATTATTATTAATACATTTATTATTTCACTCTGATCTTATTACGGTATTATTAATATTATTATTATTGCATTTATTATTTTACTCTGTTATTATTAAAGGATACATAAGCACATTGACATCGAAGAAGATGAGAATAAGGATTTGATCAGAGTTGGAGAGTCTTATCTTAAATTTGAGCCTGATGTAAATATTCAAAAACATTTAACCTACTGATGCCTCAATTAATGTCATTTTATTGGTATCTATTTTTATTTCTGAAATTTCCCACCCTCGGCTTATAATGGAGTCAATGTTTTCCCAGTACTTTTGTGGTAAAATTAGGTGCCTTGGCTTATATTTGGGTCGGCTTATACTCGAATATATACGGTACTTCATCACACTCGGGGTTGGATCCACTTTAAATGCCTGTCTGCACTCTATGTGGACTGTGATCCGCCCTCAGTAACCTTGGGTTAATATTATTGGGTTGGTGTGTGTTTTCCAGGCAGTGTGGCCATGTTCCAGAAGCATTCTCTCCTGACGTTTCGCCCACATCTATGGCAGGCATCCTCAGAGGTTGTGAGGTATGGAGAAACTCAGCAAGGAAGGTTTGTCTATATCTGTGCAAAGTCCAGGGTGAGAGAAGAACTCTTGTCAGTTGGAGGCCAGTATAAATGTTGTAGTTAATCACCTTAATTAGCATTGAATAGCATCGTCTCCTGGCTTCTTCCTGCCTGGGGTATCCTTTGTTCAGAGTCGTTAGCTGCCCCTGGTTGATTCATGTCTGGAACTCTTCTGTTTTCAGACAAGAGTTCTTCTCTCACCCTGGCCTTTCCACAGATACATATAAATCTTCCTTGCTTAGTTTCTCCATACCTCACAAGCTCTAAGGATGCCGGCCATAGATGCGGGTGAAACGTCAGGAGAGAATGCTTCTGGAACATGGCCATACAGCCCGGAAAACATACAACAACGCTGTGATCCTGGCCATGAAAGCCTTCAACAACACAGTTATTATTATTATTGTTGTTGTTATTATTTTAAGAGGAGCCTTCGGTGGCTCAGTGTGTTAAACTGCTGAGCTGCTGAACCGAAAGGTCCCAGGTTCAAATCCGGGAAGCGGAGTGAGCGCCCGCTGTTAGCCCCAGCTCCTGCCAACCTAGCAGTTCAAAAACATGCCAATGTGAGTAGATCAATAGGAACCGCTCCGGCGGGAAGGTAACGGCGTTCCATGCAGTCATGCCAGCCACATGACCTTGGAGGTGCCTATGGACAACGCCGGCTCTTGGGCTTAGAAATGGAGATGAGCACCAACCCCCCGAGTCGATCACGACTGGACTTAATGGACTCACATTTGCATGTTTTTGAACTGCTAGCTTGGCAGAAGCTGGGGCTGACAGCAGGAGCTCACCCCGCTCCTCGGATTCAAGCCGCCAATGTTTCAGTCAACAAGTTCAGCAGCTCAGTGGTTTGGCCCTTTTTCTCTGAGAGCAGAGAAACCGAGATGGTTGTTTGCAAAGGGAACACCTGCTGTAGTTAATTCCCTAAAAAATGTGCTGGCTGAAACAGCGGAGGTTTGTTAAGAGCCTGTTGGGGTTGCAGAAGGGGCAGGTTTCTGGTGTGGAGTTGAACTCTTAACGTGGTTCTGGTCGTCTGGGATATCGGGTTTGGGATTTCGAGAAGGGATTTATGTGCAAAGAAGGCCCAGAAGAGAAACCGAAATCTGAAACCTCGTAGTTGCCAAAATACATGCTCAGAAAGTCAGGCTGTGAAGGTGGAAATTGCTGCGGCGAAAGCGATGTCTCGGGACTGTCGTTCCCAGCATCCCCATCCCAGCTGGACGAGCTAACATCTCTCAGGATCCCATAACCATAATGTACGAGGGTTGAATGAAAAGTAATGCCTCCACCTTCGTAACTCCTCAACAGATGACAGTCCTGGCTTGTTCAGTAGACTCTCCTCTACAGTTCCATTTGATGGGAAGCCTTAGCATTGGACGGTTGTGTTGTTAAAGTGCGAAGTATGGAACCCTGCGCAGACGGAGAAGCCTTAGCATTGGACGGTTGTGTTGTTAAAGTGCGAAGTATGGAACCCTGCGCAGATGGAGAAGCCTTAGCATTGGACGGTTGTGTTGTTAAAGTGCGAAGTATGGAACCCTGCGCAGACAAAGAAGCCTTAGCATTGAACAGTTGTGTTGTTAAAGTGCGAAGTATGGAACCCTGCGCAGACGGAGAAGCCTTAGCATTGGACGGTTGTGTTGTTAAAGTGCGAAGTATGGAACCCTGCGCAGACGGAGAAGCCTTAGCATTGGACGGTTGTGTTGTTAAAGTGCGAAGTATGGAACCCTGCGCAGATGGAGAAGCCTTAGCATTGGACGGTTGTGTTGTTAAAGTGCGAAGTATGGAACCCTGCGCAGATGGAGAAGCCTTAGCATTGAACAGTTGTGTTGTTAAAGTGCGAAGTATGGAACCCTGCGCAGACGGAGAAGCCTTAGCATTGAACAGTTGTGTTGTTAAAGTGCGAAGTATGGAACCCTGCGCAGACGGAGAAGCCTTAGCATTGGACGGTTGTGTTGTTAAAGTGCGAAGTATGGAACCCTGCGCAGATGGAGAAGCCTTAGCATTGAACAGTTGTGTTGTTAAAGTGCGAAGTATGGAACCCTGCGCAGACGGAGAAGCCTTAGCATTGAACAGTTGTGTTGTTAAAGTGCGAAGTATGGAACCCTGCGCAGACGGAGAAGCCTTAGCATTGGACGGTTGTGTTGTTAAAGTGCGAAGTATGGAACCCTGCGCAGACGGAGAAGCCTTAGCATTGAACAGTTGTGTTGTTAAAGTGCGAAGTATGGAACCCTGCGCAGACGGAGAAGCCTTAGCATTGAACAGTTGTGTTGTTAAAGTGCGAAGTATGGAACCCTGCGCAGACGGAGAAGCCTTAGCATTGGACGGTTGTGTTGTTAAAGTGCGAAGTATGGAACCCTGCGCAGATGGAGAAGCCTTAGCATTGGACGGTTGTGTTGTTAAAGTGCGAAGTATGGAACCCTGCGCAGACGGAGAAGCCTTAGCATTGGACGGTTGTGTTGTTAAAGTGCGAAGTATGGAACCCTGCGCAGATGGAGAAGCCTTAGCATTGGACGGTTGTGTTGTTAAAGTGCGAAGTATGGAACCCTGCGCAGATGGAGAAGCCTTAGCATTGGACGGTTGTGTTGTTAAAGTGCGAAGTATGGAACCCTGCGCAAAGAAGCCTTAGCATTGAACAGTTGTGTTGTTAAAGGGCGAAGTATGGAACCCTGCGCAGATGGAGAAGCCTTAGCATTGAACAGTTGTGTTGTTAAAGGGCGAAGTATGGAACCCTGCGCAGACGGGGAAGCCTTAGCATTGAACGGTTGTGTTGTTAAAGTGCGAAGTAAAGAACCCTGTGCAGATGGAGAAGCCTTAGCATTGAACGGTTGTGTTGTTAAAGTGCGAAGTATGGAACCCTGTGCAGACGGAGAAGCCTTAGCATTGGACGGTTGTGTTGTTAAAGTGCGAAGTAAAGAACCCTGTGTAGATGGAGAAGCCTTAGCATTGAACGGTTGTGTTGTTAAAGTGCGAAGTATGGAACCCTGCGCAGACGGGGAAGCCTTAGCATTGGACGGTTGCGTTGTTAAAGTGCAAAGTATGGAACCCTGCGCAGACGGGGAAGCCTTAGAATTGAACAGTTGTGTTGTCCTGTGACAGCAACCACCGAGTTTCACAAGCAAAAGTTTGACAGACTGATTCAGGACGATTGTCGTATCACTCAGAGAGAAATTTCAAGCATCATCGGCATTTCACAAGAACGTGTGGGTCACATTATAGCTTTGCTTGGCTATCGGAAGATCTGTGCACGATGGGTCCTGTGAGATGCCGGCTGCAGAACAGAGTGTCGACTTCTTCCGTGACGGCTTCCGACAACTTGTTCATCGTTGGCAGAAATGTGTCCAATTGTCTGGTAATGATGTGGAAAAGTGAATAGTGATAATTAAAGGACTATTTCTGCATTTGATGTATTAAAATATTCCCATCCAAACCCAAGTAACGAAGGTGGAGGCATTACTTTTCATTCAACGCTCGTCGTGTCTGAATGTGGCATTAGCCGAGGGGGGATTCTGGGAGTTGTTGTCCTCCCGAGCGGTAATTTTTCCAAGCTCTCGAACGTATCACTCCATGTGTGACATATGACTAAGATCCCTTGGCATTCGATCTGAGATTTGCGCTCCGACACAGATCGCTTCCTGCCACATCGCGGCTAAATTGGTTCGCATCCTGTTTCTAAATGCATCCCAGATTGGAACAAATGTCTCCCTTGTCGCTCCTTTAAAACAGCGCCGGGGGAATCAAACTCAATAATAATCTATTTCGATGGTTCGGATCCGAGGAGCGGAGTGAGTTCCCACTGTTAGCCCCAGCTTCTGCCAACCTAACAGCTCGAAAACATGCAAATGCGAGTAGATCAATAGGTACTGCTCTGGTGGGAAGGTAACGGCGCTCCATGTTGTCATGCCAACCACATGACCTTGGAGGAGTCTACGGACAACGGCGGCTCTTCGGCTTAAAAATGGTGGTTGGCAGAAGCTGGGGCTAACAGCAGGAGCTCACACCGCTCCCCAGATTCGAACCAGCAACCTTTCAGTCCGCAAGTTCAGCAGTGGTTTAATCCGCTGCGCCACCGGGGGCTCCCATATAGTATTCGTTGGGTCTATTTTTACATCATTCTCAAGCTACATTTATTCCAACATCTACTTATCCTCATGCATGCTGGTTAACTGAGAGTCCACAGTATATAAGACAAACATAAAACACAACAAGCAGCCAGGCTTTGAGTCTGCAAGGCCATTCAATGCTAATCAAGCTATCCATTGGCAACCCTGGAGATATATACCGTATATATTCGAGTATATATGGTACATTTATTATTCTACTCTATTATTATCATTACATTTATTATTTTACTGTATTTATTATTGTTCTTACATTTATTATTTTTCTCTATTATTATTAAAAGGCTACATAAGCACGTTTACACTGAAGAAGATGAGAATACCGTATATACTCGAGTATAAGCCAACCCGAATATAAGGTGAGGCACCTAATTTTACCACAAAAAACTGGGGAAACATTGACTCCAGTATAAGCCGAGATACCAATAAAATTACATTAATCGAGGCCTCCGTAGTTTAAATGTTTTTGAATCTTTACATCAAACTGTAATTTAAGATATGACTGTTCAACTCTGATTAAATCATTATTTTCACCTTTTTCAATGTAAATGTGCTTATGTATCCTTTTAATAATCATATAGTGAAATAACAAATGTAATAATAATAATAAATGCAGTAAAATAATACATGTAATAATAGAGTAAAATAATAAGTGTAATAATAATAATAAATGCAGTAAAATAATACATGTAATAATAAGTAGAGTAAAATAATAAGTGTAATAATAATAAATGCAGTAAAATAATACATGTATGAATAATAATAAAAATAGAGTAAAATAAATGTAAAAGTAACTACAATAATAGAGTCAAATAACAAATGTAATAATAATAATTAATAGAGTAAAATAATAAATGTAATAATAATAAATGCAGTAAAATAATACATGTATGAATAATAATAAAAATAGAGTAAAATAAATGTAAAAGTAACTACAATAATAGAGTCAAATAACAAATGTAATAATAATAATTAATAGAGTAAAATAATAAATGTAATAATAATAATAAATGCAGTAAAATAATACATGTATGAATAATAATAAAAATAGAGTAAAATAAATGTAAAAGTAACTACAATAATAGAGTCAAATAACAAATGTAATAATAACAATTAATAGAGTAAAATAATAAATGTAATAATAATAATAAATGCAGTAAAATAATACATGTATGAATAATAAAAATAGAGTAAAATAAATGTAAAAGTAACTACAATAATAGAGTCAAATAACAAATGTAATAATAATAATTAATAGAGTAAAATAATAAATGTAACAATACCAAGAATAACAGAGAAAAATACGGTAATAAAAAATACTATATATACTTGAGTATAAGCTGACCTGAATATAAGCCCACCATGACCCTCACCCGATTATAAGCCGAGGAGGTTTTTTTTTCAGTCCTAAAAAAGGGCTGAAAGAATAGACTTATACTTGAGTATATACGGTAAACCCCACTTGCCTAGTTTCCAACAGACCTGACAACCTCTGAGGATGCCTGCCACCATCTCTCCTGTATCAATTTAATGGTATAATATATAATATTATACTATACTAATATTATAATATATTGTATATACATGTAATATTAATAATAATAATATCATGTAAAACAATGTAATAATTATTATAATTCACTATAACAATTGTATATTTATATTACTAATAATATTGCAATATAGTCATTTAATATAATATATTGTACGTATATATACTTGTAAACCGCCCTGAGTCCCCTTCGGGGTGAGAAGGGCGGGATATAAATGTTGCTAATAATAAATAAATGTGGGCAAAATGTCAGGAGAGAATGCTTCCGGAATATGTCTAGACAGCCCGGAAAACTCACAGCAACCCAGTATATAAATATTCTTGGCCATCAATAAATGCACAACCAAAAAGTGTACTTTTAAGCAGATGTTGGTCAGGGCTTGGATTGTGTTTTGCTTTACGGCAGAAGAGGGTTGGACTGGATGGCCTTTGGGGTCCCTTCCGACTCTAGGGTTGCCAGGCTTCTCTTTGGAATGAATGCCTTGCCTGGGAGAATTAAATAGACTCTCTTTTCCGGCAGCCCTTTGTGTCCAGGGTCCGGACCCCCGTGGAGTGCCCTTCCCTCCTTCCTCCCCACTTTCTGCCAAAGACTTTCAGCCACAAAGCCACAATTGTGGGAAGGATCCCAAGGGAGAAAGAAACAGGCCGGCTTTGGAAGAACAGCTTGGGGCCATGCAGGGAAAACACCACCAAAGCCCTCCCGACAGATGGCCACCCAGCCTCTGCTTAAAAGCCTGCAAATAAGTCTATAATCCACTAGAGTTCAAAGTGGTTCTCCCCTCTGAATCCATTCTGCACCATCCAAGCCCTCCCGACAGATGACCATCTGGCTTCTGTTTCAACACTTTTTGCAAGGAAGAATGGATGAAGTATTTCAATTTCCTATCCAATCTGAGACTGGGTACAAATCTCTATTCATCGGTGGTTGCAACGTTATGGCTGGCCATCTGTCAGGAGGGCTTGGATGGTACCTTTCTGTCTGACAGAAAAAAGGGTTGGACTGGATGGCCCTTGGGGATCCCTTCCAACTCTACAACTCTAGCCATATATATAGATAGATAGACAGACACACATGCATACATATATATATATACATACATACACATACAAATATATATACCGTATATACTCGAGTATAAGCCGAGTTTTCAGCCCTTTATTTAAGATTGAAAAAGTTCCCCTCAGCTTATACTAGGGTGAGGGTCCTGGTTGGCTTATATTCAGGTCAGCTTATACTCCAGTATATATGGAACATTTATTATTTTTCTCTATTATTATTATTGGTATTATTACATTTATTATTTTTCTCTATTATTACATTTATTATTTTTCTCTATTATTATTGGTATTATTACATTTATTATTTTTCTCTATTATTATTGGTATTATTACATTTATTATTTTTCTCTATTATTATTGGTATTATTACATTTATTATGTTTCTCTATTATTATTGATATTATTCCATTTATTATTTTTCTCTATTATTATTGGTATTATTGCATTTATTATTTTTCTCTATTATTATTGGTATTATTACATTTATTATTTTTCTCTATTATTATTGGTATTATTACATTTATTATTTTTCCACTATTGTTATTGGTATTATTACATTTATTATTTTACTCTATTATTATTGGTATTACAGTAGTCTCACTTATCCAACATAAACGGGCTGGCAGAAGGTTACGTAAGCAAATATGTTGGATAATAAGGAGAGATTAAGAAAAAGCCTATTAAACATCAAAATAGGTTATGATTTTACAAATTAAGCACCAAAACATCATGTTATACAACAAATTTGACAGAAAAAGTAGTTCATTGCACATTAATGCTATGTAGTAATTACGATATTTATGAATTTAGCACCAAAATATCACAATACATTGAAAACATTGACTACAAAAATGCATTGGATAATCCAGAACGTTGGATAAGTGAGTGTTGGATAAGTGAGACTCTACTGTATTACATTTATTATTTTACTCTATTTATTATTCTTACTTTTATTATTTTACTTTATTTATTATAATTATTACATTTATTATTTTACTCTATTAATATTGTTACTATTACATTTATTTTTCTCTATTTTTATTATTAGTAATACATTTATTTCACTCCGATACGATTATTGTTATTGTTATTATTTTAATCAATTTATTTTTACATTTATCATTTCACTGTATTATTACATTTATTATTTTACTCTATTATTAAAAGGATACATAAGCACATTTACATTGAAGAAGATGAGA